>NC_080574.1:110635522-111260522 GCF_029962835.1 Magnolia sinica | reverse complement strand
CCTGGTGAAAAATCTAATGGGAAGTGGCGGGTTTGTGTAGACTACACCGACCTGAACAAAGCCTACCCCAAGGATAGCTTATCTCTCCCTAGGATCGACTAGCTCGTCGACAGCATGGTCGGGCATGAGCTCCTAAGCTTCATGGATGCTTATTTAGGCTACAATCAAAATGCTATGCACCTCTATGACAAACAAAAGACAACTTTCATCATCGATAAAGGCCTCAACTATTATAAAGTCATGCCCATTGGCTGAAAAAACTGGGGCCACATACCAGCGACTTGTCAACAAGTTGTTCGCCCAGCAGATCGGTCACTCCATGGAAGTATACATCGATGATATGCTAGTTAAGAGCATCAGAGCTGCGGAACACTTCTCCGACCTTGAGGAGATATTCATGATCCTTAGGAAATATCAGATGAAATTAAATATAAGAAAATGTACTTTTGGCATCAATTCGGGGAAATTCCTCGAGTTCCTAGTCAGCTAGAGGGGCATAGCGGCGGATCCCGATAAGATCCAGGCCCTGCTCGACATGAGCTCACCAAGAACAATGAAAGAGATCTAGTGCCTCATAAGAAGAATAGCAGCTACGTTCAGACTTTTTGTCTCCTGAGCCACAGACAAATGCCTTCCCTTCTTCAAATAGTTGAAAGGAAATAAAAAAGTAGAGTGGACGAAAGAATGTGAACTTGCCTTGCAAAAGCTCAAGCAATATATGGGGTCTCCACCATTGCTTTCGAAGCCCGAGCAAGGTGAGCTGCTTCTACTATATCTAGCAGTCTCATCAACCGCAGTCAGCTCAACCCTCATCAGGGAGGAAGGAGGTAAACAATTGCCCGTGTACTACATCAACAAGGCCCTAGTCCCTGAAGAAGGCAGGTACCTAGATATCGAGAAGTTGACCCCAGCCTTAGTTGTTTCAGCATGGTGTCTACGATTGTACTTCCAAGCCCACACCATCATGGTCTTAACAGACCAACCCCTTCGGCAGGTGGTCCTGAAACCTGAAGTCACAAGAAGACTCACAAAATGAGCGGTTGAACTCAGCGAGTTCGATATCAACTACCGACCTCGAACAACCATCAAAGGCCAAGCAATGGCTAACTTAATTGTCGAGCTCGTGTCCAAGAACAATCTGGAAGCCAGCTTTAACGTACAGACCGAACAGTCAAAAGATCAGACTGCCAAGTTAGATTTACAAGCATGGACGTTGCACACAAATGGTTCATCCAATTTTGAAGTTAACAGGGTCGGGATAGTGCTAGAGGCTCCTGACTAGACCTGCATACGGTATGCCTTGAGATTTGGATTCCAAGCATTGAACAATGCAGTAGAATATGAAGCCCTATTGGCCGGACTCAGGCTAGGAGCAACAATGAGAGCCCAACACCTGGAAGTCCATAACGACTCACATCTCATTGTCAATCAGACATCCTGTGACTACCAAGCCAAAAAGGAAAGGATGAAAGCTTACTTACAAAAAGCCCGAGAATTGATCGACAAATTCTCAAAGTGCAATATAACCATAATCCCCAGGTTAGAAAAGTCCAAGGCAGACATGCTAGCAAAGCTCAACACAACAGCGGAGGATGATATCCTAAAGTCAACCCCTATCGAGTTCCTAACTGAACCGAGCATCAGCGAGACTAACCCAAGTGCAGTCCTTTTAGTAAATTTAGGACCGACTTGGATGGACCCAATAATTGACTATCTCAAAGAGGGAAATTGCCCAAAGATCGACTGAAGGGGCGCAGACTTTGGTCCAGGGTAGCTCAATACACTATGGTTGAAGACATTTTGTACAAAAAAGGATACTCCCTCCCTTACCTCAGATGCCTTCGACTTGATGAAGCCGAATAAGTTCTGAGAGAAACCCATAAAGGCATTTGTGGTAACTACTCCAGTAGTCGGGCCCTCTCTCACAAAGTTATCCAACAGGGATATTTCTGGCCAACAATCCAGATTGACACCAGGCAGTACACTCAGAAATGCGACAAGTGTCAGCGATTCGCGACGATACCTTGTCAACCACTCGAGAAGCTAACTCCTATGACTAGTGTTGTGCCTCCCCTTGGAGGAGGAAAAATGCCAATGAAACTCTTTGTTAGGTTGTGCACCGCATAGTATCAAAGATCTTCTCCACCTCGGAGTGCCACAACTTAGTTGCGGAAGGGTCTGGCTCACCCCTGAATCATGGGGGATCATGCTGTCTGAAATCTTAAAACAGAGTGCTCACTCACATCTGCTCGGCCTACTCAGGAGTCTCTATAGGATGCCTACCCTGTCCTTAGAGGGCGGCGGTGACGGGTTGTAGCACCTGCTGCAACTGCTCGACTCCGACCGGGATCATCGAAAATGCGGGGGTGGCACTGGCCTCAGGAGGAGGCACAGGTGTTGTGGGAGCCTTGGGAACGGGTACGACAAGCTTAGGCGGGGGTACGAGTGTAACTGGGGGCAGAATCAGGTTCTCGAGGATAGGATCCTTGATAGGTGGAGTGGGATGCGCTCGGATCGCTCGGGCTCCTCGAGTACCACGGGCTCATCTCGTACCACGACGGGGCGGCATGGTCTACAGAAACAACAAAAGCGTCTATCAGCCTTGAGAACCTCTCGAAGGCTTAGACATTAGAGAACTAAACCAAGGGTTACGTACTTGAGACATGAAGTGTCATAAGCTCATAGTAAATATGTAATGCTGTCCTAAGTTATTTTGTAGGTTATTCTCTGATATGCTCTGATACCAACAACTGTGATGCCCTAAACTCGGAAACCAAGCTCACGAAATTCCTGATTGCCGAATTCGGCACCGACAGCCTCCGTAGTACCCCATTCTCGGCTCTTGGTGCCCATTCACCAGGTTCCGATCCTGGGATCCTACAAGGAGGATTTCTATAACATAAGTCTGATTTATAAAAGGGCTTACCCAAGATCATAATATCATAACCACAGATAATAACTGCAGGAACATTATCACAAAATCCATAAGGAATTTAAAATTTTTACAAGTACAAGGTCCAAAGGGGAAAAGATATAAATCTATGTAAGAGCAACTCTAAAATGGTCTGTGGCATGCTCCACGGTCCTGCTTAGCTACTACTGTTACCTGGGATCACCTGTACATTGCCTAACGTCACCTACAGGCATCAATCGAACATAAGCTTATTGAAAGTTTAGAGGGCGGTGTAAGCGTGTGTAGGACAGGTACCATGAATGCGATATCAAAGTATGCAGAAATAATGCGGTAAGACAATGAATAGCACTAGTCGTCACAAGGCTAAGCAATGGAAGGCAGGAATACCATTTACCAATCAAATGCTATGTAATGAGGGGCTATATAGCCAAGTGCCATATGAAATATGCAATGCGATCATGCACATCCTCATATAAAGTCCACAATTTAGTATAATTCCTCTCTGGAAAAACACCGAGGTCAAATACGCTACATACTGACGACCGCTCTCCTAGCCACACAGCCTAGTGAGCATAAGAGACCTCACTACCTGCCTGTGCACAACCAATCACCAACAGGGCTCGACGGTAGCGGACCCATTTACAAGCTAGTCAAACTCAGCCTATCCATTGCCCCCTCACTTAGGCAGGTAAGGCCACACACCCTCCCAACCGACTACGATACAGTGGGAGATGTGGCCTATTGATGAAGGCACCGGCACTCATGTTTTCCACTCGGTCTCGGTGCTGGAGCATCTCCTAGTACCATGAAGGTTCTGGGACTTTCACCCAAGGACTTCTTATGTGCTCACAATGCTTAAATAAACATTTTCGATGTCTAAATCTGGCCATCCATGATATTCCTAAGGAGGCTACGGCTCTGACGAGGCTAGGGCAAATATCAATCATGCTATGCAATGGCAGATGCATGAATCACACTAGTCAACCATGCATCAAATCCTACACATCCAGCGTGCTCAAGTGGGACAACTCCATCGCACAGGGAGTCCTATAACAGCCTGCCCAACAGCATAATGTCATGACTAACCAACCATCCACCAAGCACACAAATGATGCCCATGAGTCATGAAAATGACTAAGTGTGCCATGAAATGATGTACTCTCCTCGGGTCTATGTACTTAGACAAATTTTCCATGGAGAAGAAGGAACATAACCATTAATGGGGGCCCAATAGCTTGGGGTGCCCACGAAACTAAGTAGACAATGTCATGGGCCTAAATGATGAGATTGGGCCTAGCAAGGAGTCTATGGTGGACATTTAACCATCAATAGATGAGAATGGGGCTAACAAATGGGCCTAGAAGGGGTCCTCAATGTGGACATTTAACCACCATTGTCCCCTAACAAGACGACCCAACAAATCTACCTAGAAGCAAGGCCCAAGGCTTAAATACTGTCATAGAATGGGCAGCCACATACATGTATAGATATTTCTCACTTAATGGCCTTCAGAAAATGGGCCCATAGGGGAGGTTATGGCCCAAGAACAATGCCACCAAATCCATGCATTATGTTGGACTTAGTGGGCCGCTCATAAGCCTAACTGCATAGGCAGAGATCATATCCAAGTTGGGCAAAATGGGCCTTATAACATCAACCCAAAAACTAGCAATTAGGTGGGCAACCAAGGACACAACCACATCTATATTTAAGCTCAACTAGTCGAGCACAATGGTGGAAGCAGCCCATATATACAACTGGGCCAAGCTTGGACGTCCTAGCCCATTTGGGCCTGCTGGACATCCAAAAATTCTGGTCCATCAATTATGGCTCAAACATTAACAAAAGGTGGGCCTTTCTTGGCACTAATTAAGCCCAAAAGCTTTAACATTAAAAGTATAACATGTGCACTCATTATTTCTCCACTTGGTGGGCCCCACATCCTTAAAATATCCAGCATCATGTACAATTTCTTTCATAACACCTTGCTGGACCTTCAGCCCACCCAGCTTCCTGGGCCTATTGAGGTCCTCTAGAAGATGATTTTGGGGAGTCAAATTCTATGGTGGTCCCTGATCATCATGGTGGGTCCCAATAGATGGAGAATGTGGACAAAAACACATAATTCAAGTGGGCTTGCTGCTGGACCTGACCCCAAAAGGCCTGGATGTCCCAGGTGGGCTTGGGTGTCCCAAGGACCTGGAAAGGCTGACCAATACATACATCAAGGTGGGCTCCACAGGTGGACGTCCCACCAATGGATGGTCCACACTTCAGTGGGCCACACAAGGGAGGAAATATGGGAAGAAAACACATATATCAAGGTGGTCCACAAGGGGCTAGCTGTCAGGCCAGCTGGATGTCCAGCATGGTGCTGCCATCCTAGCCCCAAAAAAACCCAAAGACCATGGTTTAGGTGGCCCACATGCTCCTGAGGTAGGTCCCAGCAAGTGGACCACAAAATGGGGGAAAATTTGGGCCATAAACACCTCCAAATAATTTTAATCCAAATGGACAGTAAGGTTGTAAAAATTTCTCTTGCAGGAAAAAATGTTGCTAGCCCCATCTTGGGCACCCAATGGGGTGGGCCTAGGCCTGCCAAATCAAAGGGGAAATGGGTGGATTGTATGCACCCATATATGGACAACATGGGGGGTTCACTAGAGTGGCCCATTATCCCTAAAACTAGGCCAATACAGCGGCATTTTCAACATGCACGACTACTGGACAGTCCAGAAAGTTTGGACTGTCCAGCCCTCTAGGGCCCACTCCATTGGTCTCAAATCAAGGGTGGAAAGTGTGGGCTCCATCCTACATCAAAGTAGGGTCCACATCTCAGAGAGTGCTAAAAAAATTAGGAAGAAAGGCCTTACAAATAAGCCTTACATCAATGTCCAAAACCATACAACAATTAGGCCTGAAATCTGGACAGCAAAATATGCTGTCATTTCTAGCCCATAGAAAAATAAATAGAGGGATTAAGGCTCAGATTAAACAAGTGGGGTCCACCTAGATGGGCCAAAAATATTCCCGACCCAATCCTCTTACAAAAACATCTAAGAAATCAGGCCTTAATGGCCATCCAACCCATACAACTAATATGGGCTTGGACGTCCAGCACAGTGGGCCTGGACGTCCCAAAATCTGAAGGGTCTAGGATGTTTTCATCACATCAGGTGGGCCACATTCATCAGGGACAAAGAGGGAAAGAGATAGAGAGAGAGAGAGAATCATGGCCATGGGAGGACTCCGCCACTATGAGTCCTCCAACAATCCAAACCATCCATCATAGGTCCATGCGTACATGGATTCTTTCATCCAAAGAAAAATTTGAGGTGGGGATGTCATCCCCACCATGAAATCTCAGATCTAGATGATCTAAAAACCATAGATCAAAGAGGAAATCATCATAATGGGGCCCATGGAGAATGGCCCCATCATGGCAACATGCATGCATGGAGTGGGCCACTAGCCACACTCATAAGGTCATGTAGGATCTCCATCATTGATTGGTGGGTCCTACAAGATCTCAAAAATGAAAATTAAGATTACAAGAAGAAGAAAATCAGAAAACTAATCATAGATGTACACCCACCTCAGGACTTCCTTCTTCTTCAAGCCTTATGTGCTATAGCTCCATTGGTGAGGTTTTAATGCTGATGATGGGTCTTAGATGGTTAGACGAGGGGAATTTTTGAGAGAAGGGTGGCTGAAATTTTGAGTTAGGTGAGATAGCCATGGAGCTCTAGCAAGGGAGAGAGAATGGAGAGAATGAGAGAGAAAGAGGGGGGAAGGAGAGGTATAGCAAAGGAATGATGGGTTTGTTAGAAAGAGGAGAGGAATGATGAGTTTTCTCTCCTTGAAAAGAGAAAAATTTAGATTTTTTTAAGAAAAGAGGGCCTGGGTTAGAGCAACACGTCATGAGTTTTCTAGAAAAGAGGCTATCCTTGCCTTGGTTACAGAATCTCCATCATTGCTAGCTACAGGGAGGTGTAGGGTAGGCTAGGCAAATAGAACCTAGGGTGGGCCTTGCTACTTAGGGAATCATGCATATCCCACTAAGGTTGGTCCCACACAAATCAAGGGCCAAAAATTAAAAATGGTACATCTTTTGATCTACCCGTCGGATTGCCGCACAAGTTACGGTGTTAGAACTGCGACGACGATGAGGTCGCTATGCTGCAAACCTTGAGTCGGATCGGATCGGGTTTGTATGATGGGACTCAAGGGTCATCGTAAATGCAAAATGTAAGTCACAATCGCCGAAATTCGACCGTTAGGACTGTGGGACCTGATGAAACAAAACGGACACTAAGGCTGAGGGTCTTACATCTCTCTCCTCCTACAAAAGAAATTTCATCCTCGAAATTTACCACATCCAGGACAAAACACGGAACAAGGAATAGAGTAAAACATCATTGCATATATATATATATATATATAACAATCATCATATAATAGCATATAATATTATACCATCAATCAATCATTAAATAGATGCGAATAGCACTCCCTGATCTCTACCTCTCACTCCCAATACGCCTCTGACTTCGAATGATGACCCCACTGAACCTTCACTAGGGGAATGACCTTGGTCCGAAGAACCTGCTCGTTCTGATCAAGGATGCGAATCAGTTGCTCAATGTAAGAAGCATCCTTATGGACTTCGAGGGGCTGCCAATCAATCACTGGAATAATGTCTGACCCACACTCTGCTACATCGAAACATGAAATATGTTGTGGATACAGGACAACTCTGAAGGTAAGGCGAACCTATAGGCCATGGCGCCCACGTGCCCAATGATCTTAAAAGGTCCTATGAATCTCGAGGTAAGCTTGCCCTTTGCTTCAAACTGCACTACGCCCTTCATGGGCGAGACCTTGAGATACACCATGTCCCCTACTGCAAACTCCAACGGATGACGCCAATGATCAGCAAAGCTCTTCTGATGGCTCTGTGCTATGCGCATCCTCTGCCTAATGATGTCAATGACCTCTGACGATTCCTGCACAAGCTCGGGACCTAGGAGACGATGCTCTCCAAACTCGGTCCAACAATTAGGAGATCTGCACGGTCTGTCATATAGTGCCTCAAAAGGAGCCATGCTAATGGTCGCTTGATAACTATTATTGTACGTGAAATCAGCCAAGTGCAAATGCTCATCCTAGCTACCCGCGAAGTCAATCATAGAAGCTCTGAGCATATCCTCGAGGATCTGGTTGACCCTTTCGGTCTTCCCATCGGTCTGTGGATGATACGAAATACTGAGCTACAAGATGGACCCCATAACTGATTGGAATCTCCTCCAAAACTGAGACGTGAATCTGGGGTCTCGGTCAGAAACGATCGAAACAGGAATGCCGTACATTCTCACAATCTCCTCGATGAATACCTTCGTAAGCCTATCCATTATCCAGGATGCATGAATTAGAATAAAATGCATTGACTTCGTCAGATGATCAACGACAACTTAGATGGCATTATGACTGTGCTGATTCTTCGACAAACCTATGATGAAATCAGTTGACACATACTCCCACTTCCACACTGGAACGCTCAACGGCTATAAAGGACCAGGGGGTCTCTTGTGGTCGGCCTTGACACGCTGGTTTGTGTCACACTCAGCCACAAAGCTAGTAATCTGGCGCTTCATCCCCGACCAGAAATACTACCTCCTCATATCTCTGTACACCTTCGTGGAGCCCGGGTGGATCGTAAGTCTCGATCGGTGTGCGTTGGTTACCAGATCTTTACGCAACTTCAGCACATCCAGAACACACAATCAGCCTCTATAACGAAGTCCACCATCGAAACTAATCTGCCAGTCTGACTGCTCCATGGATGCTACCTCTACTCGGTATCCCTACAACGACTCATCTGTCTGTTGAGCCTCAATCGCCCTTATGACAAGAGAGGGTTGAATCGATAGGCTCGAAAGCTTAACAATAGAGGACTGTAAGCCAAACTCAAAGTAGAACTCTGATACATCCTCGAGCATCTTCCATTCACGAACCATCATCTATGTCACCAGGCCTCGTGGCTGACGGCTGAGCATGTCCGCCACCACATTTGCCTTGCCTGGGTGGTACTGAAGGTCGAAATCATAATCCTTCAGGAGCTCCATCCATCGCCTCTGTTGCATATTCAGCTCCGTCTGCGAAAATAAATACCTTAGGATCTTATGGTCTGAAAAGAGCTCGAACCTCACCCCATAGAGATAATGCCTCCACACCTTTAGTGCATAAACGACTACTACTAACTCCAGATCATATGTGGGGTAGTTCATCTTATGGACCTTGAGTTGGCGCGAGGCATATGCCACAAGCTTCCCGTGCTGCATTAGGACAACACCCAAACGAACTCTGGAGGTATTAGTAAACACAACGAACCCATCACTCCTATAGGGAAGAGTGAGGACGGAAGTGGACATGAGGCGGTCACTCTAGACGAACTTGGTGCCCTTCCACGTCAACCGGGTCAGTGGTGCTGCAATGCGATAGAATCCCTCAATGAATCACCGATAATATCTCGCTAAACTAAGGAAACTATGGATCTCGGACGCATTTGTGGGCTGGCCTCACTGATGCACTACATTAATCTTTGAGGGGTCCACAGCAACACCCACCCTTGTCACCATGCGGTCGAGGAAATTCACCTCTGCCTACCAGAATCCACACTTCTTTAGCTTCGCATATAGCTGGTGGGCATGGGGGGTCTCCAACACAATCCGCAAATGCTTCTCATGGTTCTCCCGGGTCCTCGAATACACTAGAATGTCATCAATGAAGACTACAACAAACTAGTCGAGGTAGGATCGGAAGACCTCATTCATCAGCTGCATAAAGACAACGGGCACATTGGTCAGCCCAAAAGACATGACCAGAAACTCGAAGTGACCGTAGTGCATCTGGAAAGTTGTCTTCAGAATGTCCTCCTCTCGGATCCGAATCTAATGATAATTGGAGCACAAGTCAATCTTGGAAAAGAACTGAGCACCCTGCAGCTGGTTGAATAAATCATGAATCCTTGGGAGTGGGTATCTGTTCTTGATAGTGACTCTGTTGAGCTCCCGGTAATCCACGCAGAGCCTCAATGAGCCATCCCTCTTCTTCACGAACAATACTGGGGCTCCCCATGATGAACTACTAGGACGAATAAAACCTAACTCCTGCAACTCATCTATCGGTGCCTGCAGCTCCCATAACTCCATCAGTGCCATACAATACGGGGCCTTTGAGATAGGCGCGATACCGGGCACAAGATCTATCTGAAACTCTATCTGCCGGCGCGACGACAAACTCGGAATCTTCTAAAACACATCCGAGAACTCACAAACTATCAGCAACTGCTTGAAGCACCCTGCTACTAACTCCTCAATAATACAGGCCAACAAGCTAGACATCGGCTCTCCTCTAGGCTCGGCAATGAACTGAAACATAGGTAAGCTGGGTATGCAGAACATGACTGTCCTGGCAGAGCAGTCCAACATAGCATGGTACACAGCAAGCCAATCCATACCCAAGATAACATCAGACTCGACCATTGGCAACACGAACAAATCCGTGGGTAAAAACACCTCTCCAACCAAGATAGGAAAAGATGAACAGAGACGGTTCAAAACTGTAGACTTCCCAAAGGGAGTCGAAACTGATAGGGCCTTACGAGCAGACTCTGATGGAAGACCGGTTGATCGGCAAAAATCCTCGGCCACAAATAAATACGATGCTTCCGAATCAAATAATACACGAGCAATAGAAGCGGAGATAAGAAGAATACCCTCGACTGCTCCTCCTGACGATGACTGAGGGTGCTGACCCTACACCTGCTGTGTGGCATAGAATCTACCCTGAGCTGGTAAGGGAAGTTAGCCTGACGAGTGAAGGTATGTGACCTACTTAGTGGTATAAAAATTACCCTGGGCTGCGGGGGAGGTGCCTGTCCCCTCTGCAGTGGTCTCTGCTGCTGCTACGGTTACTATGGCGGCATATCCTGCTGCCTTTGCTATGAAGGGGGAGGCCTAGGAGGCTGGTGTTGGGGTCGCTGCTGCTGTTGTTGCTGTGGTGGCTGATGTGAGGGCTACTGTGGTGCCCTCTACTGTTGCTGCTAGGGATAGGGACACTCACGCCTACGATGTCCCGTACACCCACAACCAAAATAAAATCCTATGAACAGTTTAGAAAAAGAAGCTGGATGGGAAGAAGATGATGCTGGTTGTGGTACTGGCTGTTGAGACCCTGAACGGTCCCTACGTCAACGGTGCTGCTACTGGTGGGAGCTACCGAAAAGCTCCTTCCTCTTCCGGTCCCCACTCTGATCTCTAGACCTTTATGAAATGGTCTAGTCCTCCTCATAGACCAAGGGCTTATGAACAACCTGGTTGAATGTCGTCAACAAATGCCCAACCACACAGCTATGGAGGGCGGGATGCAAGCCGCACAAAAAATGGTGGGCCATCCGCCTCTTGTCATCAATAAGATAAGTGGAAAATCTGGACAAAGCAATAAAATGCACCTCATACTAAGACACAGTCATATCACCCTAAACAAGGGTCTCGAACTTTAGCGCTCTCTGCTCTCGAATGTGCTCCAGGAAAAACTTCTGGTCGAAGCGATCCACGAAGTCCTCCCATGTCCAAACAAAATCTGGTTCGGCTAACCTAGAAACAGAAGTCCACCAGTGCTACGTCTCTCCCTGGAGGAGGAAAACTGCCAACAAAACTCTCTGCTAGATCGTGCACCGTATAGTATCAAAGATTTTCCCCACCTCGGAGCACCACAACTCAGCTGCGGAAGGGTCTGACTTACCCTTGAATCATGAGGGATCATGCTGTCTAAAATCTTGAAACACAGCGCTCGCTCGCATCCCCTCGGCCTGCTCGAGAGTCTCTACAGGATGCCTACCCTGTCCCTGGAGGGCGGCAGTGATGGCTTGCAACATCTACTGTAATTGCTCTGCTCCTACTGGGATCATAGGAAATGCAGGGGCGGCACTGGCCTCAAGAGGAGGCACATGTGTTGTGGTAGCCTCAGTAATGGGTATGACAGGCTCAGGCGGGGGTACGGGTGCAACGGGGGGCGGAATCAGGTTCTCGGGGATAGGATCCTCGATAGGTGGAGCAGGATGCGCTCGGGTCGCTGAGCACCTAGAGCACCATGGGCTCCTCTCGTATCACGATGGGGCAGCATGGTCAATAGAAACAACAAAAACGTCCATCAGCCTTGAGAACCTCTCGAAGGCTCAGACATTAGAGAACCAAACTAAGGGTTACGCACTCGGGACATGAAATGTCCTAAGCTCGTAGCAGATATGTAATGATGTCCTGAGTTATTCTGTAGGTTATTCTCTGATATGCTCTGATATAAACAACTGTCACATCCCAAACTCGAAAACTGGGCTCACAAAATTCTTGATTGTCGAATCCGATGCCGACAGCCTCCATAGTACCCCATTCTAGGCTCTTGACGCCCATTCACCAGGTTCCGATCCTAGGATCCTACAACGACGATTTCTATAACATAAGTCTGATTCATAAAATGGCATACCCAAGATCATAATATCATAACCATAGATAATAACTACAAGAGCATTATCACAAAATCCACATGGAATTTAAACTTTTTACAAGTATAAGGTCCAAAGGGGAAAAGATACAATTCTACGTAAGAACAACTCCAAAATGGTCTGCAGCACGCTCTATGCTCCTGCTCAGCTGCTACTGTTGCCTAGAACCACCTGTACACTACCTAATGTCACCTGTAGGCATCAATCGTACATAAGCTTATCCAAAGCTTAGAGGGCGGTGTAAGTGTGTGCAGGACAGGTGCCATGAATGCAATATCAGAGTATGCAAAAATAATGTGATAAGACCACGAATGCCACTAGTTGTCACAAGGCTAAGCAATGCAAGGCAGGAATACCATCTGCCAATCAAAGGCTATGCAATGAGGGGCTATACAGCTAAGTGCCATATGCAATATGCAATGCAATCATGCTTATCCTCATATCAAGTCCACGATTCAGTACGGTTCCTCTTTGGGAAAACACTAGGGTCAAATACGCTACATGTTGACTGCCACTCTCCTAGCCGCACAGCCCAGCAAGCATAAGAGACCTCACTACTTGCCTATGGACAACCAATCACCAACAGGGCTCAACGGTAGTGGACCTATTTATGAGCTGGTCAAACTCAGCCTAGCCATTGCGCCTTCACTTAGGTGGGTGAGGCCACACCCCCTCCCGACTGACCACGATACAGTGAGAGACATGGCCTAATGGTGAAGGCACTGACGTTCATGTTTTTCACTTGGTCTCAGCATTGGAGCATCTCCTGGTACCATGAAGGTTCTGGGACTTTCACCTAAGGACTTTCTATGTGCCCACAGTGCTCAAATAAATATTTTCGATGTCCAAATCTGGCCATCCATGATATACCTAAGGAGGCTACGACTCTGATGAAGCTAGGGCGAATATCAATCATGCTATGCAATGCCAGATGCATGAATCACACCAGTCAACCATGCATTAAATCCTACACATCCAGCATGCTCAAGTGGAACAACTCCATCACACAGGGGGTCCTATAACAGCCTACTCAACGGCATAACTCCATGACCAATCAGCCATCCACCAAGCACAAAATGATGCCCATGAGTCATGAAAATGACTAAGTGTGCCATGAAATGATGTACTCTCCTTGGGTCTAGGTACTTAGACAAATTTTCCATGGAGAAGAAGGAACATAACCATTAATGGGGGCCCAATAGCTTGGGGTAGCCTACGAAACTAAGTAGACAATGTCATAGGCCTAAATGATGAGAATGGGCCTAGCAAGGGGTCTATGGTGGACATTTAATTGCCAATAGATGAGAATGGGCCTAACAAATGGGCTAAGAAGGGGTCCTCAATGTGGACATTTAACCACATTGTCCCCTAACAAGACGACCCAACAAAATCTACCTAGAAGCAAGGCCCAAGGCCTAAATACTATCATAGAATGGGCAGCCACATACATGTATATATATTTCTCACATAATGGCCTTCAAAAAATGACCCCAACCTACAAATAACAACATGGGCCCATAGGGGAAGTTATGGCCTAAGAACAATGCCACCAAATCCATGCATTATGTTGGACTTAGTGGGCAGCTCATAAGCCCAAGTGTGTAGGCAAAGATCATATCCAAGTTGGGAAAAATGTGCCTGACAACATCAACCCAAAAACTAGCAAATTAGGTGGGCAATCATGGACCCAACCACATCTATATTTCAACCCTAGTCTAGCACAATGGTGGAAGCAGCCTATATATACAATTGGGCCAAGCTTGGACGTCCCAGCCCATTTGGGCCTGCTGGACATCCAAAAATTCCGATCCATCAATTATGGCTCAAACATTAACAAAAGGTGGGCCTTTCTTAACACTAATTAAGCCCAAAAGCCTTAACATTAAAAGTATAACATGTGCACTCATTATTTCTCCACTTGGTGGGCCCCACATCCTTAAAATATCCAGTCGCATGTACAATTTCTTTCATAACACTTTGCTGGACCTTCAGCCCACCCAGCTTCTTGGGCCTATTGAGGTCCTCTAGAAGATGATTTTGGGGAGACATAAATTCTATGGTGGTCCCTGGTCATCATGGTGGGCCCCAACAGATGGAGAATGTGGACAAAAACACATAACTCAAGTGAGCCTGCTGCTGGACTGCAAGTCCAGCAGCACCCCAAAAGGCCTAGACGTCCCAGGTGGGCCTGGGCATCCCAAGGGCCTGGACGGCCGACCAATACATACATCAAGGTGGGCTCCACAGGTGGACGTCCCACCAAGGGACGATCCACACTTCAGTGGGCCACACAAGGGAGGAAAGATGGGAATAAAACACATACATTAAGGTGGTCCACAAGGGGTGGACGGCCAGCCCATGGCAGGACATCAGCCCAGCTAGATGTCCAGCATGGTGCTGGTGTCCCAGCCCTAAAAAACATAAAAACTCTATGATTTAGGTGGCCCACATGCTCCTAATGTAGGTCCCAGCAAGTGGGCTACAAAATGGGGGAAAAGTAGCGCCATAAACACCTCCAAATAAATTTAATCCAAATGGGCAGCAAGGTTGAAAAAATTTATACTGTAGGAAAAAATGTTGCTGGCCCCATCTTGTGCACCCAATGGGGTGGGCCTAGGCCTTCCAAATCAAAGGGGAAATGGGTGGATTGTATGCACCCATATATGGACAACATGTGGGGTCCACTAGAGTGGCCCATTATCCCTAAAACTAGGCCAATATAGGGGCATTTTCAACATGCAGGACTGCTGGACAGTCTAGAAAGTTTGGACCTCCAGCCCTCTAGGGCCCACTCCACTGGTCTCAAATCAAGGGTGGAAGCTATGGGCTCCATCCTACATCAAAGCAGGTTCCACTCCTCAGAGAGTGAAAAAAAAATCAGTTCGAAAAGCCTTGCAAACAGGCCTTACATCAATGTCCAAAACCATACATCAATTGGGCCTGAAATCTGGACACCAACATATGCTGTCATTTTCAACCCATAAAAAAATAAATATAGGGATTAAGGCTCAGATTAAACAAGTGGGGTCCACCTAGATGGGCCATAAATATTCTAGACCCAATCCTCTTACAAAAACATCTAAGAAATCAGGCCTTAATGGCCATCCAACCCATACAACCAACATGGGCTTGGACGTCCAGCATGGTGGGCCTGAACGTCCAATAATCTGAAGGGTCTAGGATGTTTTCGTCACATCAGGTGGGCCACATTCATCAGGAACAAAGAGAGAAAGAGATAGAGGGAGAGAATCATGGCCATGGGAGGACTTCGCCACTATGAGTCCTCCAATAATCCAAACCATACATCATAGGTCCATGCATTCATGGATTCTTTCATCCAAAGAAAAATCTGAGGTGGGGATGTCATCCCCACCATGAAATCTCAGATCTAGATGATCCAAAAACCATAGATCAAAGAGGAAATCATCATAATGGGTTCCATGGAGAATAACCTCATCATGGTAACATACATGCATGAAGTGGGCCACTAGCCACACTCATAAGGTCGTGTAGGATCTCCACCATTGATTGGTGTGTCCTATAAGCTCTCAAAAATGAAAATCAAGATTACAAGAAGGACAAAATCAGAAAACTAATCCTAGATGTACACCCACCTTAAGATCTTCCTTCTTCTTCAAGCCTTAGGTGCTATAGCTCCATTGGTGAGGTTTTAATGGTGATGATGGGTCTTAGATGGTTAGATGATGGGGGGTTTTTAGAGATGGGTGGCTGAAATTTTGAGTTAGGTGGGATGGCCGTGGAGCTCTAGCAAGGGGGAGAGAATGGAGAGAATGAGAGAGAAAGAGGAGGGAAGGGGAGGTATAGCAAAGGAATGATTGGTTTTCTAGAAAGAGGAGAAGAATGATGAGTTTTCCCTCCTTGAAAAGAGAAAAATTCATTTTTTTTCTAGGAAAGAGGGCTTGGGTTAGAGCAACACATCATGAGTTTTTTTAGAAAATAGGCTATCCTTGCCTTGGTTAGAGAATCTCCATCATTGTTAGCTATAGGGAGGTGTAGCGTAGGCTAGGCACTAGACTATGCTAGGCACATGGAACCTAGGGTGGGCCTTGATACTTAGGGAATTGTGCATATCCCACTAAGGTGGATCCCACACAAATCAAGGGCCAAAAATTAAAAATGGTACATCTTTTGATCTACCCGTCAGATTGCCGCACAAGTCATGGTGTGGGAACCACGGCGACGATGCGGTCGCTATGGCACAAAGCTCAGGTCGGATCGGATTGGGTTTGTATGATGGGACTTAAGGGTCATCAAAAATGCAAACTGTAGGTCGTATGTCATCAGAATTTGATTGGTAGGACCGCGGGACTTGACGGAAGAAAAATGGACACGAAGGCTGAGGGTCTTACAATCGGCCCCTACCAACTGGCATGGGGCAGACCAAATTTGCAGGCATTGAGACATGAGTGAAAGTTTCAGAATTTGGAATATCTACTCATCACTTTGGCACCCCCATGCCAATGGACAAGTCAAGGTGGTTGATAAGATCATCAAACCATTGCCCGAAAAAGCTAAAGGAGCTTGGGTAGAAGAACTCTCCCTCATTCTTTAGGCATACCAAGCCACTGCCCAAATGGCCATGAGAGAAACTCCTTTTTCCCTAACCTTCAGCATTGAAGCCATTGTCCCAGTCGAAATCAGACTCCCAATCGCATAGACTCGCTCCTACAATGAACAACAATACGTCAACCTAAAAAAAACTACTGAGGGCTCCTCTTAGTATAAGGGAAAAGACGCCGTCACTAATGGTCTGGCCCTTAAAGAAGAGGTCAGACCTCCAACTATCGTTACTACTTGAACAACGCGGCCTAAAAGGGTTAACTTGACCATTAATTTTTTGTTAAACCGACCAGTATACTTAGAAAATTTGTACAAGCAACCATTGTAAAAAGATTTCATTAATATGATTAAAAAGTATGAAAATAAGTACATAAAAAGAAGAGAGAGAAGGTAAAGCAGATCCTCAGGGAATGTCCCCAGCCCTGGGCCCAATAGAAGTAGGAGCTTCGATAGGAGCAGGATTCTCTTCAACATCATTAGCCACGCTATCCGATCGATGCTCAGATGCTTTAGCTTGACTAGCTCCTCACACCGAGTAAAACCCAAGTTGAAATAATCCTCGAGCTCCTCGGAAGCCTTGAAAACTTTCACCACAGCTGACTTTATCCCGGGGATAGAGGCCTCAACCTCTAACAACCAAGTAGAAGTTTCTGTTGACTTGGAAATTGCCTCCGGAAGAGCGGCCTTCAGGTCCTTCAGCCCTGACTGCTTCGAAGCACCCTCTAGGAGAGCCTCATCCAATTGGGTCCTTAGGACTCTCCAATCCTCCCCCAACACCCATAGGGCTACTTGTAGAGCCTCCGACTAAGCCCTGGGAGCATCCCTAGTGCTCGCCATGACCCAGAGTTTAGAGGTCATCCTCTAAAGATCGGCCTCGAGCTTTTTATAATCGTGATCGGCCTCCTTAGAAACTATCCAAGTAAATAGAAGAGCAGGAGACACCTAAGAACAAAAACAAAGTTAAAAACATACTGCATAAGTAAGATTCCATGGACAGTCTAAGAACATACCTTCAAAAGAGAAACAGTCGCTTCACACAGCATGCCCATCAAATGTAGGGCGGACAATACACTAATGTCCTGCTCATCCACATGGAGAGATGCCCACCTGGCTAGCTTTGCTAAAGGGCCCAACTCAAAAGTCGACCCACTACCCTCCACCTCATGGGCATGTAGGGACTCCAGCGTTAGGGGCAGAGTGAGCTCCTCCCTCCACCTCGGGAGCAACGGGAACTGCTCCCTCAAACCCTTAAGTAGGAGCCTCCTCCTCGCGAATGTGCTCTAGTTCAGGAGCAGTAACATTGGCAATGACAATAGCTGTGGAAGACACTTCACCCAAAACAACTCTAGGGTAGTTAACAAGGGGTAGGATCTCAGGCGAAAGGTTGGTCACAACCTGAGCCTATCCCTTAGCTCGACGAGGGGCCCCTTCCTTTATCCACTTCCTAAGTTAATTCACCTCAGCCGCGGAAGGGAGCTTCATCTTCTTCGGAGGACGGGGATTGCCAGACAAATCTGCAAGAATGGATCAGGCGGTTAGGAAAAAGAATATGAAACAACTAGAACTCAACAAACAATGGAAAAGCATGACAATGTCATACCTAATGGCCTGGGAGCAACCTGGGATATCCCCTCCTAGAACAAGGATTTAGGAGTGATCAACGTCTTCCAATTCCTCAGAGCAGGCTTCAATAACCACGCACGATCAACGTGCTGAAGCTATGATGAGGAGAGCTTGGGTTGTATATAAGAAGATCCCATTGCATAAATTAAAAGGGGAAAAGATTAGCATAAACCCAAACTACATTCAACCTAGTTTCAACTCAACAATTCCCGACCCGGAGTCATAAATTCAGGGGGGACACCAATCGTCGGATCCACCCACTCCTTGGACACAAAGAACCACTTATCTTTCCAGCCTTTGTTAGACGAAGGGTTGCTGACGATGAGAGCCTAACCTTGATTGGCCCAGGCAGAAAAATAATACAACCCCAAGTTCATGGAGTTGATCTTCACTTGTACAACTCCAAGAACTCGTTTATAGACAGCTCGAGAAAGTTGAGCTACTGCCAAAGAACACAAGTCCCGATCAATGCCCTCCAGGCATTCGAGATCAACTGACTTAGGGCCAACCTCAAGGTCGTAAGGACTCTCTGAACCGCAGGATGCAGGGGTAAATGAAAACCGCACTGTAGATCTACAACATAAATGGCCAACTTTCCCTCTCGAGGCTGACCCGGTACTTTCCCTATTTCAGGTGCTTGGAGTACCATCGACTCAAGGATCTGAGAATCCCCCCTCACCCGATCCAGGTTAGCACTCGTCAGAATAGACCCAAAAGTACCGACCTCCCTAGAAGGTCGAACTCCCTCCTCACTCAACCCCTGGAATTGCATCTCCTTGCCCCCTGGCTCTGAGGAGGAAGTGATAGGCATGTTTGCCCGAGTGTCTTGGAGGGAATATTATGAATTATTATGAAAAACTCCTGAAACCGACCTCATTCTAGACTAGCCCGACATCCCGACCAAGGCTGACAGAAGAAAAAGAGAAATGCAAATATTGTGTAAGCCGAAAAAGAGGGAAAAGCAGACCGGAGAATGAGGAATACTGCTGGAAAAGGGAAAAGTAAAAGGATTTCTGACTTACTAGAAATCGCCTGGTCTGGTGGAGAGTGAGACAACAGAATGAAAATAAAGGGATGTGCGTTCCTTCCCCCTTTATATCCATGCCCAGCCCAATGCATTAATGACTTGCAATTAATGCTTCAGCATGAGGAGCCGTAATGTCTCACGTGAACGTCCTCCCCATAGAGCACGTGGCAAATGCCCAACATGAGAATGATCTCAAGTACTGAGCTGGGGACAGCTGGCACCAAGATGTACACTCGACAATTAAACGATACCTTCACTCCTACCAATCCAAAGATACGCGGTCATCATTAAGTCTGCTTTGTGCTCCGTAACCACCGCCTTCCCATCATTTAAGGTAATAGAAGAATGATCTGACCTCTCGATCTCCTGACCTACTCAGCCTCGAGTTCATTTTGACCTACCTTGATTTCAGCTCCATCCGATCTCAAGCTCAATCCCAACTTCAGTCCAACCTGATCGAGACCAATCTACTTGTCAAGTCCACTACGTGAACTCAAAAGTAAAGGGGACTTACTGTTATAGGGAAAATGGACCGACCAACTAATACAAGCCAGATCGATGTAGGTGTGACCTAATGGTCTAACCCTCACTCCCCGACTAAGTGTAGAGAGAGGTCGAGCTCAGTCTCTCAACACTTGGTCAGAATAGTCATTGGTCGATCATGCTCTGAAAGAAAATAACTTCTTGGGGCACATCTCAGGTCGGTGCGCCCCAAGTCAGCAAGACCCATCGTTTATTGGATTTGACTTGACCTCAACCGCATCTATCTGTGATCTCAGCCGAAGATCCAGGAGACCAACTCTAATACAGATCTACCCGGGATTCCAACCAAGGATCTAGAGAGATCCCAAACAGGAAGTCTGAATCCTATTGTGATTCGTCCTTGCCAAAATAGGGATGCCCTTTACACTACTACCTCTCCCCATCTATAAAAAAGGGTACCTGCAATGGTGAGAGGTACGCACAATCTCTAGCCCAAAGTTTCCATTCAATTGAGACCCAAATTCCATACCTGACTTAGGCATCAGAGGGTCCCCTGCATGAGCCAGGGTCTTCTTTGTTTGTTCTTTGTGCAGGTTCACCAATATAGGGAGGGCTAACTAGATTTCTGCATCAACACACCCTAGTCTATACAAACTATTTGAATGATAGAAGCTCTCTCTTATATGATAAACAGAGGATCATGGGCATTAATGAATCAAAGTTTTGAGACTTGATACACTTACCAATTCAGGGCCATTATTTGTAGAGCATGAACTCCGTCTTCCTATCTCAACTGTGGTGTAGACAGTGAAGATGGGAGGCATTATATGTTTGAAAAGGCTGGGACCAAGTTACAGATAAATAGAAGTTTACTAAAACACCAACCCATCGTGAGAGTTTATCTTCCAAATAACTACATTCTAAACAGGGAATTTTCACAATAATTGGGGGTTGCCTTCCTAATTACAATTGTAATTAATAAAGTGAACCCCAACTGGCATGCTGATAGTTGTATAACCAGTGTCTTTGAAAGTTGATGGAATTTGAAATGGGACTATTGATTCTTGATAGACAAGCAATATATTGAAAACTTAGAGAGTCTCGGATGTAAGAGAACCTCTATTACATTATAGAATTCAAGAGTTTATAAGTTTATCAAGTTTCTAATATTGATTACAGTTAAGGAAAGCTGATCAAGAAGTTTGCATCACCACCAAATCATAAGACCAAACCATGTATATCACCACCAAATCAAAGGAGTAAATTGTGTAAACATACTATATATAAAAACTAAAATGTTGCCAATTGTAATAATTTGAGCTTACATTGTAACAAAAAATTATTATAAATAGACGACCCTTAAATTTCAGCAAAGCAAGAGGGAAAAATTCTCAGCCTCCAAAACCATTATTTTTTTGTATTTTCATGGTATTAGAGTTATCATGCTTTGCCTAAGTTTTCAGCCATAACTGTTCATAGCCCCAAGTGTAGGGTCGTGATGTAGTAATAATCTCGGTGAGACTGAGGTCAAACCCATAGGAACCAATCTTGTGTGTATTCTAAAAGAGACCAGAAGTAGAACTAGAAGAAGATGTAAATCTAAATCTGAAAATAAAGAGAGTAATTGTGAATTATTTAACTAAAACTTGTAAATTTAAAGGTGGGAACTAGGGCTTCCAAGGATCCACTTGTAGCAATCAGGGAGATATGTTACTTGATTTAAGGATACAACTGGAATTGAAGTCCTATCTTACCCAGTTGGAAGATATCTCAATAAAACCAAATCAAAATTTTCTTTGACGTAATTCTCAATAGATGATGGTTGTGCAAACTGGAAGTGATTCCATCACCAAGCCATGCCCAGGAGACAATGGCAAACAACAAGATATACCAATTCCACAATCAACATAGGAGAATTGTGAAGACTAGAAGCGATTCTATCACCCAACCATGCTCAAGGGACGATGGTGAACAACAGGGTTTACTAACTTCACAATCTCAATACATGAAAAGATGATACTTAAAGCTATTGTAGATCTACTGTAATTCGAGTCATAATAAACAATTAAAAACTGAAAGTATTCCTTAAATATCAAACTAAAATCAAAGAGAATTCAACATAAACATGAATCAAAGTAATAAAAAACATCCCATCACGCTACAAGCTTCACCTCTTAGCCCTAGCTAAGAGGTTTAGTCAACCATAGACATGATTGGAACTAAAACCTTAGAAGAAAGCATGAAAAACTAAGGAAGAAAGAAGAAAAATGCTTGGCGACAGCTCTTCGCCCTTGTGCTTCACTCCTCCAAACCCTAGATTGGTTAGATAGATCCCTAAGGATGCCCTAGGGACTCATATTTATAGTTGCACAATACCTCCTTTTGCACCTCTTTGGAATAATTCGGAAACTACCTCAAATTTACGCACTACACGTAACTCTGCATAACTTCATTCGATTCATTCGATGACATTAAACTGCCTTCGATGTCATCGAAGGTGTATTTTATATGTGCTTTTTCCACACTTTTGTAATTTCATTCGGACTCTGTAACCTTCCATGCCATCGTGATGTGTGTTGAACAACCACACCGTCCATTTTGTGGGCCCCCTCGGGGCAGTAGCCCCCACAAAAAATCAACCATATACGTGGCTCAGGTGGCCCACAACATAGGAAACAGCGAGATTGAACATTAGCCATTGAAACCCTGTTTGGGTACTATAGAAGTCTTAGATTAATATGAAATTTGTTTCTACTTTTCATCCAGGCCCGTGTGACCCTATCAACAGGTTGGATTGCAAATAAACATTGTGGTGGGCCCCACATGGAACCCACTATGAATTATATGTTTTATTCACACCGTCCACGGTTGTGGACGGTGGAGCCTACATTAATGTATGTGTTTTATTTACACCATCCACCCCTGGACGGTGGAACCCCACCTTGCTTATGTGTTTTATCCATGCTGTCTAGCCACTTTAGCTAGACTGCTGGACAGCCAGGGGACCTCACCATGAGGCATGTGATTTATCCATGCTGTCCATCCCTATGGAACCCACCATGATGCATATGTTGTATCCAAACCGTCCAACCATTTTGAAATGTTATTTTATGGCATGGGTAAAATGATGAGTCGGATCTATAGTTCAAGCATACCCCACCATTGAAAATAGTAGGGACAGTGATATCGCTCATTTAAAACTTCTTAAGGTCCACGGTAGTTCCGATCAAGTTGATGTTTTTTCTCTTACTTCATCTACCTCCATGTTAACTTATGAATAGGTTGGATCTCAAAAATACATAAGGGTGGGCCCGATAGATATACATGAAGCCCATTTGTTTTGGCCCATTCGATTCGACCCGTTGATACGACCCATTTGATGAGGCCCGATGTAGTGTATTTGGGGCCCATGGGTTGAGGCCCATTGTGATGTATTCAAAGGCCCATGGGATATGGCCCATTACAATATACATAAGGCCCATTGATGTGGCCCATTTGATGTATCTGAGGCCCATGGGTCGAGGCCCAATGAGATGTATATAGGACCATTGCTATGTGTAATTTTACCATGGTATATATAATGATGTTTTATGGCGGGCCATGCCTTGGGAGCAATGTTGGTTTGACATCCACATTGTAAGATTAATATTGGTTAAATGTCCGCATTATAACTCTCCCTAGGGCCCATTGATAGGCCCATACTTGTTATGTGTTGGCCGTTTAAGCCTATCCTCCTTGGAAGGATAGTTCATCACCATATAACATGCTTAGTATAGCTTCATGATTCATGCCCATACGCATCATATGTATACTTGATATGAGGAATGTTTGATCATAGCATACATTATTGGACTGACTATTTACGGGACTCCTTATGAGATGGAGTGCCCACATTATCACGCTGTACACGTAGGATTGTTGCATGACTGGATAGTGTGACTCATGCATCTCACATATATGTGACTTGATCATTATATGCCCTAGCGACATCAGGGTCGTGGCCTCCACAGACACATCATGGATGGCTAGATGGGACACCAGAAATGCTTGGTTTTAGCACTGTGGGCACGTAGGATGTCCTTAGGTGAAAATTCCAGAACCTCCTTGGTAGCAGGAGATGCTCCAACATCTAGACCAAGTGGAATATGAGTGCCGGTGCCTATACCATGAGGCTGTGTCTCTCATTGTGTTGTAGTCGGTAGGAAGGGGGTGTGGCCTTATCCGCCCGAGTGAGGGGGCTATAAGCTAGGCTAGGTATGACCAGCTCATAAATGGGTCCACTATCGATGAGTTGAGTAGGTATTGACAGACTGCTGGCTAGGCGGATAGTGAGGTCTCTTCCACTCACTGGGTTGTGTAGCTAGGGAGGAGGCAGTTGGTGTGGAGTGTAATAGACCCTGGTGATTTTTCTAGAGAGAAACCGTATTGATATGTGGACTTATTGAGCAAGAATTGCATATCTATTCATTTATTCATTCACTATCCACTCGGGCTGGTGGTGCGTAACTATTTGTTACGTGTACCATCGCATGACCAGGATTTCGGTTGGGCATGCGACTAACCTGAGATCGGGAGTTTACCACATTGAGTCTGACTATCCAAATTTAGGTATGAGACTGGTTTGGATAGAAGTCTCCTATGGTGGACCCCATAGCCTACGATACTACGTACTATCATCCCAACTTCACATTTCAGCATGGTCATTGCATTCGCACAGCATATTACATTGCATCCGCAGTACTTAGTATTTTGGGTTACTATGTTTTTACACTTATATGGCCTAGACGGACTTAGCACGATTTGCATATTCCATTGCATCATTGGCATCTGATATTTGGCTTCTACATTTGTATAGCCGATCCACATTGCGTATTCTGTTATTGTATGATTCATGGACCAACCAGTATATTTCTGCTTACTTTGATATCGTATGATTCATGATCTTGTCAGTATTTCTGCTTATTCCAATGATGTATGATTTATGGGCTTCATGATATACTTGACGCTTACCTTGCGCACACACTTACACCACCCTCTAAGCTTTCTATAAGCTTATGCACGATAGATACGTGCAGGTGATGTTAGGTTGCAGCAGCGTAGAGCTTGGACCATGTAGCTGACTTATGGAGCTTGGATTTGACATATGTATTTCCCTTTTAGCACTGTATTCAAATGATTATATTAGTGGATATGTGATGATGATGTTGCCTTTGTGATTTGGGTAAACTTGTGGTTATGCTCCATTACAAAAAAAAAATCATTTTGAAAATCCTCCTTGTAGGATCCCAGGATCGGAATCTGGCATATGATTGCCGTGAGCTGAGAATGGGGCACTATAGAGGCTATCGGCACCGGATTCAGCGATCGGGAATTTTGTGAGCCCGTTTTCCAAGTTTGGGGCATGACAAGGTTTGGTACCCAGATTTTGAGGCCAAGAATCACGTCACATCCAAGCTCAAAAACCTCAACATTCAATTCAATTACAATGTTAAAGAGATGATGAAAGTAGGAAATGACACAAGTTTGGACATATTCCATGTTAGAGATTCTAACTTGCCTATAAAGTCTTTTACATTCATACTCGTACAAAAAAAATATATTATTTATTTATTGTTTTACTTGAGATAATGACGTATTTTTTAAATTTCATCCTACTTATTTTACCATCAATGATCAATGTTTGAGGATATCCTCCATCAAGGACACAATAACAACAGGCTTTAACTCACCCCTTTTCGCGGTATCACCAATAAAGTGGCACTTATTAGTGAGCGACAATGTGCTGAATAGTGGCATAATCAACTTGGACATCCAATAATTTGCACGATTCATCATATTCTCAATAAACATGGTCTTTCGGTTTTTTCGAATAAAGCTCATAAGTTATGGTAACTTGTTAAATGGGCATATCCCCCAAACTTTTTCCAGTTCCACATTTACAAGTATTAGCCCGTTGGATCTCATATATTCTGATATATGGGGTCCCACTCCTATACCATCTATAGATGGTATCATTATTATGTGCACTTTTTAGATAACTTTAATAATTTTTATTTATTTTTTATTATTATTTATTTTTACTATTTTACATAATTTACATGGGTGTTTTCTCTCTTCCTCTTTTTAATAAATCCAATGTATTGTCCACTTTTCAAAAGTTTAAGGTGCTTGTTGAAATTATTTTTTTTTTCTCACAAAATTAATGAGTTCTAATTTAATTAGGCTGAAGAGTTTTACATTATGTTTCATTATTTAACTTGGTGTGGGATAGTTCATTGCTTATTATGTCCTAACCTGCATGAACAAAATGGTGCTAATGAAAGGAAACACAAAAACATCCTAAAAACTGGGTTGACTCTCATGGCCCATGCTTTGTTCCATTGCAGTTTTGGAATCATGCATTTGAAGCAGCAATCTATCGATTTGCCACCTTCCCATGCTAAATGATCCAGAGAATAACTCACCATATGAAAAATGTTTGGATGTGTGCCAGATTATACTTTGTTTTCTACTTTTGGGTGTACTTGTTATCACTTTTTACACCCCCATGACTCCCATAAGCTGCAATATTGGTCCAACAAATGTGTATTTCCATCGGGGCTACAAATGCTTTAATTTACCACCCGAAAACTTCTCATTGCACAACATGTCATGTTTGATGACAAAAATTTTCCCTTCATCGAACCTCAACATCCTTCATCTAAAATAGTGCCCCGCTGAATATATTTTATCATATCTCATCACTATCATCCAATAGCTCTCCTCATCCTAGTTTCCCTACCCATAGTCCACCCTCTCAAGGAATCCCAACTATTATAGATCATCCAATCACCCCTAGGCCTACTTGTAACAACTTAAGAAAGATGCATGCATGCACGCACCTATGCACACACGAATACAAACCCATGCACACATGCAATGCATGAATGCATAGCCATGTGTACACACACATGTGCACGATAGGGCATCTGGGCCTTTACGAGATAGGGGTGGGAGATGCAGCTGGCGATAGACTTTCCAATCGAACATGCATGCACACACCTACGCACACATGAATACACACACACACGCACATGAGTTGGGGCTTTTATCTTTTCAAAATCCTATTTACAAAAAGAAAAGAAAGAGAGATTTGGGTTTGAAGGTTCTAAGACCCTAATTTCATTATAACTAGAGAATAAAGGGTGACCAAACAGTAGCCATTGGATATCGTGGAACGTACTAAGAGTTGCATATACCTATAAAGATAATCTAAGACTATAGAAACCCTTGAGTGTTGCCCTCTCACTCAGGCGGGTAAGGCCAAACCCCATCTCAATCGACCTCGCAATAGTGGGAGTCGAGGCCTAATGGTATAAGGCACTCAGGCGCTCATGATTTTCACTCAGTCTCGGCATTGAGGCATCTCCTAGTACCATGAAGGTTTAGGGGCTTTTACCTAAGGACATCCTACGTGCCCTAAATGATCAAGTAAACATTTCCGGTGTCCAAATCTAGCCATCCACAACATACCTGTGGAGGCTACAACCATGATGGAGGAAGGGCAAATGTCAACGTGCTATGCAATGCCAGATGCATGAACCACACCAATCAATCATGCATCAATCCTACGCATCCAGCGCGCCAAGTAGGGGACAATTCCATCACCCTGGGAGTCGTATATAACCTACCCAATGGCATAAACCATGACTGATGACATCAAGCACACATATGATATACATGGGAATGGCTCATGAAGATAACCAATATGCCATGCGGTGATGTTATACTCTCTTTTAACAAGGTTAAGTCTAAGTACTTAGACAATTTCCCAAAATGTGGAGAATGCACACTACTAATGGGGGCCCAAAAGTTTGTGGTGGCCCACTAGGCTAAGAAGATGGTGCTAAGGGCCTAAATGGTAATAAAGAAGTGGGTCTAGCAAGAGACTAAGGTGGGCATTCAACCACATTTAAATACAATGGGCCTAGAGGGGTCCAAATAGGGACTTTCAACCACCATTTCCACAAGGCAATCTAAGAATAAGCCATAAAGATACAAGGCCCAAAGCCTAGATTAAAATACAATGGCTGGCCACATACACATATCTCGCATAAAGGGGCATAAGGAAAATAGTCAAATCTACATACAATAATATGGGCCAAAAAGGAAATCATAGCCCAAGAACAAAGCTACCAAATCCATATATTATGTTGGACTAAATGGGCAACCCATGAACCCAAGTACATGGCCCAAAATCATGTCTAAGTTGGGTAAAACGGGCCTCACAACATCAACCCAAGAACTGATAATATAAGTAGCAACCAAGGGCCCAATTTCACCCATAACTCAGCCTACAAGTCCAATAAAGTAGCGGAAAATAGCCCATGCATAAGGCTGGGCCAAGGTGGACGTCCAATGATATATGGGCTTGCTGGATGGCCCAAAAATCTGACCTTCTATGGCCCTCAAGATCACCCCAAAGATGGGCCTTAGAGGGCACTAATGAAACCCAAAAATATCTGAGAAATGAAGGCAAGGTTTGTATGCAAAAATTCTCACAATCTGGTGGGCTCACAACTCCAAACAATACCATCAAATGCGGCAATTTTGGGCCCCTTGTTGGAAATCCAACCCACCTACATCCTGGGCCTGCTGAAGTCCAGCAAAATAGTTTATTTAGACAAAATAGTTATTCCATGGTGACCCTCACATATCACAGTGGGCCCCACCATATGGAAGAAGTGAATACAACCCATATACCAAGAGGGCCTGCTACTGGTCTACAAGCCCAACAGCTCCTCAAATAGACTGGGCGTCCTAAGGGCTGGGTGGTCCATTGGGCTGGGCAGCTAGCTTTCAATCAACACTGAGGCGGGCCCCACGTGAGGACGTTCCACCAAGGGGGTGGGCCACGTCCAAGTGGGACACACGAGGAGGGACAACATGGATGACATACATCAAAGAGGGCCATATAGAGGAGGGACGACCAGCTCATGGTTGGACATCAGCCCAGTTGGAACGTCTTGTTGTGGGTTGCCAGCCTAGCTACGAAAATCCCCATAAATGGGTGGAAATGGTGGCCCACACCTACTTGAGGTGGGTCCTTACATGATGGACCACCAGATGGGCAATTGGGGAGGCCATAAACTCAAGCAAACATGAGACAAAGATATGAGCCGCAAGGTTTTAAGGTAAAAACCTATTATAGAAATGTTGTTGTCCTCAACATTGTACATCCATTAGAGTGGGCCCAGGCCTGCCTAAAAGGGGAAAAATGGGTGGTCAATAATTACCCTTAAAAGTATAGTAAGGTGGGGTCCACAAAATTGGCCCACTACTTAAAAAAATCAAGTTGATAAAAAGTGTTTTCCCTTCATATAGCATGGTTGGACAATCCAGAAAATTGGACAGTCCACCCCTATGGGCCTACTCCTTTTAGTACATTGTTGAGGGAGGATGGAGATGGGGTTCAACATACATCAAGGTGGGGTCCACTCCTCTAAGGGATACCCCACATCAGGGAGAAAAAAGGTTACAAACATGGGTAAACTCCATGCCAAAGATCAGCTACATTAGTCCATGAAACAGTCTAGAATTTTCTTGACAGCAATATGTAGCTAGACATACCAGTCCATAAGATGAAGGATAATGAGAAATACATCAGATAGGACATGGTGAGGCCATCTTTAGTGGGCCCCACAAATGTCTAGACCAAAATCCCTAGCCACAATACCTTGCATGCAACAAATAGGTAGCAAGTAGGACACCCATGTCCAGGAAATGGATAGCCTGGGCATCCCACCTTGCTGAAATTTCTAGACGTCTCAGGCCCAGCAAATGGGCCACACTCATTATGAAATAAATAGGGGGGAGAGAGAGAGATAGATGATCCGGCCATAAGAAGGGTTCCGCCACTATGAGCCCTTTAAAATCAATCACAACCATACATCATGCATACATTAACAAGTAAATCTTAGATCTTAAACATGCATGGGTCTAGAATCAAAATCCAAGGTGGGGGTGCCACCCCCACTAGGGATCTAGGGTCCAGATGACCCAATTGTGCCATGATATTAAGAAAACTACCATGATGGGGCCCAAGAGAATGGCCCCATGTATGGATCATGCATGCACATGGTGGGCTGATGGCCACACCCACGGGATTATATAGTAACTCTACCATTGATTGGTGGGTCCTACACCTCCCTCATGAAAGAAAGAAGAAGATCTAAGCAAGGAAATCAGAATTTCTATTCTAGGAGAGCATCCACCTCTTGGATTTTCAAGCTTCTACAATCACCATGTACCTCAAGCTTCAAAGGTCATGAATCTATGGCCAAGATGGGATTGTAATGGTGAGATGGAGGAGAAATAAGGAAGAAAAGGGACTGGAATGGTGGGAAGATGGGCTGGACATCCAAGGCTAGCAAGGAAAGAAAGAAGAGAAAATGATAGAGAAGAGAGAGAGAGAGAGAGAGAGAGAGAGAGAGAGAGAGAGAGAGAAGTTGTTGTAGGGGAGTTATCATTGCATGTAAGGTTTTGGAAAAAAAAAAAGCAATGAGGGATTTTCTTGTTTAGAGAAGCAATGATGGGTTTTGGGGAAGAAAACTCATCATGAGTTGCTAGGCTCTAGGTAGGCTAGGTAGCTAGCTAGGTTAACCTTTATGGGAGAAGGTGCATTAGGGTGGGCCCCATGGAAAAACGTGTACACCCTACTAAGTGGGTCCCACAAACATGATCAAAGACTCAAAATGATGCGCACCTACAACTCGGATGGACGCACGGGACGCTGCATCAGAACCACGGCGACGATGTGGACAAGATGACATAGGTTTTAGGTCAATCCAAGTCGGGTCAACGTGACCAAACTCAAGGACGACCAGAAACACTACTCGAAGGTCGCGGGTCGTCGGGATTCGACCGGTAGGACCGCGTGACCTAAAGAAATGACGTGCATACTTGGGTTAGGGTCTTACATTGTGAGCATATAGAAAACCATGAAAAGTCTCTTATGGGATCCGGTCCGTATGTAGGATTGTTAAAGTTAGAGGTTAACCTAATTTAAAACCTCCAATAGTGAAATCTGGTACACTCATGAGTTGAGTGCATCCGCCAAGAGTGGAGTAGGAAAACCGAACTACTATACATGCTTGTGTTTGGGATTATCATTTAAGCACTTGTTTATGTATGCTTTCATGATTAAATGTTTAATTATTGTATGCATGAGTAGATGAATGCTAGGAGTTAATAGTTAGAACATCCCACACACACATGTAAACTATCATGTTTATAGACTAGTTACTTAATTAGCATATCATTTATATTCTATATGATTGGACCTTTTATTGGCCTAAAAGACTTAGAGTTAATTGCATTGCTTAACTTAATTTGCATACTAGCTTAACTAAACAATTGTGGTTCAAAAGATGGAAATTTTAATTAGTCCTTATCACCCCCCTTCTAGGACACATCCTTCATTCATTAGCTCCGCCAAGCTTCCACACGTGCAGCCATGGTAATCTCATTACACCATAAGTGAATTTTCAATTACATATATATAAAGAAAGATATCTATGTAATTTAATACACAACTTGTTAGACCAATTTGAATTACCCAACTAATTGTGTGTGTGTAATACATATATTGAGTGTGGGTGGGTGTGTGGGTAGGGCCACCCTAGTGGGTTCACCATTTACACAGTCTGGATGTCATATATACACCACAGTGGGCCCACGGGGGTCCCACACTGCCTAGATCGAACTAAATTTTTATGTGGCCCCTTCATCTAGACCTTTCTGATCTTACCAATATGTTAGATGGCTATAAACACCACAGTGGGGCTCATGGTCAGTGGGTCCCACAAAGGTCTTGGATCAAGCTAATCTTTATATTTTTCCTTCATCCAAACCATGAAATCTCATAAATGGTTCAGATAACATATGAACATCATAATGGGGCCAGCATCAATGGGTCACACATCCACATCATTTAAAAAAAAGTAATAAAAATAAAAAGAAAGGGTGAAGGGGGAGTGCACTTACATGACAAGGGGGATTCCACCACCTTCTTCTCCTCCTCCTCCTACACAAGCTCCCTCTCTCTCTCTCTCTCACTCTCTCTCTCAATCTCAGTGTAGGAAATGGGAGAGAAAATACATAAGTGAGGTGCTTAAGTAGAGACTACCCTAGGTTAAGTGTTTGAGATTAACCATGGTTAAATATAGAGAATTGAGCATGATTAGTCATCTACCATGGTTATGAGAGAGCATGGGGGTATGGGTTATGGGGAGGGTTATGGTGTGGAGAGAGGGTGTGATGTCATGAGGTGATGCCATGGTAGGTCGGGGAGAGATTCCTCGCATGTGTGGCTTATGGTGCATGTGTGAATGTGTTATGGGTGAGGTCATGCACACATAGGGTTGACAACTTCATGGTGTAGCATGCCAACAGGGCATCGTATAGACATGCAAGTGGTACCTTTGTGATTGTGGTGATGAGCTGGTCAATATGGCGAAGTTCTAGGGGTCTTGGGGTTTAGGTCGCTCGTGTGTCAGAGGCGCTGAACATCCCCCACACATGCACAAAAGGGTACAGGAAATCGGGGCTTTACACCTTACATAGAAATTTAGGGCACAAACAAAACAAGCACATAAAACAAGATATAGCAAAAGAATGTGAAGCTCCATAATTGAAAAGAACCCTAGTAAGTGAAGAATAAATAACCAATGTACCTTCTACCGCGACTCCAGTGGCATTATCATATCTTTGAGCTACAGTGTATACACCACCCTAGGCCTGCTACCGTAGAGCCTAATCTCCATGCCTCAGCTATTGCTATTGAGGTCTCTATTGCTACAACTGGCATGGATGGGTGCAATGACGAGATATGTAACCCACCTCTCCACAATTATAATACTTGCCCATAAATTGTCATGGTGTTAGCTACATTGGAGCTAAAGTAGTAGTCACCATGATGATCTACTTTTTGAATTTCTAAGGCACGTTAGGTGAAACTCAACCTTACCCTTCACTTTCATCTTGTGGTCACGAGACCTCTAAAAATCTTCATTATCTTGCTCGATAATTAGGGTTCAATCAACTACATCTGCATAAGTTGTGAGTTTCAAGGCAATCAACTTATTTCGAATAGACCCTTTTGTATCCCTCTCAAACTTCTTGGCCTTAAGAGTCTCATCTGCAACCATGTACGTACCAAAGAAAGAAAATTTGACAAAATTGGCCTCATATTGGCTCACAATTATAGTGTCATGTGTAAGATTCATGAATTCCATTGCCTTCTTTTCCGAAAAACTTTCAGGAAAGTACTTCTTATAGAATTCATCACTAAGCATCTCCCATGTCCACGATGTCTCCTCACCTACCGATCTAGTCACCATTTTTCACCAACGGTCCACCTCTACTTCCAACATGAAAACTGCTAAAGTGACCTTCTGCTCCTCATATATCTAATGATAGCGAATACCTTCTCCAATAGTATCTTCCATTTTTTTGCCTTCATAGGGTCTGACAAACCCTTGAAAGCGGGTGGACTCAAACCTCTTAAATTCCTTCACCAAGCATCCGACCCTATCCTGCTTATCTGGTGTACATGTGGCCTCCTCATTAATACGGTTGACTTTCTACTTTAAACTGTTATCCATGTCTCCTAGAGCACAGAAGACTCAATTGAGTTACTAGCTAACCTCGGAGGTGACAAGCACCAAAGTGGTCGTTGTGGGTCTACCTCTATTTGTGATTGAATAGGCAATAACTTCAAAATTCATTCAAAAATGGGTCACTTAAGAGCAACACCATTAGAAAATTAAGCAAATAACAACAATCAGAATAGAGTTGCATCTTCTTCCTAATGTGCTTAAGTGTTCGAATAAAACCTAACTCTAAATCTATTGCAGACCCTTGGTCTCTGATACCAAGCTGTCACTCTCCGAGTCCAACACCTAGGTTCACTCGACCCAAATCTCGCACCTAAGGTAATGACTTAGTCCTAAGCTCAACAACCCACCCCTAAGAATAATAAGAATAATTAAATAATTAAAAATAAATAAAATCAATAAATACTATCACCAAATAACCACAAATGATACCATTTCAAGTAGAGAAGAAAATCAACTTAAGCTAATATTTTAAGAAATCATCATAAAAAAAACATAATGTACGGATATAAGTCTCTCGCAGCTAAATAAAACAAAATAAACTAAAGTGAATAAAATTGGCAAACAATCCTCAAGCATTCTACCAAGGGACTATTCATAAAAGACAACATTAATAAAGACGGGGTGAGCTCAAAATCTCAATGATTATATCTTAATGTAAGTAAGAAAAAGTCATGCTCAATTTTGAGTGACCATAATTTAGTAGAATAACATTGAAAAGTGACTTGAATGAACATGATGCGCATCAAACTAATTTTCAATAACAAAAAATAGTTTACTAATAATCAATACAAATTGAAATTCAGAACATAAGGGTCATTTTAAACCAGTTAGCCAGCACTCTCTTAAACCCACTCGACCTGCACAAGTGGTCTCTTTCACCCACTTGGCCTATATCCATGGGTAACCATTCATAAGTTAGCTGGTCAGACTATTACATCTGGCTTGCATAAATGGTCTCTTTCACCCACTAGGCCTAGATCCGTGGAGGTTCTAAAAGGTTCCAATTAGCGATTCGAAACTCTCAACTTAAGGGTCTTAATTGCCTTGCCTATTTTTGTTCTAGGGACTCAATTGCCATTCCTATTTATGTTTTATGGACTCTCAACCCAAGGGACTCAATTTCCCTCCCTGTTTTCTAACATTTCAAGTATGATTAACAATTTTTTAAAATATACGACACATAATTTTTCTCAAATTACTGCCTTCAAAAACATCACACGATCATCTTTACTTTGATAGGAAAACTAGAAACCATCACGCATATGATTTAAAAAATAACATACCAAATGACTCTTTATGGTCACTAAAATTCCCAACAATAATTCACAAAAAGCTACAAAAATAAGATTTCTTCATAACATGGTTTTCTTAAAATCAAGATAAGATGGTTCTTACTAAAAAATGTGAAGGGTTCTAGCAATTTACGAAAACCATCTAAATGTAAAATGAAGATCAAATCAATATGATAACTAGATGAAGATTAAAGAATTAGGAAGTCTTACCCATGTGAGAGCTCATATATGTGTCATAACACGATAACAACTACACGACATATTCACAAGCGATTCATCATGCTTTAAGAACAAGATCAAGATTGGAGAAAAATACGTATCTGGAGATGAAAAATACAAAATTAAATCACAGTAATAATCCAATATTGTGGTCCAAATGAAAGTTAAAGTTAGGAAAACAACGAGATAACTGCTGAGTCTGACCAGCTCGTAAATGAGTTCGCTACCGACGAGCCTTGTTGGTGATTGGCTGACCACGGGCAGGTAGTAAGGTCTCTTATGCTCGTTAGGTTGTGTGGCTAGGAGAGCGGCAGTCCATTCGTAGTGCATTTGACCCCAGTGGATTCCTCATAGTAAAACTATACTGATCCATTGGATTGATATGAAGATGAGTTTGATCATATTGCATGTTGCACATGACATCGGCTCCATAAGCCCTGCATTGTATTATTAGCCTTGGGAAGGCTACCAGTATCACTGCATTACAGTTCATAGCCTTATTATGGCTAGCAGTGTTTATGGTTCTTATGGCATATCCTTCATATTATGTTATTATATTCACGGCGTTTGTCCTATACACACTTACATCGCCCTCTGAGCTTTCTATAAACTTATGCACGAATGATGTGTGCAGGTGATTCTAGGTCGGTGTAGTAGCAGTCAGGCATTGGATTGGAGTATGCTGAGGACCCGTTGTAAACTTTTCTCTTTCTTATCTTATGTATGTCCTTTTGAACCTTATGTACCTATAAAAGCTTAAATTTTTAGTGGATTTTGCAATGCATTCCTATGGTTACTTTCTAAGATTTACTTGCTATGATCTTGGGTATGCTTGATTGAATCAGATTTATGATATACAAATACTCCTTGTAGGATCCCAGGATTAGAACTTGTCCTAAGAGCCGAGAATGGGGTACTACGGAGGCTACTGCGGCCGGAACTGGCTATCGGGTTCATTGTGAGTTCGGTCACTGAGTCTGGGGCGTGACACAAATGAACCTTGGTCCTACACAAGAACCTACTGATGTATACTCCCGTCGGAGGCTCCCATAAGAGATTTTAGTTAGTTTTTTTATTGTCTAACTAATAACCTCTGTCCTAATCCAAGGACCTATGTATACTCCTGCCGGAGGCTCTCACAGAGACTAACATGAATACACTCATGTCTGGTGGCTTACACAAGGACTTAATTTGGGCTATACACAAGATCCAAGGTCCTACATAAGAACTTAGATTTGGGCCCTACATAAGAGCCAAGGTCCTACACAAGAACTCAATCGAGTTTGGTTCACAAACTCTTACCCTCAATCCTACACAAGGAAATAGAATATATAAACTCTTATAATTGATGACTTGTCGGATTGAACTCCTTTTATAACACCTTCTTGGGTAGCTTGATCGATTCTCTCTCGTGCTTCAATTAACTTCCCTTTTCTCCCCTGATCGTGATGTCGATGCTTTGTTAATGTTTTAGCTCCAAGATGACACACCTTTCATGTAATCCTCATTTAAGGTGACCAAGGTGATGGGAGGCTGGTTGAATCTCCTATAACTAATGAAAAGTTGTAATTCCTAAGGGATTCACTGATATAGGTGTTCTAGAGGACTTAGACAAAGGTATGCCTATAGAGGTTGAGATATATGATCATGGAATCACCTAAGCTTCTATTCCACGAAAAATCCATCAAAATGCCCAAGAACCGAATGCCCTTTATAAGAAGTTCGAGTTCTAACGGTCAAAAAAATGGGTAAATACCGGTCCTGTCGATGAGTTCGAATAGGTCTTTGATACCATTAAACAGGGCTTCGATGCTATCGAAGAGTACTTCGATGCTATAAAAAAAGTTAGATAAAATGATTGATTCTTGATGGACATATCTGACTTACCTATTCGATGCCATTGAGTGGTCTTTGATGGCATCGAGGTGACCATTTGATGCCATCAAAAGGGACCTTGATGCCATTAAGAAAATCTTACTGGACATATCAGGCTATCTACTTGATGCCATCAAGGGAGTCTTCAATGCCATTGAAGACCCCTCGAGGTCTACTCGATGGATAGAGCACTCGAAAAACCATTGTTTTGGATTTATGTTTTCATAACAACTTCTCACCTCTTCTAGCCTTACTTATCATGCTTCAATTTGGTTTTTAAGGCTAAGGGATGATAACAAGGTTTACCTATTAAGCTAAGATTATCTAGAGGTTCACCAACAAGGGTTAGGATCACCAACACACCTTATTTATTAGTTCTTTGCTCCTTGATGCTCTTGTTCTCTTCTGTTTTCTGTCTTTAACTTTTAGAGTCTCAACCAACTACATGACATAAGGATTGACATGATTGACAAATAAGATGCACAAATCAGTGCACTAACAGTAATGCCCACTCATAAGAGACAACATGACATCAAGTCTTACATAGGTACAATAAGAATACATACTATAGATCTACACCGTTCATCAAATATGACCTACTAATTAAATTTTATTTGCCAAAAATTAATAAATGAATCTCATAATCAGATCCATATATGCAAGTTGAATTTGGATTGTTAGAATGGATTTTTAATAGCTCATTTTTCTAGTATAAATCTATCATACTATTGATCATAGAAAATAATATTTTATTCTTCACATGCTTACAAAGAACCTTACCTAATTAACGGATTAGATTTTTTTTTTACACATGTGATGTGTTACTCAATACATCACACATGTACTCCTTGTCTCCTTATCCCATTTTCTTTGGGAAAAAAAACCTCTTTTGCCTCTTTGTCTCTCTTCATTTAATGTCCTCTCTTCTTAATTAATGCCCTCTCAACCCCTATGCTATTGGAAACCCATGCTTATTGCCACCAAACCTTTTCATGAACTTCCTGTTATTGAAAGCTTGGTGGGGCTTACTATGGTGTTTGTGATAAATCTATCCTATCTGTCAGTTTTTTTAGATCATGTTAGGACATGGGCTTGAAAAGGAGGCAGATCAAAAGATCAAGTGGACCACACCACATGAGTAGTAGGGATTTATAGCTTATCATTGAAAAATTGTTGGGGGCCATAGAAGTTTTGGATCAAGCCAAAATTTATGTTTTCCCTTCGTATAGGTCTATGTGACCTTATGAACAGGTTGGATGACAAATAAATATCGCGGTAGGCCCTGGGAAGTTTTCATTAGTAAGAGTTCAATCCCCATTGCTACATGTGATGTGGTCCACTTGAGCCTCCAATCTGCCTTTTTCTTTTGGATCATGAGATAAAATGATTTGTCAAAATAGATGAACGATTTTGATAAAATATATAGATTACATTGGACCCTAGAGAACCTCTGACATGACCATCCTTCTTAAATAGGTTTGGCGGGGGTAGTACCCAATCTACGCCCTCTTTTATGCTTCTTTCCAAATGAGGTGGATTAGGTATCACCCAGTAGTACATTAGTGGGTGTTACCTTGACTATATGGGGCCCACCTTGATGAATATATTGCATATCCATGTTGTCCATCCATTCTTCCATTGTATTTTATGCCTTGATCCCAAAACTTAAGAAGATCTGAACCTAAAGTGGACTGCACCACTAGAAATAATGGTGATTGACCATTAAAAACATATTTTGGACCATAAAGTTTTAGATTAAGTTAATCTTTGTATTTTCCCTTCATCTAGGTCTATCTGACCTTATCAAAAGGTTAGATGGCAGATAAACATTGCAGTGGGCCATAGGTGGTCCCTAAGTAGTTTTTTATGGTGAGCATTAAATAAACACTGTTTCCAATGATGTGGTCCACGTGAGATTTGGATTTGCTTAAGTGTTGAGAACGGGTCGTAAAATGATCAATAAAAAATTATGGATGAGGTGGATGTATAACACGTTCTTCAAGGTGCGCCCCACAATCAAGTTAACATCTAATCCACTTCCCTTTGAAAATGGTATGGAAGAGTACAATGCACTCAGGGTCCACATTAATGTTTATGAGAAATCCACCATATCCTCTGTTATACCATATCATGGTAGGGTAGGGGCTAAAAATAGGGCGGATCCACGACTCATGTGGCTTGTGCGATAGGAAAAAGTGGTTAGGGAAATGCCTACGATTGAAACCTCCATGGGTCCATCATGATGTTTATATGCCATCCATACTGTTTATAAGGTCATTCCTACTAGGATGAATTGAAAGTACAAAAATAGTAGCTTGATCCAAAACTTTTCTGGCCCCACGAATGTTTAAACAATGGACGTTCAATCTACAGTTTTCCTATTATGTGACAACTAGAGTTTTTGATTTGTCTCATTTTTGGGCCCATGTCCTACATGATCTAGAAAAATCGATGGATAGGGTAGATTTATCACAAACATCAAAGTGTGCCCCACCACCTTCCTATGACACTAAGTTGTGGAAGGCGAGCAGGCAATTTACGTCCGTTTCTAACGGCACGGAGGGAGAGAGAGCATTAAGTGTGGAGAGAGGGAGGAGGAAGAGGTTTATTTCTAAAGAAAGTGAGATAACTAGAGAAGGTGTGCACCTGTGATGGGTTCAGATAATATATCACATGTGTAAGAAATTCGGTTCATTAATCAAGTAGAGTTCCTTGTAAACATATAAAAGTTATTTTTTTATATCAATAGTATAATATTTTTATACAAGTGAAGTGAGTCGTTAGAAACCTATTCCAACAATTTAGTTTCAACTTACCTGTGTGGAATTGAGCTAGATCTTTGACACGTGTTCCTAACATACCTATGCAATACTTGATGTTACGGGGTTTCTCATGAGTGGGCATTTTTTGTTCATCTTCTCTGCTGTTGCAGCAAGCTGGCACACGCCGCCCTTGGTGCCTGGACGGCTCCATTTCACACACACACACACACAAATATATATATATATATATATATATATATATATATATATATATATATATATATATATATATATGTGGATTTTGACCAAAAAAAAGCATCGTGGTACTCCTAAATGCCCCAAATATAAGAAGGATTAAAATGGATTTGAGACGTACCCCACGGTGGGCCCCAGGGACGTGGTTTGAAGTCCCTTTGGGTAGGGCCAGAAGCCATTAGATGACCCATTGTTATTTAACTGGGACTCTTCTTCTTCCTTTTATATGTCTTTCATGGACCCACCACTCCTTCCAACTGCTATTTTCCAGCATATAATCGATGCCATCAACTTCTTCGGTGTATGGGCACCGCCAACAACTTTTAAGGCCTTAAAAAGTGTTGTTTTTGCTCTAACGACTACATTTCTTAGAGATATAAGCCACTTATAGGTGGAAGGTATTTTAAATAATTATTTTATTGTAGAATAGCATTTTCTTAGATATGGCAATTACTTTTGGTTGTAGAAAGAGAGGGATGGTTGTGGTTGTTGTTGTCAAGGCTAGAAGTGATTGTTAAAAGGGATTTAAGGTAGACAAGAATGGTTGTGGTTGTCATGTGGGAGACAATGAATGAGATAGAATTTGAATTTTGTAATGCCCCGCCCAAAACTCAGAAAGTGGGCTCACAAAATTCTCGATTGCCTAATCCGGCACCGACAGCCTCCGTAGCACCCCATTCTTGGCTCCCAACGTCCATACATTGGATTCTGATCCTGGGATCCTACAAGGGGGATTTAGATCATAAACCTTTTCTATAAAAGAAGCATAACCGTAAGCATAACCCACAAATAATAACAAGAACATCACCACCACATATCCACTGTAATCGAGCGTTTGAGTACAATTCTTAAAGAGAAATACAAGATAGGTATCAAAACTCCGGAAGCCCTGTCGCACGCTCTTACCTCAGCTTGACTGCGTTTTAGCATCACCTGCGCGTATCTATCGTGCATAAGCTTATAGAAAGCTTAGAGGGTGGTGTATGTGTGTGCGCAATACATGTGCCAAGTATATAATACAAGTTCATAAATCATACAATGTCAAAAATACTGGCATGTCCATGGGTCAAACAATATCTGAGTATGCAATGTAGATCAGCTATGCAATGTGGGGTTGTGGTAAACCAAATGCCATGTATTAGGGATGTAATGCAATATGCGATGCGAAGGAAATGACCATCATAGAGTGTGAAGTTGGGATGATAGTATGTAGTATCGTAGGCTGTGGGATCTATCATAAGGGACATCTATCTAAATCAGTCTCATACCTAAATTTGGATAGCTAGACTCAATGTGGTAAACTCCTGATCTCAGGTTGGTCGTTCGCCCTAACCAAAATCTTGGCCACTGCAAAGGTGCACATGAATTGGTTGCTCACCACTAGCCTGAGTGGATAGTGAATGAATGAATCAATCAAATGCTGAGTACGCAACTCCTACTCAGTAAGTCTACACTTCAGTATCGTACATCTTTGGGATCATCACCGGGGTCTAGTACACTCCAAGCTAGGTACCGCCCCTGCCAACCGCGTAGCCCAGTGAGTGAAAAAGACCTCACTACCCGCCTACCAATATCAGCTTGGCTCTTTGATAGCGGGCCCACTTATGAGCTGGTCAAACTTAGTCTAGCTTTGCACCTTACCCTTGGGCGGGTAAGGCCACACCCCCTCCCAACCGACCACGACACAGTGGAAAGTACAACCTCCTGGTATTCGGCACTCGGCGTTCATGTCTTCCATTTGGTCTAAACGTTGGAGCATTCCCTGGGCACGAAAGTTTAGGAACTTTCACCCATGGATGCCCAAAGAGCTCATATGCTCGAACCAATCATTTTCGGTGTCCTATCTGGCTATCTACGATATGCTTGTGGAGGCCACGGCCCTGATGTCGCTAAGGCATATGGTGGTCATATCACAAAATGTGAGATGCATGAGTCATACCATCAGTCATGCATCAAACCTGCACGTACCGGGTGCTTATGTGGGGCAACTCTGCCTCTCAGGGAGTCCTACAAACAATCAGCCCAATGGCACATGCTATGCTTAATCATTCCTCATAATAAGCATGCAGATGATGCGTATGGGCATGTATCATGAAGTATACTAAGCATGATTATAATCACATACATCTTGTTGGGCTCGTATAAGGTAGCCCATGGCCCGTATAAATGAATAGGTGGTGTGCACAAAATCACACACACATGGTGGGCCTCACACATACAATGAGCCTCATGTATATAATGGGTCTCACACAATCACAATGGGTCTCATACAATCACGATGGGCCTCATACAATCCTAATAGGCCTCATATAATCCCAATGGACCTCATACATCACAATGGGTTTGACATAATCATAATGGGCCTCATACAATCACAATGGGCCTCATACATCACACAATGAGCCTCATACGACCACGATGGGCCTCATATGATCATAATGGACCTCATACAATCACAATGAGTCTCATACAATCACAATGAATCTCATACAATCACAATGGGCCTCATACAATCCCAATGGACCTCATACAATCACAATGGGTCTCACATAATCCCAATGGGCTTCATACAATCATAATGGGCCTCATACAATCACACAATGGGCCTCATACAATCACAATGGGCCTCATAAAATCCCAATGGGCCTCATACAATCACAATGGGTCTCACATAATCACAATGGGCCTCATACAATCATGATGGGTCTCACATAATCACAATGGGCCTCATACAATCACAATGGGTCTCACAAAATCACAATGAGCCTCATACATCACAGTCGACCTCACACAAGGGCCTCATACAATCATAATGCTATGCTAACACATATTCAGTGCGTATACTAACATAGTCGTACTTATATGTGGGGTCCATAGAAGGACATCAAATCTAATCCATAACATGAGGATCAGTCCTCAATAGTGGATATACCAAATATGATACCACCAATCCTTCCACCTACTGTGATGATGTACTCTCCTCATATCAAGGATGGGCCTAGATGACCTACTTATATTAAGAGTGAGCTTAAGATCAAGGAGTGATTTCCTTGCCTGTCCCATCATGTAGTAATCTGGGCTTCCTAAGGGCCCAATAAGCACAAGGTGGGCTCTACAAAGCATGGTGGAAGCACAATCCATAATGGGGGCCCAACAGTTTAGGGTTAACCCAAAAAGGTGAAATCGGTCATACTAATAATAGTCGGGGCCCAACGATTTGGGTTAGCCCATTAAAAGGAGATGAGAAAGGACTCATCAATGGACCCTAGGGAGAGTTACAATGTGGACATTTAACCATCATTGCTCCCAAGGCATGGCCCATTTTAATACTAACTAGGAAGATGAATGGGCATCATAAACATCATCACATACCTCATGGTGCAATCATATATTCAATTGGGTCTCATCACATAGGCCTCATATGCACCACAACGTGCCTCACACAAGGGCCTCATATATATCACAATGGACCACACAGTAGGTGGGCCTTGCATAGCCAGCAGGTGGGCCTGCATAAGGTAGCTCATAGCTGGCATAAAACACAAATCGAGGTGGGCCTCTCATGTCAAGGGGCCCATGGGCCTGAAATAATGAGTGGGCCACGTGTGCAACACAGATATCATAGTGGGCCTCATGAGGCAGCCCATGGCCCAAAGAAAATGGATGGACAACATGTATCTAACACATACATCATGAAGGGCCTCAAAAGACAGCCCATGGTCCTAAAAAAATAGATGAACAGTGTGTATATATAATACACACATCATGATGAGCCATACAATGCAATGGGGCCCATGGCCCTCGAAAACAGATAGCTAAACAGAATGGGTATAATACACACATCATGGTGGGGCCTGAGACTTAAAATCAAGTCAATCTGTGGCTTGTGTGGGCCACACCATGCACAACATTTGAAAGGTTTACCCTCTATAAAAGCATTCATAATCATTTGTTGGGCCCACCAAGCCATGGTTCACAAATCCAGCCCATCCATTATGTGTGTCCCACTGGGTTAAGGGGTCAGACCAAGTTTCAGGTGCATCCAAATCTCAGATGGACCCCAACAAGTGCTTTTATATGATTTAGCATGTCTTCACATGATTTTAGATGGTGTGGGCCACCTGAGTTCCGTGTATGGCTAATTTTTGGGATAACCCTGTATTTAAAGGGGACCCATCAAATGCATGGTGTTGATGTTCAACATACATCATGGTGGGGCCTGTGGTGGGACCCACAGACCCGGCCTCTATTCCAAGAAGCAGGACGCTGCTTGCTGCAGCATCCTCTGAATGCTGGCAGCAACAACTTCTAGTTGTTATACATATATTTATATATATTTTTTACAGTTTTTCTTAGGTGGGGGCCACATCATGACGATCTACTCCGTCTACTAGGTTCCTGGGCTCATGACAGATATAATGAGCCCAATATTAGATGTGTTTCGGTGAATAGAAACATCACATCGGCCCTAACAGTTTATATCCCCAAAACTACTTTTTTTTTTAACAATGTGGCTCGCCAGAGACTTAGTTTGGCTTCATTTTTTTGCTTAACGCCTAAAATGAGCTAGGAAATTGGATTGATGGTGGAGATATAACATACATCAAGGTAGGGTCCCACGTCCAGCGAAACAGACGGACAATGTGAATACACACTTACATCATGGTGGGTTCCCACCGTCCAGGGACTGAACGATGTGAATATACATCATACCAAGGTAGGCTTCACTGTCCCATGCTAGACGGTGAGGATAAAATACATACAGATGGGGTCCACGTGGTGGCCCAATTTGGGTTGGACGGTGTGGATAAGATACATACAACAGGTGGGGTCCACGTCAGTGTGACCCACTAGTTTGAATGGAATTGCTATTTGTGTTTTCCTTCATCAACGCCTGTTGCTGGACAACAGTAGGTCTAGCTGTTAATGGCCCATCTGGCCCATGGTTAGATGGCTAGGTGATGGACGGTGTGCATATGGGGTACATACATTGAGATGGGACCCTATAGTGGGCGTCACAATGTTGGGCATTGGAGGACACGTTTGATGGCGCACACCTCATAAGGTTGAATCTCCTAGGTTGGACGATTCATGGCCCATGTTTAGGGGCTAAAATCAGTGGGCCACCTAGATAGCAGCAGGATACACAACATGTATATCATGGTAGGGTCCACATGGGTGGGCCACACAACCCTAGACCAAACTGATCTTTGTGTTTCTCCCTTCATTTGGGCTTGTGTGGCCGACTGGCCATGCAACCCCAAACAAACAGCAATGTGGTCCCATTTGAGGACAGCGGGGTTGTCCCACTAGATGGACATCATGGATAAACTTCATACAATCAAGGTGAGCCATAAGATGGGAAAGTGAGAGATAGAGAGAGAGAGAGAGAGAGAGAGAGAGAGAGAGAGAGAAGCACCCCACCTTTCCTTCTTCCTCCCTAGCCTTCCAATGCTCTTAAAGTGCTCCTTCAATGGTGGAGATGATGATCCAAGAGCCGGATTGAGTGTGATCTTGTAAGGAAGGGGCTAGTTTGATGGGGTTTTTGGTCTCCAAGCTTGGATGCCCCAAGGCTCTTTGGTTGCTAATGGAGAAGGGAAATGAGAGAGTGAATGGGAGGGAGAGAGATGTATGAGGGTAATTATTACTTGTAAGATCATAATGGCTTGTAAGGCCATCGTTGCTAAGGTTGACTCATGGGGAAGAGAAATGCCATCATTACTTGGGTAAGGTCATGACATCACCCACCTAGGAAATGGTGCCATTAATAGGTGGGTCCTGCAATGTGCGGTCCACAACTATTATAATGCATGGGCCACATCTTATGATCTAAGCGTTGCATTGACGCACGAGACACGACATTGGAACCGTGGTGAAAATACAATTGCAATGGTATAGGTCTCAGGTTGAGTCGACTTGGGTCGACAGGATGCAACTTAGGGTCACTCACAAACACTGTTTACAGGTTGTGGGTCGCTGAAATTCGGTCGAGAGGACTGCGGGGTCCTAAGGAACGGAATGGTCACTAGGACATAGGTTTGGCATGTAATGTATTGCCTTGGTTGAAGTGATTGTCATGTGTTAAGGATTTGGATATAGGTTTTCATGTGTCAATGGTCTAGGTTATCATGTGTTAAGGGTTTAGGTCGTGGTTGTCATGTGTTAAGCATCTAGGTTATCGTATGTTAAGGGCTTGGGTCATGGTTGTTATGTGTCAAAGGTATAGGTTGTCATGTGTTACGGCTTAAGGATGTTATGTGTGAAGGGTCAAGGTTGATACATAGTAACCTAGACCCTTAACATATGACAACCTCAAACCTTCAAAAGCAATGGCTACGGATGCAGACCATAACAATTGTTTTTCGCTATAGATCTAGTTAGTAGCCTTTGCTCCATTTTTGGTAGTGAATGCATGACAACCTCGAACCTTAATACATGACAACCTTGACCCTTCAAAAGCAATGGCTACAGTATCAATTGCTATGGATTATAACCGTAGTTATTTGCTTTTCGATAGGAATTTAGTCCATAGCCTTTGGTCCATTTTTGGTAATGAATGCATGACAACTCAACTCTTAATACATGATAACCTCAACCCTTAACACATGACAACATTGACCCTTACATATGACAACCATGATGCTTAATGCATCACAACCTCAACCCTTAACACATAACAACCTCGACCCTTGGCACATGACAACCTTAACGCTTAATGCATCACAACCTCGACCCTTGGCACATGACAACCTTGGCACATGATAACCTCGATCCTGACCCTAAAAACTATAAGGACACCATCTTTAGGGCCCACTTATCAAGTATGTATTAAGGGTTGAGATTGTCATATGTTAAGGGTTGTGGGGCCCACCATAGGATCTATGTTGAAGATCTATTCCATCCATTGGATTCAAAATTTAATTTATAGTCATGGTAGGTTTTCAATCTCATTGCTTTTTATGGCCAACGAATGAGTTACATTTATAAATAAGGTGGAGCCCGCCATAAGAAACAATGGTGATTGAAATCTTACAATCGAAAAACTTCTTAAATGGACTAAACCACAAGAAAACTTCTAAGGGCATTCGTACATTGTCTGTGGGGTCTACCATCGCATATGTGTGGAATTCACTCCATCCACTAACTTTGGAATTTCATGGAAGGCCATGGTTGGAAGTATGATCAACATCTGCTAGTCACATTGATCACATCAAAAGAAAATAGTTCGTATCGAACGGACGCCAATATATGTTATCAAGTTTTGTGGGCGACATAGAGATCGTGTCAGTAAGAAGTTAGAATCTTTTCACATAAATAGAAGATTATGAAGAAAACGAATGGATTGGATCTAGGTTTCGGTGGGCCCAATAACAAATCCCATCCGCATCACTTCTTAAGGATTAGATATAACGCAACTTCTATTTCACTCAAAATCCGGACAACTGTTGATCCAAGGACATGGACACGGACTGTGTGGACCCCACCATGATGTGTGTTGAACATCTACCCCATCAATCAGATGCACCATTCCATGGTGGCCACAGGCTTAAAAATCAAGTCAATCCATGACTTAGGTGGGCCACACCACATACAACAGTTGAGAGGGGTTACCCTCCCATTAAAACTTTCATAATCATTTATTGGGCCCACCAAGATGTAGTTCACAAATCTAGCCCATCCATTGTGTGTGTCCCACTTCGATGAGGGGTCAAACCAAGTTTCAGCTGCATCCAAAGCTCAGGTGGGCTCCACCAAGTGCTTTTATATGTTTTAGGTGTATCTTCACATGGTTTTAGATGGCATGGTCCACCAGAGTTCTATATACGACTGATTTTGAGGATATCCCATAACCTGGTTGGGACCCATCAAATGCACAATGTTATGTTCAATACACGTAATGGTGGGGCCCACACAGATCGACCTCACGGGAAACTCCCGTGAGGTCGCCCTACCATTTCCATATATATATATATAATTGACCTCATAATGCCATTTCTCTCGAGCTATGTGAGCCCCACCATGATGTGTGTTGAACATCAACACCGCGCATTTAATAGGTCCCCTTTAAATTATGGGATATCCCAAAACTCAGCCGTATAAGGAACTCAAGTGGGTCATACCATCTAAAATCAAGTGAAGACATGCCTAAAACATATGAAAGCACTTGGTATGGCCCACTTACAATTTGGATGCGTCTGAAGCTTGGTCTGATCCCTCATCCAAGTGGGACACACATAATGGATGGGCTGTATTTGTGAACCACATCTCAATGGCCCAATAAATGATTATGAATGTTTTAATGGGCAGGTAACCCCTCTCAACTTTTGTATGTGGTGTGGCCCATACAAGTCATGGATTGACTTGATTTTTAAGCCCAAGGCCCACCATGGAATGTGCATCTAAATGATGAGGCCCACAATAGCCCCACCATGATGTATGTATCATACAATCTATATTGTCGATCTATTTTCTCCATCATTTTAGTGTACGATCCCAAAACTGAGGCTAATCCAAGACTCGGGTGGGCCACATGTTGAGACTCAAATATTGCATAATTTCCCCCATTTATATCTTGGTTTTATGAACATGAATCAACTTAATGTTCTATTTTACTCATGTTTGTGTTGCAAGGTGAATTTAAGAGCTTATATTGAAAAGGGTGCTAAAAGCATGGATTTGATACTCAAGAATCACCAAGGCAAGGGATGGATCTTAGGAGACCAAGAATGAAGAATTCACATTCCAAAGATCTAAGAAAATCAAGTGAGGAATGAAGAGAATCAAAGATTTGAAGTGAACAAATGAAATCCTGAAATTGTCCTGAAAAAGAGTATTTTGAAACTTTGAAGTCTATTTTGAGAAACTGCACAGAGTGAAGTCTATTTTAGCAAACTATGTAAATTTGAGGCAGTTTCTAGAGTTTTCTAACTAGGTGCGAAAGTTGGAATTCCCCACTTATAAATAGGGCTTCCTAGGGCATTCCTAAGCATCATTCAAAGCATTCAAGAGCAAGATTCAGGATTTTTAGAGAGTTTTCAATTTTATTAAAGTTTTAAAAATTATTATTTTTTCTTTTAGATCTTTTCTATTTGCATTTATTTCATTCTTGTTGCTTTTCTATTTTTGCAATTTAATTATGTTCTTATAAGTTCCCTCTAGCCCATGCTAGAACGAAAGCACATTGATTTAATGTTTTCATAGTTATGACACTACCAAAAAAATGACCAAAGGCTATGGACTATTTTGATTTTTGGCTACGGCTATAAACTGTAATTCTTTAGCTACGGCTTAAAACCGTAGCTAAAACTGTCCAAACCGTAGCGAAAAGCTAACTCCGCCAGATGTACATACAACCTTGGATACATGGCCCATTAAAATGTATGTAGTCCATCTAATATGTCTATCCATTTTTTTAAGAATATTTTAGGGCAAGAACCCAAAAAGGAAGTAGATCAAAAGCCCAAGTGGACCACATGGTAGGAAAAAGTGGAGATTAATCCATTGATCGATGGGGTGGTTCAATTAGACCTTTGATTTGCCTAAATGTTGGGTTCATTTCCTATAAAAAAATATTTCAAAATTAATGGACGGAGTGGATATATCGATTACATCAAGATGGACCCCACAAAGCCCTTGATAAGGCCGTCCGTCCAGATCCCGTTAAATGTGAACCGTGGAGGGCCCATTAGGGATTTTTCAATTGCTATGGTCATATTAGCTTTTAACTACGGTTAAAAACTGTACCAAGATCGTAGAAGGTAAAAATATGAAAAATCGCGCTGCCTTTTATCTTTTCCCCTATCATGAAATTCATTTCCCTCCACTCACTCACCCCTATTCCCTCTCAATTCCGTCCCTTTCTCTCCCCTTTCTCTCTCTCTCTCTCTTGATCTCCCATGCCCCTTTTCTCTCTCACTCCAGAAGACATCTCGGCAAAAAATTTAGAACTTGGTAAGCTTCAAATATGAGCTTTTTTTCCCTTTCAGATTTGTGTATGTGGATCTTTCTGATCACTTCCCTGACATCCTTTTACTTCCCCTGCAAACTTAGAATGTAGGGGAAGTTGAAATGTGGAGTTTCGATTGCCGGTGGTCTAACACTTCACATTGAAAGAACTGCATTCTACCAGTGTTCATTCCTTTGCTATCTTTTGTGCTAGTCATCAACCAGTTCCTTCAATAATGATCTAAAGGTGCTCAATGATATTACTGATAGTTAGGAGAATGGTAGATTACTTTAGCGTGATCCTCATGTTGATGGTTGTTTCTTTGCAAGCATCCGCATGTTTCTTCTACTACCCATTCGGAATCTAATCTGCTGAAGGCATCTGAAGCACTGAAAAGAGTTGCCTGTGCTCTTAGATTAGAGTGACAGGTTCTTGTCTGATCTTTCCTAACAACGATTCTTTTGTGTTTGTGTGTGTGTGTATTATAAATATACATTATATATAAATCTATAATATATTATATATACTATAATATATATCGTATGGGGTCTGTTTTGCGAAAGATAGATAATCAGTTTAGTGGTTGCTGCTTATGGCTGGATGTTATCTTTTCCTAATACAGGCATCATGCAATTGAGGAATTAAAGGATCCTCACAGGCAAAGTTCGATTACACGTGGGATTCTGTACATGTAAGGCCCATTGCCTGGTGATCAAAAGGTTCACCCAATGGACCTCACCATGGACAATGGGCACTCCAGTAATCTCTCAGATTGGAAAGTTAGATGATCTCAACCCTTTGATTAGTTAAAAGAAAATTTCTTTTAAAAAGGGAAAAAAAACAAGAAGAAGAAGAAGGAGACAACAATCTACTTTAAATGAGGAAAAAAACCAAAAATTAAAGGGTTAGGATTTGAAAAATTGAAAGATTTTAGATGCATTTCCCATCCACAGTGGGTCCATCAGATGAACCTCTTAGATCGGAAACAAGTGGGTCCCATATGTACGGAATCATGAGCTAAGCATGTTGATCAACATGTACACCTTGCTTGGATTTTCAGTATGTACATCAACTAATAATACAACAATGGTGGTGGTCCAAACGGGGAAATATAACCTTTTCGATTGGTGGCCAGGAAATAAGCATTTAAGAACGAAAGTGGGGGTCCTAGTTCATGCTTCATGGCCTTCTGCTAGTCATATGAAAATCAATGGAGTGTCCTGATAGATGATGGACTATCCTACGTGTTATTTAAAAGCTTTTGGTATATTGATGCTCAGGTAGAGCATATGACTCTTGATACATAAGTACTCAGAACTTGTACCCATGAAGTACATAAGTTAAAACCATCTAAATTGTCTCATAGGGGCCAAGTCACAGTCCTAAAATCATATTGTTTAAAAGCCCAAACCTCTAATTCATGGATACTTATTTGTTGAAATAGGATTATTGGATTTTTATTTTTATTTTTCATTCTTAACTATCCAATAAATGTCCACCAATCTGATAGACAGATAATCAAACAAGCAGTAATTTTTTCTCACCATTTAACTAAATTCAGAATCATAATTTGGACCATGGTTTTAAGACTCAAAACGAGATTAATGTGACTTGTTTGAGTTGACTTGGACTCAGTTGGACCTGATCTAGTTTCATACTCTGAGTCACGCTGGCTTGAGCAAGTTATGATTCGACTCTGGGCTGGGTAAGTCAAATCAAGTTGCCAAGTCTTTTAGCCATGATTTGGAAAGTTTATTTGACATATTTGTATGTCATGTATGCAATTTCTAAGTAATTTCTCAGTGCCCGAGCATTATCTGTCATGATCATAGATCATGGTGGGTCCATTTATCCATCCCAAATCACTATTCCATCATGATCAGTAGGTGATCCTCTAAGCAAAGGACATCATCCGGTCTGGTGTATATGCATTGCGTTGGATAGTTTCCTTTTCCATTACAATCAAACTAACAGCTTTTTGTTCCATTCAATTCAAAATCTATCACCACAGTAAGTCTGGTAACGGGCCAAGCCTTTGCCAAAATTTTGAACTGGCCCCTTAGGCCAACTCTATTTAAGAGTTTGATTTTGTTAGGCCCAACCCCAGCCTTATTCCATGGTTTGTGCACCCGTGGGAAATTCTCCCACATAGGTTAAGCAAATCACAACTTGGGTCTTGTCATTTGTAACTACGAGAAAATATCAAAACTTTTTTGTTTACAATAAGAGAATATGAGATGTAGGAATTTATGGCGTCAACTACCAATGCATGTGCATGATGACCCTAATTAGGTGTTTGAATTCATAGATCTAATGATCCATGTTGATAAATTGCATTTTAGGTGTGAAAAGGGCTTTATGGCTGCTAGCAGTTTTCCAAGACATGTAGAACCTTTTACTTTAACAGATGGTGAAAGGTGATAGATAACTTGTTTGCTTATGGTAGGAACTAAGCATAGTTATCAGTGTCAACATCTTATCCCATTGATAAACTGGCATATTTGTTACCTATCCAAAAATGCATATCTAGTAGCATTTAATATCTTGTACTATTGAAATAACATTTTAGGTGCATCATCTGGGTTTTAAGTCTTCAAAGATCTCTTTTCATGGCAACGAAGGAACTTTTGCCTTGGGTAACTTGTTGTGCTTGTATGGATGCTAATAGACGATCTTTTTTCATTGCACATTGATAACAACAATGAACCAGTTTTTACTAACATTTTAGCTAAGTATTTCAAAACTCTTTGGTGTTTTAATTGGTTTCAAATCAAGATCATAGATGCATATGTTAAGAATTATATTTGTGAATGAGTGAAAATTAGTTATTAATTAATTTTTTTGGTAAGGTGCAGGTTCAAAAAGGACCCTTTGGTTAATCGAGTTTCGCCTGTAATGGATAGGGAGCGGATAACACTAAGTTTTCCAGACCCACGTTTTATTTCTGGAATGAGAAGTTTTTTAAAGTTTGCACGAGATCACCTTCCTGGTAGAGAAACCATTTTTTGTCCATGCACCACTTGCAAATGTGCACGTTTACCTATTTCTTATGATGATTTGGAAATATATCTAATGAAAAATGGATTCGGTCCAAGATATAGGGTTTGGAACATGCACGGTGAGCATGTATCACCTGAGTGTACTGAACATGCATCAAGTTCCCAATAATGCCATAGTGTCCCAAACTTAAATGACGTTCACAACATGATCGTTGGATGTTCCTACCATTCAACTGGTGGATATTTTCCAATTGAATGTGAACTATTGTTATATGGTTTTATCAATTGACCTAGTTCAAGGCGTATTCCATATGCAAAGTACTTTATTTTTGCGCATTCATGATTTGTTATTATTCTAAAATGATTAAGTTTTGTTTTCTTGTAGGTTGTGCCTTATGAACGACCTGTATTGAGCAAAGGGTTTTTACTTCCAGAAGGTATATTTTTATTTCTTGGAATACATGTGATCAATTTTCAAAATAACACAATGATGGTTTATACTTAGGTCTCATATTCTCTACAACCATAGCAATTATGTCCTCTCATTTCCAAAATATACAACTTGGTAGAACTAATAGAGACTTTTGCTTTCTAGGTCCGATCATACACACTAATTCTAAGTCATAGAAAGTTACATTTATGGATTTCATTGAAATAGTTATATTTCTCTCCCATTGTGGACACTAATTCTTTCTTTCTTTCTTGCGTGAACTATGTTGCTGGTTGAAATGAGTCCCTATTCAAAGATTTTAGGTTGGTCCACTTGATGCATGGCTAAGATGTCCTACAACGATGGCAGGTTAGCACGCATGGCTTGTAGTGGTGCATGTTTAGAGCTGTTTGGGAATCAGATAGATCTGTTTAGAAAATCAATGGCCACTTATGGAATATTTTCATTTATGGAAATGAAGTTCCTATTAGAAGCTGTATTTTCATTGATGCTGGCACTCTGTTTTTGAAAATTCTGTTTGGTCATTTTAATGGTTTTGAGAAATCAAAACCCATATAAATAGAATAAATATGAAATCTAATTGGAAGGACAATGGAGAACTCCTTAACTAAAATTTCTTATTTCAGGCACTTGTTGTCCTCATGCATGATATGGGTCCAAACTGGGAGCTGATATGTGATGCTATCAACAGTACCCTGCAGTTCAAGGTGAAGTTGTATTTGGATCTTTTTCTTTGGTTATACTAGGAGCATAGTAACTTATAGTGATCTAAGGGAGCTAGAGCATTTTCTGAGTATGGAGCATAGTAATTTCATATTATTTACGAATTACTGGAATATGAAGGATAGCTTATTAAATGTGTTGATGCACTTGGCCGTAATGAAAATGATACTATTTAATAGTTAGAAAATGAGTTTCCAATGGTGGAAATCTAAGGAGCAAATTGTATGCTGAATATTTACTGCTAGAAGTGCAGTATGAAGACATTATTACAGTATTTTTAATGTCTGTTTAAAGTCACAAGCCTCACATTTATTTTAATGTCTGTAACTTGCAGTATGAAGGTCTCAAACACCAAGTGTTTGAGTGTTCCTTGGCTGACCTTCAGGTTGATGAGGATCAGTCCTACAGGAAGATCCGTCTTAGAGCAGAGGATATCCAAGGAAGGAATGTCCTCACAAACTTTTGGGGAATGGATTTTACAACCGATAAATTAAGATCGCTGGTCTGTAAGTGGCAAACCTTGATCGAGGGGCATGTAGATGTGAAGACGACAGACAACTACACCCTGAGAATGTTTTGCATTGGATTCACCAAGAGGCGCCCTAACCAGGTTAAGTGAACCTGTTATGCCCAGTCAAGCCAAAATAGACAGATTTGCAGAAGAATGAGGGAAATCATGGTTAACTAGGCAACGTCCTGTGATCTTAAGGAGTTGGTGCAGAAGTTCATCCCTGAGGTGATTGGAAAGGAGATCGCGAAGGTGACATCCAGCATCTATTTGCTGCAAAATGTCTTCATTCGGAAAGTCAAGATCCTTAAGGCCCCAAAATTTGATCTTGGCAAGCTGATGGAGGTTCATGGTGACTACACGGAAGATGTCGGAGTGAAGTTGGAGAGGCCAGCAGATGAACCAATTGCAGAGGCGGAAGCTGAAGTTGTTGGTGCTTAAGGTTTAGTGTTTTCATTTTCCCTTTCTATCTTCAATTTTCATGGAATATTTGAGGATTTTGTTTTAGTGGATGGAGAATTTTGAGAGATGACAATTACAGATATATACGTAATTGTGGTGCAGATATGGTTTCTGCAAGCTGTGGTGCAGATATACATGTGACTGTTAAAATTGAAAGTGCAGACTCCACACCAAATCTGCATTCTATCATTTCTGCATCTGATGGGGTAATCAACTTAATCATTCCATTGTCAATCTTAGTAGTCCTTAAATTTATGATAAAGACTAAAAAATTAGGCTAACTTGAGATTCATAAAGAGATATCATAGTCCTTATCACTTCACTTACTATCTAAATCAGCTCTATTATTTCATCTCCAATCATGATGACCCCCAAGTTGCTTCGAAGAACATCATTCTTAATTATATCCTTCTAGTGCACATCCATCTCAAAATCCTAAGCATTTTCCCTATGTTATTCCTTCTTAATGGTCCAAACCTCTCCTCTGTAACTGATCTAATAGTTGTCTTATAAAACTTTTTCGCAAGTTGAATTGGAATGTTGCGATCACACAACACTCTAAAGGCTCAACTACTAGGAAAAAGAAGCTTATTATGATGTTTTGGAGTTTATATTATTGGATGCAACAACAACATCTATGTAAAATTTATATTATGCCATTCTCTCATAGGTTGCCGATAATGGAGAGAAAGCTAGGGAGATACAAGCTAAAGTTCTTGAGCATGTGGAACTCTTGAAATCACTTCTAGAGGTCTTTTTCTCTTCACCCTTGTAATACATTTATATTCACCTAAGGTCCTTAACTTCTTCCGTGCACTTTTGTATTTAACCTATCTAAGATTACCTGAATTGTGCAGGCTGTAATTCATCTAGAGTCAATTCAATTATGATATTAGTTTTAATTAAGGAAATCATTAATTTACAGGTTTGACTATATTGAACGAGATTGCTGAGCTTGTGGCCTTGGTTGCAATTTTGAATTTTAGAGGTATGTCTCGAGAACTTTCAAATTTCAGATTACCTCTTTGTTTCTTTGGATTGGTTATGCAAAATGTATGTCCATTGTAATTTCAATTTCATTTTGTTTCTTGGAAGTTAATGGAATGAAATTTTGGATTGTGTATTTTGTATATTTTTGGCTCCTATATTGATGTCTGTGACAAATCCACTGTGTCCATATGTTTTTAAAGATAAAAGTAGGATAAGATTTTAAAAATCAGGCAGATTTAAAACTCAATTGGGCCGGTGGGAACATAAATGTCAACCATTGAGACCATCCTGGAGCTAACCATAATGTTTATATGCCATCCAAACCATTCTTATGGTTATTACTACTGAGATACACTATAGAAACAAATATTATCCTGACACAACTTCCGTCACCCCAGAAATTCGTTGGCCAGAAGTAACTGCTGAACTTGTTTTGTCTTTAATCCAATGCTTGAACTGCTACTATCCCAGATTGTATTTCAGTCCGCTGAATCCATATTGCATTGGGAATCCTATGCACTTTCAGGATCCTGTTCCAGATGAAGCAAATGGTACTAATTGAGAAATATTTGTCTGTCTACACCCTCGAGTACATGTTCTGTGTACACAATTTGCCTATCTTTGTTGATGCTAGTGTACTAGACAGATGTCACAAATGTATCATTTCATTGCAATCTGAATCCGTTCAGTGTTCTCTTACATCCCAAATCTAGGATGCAAGATCCTCTGTTCTATCATTTTTGAACATTTTCTTTTTATGGGTTTGTTATGTACAATGTTTTCTTATGGTTACTAGATCTGAACACCTTCATCAGCTCTTAAGGTTTTGAAGGTCCTCTTTTGCTACGAACATTGTTAATATCTATGTAAATTTTATCAGGATTCAAGACAATAAGGAAGAGGCTTTGCTGATCTTCCATTCTGAAGAAAATCAGGTTGGTTCACTCATCAGTCGTGTCTAGCATACAAAACTAATGTGTAGCTAGAGAGAAAAAAAAAAGAGAAGATTTTTTTATTCTTAGCATTCCACTATTTTGTATGCTATGAACCACCATGAATTGACCAGCCTAAAATAGTGGATCTTAGCAATCCACTATTTTATGCCCAGTATGCAATTTCTAAGTTTTTAAAATAGTGGATCTGCTTATTTCCTTAGCTTTCTTTTCTTTCCTGCAATGCCCTACCAATTTAAAACTATATCATCTGCAACCACGGGGCCTTGTTGCTATTGTAGACCTTATTTAACCATCAATTGGATTATGAGCCACAATTAATTGTTTTAAATTTCCGTTGTTCTAGGGCTCGCCATCAATTGGATGGTTGGGATTTTGGATGGTATGGTTTTAGTATTGTTGGACCGCTGGAGGAATGTCTTGTTTATTAATGGCGACAATAATTGTGGCCTTGCAAACTCAACCATCAGAATAATTTGGCCTTTTCTGAGAAGGTTTTTGCTTCCAAAATTTCTTTTTCTATTACCTATACACAGCATCATAAAGAACTATTATGCATATTGTAATTTACATGAATATTTCACAGGTCCTTCAAGCCCATTCTAGCCAGCTCATCTCCCACCAACTTTATGAGGAATTGAGAAGGTTGCAGGCATCATCTGTGCATGCTAATCCAAGACTGTAAAATGGTGGAGCTACAGATTCATCAACACATGATGCATCATATCTGATTATTCACTGGCCTCTTCAGATCAACAGAAAATAATCTTTTGTAGCATCTTTGTCCAAACACAGTTCAAAATGTATGAATATTCACTAGCTCTTCACTCACTGCTGAAGAGTATGTTTGTTAAGTCACACTCTTTATTATGCAGTACATTGCGAACCTTGCTGGGAACAAAACTCTAGTTCAGCCTGTGCCTGCATTTAACGTCATTAATGGAGGATCACATGGTTTCACTATTAACCTGAATTTTGCGAACCTTGCTAGGAACATAACTCGGTATGCATCTTCTTCTTCTTCTTCTTCTTCTTCTCTCTCTCTCTCTCTCTTTTAAATCCCGAAATGGTTTCACTATCAACCTGAATTTTGCATCAACCTAAAGTTTGGTTGGGTTGGGTGGCATTGCATATAGAGGAAGTGCAAAGACAGGGTTGTGTTCCACACAACAATGGTAGCAGATTTTCTATATATTAAATACAATTGAAAATCCTTTTGCAATTTTTCTAAGGAACAATGGAATAATGGAAGTTGTTGTTCCAAACTGATAGTTGTTGTTTAAATATATCTTAATGTTGTTGTTGTACAGAACAATGGTAGCAGATTTTTGAAGTGTACGGAATAGTTGTTGGGGTATTAAGGGTTTAGTTGAATAGTTGCTGTTGTATAGAATAGTTAGTGAAGGGTTTTGCAGATTTTCAGAGAGATTTGAATTTAGCTTTGTGCTTTTGATCTTTTTTCTTGAATTTGAGGTTGGGAGTTTAGAATTTCAGGTCCTTGGGGAGAGTGATGGATTTCGATGTGATCTTTAGTCGTTCTTCATGAACTGGAAGTGGGTATTTGGAATTATAGTTTTCTTTTTTTCTTTTCTTCCGACATATTTGTATTTTAGATGTGTTGCTCTTTCCATGTGAATTTGAAAATGGGTGTTTAGGATTACATGCTTTTATGGAAATAGAGTTCAGTTTCAATATGCTCAATCTTCAAAGCACACACAAACACATTTTTAGCCTCTTATTTATAATGTCATAACTTGCAATTTCTTCCATTTTGTAAGATGAAATTGATTTTCAACCATGTGCAGTAAACTTTCGGATCAAAGTGAAGCTGAGAATAGGGTGTTAGTTGATGGCAAATTGATAACCAGTAGAGGCACATCCACGGAGTTTTCGCTTGTGATTGTTGAGAATCTATTTGGCTGCGAGAAGGTATTGGATCTTGCTGTTAGTAAGAACTTTAAATCGACATATAACTATTATGTTGGCATTATACTTTTGTGAATGGAAATGAATGATTGTATTTGATTGAATGAATGATTGTGTTTGATCGAATGAATGAATGATTTAGCCATGAAGTATTTATCTATATTAGCTTATATGAGTCATCAAGGCATGCACTACAATGGTAAGAGATATGATTATTATTTAATTTGTTAAATAAATAGGCATTAGCTACAACTATTACCATAGCTGTTTATCTAAAAACTGTAGCTCTTGCTAATTTCAGCTTATTGCTACGGTTGTAGCTCTTGCTAATTTCAGCCTATTGCTACGGTTATCTCTCTACTTTTAGCTACAGATATAATCTGTAGCTGTAGATAATTTATAGCTACGAAAACTATTGCTACGGATTTAACCCGTACCTATGATTTTAACAGCTACGACTATTAACCATAGCCATTTATCTGGAAACCGCAGTTGTTGCTAATTTCAGCCTATCGCTACGGTTCTTGCTCTACTTTTAGCTACATATAGAATCCATAGCTGTAAATACCTTAGCGCTACAGAATCTGTGGCTACAGATATAAGCCGTACCCATTGTATATTTGGCAACGGCTTAAAGTCGTAGCCGTAGCTTCTAGACCTATGGTTACGGCACCAATGGCTACGGTCGTGCTACGGATTTTAACCGCAACCATAGACCTTTAGCTACGGCTTTTATCCGTAGCCTTTGCCCAATTTTCTGGTAGTGTGATGATTGATTGTTTTAATGATAAGAAGAATGGTGAATGCATGTTATCAGTTGTTTAGGTTTAGTTTTTGATCCTCATATGAGATACATATGTTTTCATCATATGAGATCCACATTGATGGATAGGTTTACCCTAAATCAATTCGATTCCTAGATAGGAGAGGTTCTCAACCTGTTACATTTCTTTGATATTCATTATCTTATAGATATGAATTCTTAAAATCACTGGCGCTTAAGAATATATATCAATGGTGCAAATCCATGATTTTTAAATCTTTTATATCATTTATTTAAAGTGTTTAAATTATTTTATTTTCCGATTAGGCCAATCATAGTGCTCGGATCCTAGCTATGTTTTGCAGATCATCATGATATTGGAACATGAACCTATGTGTGGAACTGTGAAGCTTGGGTGTTGTTTTAATTCAGTTGAATTACGTCCATTCAAAAGTTCCAAAATTAAATCATTAGTTTAGTTTTTATTACTTAGTTTTTTTTTTTTGCATTTGATTTTCTCTTTCTCGCAATTCATCTCCCTATGGGATCGGCCCTGTATTCACGAGATATTACTTACGAACCTCTGCACTTGGAGGCAAGCAATTAAGTTTTTGGCACCGTTGCTGGAGAGAGACTGAGATAGATTAGATCTGTGTAAGATAGTTAAGGTAAGTTCTCTTTTAAACCTTCTAAAATTTTTGTAGATTTTCTATTTTTCTTTGAAAGTAAATTCAGTTGGGTCTTTCAAGTACTAACTGTGACATAAGGTTGCGCTGCTTGGGATTTTATCACCCAAGTGATATGGTTGTTCTACAATTGTTGTTTGATCACAAAGATCATCTGTTGAATCTATTTTTCAGATTAGCATAGTTTAATTTCTGCAATAGTTTTACTTTTGTTGATTTATTTTTTATTTTTCCTTTGTGGTTTGAACCCTTATGGTCGGCTCTACTGCTTGGGTTGTTAATTTATTTTGTTTTGTGGATTGAGCCCTCATGGTCAGCCCTACCGCCTGGGTTGTTGATTTATTTTTCTTTGTGGATTGAACCTTTATGGTCAGTTCTTCCGCCTGGGTTATTGATTTATTTTACTTTGTAATTTGAACCCTCATGGTTAGCCCTGCCACTTGGGTTGTTAGTTAAGTTTTTGTTTTTATTTTAAGCATCATACATGCTATTTGAATTAGTGGTATTTGTTGTATGATGTGGATGGTTTATGTCCCATTGGAGTAGGGATCAAAACAATCGACTCTTCTCCGAAGGCGGACAAGTTCCAGGCCTTGATCATTCACTTAGAAGAGGCACTCAACATCACTTGAATTCTATGGTAGACCCAGTTGATAATCCAAATTCAAATCTAACAGATCCAACTATAAATCAAAATAGAGAAAATCAACCTAATCCTCCTCTTAAGGATGAGAATGAAGTTCTTAGGAATGTGTTAAACTAACCATGGATTTTACGTAAATGTCTACACCCTGAGAGATCAACTTTACCATCTTTCATAGTGTTCCCTACTCACACAGGGGACATTGATTTTAAACCAAGTGTGATTCAATTGATTACTAAATTTCATGGCTTAGATTCTGAAAGCCCCTACTTGCACCTCAAGAACTTTGATGAAGTAATTGCAACATTACAAGTAAACAATGGCAATAGGGATGCACTTAAGCTTAAATTATTCTCACTTTTTCTAAAGGATTGGCCCAAAGCATGAATCAACTCTCTAAGACCTAATACCATCACTACATGGCAAGCCTTAAGTACAGAGTTTTTGAAAAAATTCTTTCCCAAGCACAAAACAAATGCACTTAAATAGGAAATCATGTTTTTCTTCCAAAAGGGGAATGAATTATTTTTCTAAGCTTGGGAGAGCTTCAAAGACATTCTACTTACTTGTCCACATCATGGTTATGAACCATGACACATGATTGATGCGTTCTAAAAGGGGCTCACCATAGATACCTGTCAATTCATAGAGATGATGTGTGGTGGAACCTTTCTTGACAAAAATCATAATGAGGCTTGAGATTTTCTAGACATGTTAGCAGAGAATACGTAGAAATGGGATGTCTCTACTAAACTAGACCAAACTAGACCCATTTATAGAAAGAAAGCGGGAATGTATGTCCTAAGGGAGGAAGACGACCTTAATGCAAAATTCGCTGCATTGGCTAGAAAGGTCGAAGCCTTGGAAATTAGGAAGGTTTCTATGGTTAAAGAAAACACTTCATTAGGTAATTTTTGTAGCATTTGTGGTGGTACAGACCATGACACAAAGAATTGTCCAATAATCTCAGTTGTACAAAATATTACGCATGAGCATGAGCAAGCAAATGCTATAAATAACTACCAAGGTCAGTTATGCAACGAATAGGAAACACAAACAATTCAAATTGACATAACCATCCTAATCCTAGTTGGAGGAATAGACGGCAAATTAATGCGCCCAATACACCTCAAGGCCATCCACAAAACAACTTCTTTAGGGCACCTAATAATACACCATATGTGCCCCCATTAAAGTGATCATATGTGGATGATGCATTGACCGCATTCATGAAATCTCAAGCTCAAATGAATCAGTCTCTAATCCAATCACATCAGGAATTAAAGACTGTCGTGGTTAGGATTGAGACTCAACTAAATGCTAGGGAAAAAGGCACCCTTCCTTCTCAACCTGTACGAAACCCTAGAAATACATATTTCATTGGAGACTCAAATCCAAGCGAGCTACATCATGAACAAGCTAAGGACATCATTACCTTGAGAAGTGGAAAAGAGGTCGGTAACAAGATAATGCAACCGGTAGAAATACCGGAGGATGAGCCACCATCTCCAGAGAATGATAAACCGGCTATGGTTTAAGAGTCGCAAAAATGAAAGAATAAAGTGACTAAGTCACATGAGCCTCCAGTTCCGTTCTCATCTAGACTTCGGAACCCAACTATCTCCATGAAATATCAAGAGGTGTTGGATGTGATCTAAAAGGTTATTGTCAATATTCCTCTGCTTGATGCCACTAGACAAATTCCATCATATGTTAAATATCTCAAGGACTTATGCACTGTAAAGAGGAAATTAATTGTGCCAAAAAAGGCCTTCCTTACTGACAAAATGAGCGCTATCATTCAACAAAGGGCCGTACCCAAATATAAAATTCCAAAAAGTCCCACTATTCCTTGTATTAATGGGAATTTCTAAATTGAGCATCCTTTACTAGATTTGGGTGCAAGTGTCAACTTAGTACCTTATTCGGTTTACCAACAAATGGGGTTAGGTGAGCTTAAATCAACCATAATTACACTCCAACTTGCTAACCGCTCCATTAAGTTACCAAGGAGAAATTTCAAGGACATGCTAGTCCAAGTGGAGAAATTCTACTTCCCTGTGGATTTTATTGTACTAGACACTGAACCATGTGTAAATGCTAGCGCTCAAGTTCCCATCATTTTAGGCCGCCCATTCCTAGCAACATCAAATGCAATCATAAATTGCAGGAATGGAATGATGAACTTGTCTTTTGGTAACATGACTCTAGAGTTAAATATTTTCGATCTATATAAGCAGCCCATTGACAATAATGAGATCTATGAGCTGAATTCCATGGACTGCTTGATAGATGAAGAGAAATTGGAACCTAGTCTAACTATGGAATTGATTTAAGTCTTTGGGGACTTGAAAAATTCTGATTTAGTGCTTGTTGAAATTTATGATAATAATGAGAGCACTACCATCCAAGACATTGATATATACCAATGGAGACTGTGTACTTAAATCCTATCTATCGAAGACTCACGACATCTGTCATCACTAACCAATGTTCCAAAGCTTGATTTAAAATCACTACCAAATGAGCTTAAGTATGTATACTTAGGTGAAAACAAAACTTATCTTATGGTGATCTCTTCATTTTTAGACAAGGATCAAGAGATTAAATTGTTAAATGTTCTAAGGGACCACAAAGGACCCTTGGGCTAGACTATTTCTGATATCAAGGGTATAAGCCCTTCCATATGCACCCATCGAATCCACTTCAATGAGGACGCCAAACTAATTAGACAACCTCAAAGGCATCTCAATCCAAACATGATGGAAGTTATAAAAAATGAGGTGATCAAATTGTTGGATGTGGGAATCATCTACCCAATATCCGATAGTATTTGAGTGAGTCTAGCTCAAGTAATCCCAAAGAAATATGGAATAACTATCGTGCAAAATTATAATAATGAACTCATACCAATATGTGTCACCACTGGTTGGCGTGATTGCATTGACTATAGAAAATTGAACCAGGTCACAAAGAAGCATTTCCCTTTACCATTCATTGATCAAGTTTTAGAGAAGGTAGTAGGTCACTCCTTCTATAGTTTTCTTAATGGATATTCTAGATATAACCAAATAGAGTAGCCCTAGAAGACTAAGAGAAAATCACGTTAACTTGTCTGTTTGGCACATTTTCTTTCAAACGGATGTCATTTAGATTGTGCAACACGCCAGTAACTTTCCAACGATGCATGTTAAGTATTTTTTCAAATATGGTTGAGAAGTTTCTTAAGGTTTTTATGGATGACTTTTCTGTATTTGGGAGTAGTTTTGAGGAATGCCTTAACAATTTATCTCTTGTCTTGCCTAGGTGTAAAGAAAAACACCTTGTCTTAAATTAGGAGAAATGTTATTTCATGGTTCCAAAAGGAATTATTTTGGGCCATGTTATCTCCAAAAAACGAATCGAGGTAGATCACTCAAAACTGGACATTATAGTTAATCTACCTATCCCTCGAACTGTTAGAGATATTAGATTACTTTTAGGGCATGCTAGTTTGTATAGAATATTTATTAAGGACTTTAGTGCCATTACTAAACCCTTGACTAATCTTCTTCAAAAGGATGTCCCATTTAAGTGGACAGATGAGTGTGCAAATGCCCTTAACAAAAATAAATCATCCCTTACCACTGCATCTATCACGCGTCCACCAGATTGGGCACTTCCTTTTGAACTAATGGGTGATGCAAGTGATTATGCCATAGGAGCTGTTTTGGGCCAAAGGAAAGATAAACAACCCTATGTAATTCACTATGCGAGTAGAACTCTAAACTTGGCCCAAGTGAACTGCTCAACAAATGAAAAAGAGTTACTTGTATCAATTTTTGCTTTGGATAAGTTTAGGTCTTGCTTGCTGGGATCTAAAGTAGTTATTTTCACGGACTACTCAAGTTTGAAATATTTGTTATCTAAGAAGGATGCAAAGATAAGACTTTTAAGATGGATCCTCCCACTCCAAGAATTTGACTTAGAGATAAAAGATAAGAAATGAGTAGAAAACGTAGTGGCCGATCACCTTTCCAGATTGGTGTTATATGATTCCATTGAGGAGATGCATATCCAGGACACTTTTTGTAACGCTCCATGTTTTCAGGACCAAGTATATGACCCGTTTCCCAAAAACCTGAGTGTTAACGTATAAAGAGCCAAATTTCACACACACACACCAGAGTTAGCAGTTTAACGTAAAATGGACAAATCAACATAAAGGAAAATTTGCATTTACATTTAGAATGTACAAAAGGCTGCCCATAATGACTTATACAAACCAATGTCCCAATACTTACAATTACAAAATGAGGTAACATCACATGTGAAATAAATACATCATAACAAATCTTAAGTTGTAAAATCATATAGCAACTCTTAACAATACAATCATGCATTTTCGACAATGGTACCCTGCTCCTCATTAATATGAACACGAATATCATGTAGGCCACCTGCTCTACCTATACGGTTATATCTTCGATGAATGAGTGGCCAGCTCAGTGTAAATTCCCCTCAAGATTACACATCGACACATTAGGTAAGCATAGTTATAAAAAGATAACAAGGCATATAAACAATACATGATTCATTCTTGTTAGATGCATGGATGCGTGAATGCATCATCGACCTGGGGATGCTCATCCATTCGGCAGTTGGGCACATCACCCATGCAAAGGCTGGCCATTAGCAAAGCATATCACGTGTGTACATCACGTACCACATAATGACTACCTATACATCACATATGTACATAGATAGTTGGTAGTCTGCCAGCGAGCGAAACGATACCCCAATAACTTGGGGGCACGTGCTACAACACCCAGAAATATCCACCCGTCATCGTAAATATGCCATGTATGCATAATTAGCCAAGCCATTATTAGTCCAATTACAATTAGCTGGTTTAATAAAACTCAAGGTCACTATAGGGGGCTCATCACCCAACATAGGTTGACGACTCAAGAATAGTGTCCCATGACCACTATCCTCGACCCATGACTCTACCACCTTAGGATGTTTAATAAAAACCCATCGACTAGTGGCCAATCATATTTCAATATATGGGGCTTACCAATGCATGGTTACACAAAATAAAACATCGAACCTATATAGGGAAAATAACAAAACAAGGCCACTTAGAGCGAATATCAAAACTAAGTCACATAGGGCAATTATTTAAACTAAGCCACATAGGGCCAATATCAAAACCATGCGATAAAAGACCATCTTTAAAAATTACTTAGACACAGCAACCCCTAGATGGTGGCCAACATCAATATGCAATTTAAACCACCATTCAATAACCACTAAGTCGAAGGTCCATTACAATCATAGTCAATCGAGTTTCATCCTAAGCATGAGTGTACATTTATAAGTGGGGGTTTCCCACTGATGTACCAGTTTAAGTTTCATAAATAATCCACAAGTAAACCACAAGCATGAGAAAGTAGAAATTATAATTAGTTACCTTGTTGACTCGGTTCGATCCGAGGTTGACTCGACTCAACATAGCACCCCCTACTTTCTCTCTCTCATTCTCTCTCTCTCTTTCTTCTTCTCCTTTTCTTCTTCTTTTCTTCCATATTGGAATGTTTAGCAATAAGCCTGGACAGACCAAACCCAACTTGACTCGGCTGGACTCGGTTCCAGCTGAGTTAACTAAGTAGCGTGAGAATTTTGTGAAACTTCAATGACACATTAATTTACAGCGATACAAGTTGTACTTATGGAAACCCCCCTACAAACTTTCTTATCTTCTGCTGATCTTCCCATCGCAACAAGTCGATGCCTTCGACATCATCTAGCCATTGATTTTAATAGGGGGCCTCCGTGTAGAGTATCTGCAATCTAGGCCATTTAGGCTGTTTTGCCACTCGAGTGGGCCTTAGTGCAAATTAAGGGTGAGTGTTCCCTCCCATCTTGTTCCCTTCTCTATGGACCGCCTGAGAGTTGGATCGGGTTATTTTTTTATAGCTAGAGCTAACATAAGCTCGTGGATCTGATGGACGGGTTGGATGTCTATCATACATTATGTGGGCCCTACATCTGCCCACTACCACTGGAGCACACCTCTATCACCGAACCACATCAAGGACATACTATAAGAATACATACGACTTGATCTGGTTAACTTTCTTCAGGATGCAGTCAACATGGTTCCACTTAGGCATTGAACCATTGAACCATCTCATAGCGACCATCCTTCAGAGCCTGAACTTCTCCTTCTCGATTGTGCTCTTGTATGTCGCACAGAGAGAGCGTGACGACCTCGCGTACTCAGCCTTCCATAGCTTCAGAGGATTCTCCATTTCTTACTCTCTCTCCCTCTATCTCTTCTTCTCCATTTTCTAGTCCCTACGTGGCCAGACGAGCCTAGACTCGACCCAAACTCAGCCCAACTCGGCAAACTCGGATCGAGTCTTGGTGCAGCTAGGGACTCGATGACCTCACCATGTCTCTCCTTATTTCTTTCTTTTCCTCCATTTTCTTTTCATCTCCTTCTTCCAACACCAGGGACATCTCCATATGGTGAGAGGCTGAAGATGGCACGCCCAAACCTATCTCGACTCAATTTTGAACGGTGGAGAAGACAACATGCCATTAATGGCACATTTGAAAAGGATGCTTCTTCCTCCAATCTGCTTCCTTCAGATTATTCATATGGGTCGTAGAGGGCTTATGGATAAGCTCTTTCAAAGCTCAAGGAGGGTTTGGATGGTGGGTTCGACATTGAGAGAAATGACCTTTTTTTTTTTTTTTTTTTTAATTTCGAGCTGTTGTTAGGAATGGGAAGCCCTAACTCAAAAATACCTCTCTTGTATGGCTTGCCCTAACATTTTTAAGCCACTAGATTGAGAGTAGATGGTGTGGATTGATACATGTGTTAGGTTTCTAGAAACAGACAACAACAAGGAGGTTTTTGCATCCGTCTCTACTAGGAAGCCCTAATCCATGTGAAGGGTTGTTGGATGGCTGAGATCTCGCCAAACGGATGGCTGAGATCTGAGGAATCCTCCTCACTCGGATTGTCATAGCTGGCCTGCTAGAATGCTTTCTATTTTCAAAAAAATGGTTGTACACAGCCCTATTTCGGCAACGTTTGTGTGCATACACGCTCGCGCCTACATGCGGGACCCACTAGGATTTGGTCAGAAGGACCGTTCGCACTAGATAGATGGTTCAAATCATGGACGTGGGCCTAGGTTTGTGGGCCACAATCGAAAACACAGACATATGTCCGTTTGAAGTAAAACTGAGAGGGAGAGTGAAATTTTCTTTTTTGAAATGGTATTGGGTGAGCATGCTTTGATCGGCCTCTTCGAATTAGTGCACAGCGAGTGCATGTGTATCCCATGCACATGCGAAATGACTGTGGGGCCCACAGAGATGTTTGGATGAAATCCACTCCGTCCATTTGGTTAGTAAGGCTTCCTTATGACCCTAGATCAAGGATCAGCCCAATCACCAACCTCAGTGGGCCATACAACTTGGTTTAGGGTCCTACTTGGGGATTCCCGTCGATCTAATGGTTGGATCTTCCCGAAATTGAATGTCAACGGTTAAAAGAGTCTTACTGGGTCACATTTACGTTCAAGACCTTCATAATATACCACTAATCCAAATACTAATATTAATATAAATTTTATTACTATTATTATTATCATTGCTTATTTCACTTTATTATTATTATCATTATTTTCACATATGCATGTATTTTCTGTTGTGGGTCCCGCTTTGTAGGTTATTAGGACTATCTGTCTCAGGATTTTATATTATTATTATTATTATTATTATTATTATTATTATCATTTATATATTTTGTCATATATAATTTATATTATCACAGATTGTTAATATATATAAATTATATGAATATTAGTAAGCAAAGATTAATATATATATTGTATATTATTTGTATGGTTATATATGTATTATGTTTTAAATTTTATATAAGTTGTTAAATTGTTTGAAATATGTTATTCATTATAAATTTTCCTAGTATATTTTATATTTATGTATTATAAATTCTATAATTTGTAAATTATATTAATGATATTGTAAGTGTATACGTATAATATGGATTATAGTTACATGTCATTTTAATATGAAATTTTAAATCTTTACAAAGTATATAAATAACATTTCATAGTGTATATATTCATAAATGATTATTAAATAGTTAGATTACGTAATACATACACACACACACACACACACACACACACACACACACACACATATATATATATATATAATAAGTTATGTATATTAGATAATTATTACATATTACATATTCTAAATTGGACAACCAATCTAACAATTAGATAATTCCACAATTGATCCTAAGCGCACCTAATGTTTCCCGTACTAGTTTAGCGAACTTTTGACAATTGCATTTATAACCCGATGTCTAACTTATGCAATTAAGCTGTTATCCATCCTATATAGGTTGAGGATCTTATGTACTACCACAAGCCTCGGTGGCTAGCTTAGATTGCAAGTTGGATGATTATATAGGACGCAAACCTATCCCAATAAATCAAGGCTCAACCCAAGGTGAATTGACTTTAGACCTTACAAATGTATTGTGGGTTGTTCTAGCCTAACTTCAGACGTTAAAAGCCATTAGAGTCCGGGGTTGATTGAACTCAACTCTTAAGGATTCATCATCGCCATGGACCGGGAATCACTGGATGATGATGTGCAATATAAGTCGCATGTATTCCCACATATGCTCGTGTTAAATGGTAACACCCGAGTATTGAAAAGTATGGGGTGTTACAATCTACCCCCCTTAAAGAGAATTTCATCCCCGAAATTCACCACTTCTGCTATGAATGGGAATGACCATTTAACTTGCGGTGTCTCTGCGTATTCACTAGCTCTCCCACTAGGGTTATTTGTGTGCGCAAGTGCTCACAACCGACTACAAGGACAGGGTCATCATAATCTACCCCCCTTAAAGAAAAATCAATAAAATCCTACTTTAAGATTTAATGATATGCGTTATTAATATTACAAGTGGTTCAATTATCTTAAAGATGTACCCTAAGTCTACGTGTGAAATCCCAACGAGCTTTATTTAAATTTCTCACAACCCTTAAGTTTCTCGTCTAACAAATTAGCTAAGGTGTCTAAGTCCCACTAAAGGTTAGAAATCATTCCAAACATTAGCCAAATCTAGGGAGTTGTTTTAATGTTTATCAACCTTATAATTTTTATACAGCAATTACTAAGGTTACTAGTTCATTTATGTGACAACTAACAATATTATATCTTTCTTTTTAATTTTTCTTTACTTTTAATGGTAGTTCCCTGTTGTCTAAGGTACGATTCAATTTCCCGTTTACAATGTTCAAGCTAACACGGATTGATGGTTGTAGTGGGTTTGAGCCCGATACATTAATCCTTTGCCTATGTAGAATAGAGGATTCACTGGTATCAATTCATAATCCTGTTAGCTCGATCCTTTGCTTGATTACGGCATTGGAATCATTGAGATTTGCTAGGACTTAGAATTTGAGTCAAACCACGTTCACACATCGTGAACATGATTTCATCAATCCGTGATCCGAATTATTCTAGACTTTTGGGAAATATCATGTAATCTTCTATTTTCATAACAAGTAAATTTACGTGGCCCATTACACTTTCACTACGCACAATGATCATCTAGGCGCAATGCAAAAACTTCAGGGCCAGGATTTCCTATACAAAATTTGAGTTTAAAAATTGCCAAGTTCACTTAGGATCCCAAATCTCATTTCGACATGCTCAGACTATGGTTGAAAATTTACCTAAGATCTTATAAATCCACCTTTAATTAATCTTTACGTGCTGAAACTTGTGGGAAATGTTATATCTAAGGAGATGTGATAGGGAATTCAAACTACAATTCCTAGTGCGATTCTTAAGTTTAGAGAGAACTTGTGTCCGATCAAATGCACAATCTGGTGATCAAGGAAATTCCTATGAAGCATAAGTTTGTTTCATTCATTGAATATCATGATAGTTCTATTTCTAATTAATGATATCCCAGGAAATTTCAAATTATGGATTTCCTAAAACTTTTTCATTGAGAGGCAAGTCCAAGGAACGTTCCGGTTTGTTCTTGTGAACATTGTAGTGGGTATTTGTCCTCCCATGATAATTACGTTTAGCTTCTAAGTTCAAAGAACAGTTTTCGTAGGCGACATGGGAACCAAAGCTTTCATTTCTAAGTTCGACTTACTAAGCCTAAGATGTTCAAGTGGCCTAAAGTTTTAAGTTTCTAAGTCCTCCACCTTCCTTGACTCAAGGGAATATCACATAAGTTTGAATGGCTACTCCAACAATTTCAAGGGAAGCTAAGTCCTAAAATTATCCAAATAATTTTCAAGGGAGCCTAACATTTTGAATTATCTATGTTCTAAAAAAAAATTGTTTTAAGGGAAATTTTCATAAGTTCGGGTGATTATTCTAATAGTTTCCAAGTTCAATCGACTAACCTGAAAATTTCAAAGGAACCTAAGTTCATTTCTAAGTCCTATGACTATCCAAACAATCCTACAGGGAGCTTAGAACCTCAAGTTTCTATGTCCTCACTTTCTCCTATCTACAAGGGGATTTCACATAAGTTCAAATAGTTGTTCTAATAATTTCTAAGGGGACCTAAGATTTTGGGTCTCTTATAAGGGATTCCACATCAATTCAAATGACTATCTTGATCATTTATGAGGGACCCTAAGTTTGGGTTTCTACATTCACAATCATTTTTTTAAGCCTAAGGGAAATTCACCTAAGTTCAAATTCCTAATTTCATGCATCCTAACTTGAGACATTTAAGGCTTGTATAAGTTCATTTCCCAAGGCCTGGTTTGTCCAAACTATGCTCTGATACCAACTATAATGCCCCATGTTTTCAGGACTAAGTATATAACCCGTTTTCTAAAAACCCAAGTGTTAACCTATAGAGAGCTAAATTCCACACACACACACACACACACACACACACACACACACACACACACACACACATATATATATATATATATATATTCCAGAGTTAGCAGTTTAGCGTAGAATGGACAAATCAACATAAAGGAAAATTTGCATTTACATTTAGAATGTAAAAGAGGCTGCCTATAATGACTTATACAAACCGATGTCCCAATATTACAATTACAAAATGAGATAACATCACATATGAAACAAATACATTATAATAAATCTTGAGCTATAAAATCACGTAGTAACTCTTAGCAATACAATCATGCATCTTTGACAATGGTACCCTTCTCCTTATCAATATGAACACGAATATCATCTAGGCCACCTATTCTACCTGTACGGTTATATATTCAATGAACGAGTGGCCAGCTCAGTGTGAATTCCCCATAAGATTACACACCACTGCATTAGGTAAGCATAATTATAAAAACATAACAAGGCATAAAAAATAATATATGATGCAATCTTATTAGATGCATAGATGCCCGAATGCATCATCGACCTGGGGATGCTCATCCATTCGGCAGTTGGGCTCGTCACCCATGTAAAGGCTAGCCATTAGCGAAGTACGTCACGTGCATACATTACATACTGCATAATGACTGCCTATCGTTCATCACATACGTAAATCGATAATTGGTGGACTGACAGCTAGCGAAACGATACCCCAATAACTCGGGGGCACGTGCAACAACACCCAGAAATATCCACCCATCATTGTAAATATACCATATATGCATGATTAGCCAAGCCATTATTAGTCCAATTATAATCAATTGGTTTAATAAAGATCAAGGTCACTACGGGGGACTTGTCACCCAGTGTAGGCTGATGGCTCAGGCACAGTGTCCCATGATCACCATACCCGGCCCATGAGTGTTCACACCTCAAGTATAAGGTTGTGATGTAGTAATAATCTCAGTAAGACCGAGGTCGAATCCATAGGGACTGAACTATGTACGTAATCTGAAAGTAACTTGAAATAGAACTAGACGAAGATGTAATCTAAACTAGGGAAAATTAAGAGAATAATTGTGAATTTAATTTACTAAAATTTATAAAATTCAAAGGTGGGAAAATAGGGTTTTCAAGGGTCCACTTGTAGAGATCAGGGAGATCTGTGCTTGATTCATAGACACAATTGGAATCAGAGCCCCATCTTCATCCAATTGGAAGATAATCCATTAAAATCCAATCTGAACTTCCATTGATTTAGTTTTCAAGAGATGAGAGGTATGAGAATTATAATTGATTCTATCACAAAACCATGCCCATGAGACAAAGTAAACAACATAATTTAACCAATCCACATCCAATCTGAAAGAGTTGTGAACATAGGGAAGGATTTCATCATCCAACCATGTCCATGAGACGATGGTGAAGAACAGGGTTCCTACGATCATAACCTCTATGCATGCATGGAAAATATTCAAAGATATCGTAAATCCATTATAATTTAAGTCACAACAAACCGTTAAAAACTATGAATATTCCATAAAATCAAACTATAATCAAAGAGAGTTCATACTCATGAATCAAAGCCATTGAAACTACCCCATCACGCCACAAGCTTCACCTCTTAGCCTTAGCTAAGAGGTTTAGCCAACCATAATCATGGTTAACTAAAAACTCTTAAAAGGCATCAAGGAAGAAAACTAAGAAAAAGGAGAAGGAAAACTCTTTGAAGGATCTTGGCTGACCACCCCACGACTCTCTCTCTCTCTCTTTGCTCTTTTGTTTCAATGTCCTTGGATGATCCCACACGGCTCATGATCTGATGCACATCTTGATGCTCTTTTTATAGCCAACAACATAGGTCGGTGGCTACGTCGGTGGAAGCTTACGCATGCTATTTCTTTCGCAGCAAAACCGGATTGCACACGAAAGCACGAACCATCTTGTGCTTGAAAGAGATTTTTAAGATGGTTGATGTCCCGATCTTAGATCTAACTTCATGGCCAGGGTTGGCCCTAGCCTGAGCTCCATCTGAATGGTCTGGATTGGTCATCCGATCAAAGGTGGTGGGCCACAACATCCTGAAACGTCCGATTTTCTCGGACGGGCGTTCCTTGCTCATGGTAGCGGCGCTGGAACCTGTGGGGCCCACTCTCAGTGATCTTCCGATGAATCAACGTCAATCATTGGATGCATAGGGTTGATTTAGGCCAATCTTCCAAATTTGAAGTGGATCCGAGCTTTGGGTGGACCACACCATTAATCAACTTGGCGACTGGTTCCTTGCTGCTGTGATCTTGAATGTATGAATGGATGCATGGAACTGATTGGGGTTTGGTTGAAATTTCCTCTCGAGCATGTTGGATAGCTTAGATCATCCATCTGGATGATAAAGGTGGGCCACAATTTGTCCAATGAAAGGTCGTCCGCACGGACGTGAGACAGAAGAGAACAAGAGACTCTCTCGAATATAAATTCCTTCTGGTCTACGCACTTTGACCGGGTGTCCTGGTTCAGTGCACGTCTAGTGCATGCATAGGACGTGTACATGAATCACAGGTGGGGTCCACCGATCTACCTTTTACAAATCTACATTGTCTATTCATCTTTTCATCTAATATAAGGGGTTGAGCCCAAATTTAAAGCATATACAGATATCACGTGGGCCTCAACTCAATGATTTATGGGTTAATCTGTCTGTTGGGCCATTTCCACAAGGATCCAATGGCTGAAATTCGACGTGAACGGTTAATTTAGGGTCCTCGGGTCATATATAAATTTTCAAGTCAAACGGATGGTGGGAACCCTATGATGTTGCATTCAGGATGACTTTCAGGCCTCTTGGACTTTAATTGCTTGATTTTTTCAGATTTATGGCATGTAAATTCTTTGATCTCGGTTCCTTGAAATCCGTCCCTTGCCTTGGTGATTTCTTAACATTAAATCTATGCTTTTAGTACCCTTTCTCAGTCCAGGCTCCTAAATTAACTATACAACACAAACATGATTAAAAGGACATTAAACAGTATCATGTTCGTAAATTCAGGTAATAATTGAGGTCTAATATGCAATATTTGACCCTCAACAATGAGTCTACCACCTTAGGATGTTTAATGAAAACCCGTCGTCTAGTGGCCAATCATATTTCAGTATATGGGGCTTATCATCGCATGGTTGCACAAAATAAAACGTCAAACCCATTAGGGCAAATACCAAAACAAAGCCACCTAGGGCGAATATCAAAATTAAGCCACACAGGGCCAATATCAAAACCATGTAATAAAAGACCATCTCTAAAAACCAATTAGACACAGCAACCCCTGGATGTAGGCCCACATCAATATCCAATTTAAACCACCATTCAGCAACCACTAAGTCAAAGGTCCATTACAATCACAGTCAATCGAGTTTCATCCCAAGCATGGGTGTACTTTATAAGTGGGGGTTTCCTATGATGTACCAATTTAAGTTTTATAAACAATCCACAAGTATGAGAAAGTATGCAAGATAACTATTAAGCATGTAATCTAGCAATTCAATTCCAACAATTAACACATGTGTATAAAATGAAGATATCAATTATAAATAAAAATTAAAATAAAAACTATCACTTAAGCTAATGTGAAAATGGAAAGCTCAAGGGGAAGAAATCATCACCTTATAGTTTGAATCACCTACCAGTATTGCTAGGGAATGCGTGTTCCCATAGAATCAAATCCTATCATAAATTGTAAAGTTATACAGTTAGATCCAAGCTTTATATGTTATTCATGGTTAAGGTCTTAACCTAGGGTTTGGATTACCTAGGTTTAGGGTTTTATCCATTAATCTGATCTTAGACTTTGGTTTAGAGTTTGAAATCTAACTCATATAATTAATTTATAATAATATTATGATGAAGTAAAAATAAATAATAATTATCTATTAATACTAGCAACACTAATCTTATAATTAATAACCTACTAATGACAAAATAAGAATATCATTAATAATGATATTTTTAATATCAAGTATCTATAATAACTAATACTAGAAAAATTAACCTACTAATGGTTAACTATATTTAATAATTGCAATAATTATAGTAACACTAATGATGCTGATAATTAATAATAGAGTTATAATTGATAATAATAATAATAACAATGCTAATTAATACATTGTAACATTAATTATAATTTCTAGTCAATGGCATTAAAATAACATTAATCGTTGCAACAGATAGAAAATAATAATGATATTATTAACAACAAAAGTAACTAATGACAAATCTGATTGATGAAAAGAAATGAAAATTCTCACCTTGTTGACTTGGCTTAACACAACACGCCCCTACTTTCTCTCTCTCAGCTTAACACAACACGCCCCTACTTTCTCTCTCTCCTTCTTCTTCTCCTTTTTCTTCTTCTTTTCTTCCTTGCTAGAATGTCCAGTAGTGAGCCTAGATAGACCAAACCTAACTCGACTCGTCTAGACTCGGTTCCAGCTGAGTCAACTGAGCAGCTTGAGAATTTTGTGAAACTTCAATGGCCCATTCATTTGCAGTGATACGAGTTGTACTTATGGAACCCCTCGTCTACATACTTTCTTATCTTCTGCTGATCTTCCCATCGTAGCAAGTCGATGCCTTTAACATCATCTAGCAGTTGATTTTAATAGGGGGGCCTCCATGTAGAGTATCTGCAATCCAGGCCATTCAGGCTGTTTCACCACTCGAGTGGGCCTTAGTGCAAATCAAGGGTGGGTGTTCCCTCCCATCTTGTTCCCTACTTTGTGGGCCACTTGAGAGTTAGATCGGGATTTTTTTATAGCAAGAACTAACATAAGTTCATGGATCTGATGGGCGAGTTGGATGTCTATCATACATTATGTGGGCCTTGCATCTACCCACTACCACCGGAGCACACCTCTATCACCGAACCACATCAAGTACAAACTACAAGAATACATACGACTTGATCTGGTTTGCTTTCTTCAGGATGCAGTCAACATGGTTCCACTTAGGCATCGAACCATTGAATCATCTCCATTCTTCTCCATTCTCTAGTGCCTGCATGGCCGGACGAGCATAAAACTTAGCCCAACTCGACAGACTCAGATCGAGTCTTGGTGCAGCTAAGGACTCGATCACCTCACCACGTCTCTCCTTATTTCTTTCTTTTCCTCCATTTTCTTTTCATCTCCTTCTTCTAACACCAGGAACATCTCCATATGGTGAGAGGCTGAAGATGGCACGCCCAAACCAATCTCGACTCGGTTTTGAACGAGAAGACGACATGCAATTAATGGCGCATTTGAAAAGGATGCTTCTTCCTCCAACTTGCTTCCTTCAAACAGTTCATATGGGTCTTAGAGGGCTTATGGATAGGCTCTTTGGAAGCTCTAGGAGGGTTTGGGTGGTGGGTTTGACGTTGGGTGAAACGACCATTTTTTCCATTTCCAGTTGTTGTTATGAATGGGAAGCCCTAACTCAAAAATACCTCTCTTGTATGGCTTACTCTAACATTTTTAAGCCGTTGGATTGAGAGCGGATGGTGTGGATTGATACACGTGTCTGGTTTCTAGAAATAGGCAGCAACAAGGAGGTTTTTACGTCTGTCTCTAGTAGTAAGCCCTCATCCACGTGCAGGGTTATTGGATGGCTGAGATCTCGTCAAACGGACTGCTGAGATCAAAGGAATCCTCCTCACTTGGATCATGACAGCTGGTCTATTAGAATGCTTTTCGTTTTCAGAAAAATCGTTATACCGAACCCTATTTCGGCAACGTTTGTGTGCACACACGGTCGTGCTTACATTCGGGACCCACTAGGTTTTGGTCAGAAGGCCCATCCGCACTAGATGGACGGTTCAGATCATGGACGTGGGCCCAGGTTTGTGGGCCACAATAGAAAACACAAAAGTATGTCTGTTTGAAGTAAAACCAAGCAGGAGAGTGAAACTTTCTGTTTTAAAATGGTATCGGGTAAGCGTGCTTTGATTACCCTCTCCGGATTCGTGCACAGCGAGTGCATGTGTATCCCATGCACATGCGAAATGACCGTGGGGCCCACAGAGATGTTTTGATGAAATCCACTCCCTCCAATTGGTTGGTAAGGCTTCCTTATGACCTTAGATCAAGGATCAACCTAATCCTCAACGTTAGTGGGCCATACAACTTGGTTTAGGGTCCTACTTGGGGATTACCATCAATCTAATGGTTGGATCTTCCCGAAATTGAACGACAACAGTTAAAAGAGTCTTATTGGTCACATGTACGTTCAAGACCTTCATAATATACCACTAATCCAAATGCTAATATTAATATAAATTATATTACTATTATTATTATCATTGTTTATTTCACTTTATTATTATTATCATTATTTTCAGATATGCATGTATTTACTATTGTGGGTCCCGCTCTGTAGGTTATTAGGACTATCTGTCTCAGGATTTTATATTATTATTATTATTATTATCATTTATATATTTTTTCTTATATAATTTATATTATCATAGATTGTTAATATATATACATTATATGAATATTAGTAAGCAAAGATTAATATATATTTTTTGTATATTATTTGTATGGTTATATAAGTATTATGTTTTAAATTTTATATAAGTTGTTAAATTGTTTGAAATATGTTATTCATTATTAATTTTCCTAGTATATTTTATTTTTATGTATTATAAATTCTATAATTTGTAAATTATATTAATGATATTGTAAGTGTATACGTATAATATGGATTATAGTTACATGTCATTTTAATATGAAATTTTAAATCTTTACAAAGTATATAAATAACATTTCATAGTGTATATATTCATTTTGTATTATTTCATTTTTTATAAATGATTATTAAATAGTTAGATTACATAATATGGGAAAAGGTACTATACGCTCGACCTCACAATTAGCTCCCGTGAGGTCGAGCTGTGTGGGCCCCACCGTGATGTGTGTCGATCATCAACATCGTGCATTTGATGGGTACGGTCCAAATATGGGATATCCCAAAAATCAGCCGTATACGGAACTCAGGTGGGCCATACCATCTAAAATCATGTGAAACACTGTTAAAACATATAAAAGCACTTGGTGGGGCCCACCTGAGTTTTGAATGCTGCTGAAACTTGGTCTGAACCCTCATGCAAGTGGGACACACATAATGGATGGGCTGGATTTGCAAACCACATCTCGATGGGCCCAAAAAATTGATTATGAATGTTTTAATGGTGCACGGCCCCTTCCCACTTCTGTATGTGGTGTGGCCCACACAAGTCAGGGATTGATTTGATTTTTGAGACCTAGGCCCATGATGGAATGGTGCATCTGACTAATGGGTTAGATGTTCAAAATGCATCATGGTGGGGCCCACACAGCTCGACCTCATGGGACAGACTCGTGAGGTCGAGCGCATAGTACCTTTTCCCACATAATATATATATATATATATATATATATATGTATATAAAATAAGTTATGTAAATTAGATAATTATTACATATTACATATTCTAAATTGGACGACCAATCTAATGATTGGATAATTCCACAATTGATCATAAGCACACCTAATGTTTCCCGTACTAGTTTAGGGAGCTTTTGACAATTCATTTATCACCCGATGGCTAACCTATGCAATTAAGTGGTTATCCATCCTATATAGGTTATGGATCTTATGTATTGCCACAAGCCTTGACGACTAGCTTAGATTGCAAGTTGGATGATTATACGGGATGCAAACCTATCCTAATAAATCAAGGCTCAACCCAAGGTGGATTGACTTTAGACCTTACAGATGTATCGTGGGTTGTTTTAGCCCAAATTCAGACGTTAAAAACCATTAAAGTCCAGGGCCGATTGAACTTAACTCTTAAGGGTTCATCATTGCCATGGACTGTGAATTGTTGAATGATGACGTGCAATATAAGCCATGTGTGTTCCTACATATACTCGTGTTAAATGGTAACACCCGAGGACCGAAAAGTACAGGGTGTTACACTTTCCCTAATGAACAACTATTTGTGATCTCCAAATTGCCTTGGTATGCGGATATACTGAACTATCTTGTGATGGGAAAAATGTCATATCATTGGAAGTCACAAGATAGGAAGCGTTTTGAAACCGAGGTTAGGAACTTCTTCTAGGATGACCCATTTTTATATAAATATGGGACTGATCTGATTTTTAAACATTGTGTCCCAGAGGATGAAGTTTAGAGTGGTATTTCCTTTTGCCACATGGAAGCATGTGGTGCCATTTTTCCTCTAAGAAAACCACTGCAAAAATCCTGCAGTGTGGCTTTTACTGACTCACCATGTTTAAAGACACTCATGCTTTTTATGTTTCTTGTGATAGAGGTTAAAGGTTGCGAAGAGTGTCCCAGCGTAACATGATGCCTTTATCCCCAATTTTACCATTGGAGATTTTTTATTGTTGGGGTATTGATTTTATGGGCCCATTTCCATCTACTTTTGGATTTCTTTATATATTGGTTGGTGTGGACCATGTTTCAAAGTGGATTGAGGCAGTTCCAAGTAGGACTAATGACAATAAAGTGGTTATATGATTCTGTCATGCCCCAAACTCAGAAACCGAGCTCATAAAATTTTTGTTCGCCGAATCTGGTGCCGACAGCCTCCGTAGTACCCCATTCTCGGCTTCCAGTGCTCATACGCCAAATTTCGATCCAAGAATCCTACAAGGAGTATTTTTTCCAACATACATTTATCTCGTAAAAAGCGTAACCACAAGTCTACCAAATCACAAAGGTAACATCATCATCATCATATATCCACTAATATAAACGGTTGAATACAGTACTGAAAGGAAAATACATATGTCAATAATCAAAGCTCCAAAAGATAGTTACACGCTCCAAGTTCGACGCTGCTGCTACCTAACGTCACCTGCACCCATCTATCGTGCATAAGCTTATAGAAAGCTTAGAGGGTGGTGTAAGTGTGTGCGCAAGGTAAGTGTCAAGTATGAAATATCAGAGCAATGCGGAAACATGCCGGTAAGTCCATAATTACCATCAGCCTTATCCAGGCTATGCGATGCAAAACATAATAAGCCAATATCATATACTGAAGAAACAACGTAGATCAGTTATGAAATGCGGAGTCATAGTAAGCCAAATATCATATACTGAGGATGTAATGCAATATGCAAATCCTGACGGGTCCACGAATACCTTAACCTCATCTAGGCCATATAAATGCAGAAACATAGCAACATAAAATGTCATATATCGCAGATATAATGCAATATGCAGTGTGAATGAAATGACCAAGCTGGAGTATGAAGCAAGGATGATAGTACATAGTATCGCAGGCTATGGGGTTCATCATAAGGGGCTTTTATCCAAACCAGTCTCATACCTAAATTTGGATAGCTAGACTTGATGTGGTAAAATCCTAATCTCAGGTTAGTCGCGCGCCCAAACCGAAATCCTAGCCATTGCGAAGGTACATAACAATTAATTGTGCACCACTAGCCTAAGTGGATAGTGAATGAATGAATCAATCAAATGTTGAGTGCGCAACTGCTGTTCAGTAAGTCCTCATATCAGTATTGTACATCTCTGGGATCATCACTGGGGTTTAGTACACTCCAAGCTGACTATCGCCCCTGTCGGCCACGCAGCCTAGCAATGCAAAAGACCTCACTACCCGCCTGCCAATATCAACCTGGCTCGTCGATAGCAGACCCATTTGTGAGCTGGTCAAACTCAGCTTAGCTTACAACCTCCTCACTTGGGTAGATAAGGCCACACCCCCTCCCAATAGACTACGACACAATGGGAATCACAACCTTCTGGTATTTGGCACTCGGCACTCATGTCTTCCTCTTGGTCTAGACGTTGGAGCATCCCCTGGTCACGGGAGTTTAGGGACTTTCACCCACGGACATCCAAAGTGCCCATATGATCAAATCAAACATTTTTGGTATCCCATCTAGCCATCCACGATATGCCTGTGGAGACCGCAGCCTTGATGTCTCTAGGGCGCTTAATGATTATGTTACAAAATGCGAGACGGATGAGCTATACCATCCAGTCATGCATCAAACCCGTGCATACTGCGCGCTCATGTGGGCAAACTCCGTCTCTCGACGAGTCCCATAAATAATCACCCCAATGACACATGCTATGTTCAATCACTCCTCATTACAAGCATGAGAATTATGCGTATGGTCATGTATCATGAAGTATACTAAGCATGATTATAATCACATACATTATGGTGGGCCTATATAAGGCGGCCCATGACCCATAATAATGAACAAGTGACGTGCACACAATCACATACACATGGTGGGTCTCACATATCATAATTGGGCCTCGCACATATAAGGGGCTTCACACAATCATAATGGGCCTATATAATCACAATGAGCCTCATATAATCGCAATAAGCCTCATATAACACAGTGGGCCTAATACAATAACATAATGGGCCTCATACAATTGCGATGGGCCTCACATAGTCATAATGGGTCTCATTCAATCACAATATTATGCTAACACATACTCAGTGTGTATACGAACCATAGTCGTAATCGATAATCGGCCTATATATATGGCAGGGTTTATAAAAGGACAATAGATCTAATCCATAACATGAGGATCGATCCTCAACACTCAATATATCAAAGCTGATACTACCGAACTTTCCATCTACGGTAACGATGTTCTCTCCTCATATCAAGGATGGGCCTAGATGGCCTACTTCTATCAAGAATGGGCCTAAGAACAAGGAGTGGGTCTCCTTACTCATTCTATCACGTAGCAATTTGGGCTTCCTAAGGGCCCAATAAGCACAAGGTGGACCACATTCCCTATAGAAGGCTCGATACAAACACATGATGGGCTCCAAGGCTTGGGTGGTCATACAGGGTATGGTGGAAAGCATCATTATCAAATGGGGACCCAACAGATTGGGAAAGCCTAATCAAAGGAAAAGATGGGTAATATAATCACCAATGGGGGTCTAATGGTTTAGGTTAGCACATTAAGGGGAGATGAGAATGGGCCTAACAACGGGCCTTAGGGAGAGTTACAATGTGGACATCTAACCATCATTGCTCATACAACGTGGACATTAAACCATCATTGCTCCTAAGGCATGACCTATTTAATATCAACCAGGGACATGGATGGGCATCATGAACATCACTACATACATCCTAATGGAATCACACATCAAAATGGGCCTCATATACATCACCTTAGGCCTCACATAAGGGCTTTATATACATTGCATTGGGCCTCACTCATGGGCCACATATAGATCACATTGGGCCTCATACTTGGGCCTCAAATACATCATAATGAGCCGCATCACATGTGTCTAATACACATCACAATGGGCGCTCATATAGGCCACACAAATATCATATTAGGCCACATATATGGGCGATACAAACATCACATTGGGCCACACAAACTTCATATTGGGCGTCACCAAATGGACCATATATACATCACAATGGGCCACATCCCATGGCCTCATGTACATCACAATGGGCCTTAAAGATGGGCCGCATGCTCATTATAATGTGCCTCATATACATCAAAATGGTTTGCATCGCGTAGGTCTCATATCCCTCAAGTGGGTTGTATCACGTGGGCCTCACATGCATTAAAATGGGTTGCATCACGTAGGTCTCGTATAGCTCAAGTGGGTTGTATCACGTGGGCCTCATATATGTCAAGTGGGCCGCATCGCATGGGCCTCATATAATCATAATGGGCCTCATATCTGGGCCTCAAATATATCATGATGGGCTACATTACATGGCTTCAAATACATCACAATGGGCCGCTCATATGGGCCACACAAATATTATATTGGGCCACATATATGGGCCATATAAACATCACATTTGGCCGCACATATGGGCCTCTTGTACATTACATTGGGCCTCTCATATATCATACTGGGCCTCACCAAATGGGCCACATATACATCATAATTGGCCTTACTCATGGGCCTCAAATACATCTCAATGGGCCTCACTATCTAGGCCTTAAATACATCACAATGGGCCTCACATGCAATGGACAATGTGGATGTAGAATACATACATCAAGTGGGTCACACGTCCCACGGACGGTGTGGATAAAACATACATTATGGTGGGTCACACGTCCCATGGATGGTGTGAATAAAACATACATGATGGTGGGTCACACGTCCCACGGACGGTGTGAATAAAACATACATCATGGTGGGTCATACGTCCCACAGATGTTGTGAATAAAACATACATCATGGTGGGTCACACGTCCCACGGATAGTGTGATACCACATACATCAAGCGGGCCCCACCATCCAAAGTCTGGACGGTGTGGATGCAACATACATCACAGTGGAGTCCCACCGTCCAGGGTTTGGACAGTGACGACATACCCATACATCACGTGAGTCCCACACAGATGGGCTGTTTAGATATAACACATACCTCATGCCCACAGAACTTGCTAACGTCATTACAGCAGCATACTAGCCAATCCATTCCATAGAGGTGGGTCCCACGTGGGGCCCACCATAACATTTATTTTCCATTCAATCTGTTCACAAGGTCAGAAAGACCTGAATTAAGAAGAAAAACAAATTTCATATAGGTTCAAAAATTCTATGACCCAAAAAGGGTTTCAGTGGCAGATGTTCAATCCCCCATTGCTTTTTATAGTGTGGACCAATTGAGTTCCGTGTACGGTTGATTTTTGGGAAAACCCATTCTCTAAAGGGGACCTATCAAATGCATGGTGTAGATGGTCGACATACATCACGGTGGGGCCTGTGGTGGGACCCACCGTCCTTGCCAAATTCCTAGGCAGTAAGATGCTGCTTGCTGTAGCGTCCTCTGGACGTAGGTAGCAACAGCGTCCAAGGCTGCACATTTATTTATTTATTTTGTTTTATCGTAGTTTTTCATAGGCGGGGCCCACATCAGGATGATTTACTCCATCCGTTAGATTCTATGGCTCTTGATAGACCTAAGGAGCCTAATATTTAGCATGTTTTGACGTGCAGAAACATTACAGTGGGCTCTAACATATTTTAACAGTAAATTCACTATTTTCTATGATGTTGCCTTTTAGAGATTCGGATTGGCTTCATTTTTCGGCTCAGCGCCTAAAATGAGCTGGAAAATTGGATGGACGGTGTGGATCAAATACATATAACTTGGAGGGTGGGCATTGTGGGCCCATAGCCCTTCCCTCTATCACTCAAACAGTTGGACGCTGCTTGCTACAACGCCCCCGGGACATTGGCAGTAGTGTCCCTCCTCACAGCACCCTGGTGCACACCACCAACCACTCACGCTGTAGTGAGATTTGCCACCTATGTGGGCTCACTTGATGGATGGCGTGGACAGCCAACTGGATGGAAAACGTGGAGGATCCACTATATGGACAACATGGATCAAATACATTTGACAAGGGTGGGCCATTAATAGGGAAAGAAAGAGAGAAAGGAAGAGAGGAAAACGAGTGATGGAGGGCTCTGCCAGTATGAGCCCTCCTAGCATTATAATACATACATCAAGATGGGTCCCAAAACATGTGGGCCCTTAAATAAGGTAATCAAGGTGAGGATTCCATCCTCACCACAAATCAAGGTTCTAGATGACCCTCTACATGATCGCTATAAAATAAACATCATGGTGGGGTCCATGGAGAATGGCCCCATTATGGAGTGTACATATGCATCATGGTGGGCCATTGGCCACACCTAGGGTCCAAATGGGATCCATACCATCAATCCGTAGGCCCTCACTTGGCCCATCATCAAAATCACAATCTAGTCCTATAAACACCCACCAATTTCGCTCCTTCTTGGCTCCTTCAACTCCTAAACTCCTTGGCTTTCCCTTTGATGGTGGAAGATGAAGATTGAAGGGTGGAGATGGGAGATCTTGGGGTAGGGAGTGGGCCACACATGGCTCTTCTCATGGAGAGCTTAAATGTTTCCTCTCTTTGGTAGCTTGGAATGGAGTGAGAAATGAGAGAGAGAGAGAGAGGAGTGGTATTGTAAGGAGAGATGACATGGAGGGTATGGTGCTTGTTGACTTTTGGGATGAAAGGAGTGGGCTAAGCATGGATTGCTTTGACTTGGTGAAGAGAGAGGTATGGGTTATGTACTTGACTTGTACATTGATTGATTGATTTGATATTTGGTAGATATTCTCTTGGGATTTGCAACGCGCGATGTTTTCCTCGAAATAAATGCTAGCCCACAACTCCTGGCCTCACTACAAGAAAAACGGGCAAAGGCTACGGCCAAAAACCGTAGCAAAAGCTATTTGGCTATGGATATAATCCGTAGCACGTTCGTTGCTTTGGTGGGGTAGCTAAAGGTATAACTACGGATTATATCCGTAGCATTAGATACCAATAGTTACAGATATAATCCGTAGCAATAGATACCAATAGCTACGGATTATATCCGTAACAATACCAATAGCTACCCCACCAATAGCGATAGACGTGCTACGGATCATATCTGTAGCAAAAGGGATTTTATCCATAACAATAGATACTAATAGCACTAATAATATCCATAGCAATAGATACCAATAGCTACGGACAAAAGCTGTAACTATATCTACAGATTATATTTGTAGCTATTTTTTTTATAAATTGTAATAATACGACCTGTTTCCATTGCAAGAACTTGCTGTGATTGATAACTCATCTAAGCTTAATGCTGATAGAAATAGTACATAAAATGCAATCAGAAAAAAGAAGATGCATTTATTACAAATAGCAATCAAATCATACAATGCATGCTACATTCACATTTCTAAATAAACAATACTTCACTTTACTCAACCTATCATAAGAATTACAACTAAGGTGTGCCCTCATGTACAAGAAACAAATACACTCCAACATAGTAAACACCCTCCATATGCATTCAATAATGCTCACATTTTTACAGAATTTTCTTCCTTCAGACGGTCAATTTCAGCAAATGTAGAAGATAGAGCTTCTTCTTTCCTTGAAACTGCAGATGTAACTTCTGTGGACTTCAACACAAGATCACTTTCAAGTTCTGAAACCCTTCCCTTGAGAAAATGAATTTCATCCTCCACTGACTTCTTTAGCTTGTCAGCTTGTATAAAACATCATTTGTAGACACAATCAAACAAGCATGCCTTCGTACACATCTCAAAAGGATGAAAGATAAAAAAAAATACTTATATATAAAGAAGTAAAAAATGTACCTATAAATCTTCTAAACTATGGTAAAATCCAACATGAGTAATGTGTTCAAACCTAGGATGGACTTTTAAACTCAAAACATAGGTTTAGGTTTAGGTTTAGGTTTAGGTTTATGTTTATGTTTTAGGTTTAGATTAAGGTTATAGGTTTAGGTTAGGTTTAGGTTATAGGTTTAGGGAATTGAGAATAGGTTAAGGTTTAGGTATAGGAAATCGGGTTCGGGTTCGAGATCAGGTTTAGGTTTGGGTTTTCAAGTCTAGGTTTAGGTTTAGGTCAGGGAGTTGAGATTAGGATTAGGTGTAGGTTTAGGTTTAGGTTAGGGAGTTGAGATTAGGATTAGGTGTAGGTTTAGGTTTAGGTTTAGGTTAGGGAGTTGAGATTAGGATTAGGTGTAAGTTTAAGTTTACGAATTTGAGAATACATTTAGGTTTTAGGTTTAGGTTTAGGTTTTAGGTTATAGGTTTAGGTTTAGGTTATAGGTTTAGGTTAAGGTTAGGTTATAGGTTATAAGTTTAGGTTATAGGTTATAGGTTATAGGTTAAGGTTTAGGTTAAAGGTTTAGGTTTAGGTTAAGTTTTAGGTTTAGGTTTAGGTTATAGGTTATAAGTTATAGGTTAAAGCTTTAGGGAATTGAGAATAGGTTAAAGTTTAGGTTTAGGAAATCGGGTTAGGGTTTGAGATCAGGTTTAGTTTGGGTTTTCAAGTTTAGGTTTAGGTTAAGGATTTGAGATTAGGATTATGTGTAGGTTTAGGTTTAAGGATTTGAGAATACATTTAGGTTTTAGGTTTAGGTTAAGGTTATAGGTATAGGTGTAGGTTATAGGTTATAGCTTTAGGGAATTAAGAATAGGTTAAGGTTTAGGTTTAGAAAATCAGGTTTGGATTTGGGATCGGGTTTAGGTTTGGGTTTTCAAGTTTAGGTTTAGGTTTAAGTTAGGGAGTTGAGATTAGGTTAAGGTGTAGGTTTAGGTTTAGGGATTTGAGAATACATTTAGGTTTTAAGTTTAGGTTTAGGTTTTAGGTTATAGGTTTAGGTTAAGGTTAGGTTATCGGTTATAAGTTTAGGTTATAGGTTATAGGTTAAGGTTTAGGTTATAGGTTTTGGTTTTGGTTTAGGTTAAGGTTTTGGTTTAGGTTAGGGTTTAGGTTATAGGTTATAGGTTATATGTTAAAGCTTTAGGGATTTGAGAATAGGTTAAGGTTTAGGTTTAGGAAATCGGGTTCGGGTTTGAGATCGGGTTTAGTTTGGGTTAGATTTAGGTTAACGAGTTGAGATTAGGATCAGGTGTAGGTTTAGGTTTAAAGATTTGAGAATACATTTAGGTTTTAGGTGTAAGTTAAGGTTATAGGTTTAGGTGTAAGTTATAGGTTATAGGTTGTATGTTATAGCTTTAGGGAATTGAGAATAGGTTAAGGTTTAGGTTTAGGAAATTAGGTTCGGATTCGGGATCGGGTTTAGGTTTGGGTTTTCAAGTTTAGGTTTAGGTTTAGGTTAGGGAGTTGAGATTAGGATTAGGTGTAGGTTGAGGTTTAGGGATTTGAGAATACATTTAGGTTTTAGGCTTAACTTTAGGTTTTAGGTTATAGGTTTAGGTTTAGGTTTTAGGTTTAAGTTAAGGTTAGGTTATCGGTTATAAGTTTAGGTTATAGGTTATAGGTTATAGGTTAAGGTTTAGGTTATAGGTTGTGATTTAGGTTAAGGTTATACGTTTAGGTTTAGGTTAAGGTTTAGGTTTAGGTTATAGGTTTAGGTTATAGGTTATAGGTTAAAGCTCTAAGGAATTGAGAATAGGTTAAGGTTTAGGTTTAGGAATTCGAGTTCGGGTTTGAGATTGGGTTTAGTTTGGGTTTTCAAGTTTAGGTTTAGGTTAGGGAGTTGAGATTTGGATTAGGTGTAGGTTTAGGTTTAAGGATTTGAGAATACATTTAGGTTTTAGGTTTAGGTTTAGGTTTAGGTTTTAGGTTTAGGTTTTAGGTTTAGGTTAAGGTTATAGGTTTAGGTTAGGTTTAGGTGTAGGTTATAGGTTATAGGTTATAGCTTTATGGAATTGAGAATAGGTTAAGGTTTAGGTTTAGGAAATCAGGTTCGGGTTCGGAATCGGGTTTAGGTTTAGGTTTTCAAGTTTAGGTTTAGGTGTAGGTTAGGGAGTTTAGATTAGGATTTGGTGTAGGTTTAGGTTTAGGGATTTGAGAATACATTTAGGTTTTAGGTTTAGGTTTAGGTTTTAGGTCATAGGTTTTGGTTTTAGTTTTAGGTTGAGATTATCAGTCATAAGTTTAGGTTACAGGTTATAGGTTATAGGTTAAGGTTTAGTTTATAGGTTTTGGTTTAGGTTAAGGTTATAGGTTTAGGCTTACGTTAAGGTTTAGGTTTAGGTGATAGGTTTAGGTTAAGGTTTAGGTTTAGGTTATATGTTATAGGTTATAGGTTATAGGTTATAGGTTATAGATTTAAGGAATTGAGAATAGGTTAAGGTTTCGGTTTAGGAAATCCGGTTTGGGTTCGAGATCGGGTTTAGGTTTGGGTTTTCAAGTTTAGGTTTAGGTGTAGGTTTAGGTTTAGGGATTTGAGAATACATTTAGGTTTAGGTTTAGGTTTAGGTTTTAGTTTATAGGTTTAGGTTATAAGTTTAGGTTCAGTTTAGGTTATAGGTTATAAGTTTAAGTTATAGGTTGTAGGTTATAGGATAAGGTTTAGGTTATAGGTTTTGGTTTAGGTTAAGGTTATATGTTTAGGTTTAGGTTTAGGTTTAGGTTTGAGGTTTAGGTTAGGTTTAGGTTATAGGTTTAGGTTAGGTTTAGGTTTAGGTTATAGGTTATAGGTTATAGGTTATAGCATTAGGGAATTGAGAAGGTTTAGGTTTAGGAAATTGGGTTCGGGTTCGAGATCGGGTTTAGGTTTGGGTTTTTAAGTTTAGGTTTAGGTTAAGTAGTTGAGATTAAGATTAGGTGTAGGTTTAGGTTTAAGGATTTGAGAATACATTTAGGTTTTAGGTTTAGGTTTAGGTTTTAGGTTATTGGTTAAGGTTATAGGTTTTGGTTTAGGTTTAGGTTTAGGTTTAGGGTTAGGTTAAGGTTACAGGTTTAGGTTAAGTTTACATTTAGGTTATAGGTTATAGGTTATAGGTTATAGCTTTAGGGAATTGAGAATAGGTTAAGGTTTTGGTTTAGGAAATTGGGTTCGAGTTCGGGATCGGGTTTAGGTTCGAGTTTAGGTTATAGGCTTAGGTGTAGGTTATACGTTGTAGGTTTAGGTTACAGGTTTAGGTTAGGTTATAGGTTATAGTAGGTTATAGGTTAAAGTTTAGGTTATATGTTATGGTTTAGGTTTAGGTTATAGGTTTAGGGTATGGTTTAGGTTAAGGGTGTGGTCCCTACAAATACAGATATAAACACGGCCTGCTCCAATTTGGCAGGCCCTTCCAATGCTGTCCATAGGAAATGGACAGCTTCCTCATGGTCATAACAGTGGTTCCCACCTTCCAGGGACCCCCGCTCAACATCAAGATAGCTTCGACGCACATCTGGATCTGCTTCATCAATTTCGAGATAATATATAAACATGGGCCTATCCAAATGGTCAGGCCACCCATATTGTTGTCCATAGGAAATGGACAGCTTCATCATGGTCATAACAGCGGTTCCCACCTTCCAGGGACCCCTGTTCAACATCCGGATAGCTCAGACCCACATCCGGATCTACTTCATCAATTTCGATATAATATATAAACATGGGCCTATCCAAATGGCCAGGCTACTTTATCAATGAATCATATAGTATGAAGGAAAGAAGACTCATCAAACTTCTAGAAAAGGAAATGGCATTGGGTCATCAAACTTCTCACTTCCTCTTTGTGCCTGCCATCCAGAATTATGCCCCTACATTTCTATAGAACCTAATTTTAAATGCATACACATACCGATGCTGAAGTGCAGGGGAGGGTAATTCGTCCAACTAGCAACTCTGACAGCAAGTTCTACAATTAGGAAGAACAAATGAAGAAACTGCTAAATACAATCAATTGAAAAAACAAAAGATGTCATCATTGCAAAAAAGCAGATACCTGTATTGTAGGCTTATTTGGAGGGTATAATGGTTCTGCTTCTGATGTCGGAACACACAACATCTTCGCAATTTCTTTCATTATAGACAATCTGCTGATAGAAGAAACTGAGGAAGCTGCAAAAATGTCCACAGCCTGAAGACACAAACTTACATATAAGTAAATAGTTACAACAAAAAGATAGGCGTCAGTCATACAAGATTTAACACTGGAGAAAATTAAAAGGCAGGAGCAGTAAGAAGAAGTGAATCATATGTAAACCCCTTGATAAATGCTTCTAAACTCAGAAGCTAACTAAACAATCCCAGAAAAGCTAAACCCTAAACCTACAATTCTCTTGCACCATTTCAGAAGATCCATGCTGATAACATGTCATAATAGATGAAGTCAAAAACATTTGCAAACAAGTTCAAACTTCAAAGGATACAAGTTACTTGAAGGGTTTATACTACCTCAATGTGAAGAAAGCATAAATGAAAATAAAAGGGAAAATATCAGAAATTAGTTCAAGATGATAAAAAAAAGTAGGAAATAAAGCAGGAAACAGAAGATACAATGTTAAAAGTTAGCACGTGACAAATAAATCTATGGGTTGTGGATTCATGCAGGACACATGTAGCTCATGCTAGTTTCATGGAAATAAGGAAAATAATTAATAACAATGACATGTGCAAGTATTATTGAGATGACATTTATGCTTAAAAAGATCCAACACAACTTATCCTCACAATCTTTCTGAAGAAATAGAATCATTAAAATTCATATGGGCATCAACAACAATCTAATCAACCTCATATTAGTGAAAAACTTAGGAACTTGAAAGCTAACTAAATAAGTTACTTGGATACAACTATTAATTGTAGCATGGTGGCCAAATGCTAAAAGTTCCACTAATGGCAATGTGCGTATCGATGCTTTATTTTCTGTTACTGCCTATTCAACTTGATGGTATGGTAGTAATATTAGTACAGTTCAGACATCTTTGCCCAGAGGAAGAAAGAAAGAAAAGAAAGGAAACGGATTAGTGCCATCCAAAATAACACTACCATGAACATTAACATTAAGAGTCTAAAGAATATATAAATAATGTCGAGTTTCCTGAGTTGAGTCGAATTTTTTGTTCAGTGTTGTTGAATTTTTACTGTTTTCTCAAGTTTTAACCAAGGTGTGACTAGATCTAGTTTTTTCGAGTCTTGGTAAATCTAGTCTAGTCAAGTTGACTCAGCCAAATGAGTTGATTTCTTCTGAGTTTTAAAATTATGGTTTTGGCCATTTGAGCCCATTTCTTATTATATAGAGACATGTCTAGAAGTAGTAGAGAATCATGAGAGTGAGTGGAATTCTCATGGCATGCTTGGAAATTGGAAACCCAAGTTTGGTTAGTGCAGTTTGGTTGAAATGGAAACATGAAGTGAAAATCTTCGACATCAAGGTACTTATACGTACAAGTTGTTGTTTCTTTACAAGATCCATCCATGTATAGGCCTAGTCAGCATATTCCCAATTAAATACCTAAATGGAGGAAAAAGAAAAAGAAAAGAAAAAGAAAATAAAAAGAAAGAAAGAAAAAGGAAAAACAAGTCATAGTTATTGTGTTAGTGTTAGTACTAAGCATCATAAGTTTAGTATAGGTGTATGTTTAGGTTAGGGAGTTGAGATTAGGATTAGGTGTAGGTTTAGGTTTAGGGATTTGAGAATACATTTAGGTTTTAGGTTTAGGTTTAGGTTTAGGTTATAGGTTATAGGTTTAGGTTTAGGTTTTAGGTTTAGGTTAAGGTTAGGTTATCGGTTATAAGTTTAGGTTATAGGTTATAGGTTATAGGTTAAGGTCTAGTTTATAGGTTTTGGTTTAAGTTAAGGTTATAAGTTTAGGTTTAGGTTAAGGTTTAGCTTTAGGTTATAAGTTTATGTTAAGGTTTAGGTTTAGGTTAGTTGTTATAGGTTATAGGTTATAGCTTTAAGGAATTGAGAATAGGTTAAAGTTTAGGTTTAGGAAATCGGGTTCGGGTTCGGGATCGAGTTTAGGTTTGGGTTTTCAAGTTTAGGTTTAGGTTTAGGTTAGGGAGTTGAGATTAGGATTAGGTGTAGGTTTAGGTCTAGGGATTTGAGAATACATTTAGGTTTTAGGTTTAGGTTTAAGTTTTAGTTTATAGGTTTAGGTTACAGGTTTAGGTTTAGGTTAAGGTTAGGTTATAGGTTATAGGTTAAGGTTTAGGTTGTAGGTTTTGGTTTAGGTTAAGCTTATAGGTTTTGGTTTAGGTTTAGGTTTAGGTTAATTTTAGGCTATAAGTTTAGGTTAGGTTTAGGTTTAGGTTATAGGTTATAGGTTATAGCTTATAGCTTTAAGGAATTGAGAATAGGTTAAGATTTAGCTTTAGGAAATCAGTTTTAGGTTCAAGATCAGGTTTAGGTTTGGGTTTTCAAGTTTAGGTTTAGGTTAAGTAGTTGAGATTAGGATTAGGGGTAGGTTTAGGTTTAGGGATTTGAGAATACATTTAGGTTTTAGGTTTAGGTTTAGGTTTAGGTTTTAGGTTATAGGTTAAGGTTATAGGTTTTAGTTTTGGTTTAGGTTTAGGTTTAGGTTTTAGGTTAAGGTTAAGGTTATAGGTTTAGGTTAGGTTTAGGTTTAGGTTTAGGTTATAGGTTATAGATTATATGTTATAGCATTAGGGAATTAAGAATAGGTTAAGCTTAAGGTTTAGGAAATTGGGTTCGGGTTTAGGTTATAGGTTTAGGTTTAGGTTACATGTTTAGGTTTAGGTTAGGTTATAAGTTATATGTTTAGGTTTAGGTTATAGGTTAAAGTTTAGGCTATAGGTTAAGGTTTAGGTTTAGGTTACAGGTTTAGGGTGTGGTTTAGGTTAAGGGTGTGGTCCCTATAAATATAGGTATAAACACGGCCTGTCCAAATAGCTAGGCCCCTTCAATGCTGTTCATAGGAATAAACAGCTTCATCATGGTCATAACAGTGGTTCCCACCTTCCAGGGACTCCCACTCAACATCCGGATAGCTCTGATGCACATCCGGATCTGCTTCATCAATTTCAAGATAATACATAAACACGGGCCTATCCAAATGGTTAGGCCACCCATATTACTGTCCATAAGAAATGGACAGCTTCATTATGGTCATAATAGCGGTTCTCACCTTCCAGGGAGCCCCGCTCAACATTTGGATAGCTCCGATGCACATTCGGATCTGCTTTATCAATTTCGAGATAATATATAAACATGGGCCTGTCCAAATGGCCAGGCCACCCATATTGTTGTCCATAGGAAATTGACAGCTTCATCATGGTCATAACAGTGGTTCCCACCATCTAGGGGCCCACGCTCAACATCTGGATAGCTCCGACGCACATCTGATTCTACTTCATCAATTTTGAAATAATATATAAACATGGGCCTGTCCAAATGGCCAGGCCACTTCATCAATGAATCATATAGTATAAAGGAAAGAAGACTCACTAATTTAGCTAGCAAGGAGAGAAAGTGTGAGTGCTTGGAATAACGCCCTTTCTTTGAATAATGGATGCATATTCCACAATGTAATCTAAGAATGAGTAAGTTTTTTAGTTTCTCCGACAATACATATGGGCAAAGATTTAGAAATAAAGATTTTAAAGATTGTAAAATAGAGTAAATGATTATATTAACTTCTAAGTATCGATTAAGAAGAAAAATGTAAATGATGATGGGAAAGAAATCTCGATATATTAAATTATTGAAAGACAATGAGACATACCAAGACTTCAGATACCCAGAGAAAGATAACTGCACCAATGTTGTACCTAGCTGCATTGATAGAACAAAAAAGTATATGAATGAAATGACAAAAAGCTAGGATATCAATACGAACTTGAGCTTGAGTCTGTTTCCTATTATAATTAGAGAAATTAATATGAACTTACAAAAATAGGTGTAAGACCCGTATCCTAAACCGTACCATTCTGTAGACTTCCGCGGTCTTCCCGGTCGAATTTCGGCAACCTTCGACCCTTAACCGGCATTTACGCGTGACCCTAATTCTTATGCCGTCAACTTGAGTTGACTCAACCCAAGACGTGTACCCTAGTGACCGCACCATCGCCGCGGTTTCGATGCCGTGACTCGCATGCCGATCCGATACTCTGGCCAGGAGATGGGGCCAGCGCTCGGTGCGAGGAAAACGTCGCGGGTGCAAATTCCAAGAGAATCTCTACGACTTGTCACATCAATCAATCAATTAATCAATCCTATCATGTCAAGTACATGTCAAGTACACATCACCTTTCACTCATTCCCAAGCAACCCCAAAGTCAAAAGTTTCTTACACATGCCCATACTTTCCTTACACCAAAAACCACAAAAGTCAAAAAATTCTTACACCGATCACTCACTACATCCATCACTCCATCACCCATCTCCCTTTATAACTCTCTCTCACTTTTTTAAACTCATTTCCAAGCAACCAAAATATCATACGTCCAAGCCTCCCAAGCCACTCCAAGAGAGCCACAAGTGTGACCCACCTTTCCTACCCTTTCATCTCCCATCTCAACCATCAAAACCTCATCTCCTCCGTTAAGATCGAAGCTAAGGAGCTAAGGAACCCAAGGGAGCAAGAAGATCAAACGGTAGGTGCATCTATTAGGCCTAGATTTCCTTTTTTTTTTATAAAGGGCTAAGTGAGACCTACCGATTGATGGTATGGATCTCACTTTGGACCCTAGGTATAGCCGATGGCCCACCTTGATCCACATGATCATTCCATGATGGGGGCATTCTCCATGGACCCCATCATGATGTTTATTTTCTTTGCATGGATAGAGGTCATCTAGACCTTCCATTTTGGTGGAGAAGGGATCTCCACAGTTGATCTTTGATTTGTTGGGCCCACGTGTTATGGGACCCACTTGATGTATGATTGATTGCAATGGAGGGCTCATAGTGTCGGGGTCCCTCCATCACACGCATGTCCGACTCTCTCTTTCTCTCTCTCTCTCCCTCTTTTTCATTTTTCTTTTCGTGTGCTAATACGGTCATGTGGCCCATCAGGATGGACCCCACCATGAGGCAGGTATTTTATCCAAGCCGTTTATAAGTGGGGGCCATTTTAAATGTGTTATACCCACACCATCCATTATTTAGTGGCCCACCTAAGCAGGACCCACCTCAATGCATATGCACGCCAAACTGTTCAGCGTCCAGGGACGCTGGACAAAAAGGGAAAACATAAATATTAGCCTATTTCCAAGCTTATGGGGTGGCTCACTCATATAGGCCCCACCTTGATGTATGTATTCAATCCAAGCTGTCCATTCCATTCTTTAGATTATTTTAGGCGTTGAGCCAAAAAATGGGGCCGATCTGACTTTCAGGAGGGCCATAGCATAGCAAACAGCGTATTTATCGTTGAAACACGCTCCAATGTTTCTATACACCGAAATATGCTCAATATTGGGCTTGTTTTGCTTGTCTTTAGCCATGGGGGACCATTGGATGGGTTGGATTCACCTAACGTGGGCCTTATATGTGATATACTGTGGAAATCAAAAAAATAAAAAAATAAAAAATAAAGGATGCAGCAGCAGGCGCTGCCTGCGCACTGGCGGACGAGCGAATGGGCAGCAGCCTACAGGCCCAGTCGTGAGCCCCACCATGATGTGTATTGAATATCCACACCGTTCATTGGGTGGGCCACTCCCTAAAGTGGACCCACTCCAAAAATCAGCTAGATTTAGAGCTCATGTGGCCCACACCGTAAGAAACAGTGGGATTGAGTGGCTGCCATTGAAACCCATTTTTGGGTCCACAAAAGTTTTAAATCAATATGAAATTTTTTTTCCTATTCACTAGGGTTCATGGGAACCACCCACGTCCCTGTGGGGCCCTCTTTGGTGCATGTGCGCACCTAGCTCCATAGCTCAACTGGCAGACCGAGTGAAGGATACCTCATTTCATCACGTGAGGTCTTGGCACCATTTTTCTAATGGGGGTGGCTGACAGTGAAGTGTGACCTGACGGTGGGGTCCATGGGACCCATCCTCATCATCCATCCACTAGGGTGGACCACACCATAATTGTCCAAGCCGTCCAAAGGCCTGAACATCACCTGGAGATATAATATAGATATATATTATATATTATACTATATATATTGTATATATTATATATGTGCTTTTGAGAGGGTGGGCCCTATGTGTATAACTACCCATCTCTGCCATTTGATGTGCAGCTAGCTGCCTACACAACAGCTATGTAGCTACTCCTCTTGTCAGTAGCTAGGCCACAGGCCCCACATGATGTACGTGTCTTCTCTACACCATCCACGGTTTGGATGGTGGGGCCCACCATGATGCATGTGTTGCATCCATACCGTCCAACCATTTATGAGATCGTTGTATGGCGTGGGAGAATGGGTGAATCAGATCTAAAGTTCAAGTGGACCCCACCATGTAAATAGTGGACCGTGGCCTCCACCGCTCAACTTCTAAGGGCAACATTAGTTTCCAATTATGTTGATATTTGTTTTCATTTCATATATCTCTATGTTAGCTTGAGAATAGGTCGGATTTCAAAATATATGAGGGTGAGCCCGATTTGATATACCTGAGGCCCATTTGATTCGGCCCATCCGACTCGGCCCATATGATTAAGCCCATCTTGATGTAGTTATGGCCCATTCGTTAAGGCCCACCTTGATATATATGAAGCCCATGTTATGAGGCCCATTTGATGTAATTAAGGCCCATGGGTCAAGGCCCAATTGGATGTGCACAAGTCCATTACAATGTGTGACTCTACCATGGTTTGTGTAAAAATGTTTATGGCGGCCGTGCCTTGGGAGCAATGTTGGTTTGACGTCCACATTACAAGTATAGTGTTGGTTAAATGTCCGAATTATGACTCTCCCTATGGCCCATTGATAGGCCTGTACATGTAATGTGTAGGCCGTCTAGGCCCCTCTTCATTGCGAACAAGATTTATCGCCATATAACATGCTTAGTATAGTCCCATGATTCATGCTCATGCGCATCATATGTATGCTTGATATGAGGAGTGATTGATCATAGCATATGCCTTCGAGCAGATTGTTTATGGACTTCCGGATAAGAGGTACTGGCCTACATGAGCACATGATACGTGCAGGATGTCGCATGATTGGATAGTGTGATTCATGCATTTCGCATTGGGTGATATGGTTACTGTACGCCCTAGTGACATCAGGGTCGTAGCCTTCGTAGGAATATCGTGGTTGGCAGGATTGGATATCGAAAATCTTGTTCTACATGGGGTGCTATAGATATCCCTGGGTGAAAGTCCTTAAACCCTTATGGTACCAGGAGGTTACTCCAACGTCTAGACCGAGTGGGTGTATGAGCGTCGAGTGCCGATTATCAGACGGTCGGGCTTTCCACTATGTCGTGGTCGGTTGGAAGGGGGTATGACCTTACACGCCCGAGAGGGAGAGACAAAGCTAGGCTGAGTTTGACCAGCTCGAGGAATGGGTCCGCTATCAACAAGTCGAGCCCGATATTGGCAGGCAGATAGTGAGGTCTTTTCCACTCACCTTATTGCGTGCGATGGGGCGGCAATCTGGCCTAGAGTGTACTAGACCCCGTTGATATTCCAGAGTTGAACTGTATTAATATGTGGACTTAGGTGAGGATTCGCATGCTTGAGTTGCATTTCGCACCGCATGGCCTTGGTATGGCTGACATCATCCATGCCTCGCATCGCATAGCCTTATTACGGCTCATGGCATTCATGGATTCATCAGCATATTCTACATTACTCTGATACTGCATAACTACTACCTTGCACACACACTTTCACCGCCCTCTAAGCTTTCCATAAGCTTATGCATGAATGTTGGGTGCAGGTGATGTTGGAGCGCAACAGCGCTGAGGCAGGAGCGCTTTGCAGATCATCTTGGAGCTTCTTGTTTATTATCATTGTATTTCCCTTTATGCTCATTATACTTTTAAAGTTTTTGATCATAATGGAAATGTGATGGAGTTTTTGGTTGTTGGTTGTGGGTTATGCCTTTAGTTATGCTTATTACGAATCAAACTGGTGTTGAAAATCCTCCTCATAGCATCTCAGGATCGGGACCTGTCGAATGGGCGCTAGAAGCTGAGAATGGGGTTCTGCGGAGGCTGTCGGCGCCGGATTCGACGATCAAAAATTTTGTGAGCACTGTTTCTAAGTTTGGGGCGTGACAGAAGTTGGTATCAGAGCATAACTCGGGAATAACTAAGAAGAACATTACATGTCTGCTATGAGTTTAGAATGACTAAGTCCCAAAGTTCAGATAGCTTAGCGATCTTCCGTTATAAGCCCCTAACAAGCGTGCCTTCGTGAGTTTTTAAAGTTGATAGGTGCATTTGCTCTTTCCTGTAGGACATGCCGCGTAGAAGAGTGACCTGATGGACTCCCGCACCACCGCCTGATACTCCAGCTCAACCACCTACGACTCCCGCCTTACCACCTACGATCCCCACTCCACCACCAGAGGTTTCTACGGCCCATCCTGAGGATGCTGCTCCTCCACCAGAGACCGGTGTGGATCCAACCGTATCTATGAGTGCCTTCCAGTTATAGCAGATGTTGCAGGCTGTGATGGCCGCACTTCAGGGGTAGAGCAGACACCCTGTTGTTTCACCGGCCCAGGCAGAGCAGGAGCGCACGAGTGCCCTCCTTCGAGAGTTTTGACAGCTCGAACCCCCGTATTTCCAGAGTGAGCTAGACCCGACGGTAGCTGAGAGATGGCACGCCGATGTGGAGAAGATATTCGATACGATGGGATATACGACCGAGCAGCGAGTCCGATTACCCATATTTCTTCTCCATGGTGAGGCTGAGCACTGGTGGACAGCAGTCTCCCAAGCAGCAGGCGCCAATTTTGTATGGACTTGGGAGGATTTTGTAGATCGGTTTGACCGACAGTACTTTCCTGATCACATCCGACGACAGCGGGTGTTGGAGTTTGAGGCCTTGGTGTAGGGTAATATGACGGTGGCTCAGTACGCCGCTCATTATGAGGAGCAGAGAGCCTGCCGTTTCGAGGATGGTTTGCGTTACGGTCTTCGAGGCCGTATCATTGGGCATGAGCTCCCAACTTTTGAGGGAGTGGTATGGAAGGCCTAGATTTTTGAGGCTGAGTGGGCCGGTTCTCAATTTGACTGCAGTCAGAGGAGAGACCGGAAGAGGCAGGCTCCTTCTAGTGATTCTTAGTGGGGTCGACCACAATAGAGGTGCATAGGTCGCCCAGCCTTCTGAATGCCAGCAGCACCTCCAGCAACACCTCCGAGGCAGTTCACCGGCTCTTATTTTAGGTGTGGTGCGATGGGGTACCGTATGTGGGAGTGTCCTCACCCCCAGCAGCAACAGTAGCAGAGAGGTCCACAATAGCCTCCACCACAGCAGCAGCAGAGACCCCTACAGCAGAAGCGACAACAGCCCCCACTACTTCATAATTTTTCTTCCCTTCTTTTGAGTGATTTTTAGGCCTCGACAGCGTCAAGGCTAAAGCCGTATCCCTTGCTTCGCGCTATGTTTGTTGCGGATCAGATGATAATCATCAAGAGGAGTCATTGAACCACCTCTTTGTAAGAGGTATGCTAGCAACTAATTTGTGGACCCACTGCATCGTATTCTTTTATGAACGAGAGTTTTTGCCGATCGACTAGTTTACTGTTGGAGTCTTCTCGTGAGAGCTTGTTAGCATCGACTCCCTTGGAAAAGACTGCAGTGGTGGGCCGACTTTGCTAGTCTTGCTCCGTTCTGGTTGGGGATATCTTTTTGCCTACCGATCTGTTTGCATTGCCGATGTCCGAGTTCGACGTCATCCTGAGCATGGATTAGCTTGCCGAGTACCACGCCATATTGGATTGCTCCGCGAGGACAGTCACGTTTTATATACCCTACTTGCCGCAGTTCCAATTCATTACTGAGCCTAAACAAGAGCTATTGTCTTGCATGATGTCATGTGCCATAGAGGAGCCCATAGTGACAAGCATCGACCAGTTGTCTATGGTTTGCGATTTTCTTGACATGTTACAGGAGATTCTAGGATTACTGCCTCGCCGACTCACCGAGTTTCAGACTGATTTTGTGCCCGGTACTACACCTATTTCGAAGGCCCGGTATCGTATGACACCGTTGGAGTTGCGGGAACTGCAGAAGTAGTTGGATGAGTTGCGTGAGTTGGGCTTTATTCATCCAAGCAGTTCACGGTGGGGAGTGCCGGTACTCTTCGTGAAGAAGAAGGATGGCTCGTTGAGGCTCTGCGTAGACTACCGCGAGCTCAACAAAGTCATGATCTAGAACAAGTATCCGCTCCCAAGGATTGATAATTTGTTCAATCAACTACAGGGTGCACAGTTCTTTTTGAAGATTGACTTGCGTTCCGATTATCATCAGATTCGAGTCAAAGAGGAGGACATTCCGAAGACAGCATTTAGGACGCATTATGGTCATTTCGAGTTTCAGGTCATGTCCCTCGGACTAACCAATTCGCCCGCAGTGTTCATGCAGTTGATGAACGAGGTCTTCCGCCCTTATCTCGATCAGTTTGTTGTAGTCTTCATCGATGACATTCTGATCTATTCGAGGACCCGTGAGGAGAACGAGCAGCATCTGAAGGTTACATTATAGACCCTCCGCACAAACCAGCTATATGCGAAGCTGGAGAAGTGAGAGTTTTGGCGGGAGGAGGTGAAGTTCTTCAGTCACGTGGTGACGAGGGAGGGCGTCGCAGTGGACCCCTTGAAAGTTGAGGCAGTGCGTCAGTGGGGCCAGCCCACGACTGCGTCCGAGATCCACAGTTTCCTTAGTTTAGCAGGCTATTACCAACGTTTCATTGAGGGCTTCTCTCGTATTGCAGCCCCGCTGACCAGGTTGACTCGGAAGGGCGTAGAGTTTATTTGGAGCGATGCTTGTGAGCGAGCATTTATGGAGTTGAAGGACCACCTCAAGTCCGCTCCTATCCTCACTCTTTCCTCTGGGAGTGATGGTTTTATTATATTTACCAATGCCTCGCATATTGGTTTCGGTGCTATCCTGATGTAGCACGGGAGACCAGTGGCCTTCGTGTCTTGTCAGCTCAAGGTCCATGAGTTGAACTACCCCACGCATGATTTAGAGATGGCTGCAGTTGTCTTCGCACTGAAGGTGTGGAGACACTATCTCTATGGGGTTAGGTTCGAGCTCTTTTCTGACCATAAGAGCTTGAAGTACCTCTTCTTGCAGTCCGAGTTGAACATGAGGCAGAGGCACTAGATGGAGCTCCTGAAGGACTATGATTTCGATCTCCAGTACCACCCGGGTAAGGCGAACGTGGTGGCGGATGCCCTCAGTCGTCAGCCACAAGGCCTGGTGGTGTATATGATGATTTAGGAGTGGAGGATGCTCAGGGATATAGTAGAGTACGACTTTGAGTTTGGCTTACAGTATTCTATTGTGCAGTTATCGAGCCTGTCGATTCAACCCTCTCTTGTCACAGGGGTGATCGAGGCTTAGTAGGAAGACGAGTTGTTACATGATTACCGAGTAGAAGCAGCATCTGAGAGTCAGACAGATTGACAGATTGGTTCAGACGGTGGACTTCGCTTTAGAGGCCGATTATGTGTCCCGGATATTCCTGAGTTGCACAGAGATCTTATGACCGAGACACATTAATTGCTATTTTCTATCCATCCTGGCTCGACGAAGAAGTACCGTGACATGAGGTGACAATATTTTTTGGCAGGGATGAAGCGCCAGATCGCCAGTTTTGTGGCCGAGTGTGACACGTGCCAGCGTGTTAAGGCCGTTCATCAGAGACCCCCTGGTCTGTTGCAGCCGTTGAGTGTCCCGATGTGAAAGTGGGAGCACGTGTCGACAGATTTCATTATGGGCTTGCCGAGGACTCAGCGCGGTCATGACGCCATCTAGGTTGTTGTGGATCATCTAACGAAGTCGGCACATTTTATTGCAATTCGTGCCACTTGGCCTTTGAACCGGCTTACGAGATTATTCATCGAGGATATTCTGAGACTGCGTGGTGTTCCACTCTTGATTATTTCTGACCGATACCCGAGGTTCACGACCCAGTTTTAGGGGAGCTTCCAGAGAGCGATGGGGACTGATTTACAGCTCAGCATCGCGTACCATCCGCAGACCGATGGCCAGACCGAGAGGGTCAACCAGATCCTTGAGGATATGCTTCGGGCCTGCGCGATTAATTTCAGGGTAGCTGGGATGAGCATCTATGATTGGCTAAGTTCGCATACAATAATAGCTATCAGGCAACCATTGACATGGCTCCATTTGAGGCACTATACGGCAGACCATGCAGATCACCGAGTTGTTGAACCGAGGTTGGAGAGCACCATCTCCTAGGTCCTGAGCTTGTGTAGAAGACGTCAGAGACTATTGATATCATCAGGCAAAGGATGCGCACAGCTCAGAGCCGGCAGAAGAGTTTTGCTGATCATCGGCGTCGTCCCTTGGAGTTTCATGTGGGGGACCATGTGTATCTTAAGGTCTCACCCATGAAGGGCGTAGTTCGATTTGGAGTGAAGGGTAAGTTTGCCCCGAGATTCATAGGACCTTTTGAGATCACTGGGCGTGTTGGCGCCGTGGCCTATCGACTTGCCTTGCCATCTCAGTTGTTTGGCATCCACAACGTTTTTCATGTCTCTATGTTGAGGAAGTGTGGGTCAGACATCGTTCCTGTTATTGATTGGTAGCCGTTAGAGGTTCGAGAGGATTCTTCCTATATTGAGCAGCCAGTTCGTATCCTTGATCGGAAGGAGCAGGTCCTCCGGACCAAGATCATTCCGTTGGTGAAGGTTCAGTGGGGTCACCATTCTATCGAGGAGGCTTCTTGGGAGCGCGAGGCTGAGATTTGAGAGCGTTATCCCCATCTTTTATGATGATTGATTGTGTTGTATTTTGTATGTTGTCTCTGATTTTATATAATGATGCTACGTTTCTCCTTCCTCATGAGTTATGACTAGTTGCGATGATTATGTAAATTTTGAGGATGAAATTTTTATTTGGGGGGAGAGCTGTAAGACCCGTATTCTAGACCGTACCATTCCGTAGACTTTCGCGGTCTTCCCGATTGAATTTTGGCAACCTTCGACCCTAAACCGGCATTTGCGCACAACCCTGATTCGCACGCCGTCAACTTGAGTCGACTCAACCCAGGACTTGTACCCTAGCGACCGTGCCGTCGCCACAGTTCCGAAGCTGCAACTCACGCACCGATCTGATACTCTGGCCAGGAGATGCGGGCCAGCGCTCGATGCAAGGAAAACGCCGCGCGTGCAAATTCTGAGAGAATCTCTATGACTTGTCACATCAATCAATCAATCAATTAATCCCATCATGTTAAGTACACATCACCTTTCACCCATTCCCAAGAAACCCCAAAGTCAAAAGTTTCTTACACAAGCCCATACTTTCCTTAGACCAAAAACCATAAAAGTCAAAAAGTTCTTACACCCATCACTCACTACATCCATCACTCCATCACCCATCTCCCTTTATAACTCTCTCTAACTTTTTCAAACTCATTTCCAAGCAACCAAAATACCATACGTCCAAGCCTCCCAAGCCACTCCAAGAGAGCCACAAGTGTGACCCACCTTTCCTACCCTTTCATCTCCCATCTCAACCATCCAAACCTCATCTCCTTCATTAAGATCGAAGCTAAGGAGCAAAGGAATCCAAGGGAGTAAGAAGATCGAACGGTGGGTGCTTCTATTAGGCCTAGATTTCCTTTTTTTATGAAGGCCTAAGTGAGACCTACCGATTGATGGTATGGATCTCACTTTGAACCCTAGGTGTGGCCGATGGCCCACCTTGATCCAAAAGATTAGTCCATGATGGGGCCATTCTCCATGGACCCCATCATGATGTTTATTTTCTTTGCATTGATAGAGGTCATCTAGACCTTCCATTATGGTAGAAAAGGGATCTCCACCGTTGATCTTTGATTTGTTGGGCCCACGTGTTATGAGACCCACTTGATGTATGATTGATTGCAACCGAGGGCCCATAGTGTCAAGGTCCCTCCATCACACGCGTGTGCCACTCTCTTTTTCTCTCTCTCTCTCTCTCTCCCTCTCTTTTTCAATTTTCTTTTCTTGTGCTAATATGGCCATGTGGCCCATCAGGAAGGACCCCACCATGAGGCAGGTATTCTATCCAAGCCGTTTATAAGTGGGGCCCATTTTAAATGTGTTGTACCCACACCATCCATCATTTAGTGGCCCACCTACGCAGGGCCCACCTCAATGCATGTGCACGCCAAACCGTCCAGCATCCAGGGACACTAGAAAAAAAAGGGAAAACACAAATATTAGCCTGTTTCCAAGCTTATGGGGTGGCTCACTTATATAGGCCCCACCTTGATATATGTATTCAATATAAACCATCCATTCCATTCTCCAGATTATTTTAGGCGTTGAGCTGAAAAATGGGGCCGATCTGACTTTCATGAGGGCCATAGCATAGCAAACAGCGTATTTATCATTGAAACACCCTCCAATGTTTCTATACACTGAAATATGTTAAATATTGGGCTTGTTTTGCATGTCTTGAGCCAGGGACGGCCATTAGACATGGTGGATTCACCTAACGTGGGCCCCACATGTGAAATACTGCGGAAATAAAAAAATAAAATAAAATAAAAAATAAAGGATGCAACAGCAGGCGCTGCCTGCGCACTGGCAGGCGGGCAGCAGCCCACGGGCCAAGCCGTGGGACCCATCATGATGTGTATTGAATATCCACACCGTTCATTGGGTGGTCCACTCCCTGAAGTGGACCCACTCCAAAAATCAGCCTGATCTAGAGCTCAGGTGGCCCACAACGTAGGAAACAGTGGGATTGAGTGACTGCCATTGAAACCCATTTTTGGGTCCACAGAAGTGTTAAATCAATATGAAATTTGTTTTTCCTATTCACCAAGGTCCATGGGACCCACCCACGTCCCTGTGGGGCCCTCTTTGGTGCATGTGTGTACCCAGTTCCATAGCTCAACTGGCAGACCAAATGAAGGATACCTCATTTCATCACGTGAGATCTTGGCACCATTTTTCTAGTGGGGGTGGCTGACAGCGAAGTGTGACCTGACGGTGGGGTCCATGGGACCCATCCTCACCATCCATCCACTAGGGTGGACCACACCGTAATTGTCCAGGGCGTCCAAAGGCCTGGACGTCACCTGGAGATATAATATAGATATATATATTATATATATTATACTATATATATTGTATATATTATATATGTGCTTTTGAGAGGGTGGGCCCTACATGTATAACTACCCACCTCTACCATTTGGAGTGCAGCTAGCTGCTTACACAGCAGCTATGTAGCTGCTCCTCTTATCAGTAGCCAGCCCACAGGCCCCACATGATGTACGTGTTTATCTACACCATCCACGGTTTGGATGGTGGGGCCCACCATGATGCATGTGTTGCATCCATACCGTCCAACCATTTATGAGATCGTTGTATGGCGTGGGAGAATGGGTGAATCAGATCTAAAGTTCAAGTGGACCCCACCATGTAAATAGTGGACCGTGGCCTCCACCGCTCAAACTTCTAAGGGCAACATTAGTTTCCAATTAACTTGATATTTGTTTTCATTTCATCTATCTCTATGTTAGCTTGTGAATAGGTCGGATTTCAAAATATATGAGGGTGGGCCCGATTTGATATGCCCGAGGCCCATTTGATTCGGCCCATCCGACTCAACCCATATGATTAGGCCCATCTTGATGTAGTTATGGCCCATCCGTTGAGGCCCACCTTGATATATATGAAGCCCATGTTATGAGGCCCATTTGATGTAACTAAGGCCCATGGGTCGAGGCCCAATTGGATGTACACAAGTCCATTACAGTGTGACTCTACCATGGTTTGTGTAATAATGTCTATGACGGCCGTGCCTTGGGAGCAATGTTAGTTTGACGTCCACATTGCAAGTATAGTGTTGGTTAAATGTCCACATTACGACTCTCCTTAGGGCCCATTGATAGGCCTGTACATGTAATATGTAGGCCGTCTAGGCCTATCTTTGTTGCGAACAGTATTTATCGACATATAACATGCTTAGTATAATCCCATGATTCATGCTCATACACATCATATGTATGCTTGATATGAGGAGTGATTGATCATAGCATATGCCTTCAAGCAGATTGTCTATGGACTTCGGGATAGGCGGTACTGGCCTACATGAGCACATGATACGTGCAGGATTGTCGCATGATTGGATAGTGTGATTCATGCATTTCGCATTGGGTGATATGGTTACTGTACACCCTAGTGACATCAGGGTCGTAGTCTCCGCAGAAATATCATGGTTGGCAGGATTGGATACCGAAAATCTTATTCTACATAAGGTGTTATAGATATCCCTGGGTGAAAGTCTCTAAACCCTTATGGTACCAGGAGGTTGCTCCAACGTCTAGACCGAGCGGGTGCAAGAGTGTCGAGTGCCGATTATCAGACGGTCGCGCTTTCCAATGTGTTGTAGTCAGTTGGAAGGGGGTACGGCCTTACCCGCTCGAGAGGAGGGGGCAAACCTAAGCTGAGTTTGACCAGCTCGAGGAATGGGTACGATATCGACGAACCAAGCCCGATATTGGCAGGTGGATAGTGAGGTCTTTTTCACTCACTTTATTACGCACGATAGGGTGGCAATCTGGCTCGGAGTGTACTAGACCCCGGTGATATTTCAGAGTTGAGCTGTATTGATATGTGGACTTAGATAAGGATTCGCATGCTTAAGTTGCATTTTGCACCGTATGGCCTTTGTATGGCCAACATCATCCATGCCTCGCATCGCATAGCCTTGGTACAGCTCATGGCATTCATGGATTCATCAGCATATTCTGCATTACTCTGATACTGCATAACTACTACCTTGGGCACACACTTTCACTACCCTCTAAGCTTTCCATAAGCTTATGCATGACTGTTGCGTGCAGGTGACGTTGGAGCACAGCAGCACTGAGGCAGGAGTGCTTTGCAGATCATCTTGGAGCTTCTTGTTTATTATCATTGTATTTCCCTTTATACTTATTGTACTTTTAAAGTTTTTTTATCACAGTGGAAATGTGATGGAGTTTTTGGTTGTTGTTTGTGGGTTATGCCTTTGGTTATGCTTATTATGATCAAAATGTTGTTGAAAATCCTCCTCGTAGCATCCCAGGATCGGAACCTGGCGAATGGGCGCTGGGAGCCGAGAATGGGGTTCTACGGAGGCTGTTGGTGCCAGATTCGGCGAGCGAGAATTTTGTGAGGCTGGTTTCCGAGTTTGGGGCATTACAATAGGTACCAGGTCTTTGGTCCAAGGGTGATCCACAATAAAAGGTACCATTTACCATGAACTAAAAGGTACCAAGCTTCACGAGAAATACCATTATCCCAAGAAGATACATGTGAACCATGTAGCAAAAATTGTAAGCAAAGATTAAAGAAAACAGTTGCTTACTTGTGCTTCAACCTGCAAGTGCCTACATACAGTTCTCCAATAAAGAGTGACCTCTGCTTCCATTAGTTGAATGCTAGGGACACATCCTGACAGGGATATTCAACAAATGAGTTAAGTAAACAGGATCACAAAATACTGACATTGAAATGGCATCAATCCATTTTTGATAAACCATGTAAATGGGAGGTCTCAGCTCATAGTATGCACACAAAATACATCAAGGGGGCTAGGTCCACTATATCGGATAATATCTAATATCCAAATGGTGCAAACTGGAGTAAGTCCAGTCTATATAGGTATAGAAAGGATGAATAGCAAAGATGTTTTCAAAAGACCATAGGAGAACAGTTCTAACCCTTCGCACATTTTTCCTAACCACCCAAATGTTTATGTTTTCAGTAATTGTCCACTAGAATTATAGAATTTTGCTAATCTACAAGACACTCATCAGACTGTCCCCACCAAGTAGATGCACTGATCCAGAAAAAAAAAAAAAAAAAAGGTTGATCCACCCATTAAGCAGACCGAGGACAACATATGTATGTTATTTACAGACTTTTTCCCTTTTTTTCTTTTAACCATCCCTTTTCTCCAATGATTATATATATATATATATCCCGTACTTCCATACACATGAAGCCACCTGACGAATGGACCCACATATTCTTGGGGCAAGATATTCACTTGGCGGACCCACCCATCTGATGAATAGCTGGGATCTCATGCACATGGAACATGTTACCACCTGTACTTGCATGTGAAGAGGAATGTAGAGAGCCATATGCAGGATTAGCAACCTTTGTATACATGGCTACCAATCTTGTTTCCCTTGGCACAATCCAACTTAGAATTGGCCAAGAGTAAACTGTAAAAGTCAACTTGGCTGTGATTACTTGGTAAGTGGTACAATGGCCAATGAGGATACAACTACCAATGAAAAATGAGTGTGAGGTCTTATGCATGCTTTATACTAAACATAATCTATAACATCTTCTATATTGGCTTAATTATGTGATACTTTAACTGTATAAACAAAGTAGGAAACTGTGAAACCTACTTATTATAGAGAACTACCCTCATGGTTACATTACTAACTAAAGAACTCAAGCTCTTCTAGAACCACATGGTAACACAAATGTCACTAGTGATTAATTGGGCTTAATTTTTTCAATTAATAGAAAGGAAAGACTCAAAAAAAAAAAAAAACAAAAAAAAACCTCACATTCCTAATCAAAGCAGCCTAAATTACAATTAGAATTCACTTAAATCGGCCTGATCATTTGTTTACAACGAGCTGTTTATGTGAATTATTAACAGTCATGGATGATAGCTCATTATATTATTAGCAACCATGGATGATAGCCCATTTGCAATACAATAAATATGGGCCTTTCATATCCATAACCATTATATGGCTAGTCAAGATCTAAAAAAACATGATTATTATTTTATTTTTTTTGTAGTGATTGGCAATGAAGGGTGGGACCATATCACGGATTGTTTAGATCAATGATCAGAATATTTATAGTGTGATAAATATGGGTGTTAATTTCACTAACCATTGAATGGGTGGTGAGGATTCTCCAAATAGAATTTTTTATTAGATGTGCAATCAAGAATGAGAACTAGATGATGGACAGTCTAGACCAATGATCAGAAGTTGATCAATATGGGCCATTCATTTCTCTAGCAATTATGGATAACACATGCAAATTTTGCACACATGAGCAACATCAAATCCTCCACACCAAGATGATTGCATCATATGCAGTTGACATTGAGAGTTGTAGTTGATTAGGTGATGGCATGGGCCTCCAATTTGATATGTTCCTTAAGGCCCTGTTTGGTAGACACCTGAAAACAATCTCTCTTATTTAAGTAGTAATTATGTATTGGAGATCTTGATCTCGAATACATAACTACTAACAATTAAAATGAGATTAACTCAATTTTAGGCGTCTACCAAACAGGGTCTAGGACTCTCCGATTTTTTCAGAGAATCAAAAAGATTGGGTTGTCAGTTCTGGTTGACCAGCATCCACATGGTTTTATTAGGATTGTACTCAAATAATCAACCTTCTTTTTCTGGAAAATATTACTCAGATAATCATCTTTAGCTTTCATTTGAGAATCGAAATTAATCAATCTTTATAAATAAAAATAAAAATAAACAAGTATAACCTAAGATCAAACAGATCATAAGCAAACAATCCACCAGCATATATATATATATATATATATATATATATATATGTATGTATATATAAAATCAAACAGACATGAAATCAACCAACCAAAAAAAAAAAAAACAGATCTAGATCTATCACAAGCAGTATCAAACAGTTTTAATGGAAAAAAAACCACAACCCTAGCAAATTGAAATCTTAACCAACAAATCCAACAGCGGATGTATTAAAATCCAATTGGCGGGAATATCCAAAACTGAATGCTGCTTTACCAAAGCTACTCAAACTCTTCACTGGTTTCAATTATTTTCTGTATTCTAATTTTTTTCATTATCCTCTCATCCTAAATCAACATTGAACATTTCTTCTGAAATTTCACATTAGCATACTATGAAGGAACACCACCTGGTGGTATGTTGGGAATCAGTTTTGGAGATGGGAAATAGTCATGCCAAACCGATTGGATGATAAGCTACCATCCAACAAGTTGATATATTCCCTAATTAGGGATTAATATGTTCCCTAATTAGGGATTCAACATAGTAAATCCCTAATTAGGGTTTCAACATTGTAAATCCCTAATTTGGAATTCACCATTGTAAAATCTTAATTAGGGTTTCAACATTGAATATACTCAATCTCAAGAGAGATTGAGCACGAGATTGACACAGAGAGAGAGAGAGAGAGACCTGAGAGAGGGAGATCGAGAGTGATTGTGCCACGTACAGAGGTTGCTTCGCCGCTCGATTGAGAGAGAGCTCTCGTTCTCCCAAGCAGAACAGAGAGAGAGAGAGGCCCGCGGTGGGTAACTACTGGAGTTGCATAGAGAGAGAGAGAGAGGAGAGAGAGAGTCACGGTTGATAGTTGCTGGAATTGCAGCAGAAGGTGGAGCTGCAGAGACAGAGAGAGAGAGAGTGAGTGAGTGAAATACCCTCTTTGGACGCGCGCTCTGCGTGCCCAAATTTGGGTCGGACGGACGCAAACGGTCGGGGCAGGGGCTTCGTGGGGCCCACCATGATGTATTTGGTTAATCCATTTCAATAAATAATCTTAATAAATAATTTTAATTTATGACACCAAATTTCAGCTATATTGAAGGGCCAAGTGGACCACATCATAAGAAGCAACCGTAATTTAATATCCATGTTTCCTACCGTGTGGTCCACTTGAGCCTTCAATCTAGCTGACTTTTTTTCATCCTCTAATGTAATATTTACAAATATATAGATGGATTAGATATAACATAAATTTTTTTAGGCCTCATAGAGCCCCTTACAACACCATTAATTATTAATGGTGTATCACTTTTTAGCTACGGATTAAAACCGTAGCAATTATAGCTAAGGTTTATATCCATAGTAGAAAACTAACATGGTCTATATACTTTGCCCCTTTTCTGGTAGTGCCTGGGTACCGCATTGATGCGTGAGATGCGGCGTTGGAACCTCGGCGACGGTGCGGTCAGGATGGTACAAGTCTCAGGTCGAGTCGACTCAAATATACGGGATGCGACTTAAGGTCACGTGCAAATGCCGGTTACAAGTCACGGTTTGCAGAAATTCAACAGGGAGGATCGCAGAAGTCTACAGAATGGTAAGATCTAGGATTGGGTCTTATAGATTCCTTAAGGAAAATATTTTTTCTAGATTTGGAACTCCAAAGGTCATCATTAGTGATGGTGGGTCTCACTTTTGCAATAGGACATTTGAAGCTTTGATGAAGAAATATGACACTAAGAATAAAATGAGCACCCCATACCAACCACAAATGAGTGGGCAAGCTGAGATTTCTAATCGAAAAATCAAATACATTTTAGAGAAAACTATAAGGCCAGATAGGAAGGATTGGTCCCTCAGACTATTCGACGCTTTATGGGCTTATAGGACTGCTTATAAGACCCCGATTGGAATGTCCCCATACAAATTGGTGTATAGAAAGGCTTGCCACTTGCCTGTGGAATTAAAACATAGAACCTACTGAGCAAAAAAGAAATTAAACTTTGATATGGACAAAGCAAGTGGACAAAGAAAATTAGAGTTGAATGAATTAGAGGAGTTGAGGAGAGACTCCTATGAAATTTCTAAAATCTATAAAGAGAGTACCCAAGATTTTCATGACAAAAAAATCCTGAGGAAAAGTTTTGAACCTCACTAAAAGGTCTTATTGTACAATTCTCGTATTCAGTTCTTTCCAGGAAAGTTAAGATTAAGATGGACAGGCCCCTTCATTGTGAAGAATGTTTATATTCATGGGGTTGTTGAAATTGAGAATCCATGTAATAGCAATGTGTATAAGGTTAATGGTCAGAGATTGAAGCCTTATGTGGAAAATTTTCATTTGGGAGAGGAGTCCATCCCTCTTCATAAGATAGAATATTCGAATTGATGCTCTTAGTGAAGGAGCATTTGTGCAGGATTTATATAATATTCAATTTATTTTTTTTAGTGTCACCTAGCAGGTGAGTTCTTCATGGCTAGTACTATTCACCCTTTCTTTTATTTTATTGTTCTCTGCATTACATATATCATTACATTAGGGACAATATAGATTTTAGGTTGGGGGTGTGGATAGTCATCCATGTGAGTTGCGTTTTTTTTTTTTTTTTTAGGTTTATGATAAATTTATGGGAAATTTTTTCAAAATTTTTATACAAAAATATGAACATGATATTATGCAAATTTCAAAGGCAAATTTAATATTTATTCTAAGTCCATAGTAGTCAGAATTCTGATAACTAAAAATTATAGACTTGAGTTCGATTATCTAATCACTAGTTTAAAGTGAGTTGTAATTTATTGTCCTGAATTCATAATACACCCTAGCTAACTAAGTGATGAATATGATATGTGAACTAGAATAACAAATTTTGATTCAAACAAAGTTGAATGAACTAGTACCATTGATATATGTTAAAAGAGAGAATATTGAAGAAAAAAAGTGATGGAAAAAGAAAAATATTATAGAGCATGAATGCAATGACTATAACAATCGTGTTAATAATCCGGAGTAAGGATACCTAAGTATCTATTACTGTTACCATTACAAGTATGATACCTTAGGTTATGAAGCAAACTCGGTGGAAATCTTCATCTAAGGGTGGTCTATAATAATAAAGATATGATGATAAAAGAAGAAACAGTATGAAGGAAATGAGATAACTAGAGATTTCATATTCTTAGAATGATTGAAAGGAGTTAGGATAAGGAACATACATATTTCTCAAAGTTAGACTAGTGTCACCGAGCACCTAAGTATATTGGATCATAAGTATTCTAAATTTTGATTAGGTCTCTAAACTCAAGGATGTAATGGATTAGGAAATTGAGATTCTCACTAACTTCAGACTTAGGATAAGTATTGTTTTGTTTTGGAATTCATATGATGAATGGAGGCATAATTGTATAAATTTCTGATTGTTGAACTATTTTTTATATTTTTAATGTTTGTGGGTAACATTTCTAGAAACCCTCACGAGACTATAACTCGTCCACAAGGGGAAACTTAGGGGCTTAAAGGCTTGTTGCATATGTTAAATGTAATTAAGATTACCTACGAAAGTGGTATAGTTATAATTTTTGTTTTCGTTTTAATTTTGTTTATAAAATTAGTTTTTATTCTTATTTTTATTTTTCTTCGCTTATTTTGCTCGGGATTAGCTAAATGCTAGTTGGGGGGTGTGTTGAGACTCAAATATTGCATAATTTCCCTCATTTATATCTTAGTTTTATGAACATGAATCAGCTTAATGTTCTATTTTACTCATGTTTATGTTATAAGGTGAATTTAAGAGCTTAAATTGAAAAGGGTGCTAAAAGTATGTATTTGATGCTCAAGAATCATCAAGGCAAGGGATGGATATTAGGAGACCAAGATTGAAGAATTCACGTGCCAAAGATCCAAGAAAACTAAGTGAGGAATGAAGAGAATCAAATATTTGAAGTGAAGAAAAGGAATCTTGATGTCATCCTGAAAAAGCATATTATAAAACTCTGAAATCTATTTTTAAAAACTGCGTAGAGTGAAGTCTATTTTAGCAAACTACGTAAATTTAAGACTGTTTTAGGAGTTTTCCAACTAGGTACGAAAGTTGGAGTTCCCCACTTATAAATAGGGCTTCCCAGGGTATTCCTAAGCATCATTCAAAGCATTCAAGAGCAAGATTTAAGGTTTTTAAAGAGTTCAATTTTATTTAAGTTTTATAAATTATTTTTTTCTTTTAAATCTTTTCTATTTGCATTTATTTCTTTCTTTTTTCTTTTCTATTTCACAATTTAATTATGTTCTTCTAAGTTCTCTCTAGCCCAAGCTAGAAGGAAAGTGCATTGGTTTAATATTTTCATAGTTATGATGATTGATTGTTTTAATGATGAGAAGAATGGTGAATGCATGTTATTAGTTGTTTAGGTTTAGTTTTTGATCCTCATGTGAGATCCACATGTTTCCATCATATGAGATGCACATTGATGGATAGGCTTACCCTGAATCAATTAGATTTTCGAGATAGGAGAGGTTCTCAACCTATTACATTTATTTGATATTCATTATCTTATAGATATGAATTCTTAAAATCACTAGCACTTGAGAATATATATCAATGGTGCAAATCCATAATTTTTTAATCTGTTATATCATTTATTTAAAATGTTTAAATTATTTTATTTTCTGATTAGGCCGACCATAGTGCTCAGATCCTAGTTGTGTTATCCAAATCATCATAATTTTGGAACATTAACCCATGTGTGGAACTTTGAAGCTTGGATGTTGTTTTAATTCAGTTGAATTACATGCATTCAAAACTCCCAAAATTAAATCATCAATTTAGTTTTTATTACTTAGTTTGCTCTGCATTTGATTTTCTCCTTCTCACAATTCATCTCCCTATGGGATCGACCCTGTATTCTCGGGATATTACTTACGAACCTCTACACTTGGAGACAAGCAATTACCACACAACATGAAATGGTGAGGAGAATGGCAACCATCATTGAAATCACCAAGGGCCCACCATAATTTTTATTTATCATGCAGCCTATTGATGAGGTCACCAAACCTGGTTTAAGAGAGAGAGAGGCGTGACCCTGTTGTCTCAATGTGTTAACGCATGCTATCTGTCCCCATGTTGTTAGGGGCCACCTTGATCTGTGTTATATCTACACCGTCTAACTAGTGGCCCCCACCTATTTGGCATGAGGGCCCCACCCTGATGTATATATTATATATCCATGATGATTCATCCACGCGCCACCCTGATGTATGTGATTTATCCACACTATCCGGCCACCTTATTGGCCCAAACAGTCTAGCAACCCGGATTGTCCAGGGGTCTATTGGACCTTAGGGCCATAAACCCCCGTGATGTATGTAATCTATATCCACGTCATCTAGCCGCTGGAACAACTCATGGCCGAGCATGATCCCAAAAATGAAACAAATCCAAACTCAGATCGACCGCACCACATGAAACATTGGTGTTGTATGCTCACTATTGAAACTTTCTTGGAGCAACCACCATCCACTTTGTGGGGCCCACTGTTGTGTTTTAAATTATTTAAAAATAATTTAGTGTTTCAAAATATCTGTTGGGACGGGCCATGGCTGTTGCCATAGGTGCTCATGTGCCCTACGGATGTGTCTTTTCCCTTAAGTCTGAAAGGTTGTATCTTTTCAATTTTTGTTTTGAAAAGATGTGTCTTTTGAAACCTAAGGGTCACACCAATTGGGTTTAAACCTAATAGTCACAACTTTTTTGAAAGGGTGTCTTCACAAAGTCTATAAATAGAATTCTGCTTTTAAATTTTGGAATGGATTTACAAAGTCAGGTTTTGTTTTAAAAATTGTGTTTAAGTATTTCTAGTTTGGGTTAAGAATACAAATGGTTCGAGCCCATGTACAGTGAGTGCACCACTGGGACCGGGTCATAGTCGTTGTATCCTGGAGGTCGATTGCTCTGGAAACCTGTTGCACTTGGGACGTTGTCCAAGGGGAGCACATTCGATTTCAAGCCGAGTGACTCACGTCACGCCTCGACTGCTACAAATTGATAAGTTTTCTAACTTTCTTATTTTATTTTTATATATTTAAATAATTTTCCAAAAGTTCAAATATCCAACAATCTTGAAATTGAAATTATTTTGGAAAACTATTTAAATATACTTACATTTTGAGTTATATAAAATCAAACCGGCTTAGCTAAATTCAAACCACCCACCAACCTAATTTGTGAAGCCATAGCCCATATAACATGTAGTTCGAATAATGGTCAGGATCGTACGTGTCTCTAGTATACTTGTTCTTTGGACAACTTATGCCAAAAAGTGCATAGTTGCTATAGCCCATAAATGATCTTCATGTCATAGACACGTGCAAACCTGCCATGCATGCAATATGGTACCTGGTGCTTGGATGCATTGACATATAATTTAGAACAAATAAATCAACATGGGCTACAGTGAAAATAAATAAATAAAATGGGCAAATGAAAAGGCTTTATGACAACTTTATCGATCACCCTATTATATCAAAATTTTGAAATCAAATTGGAAAACTATTTGTGGCAAAGTTATTAAATGCTTATTTAGTGGTAATTCAAAAGGAATACTTCTTATATTTCATTAATCATCTTATAAATATGAAACTTGACCAATGTGAAGAAGGTAGATGATAATATGAAAACCCATCATTGATTGCTTCTTCTAGAATGATTATATAACATATTTTTAGTGGATAGGATGTTGGGATGAGAAATGGACATCCACATGACAGAGAGAGCAATGTCCATTTCCATGGATATTAAAATAATAATAATACTAATAATAATAAATAATAATAATAAAATCAAAGGGAGAGAGAAATGATGGTTAGATAGAGGGAATTTCATTCACATTTTCTCTAATTATTTTCATGCAAAAGATTTGTGTTTTTTTATTTTTTTACGGTCAATCATTTTCTCTTACTCTAGTGTTCATTTGGCCTTGGATTTTGATCAAAATGGCTCATGATTCAGTGATTTGAACTATTGTTCAGATGGCTACACAGTGGATGGATAGTACCATGAAAATCTTCCATTTAAAATGATCTTATCCGTAGAATCTTTGGACTTTTCCAAGTTAATTATGGAACGTTGTTGCATTCCTGATGATAATTGCCTAAAAACCAAAACCTTTGTATTCCAGCCCTGACATATAAATTCTCATCTCTTGCAAAACCTAAACGATTACAAATCGTGATTGAAAGAGGAAAACTTTTTCTCTGTCAACCATTCGAAGCCTTGATAATAGGAAATGACTGGTTATGTGATGGTTCCAATGGCAATGACAAGGGGCTTGATATTGTTGTTGTTGTTGTTGTTGTTGTTGTTGTTTGTATGTGTAAATCCCGACCCAGATTCCGAATTTAAAATGTTGTGAGAATGGATGACGGTTGTGGATGTGGGGGGATCTAATGGCTACAAGGCCGTTAGATTAAAGGATTTCCTCATTTCTATTTTCAACTCTAAAGTTCTGTACGGTTAGGATTATTCTAATGTCTATCCTCTGGTTGTGTCTATTGTTGAACTTTCGCATGCACCAAAACTCTCGATGCTTGATATTCATTACATACATAAGGTGTGTCCTTTGATGTTATGGCATGAGGCCAAAATATCGTGTTTGGATCTCTAGTTACTATATAATAAGAAACAGCTCACATTAATCACTAAAAAAAGGTTGAGATTATTCTCTACTGTCCACCCATAAGAGTCCACTAGATGAACCATTTGGATCACTGGGGTGATGCTCCATCTTTACAATGAAATACCATCCCGATCAGGTGTCAATTCTTGTCAGAATCGTATATTAGGCACAAAGTTTATTAATTAGATGGCTAGGATTGTTGGCGCAATTTTGCAAAACTGGCCATTAGATAGTCCAAATCCACTCAATGAATTTTAAAACTTTATCCTATGAATTTCCAAATAAGCAGTCACAATCATCTCTTGGTAGGCAGAAGGAGCGAATCCCTTTAAAAGCAATATCTCCACAATTATTGTTATAAACCGCTACATGGGTAGTGCACATCGTGTTTAATTTAGTATAATTTAAGTTATGTTTATGTTAACATGCATTAGTTGGGTGATGTTACTCATGACTCATCAATTTTCTTTGTGGATTAATTGAGAAATGCAACACTCTCAAATAGGGAGAGATTCTAAAAGTTTTCATGTTAGTATGGTGCATGTGTGAGAGATCCTGACCATTTACCAAGTAGGGTTATAGATAAACAGGCTCTGTCTAAAAGCCAAACATGGATGCTGATAAGAAAGTCTTTCTCTTACAAGTATATATGATAAGTGGATTGGTCAAATGGGATAAGGCATTATCTATAATCCAATGCATGTATTGCTTAGATCAGATCCCTCACACATGTGTTGCAAATCATGTGAAGTGGGCATAACACTTCTCATTGCTGGAATAGTTTTCTGTCACATGATTTCATGCTTTCTGTCACATGATTTCATGCCTACTGCATGCATAGAATCCATGATCCAAAGTATCAATCTTAATCATGTCATTTTTCATATGACACATGTGAGAGTGAAAATATTATTTAGTGTGCTTTGCCTTTAATAGCCTAGATAGAGGGGTATTCATCTCGGACACATAACACATATAGATGATGTATCAAGGCTAGCCATTGATGCAAGTAGCATCATGTGAAGGTAAAAGGTCAAAAGGTGAATAATACAAAAAAAGAAAAAAAAATAAGGGAATTGATTCGAAAGACCCACTAAATGCATAGTCTGGATTCACCGTTAGATGATAATTGGATTGTAGTTATAATTTATTTTAGATGTGGTTCATTATTGGTTTTCCTATAGACTGATGGTTCTCACATGCCTAGATTGGAATGACTTCAATGGATTTGATCAGATCGATAATTGAGTCAATTAAACCATGGGCCAGTTATAACTATTCTTATATAAATGCTCACATTTTCTTCTTGTACGAATAAATCTGCTTGTAATCACATCCATCATCAACATCGTTCTATGGTAGGATCCAATATTTTTTAAGGAAATATTATTTTCATCTGATCATATGCCAATCTAGGACACATGTGTTAGATTTAGTTAATCCATATGATAGTTCCTATGAATTCCTCAACTCAATATTTGGTTAATAGGTTTATCAGGTAGGCCATAGATATATTTATGTAAGCTAAATCTGAAATTGTGGGGGTGCATTTGAATGCATTTAGATAAACCACTTAACCCATGGATTATAAGTTTAGTCAATAAATATTTGATAAATGAGTTAATATGAAAGTTTTGTACCAATAAAGGTATATGATGAATGTTATGGATTAATATGCACATGTGTTACATTGGTGTCATGTAGGTCTTGGAGACAAGATATCTGGAATCAAACTAATTATATGTTTTAATGATCTAATTGGTAGTCATCGAATAAAAGGTTAGAAAGAAAATTGTTGGTGATTTGAATTCAATAGATGATTGTTGGGTCAATGGGATTTTTAGGTTATATTTTATTTTCATTGAAGGCTAGATTTGGACATTTGAGATTAGTATTCATATGAGACTATAAGTTCATATGTTGTTTAACCATCAACAAATGTATTAATGTCCAAATTTATGCACCTATGGAGGCCATTGTTCAATCCGTCAATCAAGATACTTAATAATGAACTTAGACATTTCTTCTCTATATTCAGTTGCCAAATATCCATTGATTGTATTAAATTCTAATCACTAATTGATAATTTGGTCAACCTTTAACATGTGATAACATGATAATGTTGCAATATGATTACATGAAGGTTATACTTTATTTTATTTGTCATATGTCTATGCATGACAGATTACTCTAGCCTCTTAGTATTGCAGATACAATAAGTTCAATTAACATTACTACTAGTTGGTTGAATGGTGGGCTAATGAAGTTGCTTGAATGGTAAGAGTACATTCAAGTTTAAGAAAGTTGGTTGTATTTAAAGCTGGTGATACAACAACTATCATAATAAAAGTGATACTCAGTATCTATTTCATGAAGTTGTAATTATTGACTCTGTGAGGTTAGAAATGAGTTTGATATGCTTTGGTTCGAGATATGAATAGTAAATAGGTTGCAGCTGACTGCCAAAGACTTAACTGAGGAACAAAAGGAGGAATCCGCTTAAACAAAGACTCGTTTCAGAGTAGCTAGTTGATGAGGTAATAGCTTGCCAATATGATGATCCTTAGCTAGTCTAAAAGGATGATTAGCTACATTGGGACTAAGACATGACCAAACTCTTATGGGAGGTAACAATGCTTAATTTTTCATAATAGGCGAAAACCTAATGGATGAATGACGGGTGGGGGTAAAAGGCCTACGGGTCATAAATCCTCTGCCCAAATAACTATCTAAAAGATTAGTCAATGATACATTGAAGGGAATGAGGCTGAGCCTAATATCTAAGTTACCGGTGTTGGCAACCCAACCTATACGAGTAGAGATCATATTAGATAGGTTCAATGGGTAAATAATAAGACACGAGGTAGACAATTGCACTGATATAAAAGAGCCCCTTCTATGGTGTACAGTGCGAGCAGCAATGAAGAAAGATGATTTTTTGAACTCTTAATGAATCCATAGCCATATATTTATTGGTGTACCCAATTACTGCGTACACTTGATGGAATTCACGTATATGGGTTAGAGGTGGAGGCCGCTTCCTATAAGAATCTAGGCAAATTCTCTAGAGCACTCATGAAATCCAGGTAATGGTGCATGGACGAAATGCACCAAACCGTAGAATCACTTGTAGAGGAAAAGTTGTGTGAGTGGCATGTACTTGCGATCTACATAAAAAGGAATTAGGTTCAAGACTATGGTGTCACTTGATTCTTATAGTCATGTCATGCTTATTCTAATGTCGGTTCAAGTCTATGATGACATCGGCACCATTGTACATCTCTTCCATCTTAACCCGAAATGTCAAAAATTTTGAAACATGTGGGGGATTGTTGTATTTTAAATTATTTTAAAATAATTTAGTGTTTTAAAATATCTATTGGGATGGGCATGGCTGTGGCCATAGGTGCTCATGTGCCTTACGGATGTGTCTTTTCACTTAAGTCTGAAAGGTTACATCCTTTTAATTTTTGTTTTAAAAAGTTGTGTCTTTTAAAACCTAAGGGTCGCGCCAATTGGGTTTAAACCCAATAGTCACAACCTTTTTGAAAGGGTTTCTCTACACCCTTAAGGGTGTATTCACAAAGTCTATAAATAGACTTCTGGTTTTAAGTTTTAGAATGGATTTACAAAGTCAGGTTTTGTTTTAAAAATTGTGTTTAAGTATTTCTAGTTCGATTTAAGACTACAAATGGTTCGATCCTGTGTACGGTGAGTACAACACTGGGATCGGGTCATAGTCGTTGTATCTTGGAGGTCGATTGCTCTGGCAACCTGTTGCACTTGGTACGTTGTCCAAGGGGAGCAAATTCGATTTCAAGCCGAGTGACTCACGTCACGGCTCGACTTATACAAATTGATAAGTTTTCTAACTTTCTTATTTTAATTTTATAAATTTAAATAGTTTTTCAAAAGTCCAAATATCTAACACCCACTTCAGGCCCCCTTGATGTTTGTCTTATATATCCACGCTACCCATCCACTTCACCAACTCATTGTAGGGTCGGATCTAATCAGGAAGCAATTAGACTCGGATGGATCACGACAACTGTAACAATGAAAATTGGACGTCTCCCATTGAAACCGTTTCGGAATTGACCAGCAAATGGGACCCTCCTTGTGTATCATGTTGTGCACCTCATGTGGTAATCCATAGGCTAGATTGTATGGGACTAATTTTTGGACTCCACTGATGTGTTCACAGTGACATTAGAGTAGTAGGAGTGCTAATCTTGAAGTGGACTATAGGATTGATGAAGTGGACCACTTAACCCTTATATGCTATTGAATATGTTGGTTGTATGGCCTAGCTTCCAAATAGTTAAAGCTCATTATATGTAGGATTTGATAAATATTATGAGTATATGTATTCTTCCTTGCACGTTTAAATATACGGCTTGTTATGAGTAGAATATATATGATTTTGGCTACATGTTTAGTGTTAAGTGATCACTTAATGTTAGTTATACTATTGTGTGGATTGTATGCACTTGTGATGCGGAGGGTGTAATCACTTGCATAACCTCATTACCATGTGTAGAGAGTGCACATCGAACCACTGTTTTACTTAGTTGGCGTCATGGTTATTTTCGGCTAGTCTCATGATATTATGCATGTTGTATTGGCACGCATGCATACATGCATAGCATCATGGGTGTGAAATGCATGGTGTGCATAGTTTGACCATATGGAGATCATCTGCATGTTATGGATCATGGAAGCATGTTGGTGTGTGATGCATGATGTGGAGTATGTGTGGATGTTATATATATCCAATTTAAAAGATTGCGGGATGAGATTGGAAATGGTTGAAAGAAAAAACCTATAAATATTATGATTGGGTGTGACTATGCCACATATGGTGTGCTTGTGGATCATCACAACATTGCTCATATCATCATTATGTGTAAAATTGAGTTTCACAACAACACGGTGGATTATTTATATGACTATTACAATAGTATCACACATTGTATTATAAACATCAAAAGTATGGATATTTATATTGAGTCTTAGACCCTTGGGTGAAATTTTCTAAACCTTAATTAGTACTGTCGAGCCTCATCGTCAAGACTAGATGGACACCATGGATCACATGGTGCTAAATACCATAGTAGGCCTAACTCGCTCCAGTGCAATCATGTGAGAAGTAATTCAACACGCCTAGATTGAGGATTGTAGGGGTTGAGCGTAACACCCCAAAACCCAGTAGCCAAGTACCGGTGACACAGGTCTCGAATTTGAGGGTGTTAACTTAATAATGAGCGTATGCAGCTATTTACTCACCATTTTTTCCAATATAGGTTTTGTAAATCGCATTTGCATGGCATGCATTAAACCAAAAGAGAGATAAATTGAACTTTCCACTTAGAGTTCCAAGCATTACATAATCAACTCAAATGACCACTTGATTTATCACAAAATTGAAATAATTTATACAAGTGCTACTAAAATGTAAAGATAAACTAATTATAATTTAAGCTCCAAAATTTCTACTATGCCATAGCATCATTTTAGATCCTGGATCACATGTTTGTGTGTTCGAACACTAAATTATGAGTGGCCAACTCACTGAAAAATTCTCCCAAGATTATAGACATAACATATTAGTCAAGTATAGTTTCAAATGGAAACAATAAATACAACATTCAACACATTAACATTAATCTTGTTTAAAAGCATGAATGCATGAAATGCTCTTAGACTTGATGCACATCGAGTTTGCAATATGAGGTATAACCTGCCCCGCTTTGGGCCATGGGTCTAAGGATGAGATTGATCTAAAAATTAGGTGGGCCATACTTCAATAAACACTCGAAAAGAAATCCTACAATTGAAACCTTCTTAGATCCACTATTTGATGGGTGATCTGGATTAGCTAACGGAAGATATAGACCAATCTGGGATGGATCAAAGTTGATTATAGATTCATTAAAGATCTAAGGTCCAATGACTCACCAATTGGATGATTTAGATCATCACCAGATGGTTTTAATTGATTTACATAAAAAAAATTATTTAAGATTAACTATCAGATGGTCCTAAAACTATAAATTGAGTCGTTAGTGAGGCTTCTCGGTGTGTTAAATGCTTAAGTGGGCCACCTGTCATGAATTTTGACTTTAAACTGATGATTTATGACAATCTAAATCGGATTATCTCCAAATTAATTACGAATGGACCTAAGAGTCCATAAAGGTATTTAAGTGAATTTCAGTGGTTGATTCTTAACATTAAATGTTAATTGCTTGGAATTGTATAATCTAGAAATGGATCATCTAGCGGGGTGTTACCCTGAGGGAGACTCACTTTGTCCACTAAGTGGACCATGCATGATCACGTGTGTGGAGGAGAGAAGGGAACAAAGGATGGTTAATGAAGATGGGGCACTTCTCTCTCTCTCTCTCTCTCTCTCTCTCTCTCTCTCTCTCTTCAAGTGATGCCTAAGGGGAGAATGTTTCTAAGCTTTATTGTTATCTGAGATTGGATCTAATATATAAGGAATGTTAGGGTTTCAGGGGTGTATATAGTTATAGTACATCACCACCTATAAAACTTTTTGGTACCCTATTATGAGGGAAGTTCATTAAATTACCTCATCCATGCATATACTTATATGTAGTCCCACTATTTAGGCCAATGAACATAGATCTAGATCTCATACTAATTAAGTAGTGGACCATCAAAGATGGTCTATCAGGCTACTATCAAGTGCAATAAAAATAGATTTAACAGTTAAACCAAAACTTTAATAGTTGAAGAACTTTATAAAAGTAATTAAAACCTCTTGAGTACTAGGCTTGCTAGAAAATCACTTAATTAGTCTGGAACATAATCAACTTAATCATAAACAAGTCCCTAAGTAAACCCAGTTGATCCCAAATTTGTTCAAGCAAGAATCAATGACATTCTGTAAGAACTCTTTAAAGTCGTCCTTGTTGATCAAGGTTCTAGATTATCTTAAGGGTTGGATAATGTGATCAGGTGTACCAGTGGGCTCCACTTATTTGTGATACATCTAGAAATTTGTGTAAGGGTGGGATGCTAGAACTATAACATAAATATAATATTCGAGTGGAACTGGGATTGTAATTCGTGCGAAGCCCTTAGGGAGAGGAGTTTTGATGGGATTCAAACTCCTCTACCCTTAACATGTATAAAACAGTGTTGGGTCCCCAATCCAACACCATCGACAGAAGCTTCAGCCCCATCATAGCTTCTCTAAGGGTGTAAGGAGAGGAAGACTTCAACATCCTATCTGCAACAATGAAGTCCCAAAAGGTAAGCCATCTGGATCTTTAGATCTCCATATCCAATGCACAACAAGGTCTTTTGGAAATTCCGCATACAGTATTCAGTTGGTATCAGAGCCACCTATGTATCAAGTATGAAGATCAATCCAGTAATTAGGGATTCCAAATTCTTAATTTATGAAATCAGGAATTTGAATCCCTAAATACAACAGTTAAGTTTTTTGAATTCCCATATCAAGAGAAATTGGGGATTTCAGATTCAATTTCTAAATACAGAAATTAGGGATTTCGACTCCCAAATCAGAAATTAGGTATTTTGATTACCAAATCGACAATTAGGGATTTTAATTCCCAAATCAACAATTAAGGATTTCAATTCCCAAATTAGCAATAAAGGTTTCAATACCCAAATTCGAGAATTAAGGTTTCGATTCCTAAATCTGGCACCACCACCACCAAATTCAAGAAGATGATACCTGCAACCCAAGCCTCTATTCCTTCTGTTCTTGTCCAGCATGGCTGTAGTGGCGTGGGCTACCATTGACACCACAATTAGGTTCTGACAAATGAAGATGTAGACAATTGGGATCGCACCTCTACTTTCAGCTTTATCAATAGCCGGATTCTATGGCTGTCAGCATGTGGGTGTCTTCCAGTCGCTAATGTTGTGAACGTAGTTACTTCGAAGGAGAGAGAGTCGACATTACCACCTTGTGATCCCATCGAAAACCAGCTTCCAGATATTGGCCAGTGGAGGTGGCGGCGAAAGGGTTAGGGCTTTGTTTACCCTCCCTATTTTCTTATGTGTTTTTCTTTCAGAAAGGGTAAGGTTTTTACCACCTATACCCTCACGACACCCTTTGTCCAACAGGCCCTAGTGTGGGCCTTGTGTTGCTAATGGGCCCATCATGCGGGTTCATCTGGCCAACCTATTGGGTCATTAAAGTCTTAGATATGACCATCCCTCAAGTGGGCCACATTAGTGGGCCATGTGTAGGGGGTCTATGTTGGGGCCTATCCTTTGAGACTAATTAAGTTCACATTCATTTGATATTTCATGGGCATACTCCAACTAATTTTGGACCCAATTAAGGCATGATGATTGATCAGATGTAGTGCCCTATTCAAGGCCCATATCATTTTAACCCAACTTAAGGCATATTGAATACACATTTAGTGTTTAGGCCCTCCCTTTGGGGCCAATTTTGGGACCAGATTCCTAGATCTGAGCCGTCTGTCTAGTTTAAAATGAACATATAATCTAGCTTATTCACTAGATGGACAACAAAGAATATGGACCTTTCATCATGTGGATATTAAGAATTTGATCTGATTTGTCCATCTCATGGACACTAATGTAAGGATCCAACCATCCATTTGAATGGTTCTATGCCAACTGTCTATCATGTGAATGTCAGGGACCAGACTTGTAATGCTCATTGATGATGACCTGATCATACAGAGTCTTAATTCGGCCCAATCGTGAGCCCATTACCCATCCTTTAGGAGTTGCTATAGACTATTAGAATGAGGAAGATGAAACCTACCCATCTGTTTCTCTTTAAGATTCCTCATTTTTTTTCTCAACGATCAATACCAATCGCCATGTGGGCCAAATTAGACTGATTTATATATTTAATCCGTTGAGGATAGGATTAAAATTGCAATCCTAAGTCCGTGTTCATGAGATTGGATATGGTTGTGTTAGCCATCATAGTGACCTCAATCGATGAAAATTTTATGAGTACGGACTTGTGATATTGGGATTAAGATGATTGCATATGCAGTTGCATTCACGTTTCATGCAAACAGTGATGAAAACACAGACGATCACCGTTTGGCAGAGCATGAATAGGGTGGAGTAAATGGTGTTTATGATGTAAAGCTGAAAGATTCATCCTATCTACAAGTGTTGAGTGTATCATATTTACATATTTGGCATCGCTTAGCTTCATGTTCAGGATGGTTACTTGCAAACTATCACTACCTCCCACAGGAGGAGCAATGATGATGTAATCGACTCTTACCAGGATCGGATGTTTGGGCCCATCTTCATCCTGGATAGTTCAGTTGAAGGCCCTAATCAATTGAATTGATAAGTTTTGCCTGATATTATTTATAAGTTGTTTTATGTAAACAATATGCTAATGTGACTACTGAGTCGGAGTTTGACCGTTATGAGGCATGGTCTAGATCTAATAGTATGTGTCTCAAAATCATAAAGTATTCGATTTTTAAGGCAATGAAGGGTGTTATACCTAATGTAGATAAGGTCAAAATTTTCTTAACCGAAATGGAAAACTGATTTAAGAAATCGAATAAAGCTGAAGTAGGTTTTCTGCTGAATAAACTAACACTCATCCTATGACGAAAAAGGAAACATTCGTGAATACATTGTAGAGTATATCAAAGTTATATTTAAGATCCTCTCTTTATGCCTAGAAATTACAGATGACCAACTGGTTCACTTGGTCATGAACAACCTACCTTCTCAATTCTGTACGTTCCTAGTGAATTACAATACTCTAAAGGATAAATGGATGTTAGACGAACTGATTTCTCAGTGTGTCCAAGAGGAGGATATGATCAAGTTGATAGGCAAGGTACAAAATGTTAATTTGGTGACCTCAGGGCATGGGCATGGGCATGGACATGGACATAAAGGGAAAAGAAAAAGGAGACAAGCTTATAATAATGGATTCTCAAGTCCTTCGGGTGGAAACCAAGAAAATTGACTTGGGAATGGATCGAGCCACATGCGGGCTAAAGGTAACAATTGCTTCTTCTACAAGAGGGCCTGGCCATCAAAAGAAAGACTGTGTGAAATATAAGCAATGGCTCGTAAGGAAGGGTAATGATTCTGTTATGATCTATTTTGAGTAAAATCTAACTAATGTGTTAGTGGATTCTTAGTGGATAGATTCAGAACTACTATTCACATATGTACTTACGTGCATGATTTGCTACAGACCAGGCCACCAACTGATGCAGAGCGCTCAATATACATAGGTAATGGTGTAAACGCTGACATAGCCTTAGGTTAGAGTCAGGTGTTGGAAGGACCCCACAAGCACAAGCACATTCAGCATCTCAGTCCAGAGAAAGAAGTCCTACGGGTAGGCCAGTTCATCCATTCCCTCGATTCCATGGAGGAAGACTCCCAAACGCTATTAGCAGTGGACTTGTCTCCATATTTTGTACACGCGCGAAACCCAAGAGGTTGAAGGAGACGAGAACCCTCTAGGGCAGGGGGAAATAGTCATATTGTTAGCTACTGACAATCCAGGCATAAATCAGTGGATGCATAGTTCTCAAATCAGGGCCAACTCCCAGGAGGATATAGAGCATGAGTCCCCATTAGTCCAGGACTATGACACAACAACTCGAAAAGGGGCCAAAGGGAGAAGGCAGAAGATCTAACAAAAAATATCCCCATATCCATTCGATGAAGGAGAATGGTACTGCAGACTAAGAAAGCTTAAGAGGAGGGCCATGAACTCAGGTTGTGTGACTGATGGATAACGCCCTCATTTGGAACGCTCGAGTGGTGGGAAACTCACCTACTATCAAAACCATTAAGAAACTGATAAGACGATATAATCCAAGCATTATGGCAATTCTTGAACCAATGTTAAGTGAAGAAAGGCGTGTCGTTGTAGGGCTCAAGTTGGATTTTCATGCATCCTTTTCAAATGCGGAGGTATGAGGGAAAATCTGGGTATTCTTTCGCAATTACCTTAATGTTTCCTTGTTGCATTCCTCTAACCAGATGTTATCCATTTAGTTGTGTTTATAGCTTATTAATGTCCCAATTGTCCTCTCATTTGTATACGCGTGCTGTAATAAGATGCTCAGACGAACTCTCTGGAGAGAAATGGAAGCCCTTGGCAGTAGCACTCAGGGCCCATGGGCTATCGATGGGGATTTCAATGACGTCTTAATTTCAAATGATAGAAGAGGAGGCCGTGACCTTGATCTTTCCAGTCTGAAAGATTTTTTAGAAGCGGTGCATAATTCTTGCATTTTGGATGTGGATTTTATGGGCAACCAATACACTTGGAGCAACAATAGACAAGGGCAAGCGTGGGTCAGGGCAAGATTGGACAGAGTCTTCATTAATTCTGAATGGGCCACTCTTTTTCCAGCATTTAAGGTGGAGACCTTGCCTAGAGTCAACTCGGATCACGCCCCTCTCATGCTGTCCTGCCCGAATCTTCCTTCTCCCAAAACCAAAGCCTTTTTGTTTCCTCAATATGTGGATTCTTCATGACTCCTTCCAGCAAACCATCAATAAGGCGTGGAATGGACAATGTTCTGATCAGCCTATGCAGAACGTACTCCTCAAGATGAAAAAAATGAATTAATTGCTAAAAATGTGGAATAAGGAAGTCTTCAGCAATGTGTTTCAGAATCTTCGGAAAGCCGAAATTGATCTGGAGGAGATAGAAAGGAAGATGCAGGATCAGCTAGATGGAAACTAGTTACAGGAAAGCTCGTCAGCCAGGAAACGTCTCGCTCAGCTGGAACTCATGAAAGAATCTATCTAGAAACAGAAAGCTAGAATATCCTGGCTTGAAGCAGGTGACTATAACATAAAATTTTTCCACAACTCAGCTAATGAGAAAGTTCATCGCACCTACATCTCGTAGATCAAAGATGATGAGGGGAACATTCTCTCAAACCGGGAAGACATAAAACGCGCAGCAGTGAAGTACTTTGAGGGTCTGTTTGGAACTGAACCTTGTAGTCCCACTAACGATCTGCTCCTGGGCATCCCTCCCTTGTTGTCTCGGGATAATAACAACGTCCTTTCTGCCCTCCTAACAATGGATGAAGTGAGGGCCATAGCTTGGGCCATCCCCAAAGATGGTGTGCTGGGGCCAGATGGGTTCTCGGCCGGTTTCTTCACAGAATGCTCGCAGATTGTGGGGAAAGATGTTCATGCTGCTGCCGTCAATTTATTTGAAGGGGGAGGTCTCCTGAGAGCCTTCTCTTCTTCCCCCATCTATTTGATTCCAAAGTCCCAGTCAGCCTCGTCTTTCAAAGATTTTCGTCTGATCAGCCTATGTAATGTAATCTACAAAATCTTCTCTAAGATTTTGGCCAACAAGCTCAGCCTTTTGCTCCCAAAACTAGTCTCCACAGAGTAAGGTGCATTTGTGAAAGGCAGGTCAATTTCAGAGAATATTACGCTAGCTCATGAGGCGATGAGGGATCTTAATAGAAAATTTTGAGGAGGCAATATGATTCTAAAGCTAGACCTTGAAAAAGCATATGATCAGGTCAGCTGGGATTTCCTCAAGAAAATTCTAAGGAAATTTGGCTTCAACCCCAAAGCGATTAATCTCATGGAGTCCTGCTAGAACAACACTTGGTCCTCGATCCTCATTAATGGGGAAGTGGTAGGCTTCTTTAGGTCTTCTCGTGAGCTCGTCAACCTTACAAGCTCACCCAGGGAAGCCCTATGATATCTCATCTCTTGTTCACAGATGACACGTTATTATTTGTGAATGGTAGCCAAAAATCTCCTCTCAGTCAAGCAGTTCCTTTCAAGCTTCCAATGAGTGTCGGGCTAAAAGATCAATTTGTGAAAGAGCTGCTTCTTATGTGGTTAAAATATGGTTGTAGGCCGAATCAAAGCTGTTGAACGCCTCTTGGGCTTCCTAAAGGTGTGCGCCCCTGTACAGTACCTCGGGGTTCCGCTTGTCAATGGGAGAGTGAAGAAGGCCGATTTCCAGTTCATAATAGATAAGGTGGAGCGTTGAATTAGTGGTTGGAACGCCAGATTTATCTCGCAGGTGGGTATGGCGACCCTCATCAGACATGTTCTTAGGAGCATGCCCATCCACATTTTAGTGGCGGTGCATGTCCCGGGCCTACTCATTTCAAAGCTAGATCAGATGTTTGCTCGATTCTTCTAGGGTGCGTCTGTAGTAAAAGACAAGCTTCACTAGATCTTCTGGAGAAGGATCACGACCCCAATAATGGAGGGTGGGCTGGGTATTCGCAGCATGAAAGAAGTGTCTGTGGGCCTTTCATATGAAGCTGGCCTGGGCGGTGAACTATGGGGACTCAAATGGCCCTTGGGTGTCACTCATGAGGGCTAAACACCAAGTGAAAATTGCTAGCGAAGATGGCCACATACTTTCGGAAAACACATCACCTTTGTGGAAAAAAATCAGGGTGGTCCTGCCAATATTGTCTGAAACTGCCCAATGGGATGTAGGGAATGGAGACATCAATTTGTGGGAATGTAACTGGACTGGACTGGGTCATCTACGCCAGCAAGCGATTTGCTCTATCCCAAAAAATCTGAGATCCTTGAAGGTAAACGAATTCATTGGCCCGGTAGGCCCATACCCGTCCTCGGTAATGCTGAATATGCTCCCTGTAGAGTTCTCAGAGTGAATCTTTACAAGAGGTTTTACCACGTCCGTTGAAAATCCCTCCTGTTTCTGGCCGCTATATCCGTCAGGAAAATTTTCTATCAACTCAGTGTGGACTCTCAGCCATTATAGACTATCATCCAAGAGGTGGTCCAAATGCATTTGGGCGAAAGATCTGTAGCCCAAAATCTCCCTTTTTACATGGAAATTGATACAAAGTGCAGTTCCCGTGGATGTCAGAGTGCAAGACAGAGGAGTTTCGCTGGCGTCTACCTGCAATTGCTGTGAGGAAACATCTCCGGTCAGTCCTAGCTACGAGTCCACCCCACATATTTTTCTTGAGGGGCAACATGCCTCCTTAATATGGCAGTTCTTCGGCGCAATGTTCAGTATCCCCTATATTTGTCAGTAGTCTTTTGAGAAGAGATTACTTCAATGGAGAAGCGTTGAAGCCCCTGGCATGGCCTCTCCCCAATTGCGTTCCATTCCCCCAATGCTAATTGTGTGGGAGATTTAGAAAGCTAGAAAATTTGCAAGGTTTAACTGTATCCCCATGCAATCAGACAAAATCATTCTTCATAGTAACGGTCACTTCCCAAATCATGCCATCAACTAGCCGTTGAGAGACCCTCCTCGCTTGCAGTCCTGGGATGGCTTGGGGCCCATCAGGGCTGATACCCACAGATATGACATTATTGTTTGGAAGAAGCCGGCTTTGGGTTGCGTCAAGCTGAATGTGGATGGCTCGGTGAGAGGGAACCCAGGCATGTCTAGGGGAGGAGGGGTGTGTAGGAATGACAGTGGAAACCTTCTCTTTGCCTTCTCGACGGGGTATGGAGTGAGATCCAATAATCTAGCTGAACTCCACGCGATTTATGATGGACTGGCTCTGTGTCAGGAGAACGGGCTTCTTAAGATTGAAGTGAAATCGAATTCCCAAGTCATAGTCGACCTTCTTCAAAAGAAGTTGAAGATATCCTGGCGCTGGAAACCGTGGGTCTCGAGGATCTGGAAAATGTCTCGCATGGCCTCTGTCTCCTTTAATCTAATCCCCCGAGAAGGAAACGGCCCTGCCGATGGAATGGCCCGCCAAGGAAGTATTGATCAGTCTTTCTCCCTCCTTTCCCAAGTAAAAGATCTACCAATGGAGGTGAGAGGCAAGATATTTCTGGACAAAATCAACTCAGGGAATATTAGATCTGGTTAACCAGCCAGTTTTGGATTCTGGTTGTGGTCCCCATGTGTAGAGTGGGTTGTAGCTTCTTTTTGTGGATAGTTAGCTAGCTGTAGCTTTTGAAGGCATATGTGGGTTCTCCTCCCATTTGTCTAGGATTGGATGAAGGAGTGACACGATAAGAGCAGCCCAAGGTTTTTTTCTAGGGACCCTCCCGAAAAACCATGTACATAAATTTTGGGGATCAATGAAATGCAAGTGGCATGAGTCCACCTTATTAAAGAAAAGGTTAGAGTCTGGTTATTTATTACATTTGGTATATACATTTTGTGTGCCTTCTATAAGGCGTAATTTGATCTCCATTTCTCATTTAGATAGATTGAGATATTCTTTTCAGTTTAATTGAGAATAAAAGATTACATATTTACTTTAATTCGATTATAGTTGGCACCGACTCTATGGTGAACAACCTATACCAGCTAGACTTGAATGCTTCACACACCAATAATGTAAATGACCTGCATGTAAATAAAATAGAATCTAAACAAAAACTAGACTATGAGAATTCCTCAACGTTGTGGCATAAGCGATTGTGCCATATCTCTTATGAGAGATTGGATAGGCTTGTGCGAGAAGAGATTCTTCATTCTCTAGATTTCTTTGACTATAAAGTGTGTATTGACTGCATTAAAGGAAAAAAAAGATCAGAACTAGAAAGAAAGGTGCAACAAGGAGTGTAGGATTCTTAGAGGTGATACATACGAACATTTGTCGACCATTCCCTACAGCATCCTGGAGTGGACAGAAATATTTATAGATGACTACTCTCATTTCGGGTACCTTAATCTTATGAGTGAAATATCAAATACCCTGGATGCTTTAAAAATCTATAAGGCTGAGGTTGAAAATTAATTTAATAAGAATATTAAAGTCGTCAGGTCTGACCGTGGTGGTGAATACTATAGTAGATATGATGAATCAGGTCACAATCCAGGGCTATTCGTTGGATACCTACAAGATTGTGGCATTGTCGCCTACTACACCATGCCTAGGACTCCAGAGAAGAATGGTGTGACTGAAAGGCGTAATCGTACCCTTATGGATATGCTGCGTAACATGATAAGCAATTTGACATTGCTAGAATCGTTGTGGGGTGATGTGATCAAAACTTCAATTCATATCCTTAACAAGGTCCCTAGCAAGGTTGTAAACAAAATCCCTTTTGAGTTGTGGAATGAGTCTCCGATATGTACATGTTTGGAGATAGCCTGCTTGATGCGTACATTAGTGGTGCACTCTTTAAAGTGTACCAGAGGAGGAGGCGTCGCCAACAGAGTAACGGAGTGAAGGAGTTGATGTGGATGGACATTGGGTCCACCCAACCTATTTTCTTACGCGCTATGAGTGCAGAAGCGGCTTGACCGCACCCTGACCATAGATCCATGGGTCGGATTTCATACCCTACCACACACGTGTTTTAGTTTTAAGCATTTTTATTCTTTTTTCTTATTTTAGAGACTTTATTGTACTTTCTTTATTTTTATTTTTATCTTTTTTGTTATTTTTCTTATTTTTAGGAGCTTCAGTGCACTTTTACTTTTTCTATAGCTTATATATACGTTGTGAGAAATCCTATTTCCATTATTATTGAATGAATAGAAATTCATCTCTTTTCTTCCTCTTTATTCAAGAGATTAGGGTTTCAGGATTGGCCTTTGGGTCTTGAGGATTCGACCCCGATTTCAGGTTTCATTCTTTCTAGATCTTCAAGGTGTAGAAAAAGGTAAGAATCATCTTCCTTCTTTTCTTCTGATAATAAAAGGAACTGTACTTTTTCATTTTGAACCCTTTATTCTTCACCCATTTAGTTCCTCTCTAGATATTCCCTTACTAGTTTGAACAAAAAAGAGGGATTGTTAGTCAGTAGAATCATATCCAAACTTGACTGTGGACTGACTTATATATGCTAGATATATAATATCCTTATATCCCTAGTTCCTCCCTTTTTACTGTTGTTAAGGGTCAAATATTGCATATTATCCCCCATTTATATCTTAGTTTTTATGGACATGATAATGGTTAATGTTTTATTTTACCATGTTTGTGTTGCAAGGTGAATTTAAGAGCTTGGATTGAAAAGGGTTCTAAAAGCATGAATTTGATGCTCAAGAATCACCAAGGTAAGGGATGGATCTTAGGAGACCAAGATTGAAAAATTCTCATGCTAAAGATCCAAGAAAATCAAGTGAGGAATGAAGAGAATCAAATATTTAAAGTGAAGAAAAGGAATCCTGAAATTGTCCTGAAAACAAATATATTCATGAAATTGTCCTGAGGAAGTATATTCTGAAACACTGGATCATTCTGTGAAATTGCATAGGTGAAGTCTATTTTGGAAAACTATGTAAATTTGAGGCGGTTTCTAGAGTTTTCTAACTAGGTGCAAAAGTTGGAGTTCCACAACTATAAATAAGACTCTGTAAGATGTTTCTAGGCATCTTATAGGGTTTAAGGAGTGGAGCAAAAGGGTGGAGAAGCCGTCGCCAAGAGTTTTTCTTTTTCTTTCTTAGTTGCTTTCATATTTTTCTTAAGAGACTTTGGTCCAATCATGTCTATAGTTGGTTAAACCTCTTAAATAGGGCTAAGAGGTGAAGCTTGTAGCATGATGGGATGTTTCTATTGCTTTGATTCATGTTTATGTTGAACTCCGTGGATTCTAATTTGATATTTAAGGAATACTTTTAGTTTTTAATGGTTTATTGTGACTCAAATTACAGTAGATCTGCAATAGCTTTGAGTATCTTCTTTTCCTGATTTGAGATTGTGAAATCAGTAAGTCCTGTTGTTCACCATCATCTCTTAGGCAAGGTAAGGTGATAGAATCCTTCCAAATATTCACAATTCTCCTGCTTTGAGATTATGTGATTGGTAAATCCTATTGTTTGCTATTATCTCCTGGGCATGGTTCGAAGATGGAATCCCTGCCAATTATCATAGTTCTCCTTCATTGAGAATTAGGTCAATAGAAGTTCAGATTTGGTTTTATTAATATATTTTTCAATTGGATATGATAGGACTCCAATTTTAATTATGTTACTTAAATTAAGCAAGAGGGCTCCCTGATCACTACAAGTGGATACTTGGAACCCTAGTTCCTATCTTTAAATTCTAAGTTTACTTTATTCACAATTACTCTCTCAAATACTTCAGAATTAGTTTTACATCTTCTTCTAGTTCTACTTCTAGTTAATTTCAGAAACATACAAGTTTCAATCCCTGTGGATTCTACCTCGGTTTTACCAAGATTATTACTACATCGCGACCCTACACTTGGGGTTGTGAACAACTGTTTACGCGATTTTATGCTAAAGGGTATGATCCTAACAAAATGACATTATCTTTGTGTTAAAATTTACCTAATCCCTTTGATTGAAAATGGTTAGTTGATTCATGTATTTATTTGAATATTCTTTAACGTAATTATACATGCAACTAGGACTAAGTCATCACATGTCCCTGCATCACTGCTAAGGCTAAAGTTTATAATCCACATGAAAGCAAGCTTGACCCTAAAATCATAAGTTGTTTCTTTATAGGATATCCAGAAAGGTAAAAAGGGTATTGATTCTACTGTCTTTCCCACTCTATCAAGATTGTTGAGACTGGGAATGCCAGATTCATTGAAGAAACTAAAAATAGGAGCACGAACATTAGGAACTTTGTATTCGAGGAAAAAAGGACTATAACTCTGGTCACAATCATCTTAGATCACATGGATATAAATACTGTAGTCAAGCCTATAATCACTGCAGAACACCATGATGAACCTCATGTACAACCCACTGATGAGGGAAATCAAAATTACACCCAAGAGGGTGAGCCATTGAGAAGATCTGAAAGAGAGAGGAGGACTATAAATCGAGACAATTACATCATATATCTATAGGAGTACGAGTTTGACATAGAGGTGGAAAAGGATTCTGAATCCTTTGCACAAGTCAAATAGAGTAGTGATCCTTCTCGTTGGATTGATGTTATGAAGGATGAGTTAAAATCCATGAGGCATAATAAAGTGTAGGATCTTGTTGAGTTATCCTCAGGAATAAAACTGATTGGTTGTAAATAGATATTTAAAACCAAGCGAGACTCCAAAGGTAATGTCGAAAGATATAAAGTCACACTTGTTGCCAAGTGTTTTAACCAGTGTGAAGCATTGACTTTAAAGAGACTTTCTCACCAGTATCTAAGAAAGACTTGTTCATGATCATAATGGCTCTTGTAGATCATATAAATTTAGAGCTACATCAGATGGATGTAAAGACTACATTTCTCAATGAGGATCTAAATGAGAACGTATATATTTTACAACCTCAAGGTTTTGTAGCCGATGACTCAAAACATCTAGTTTTTAAATTGAAGAAATCGATTTATGGGTTGGAACAGGCATCGCACAATGGTACCTAAAGTTTCATGAAGTGATTTCCTCATATGGTTTTATAGAAAGCATTGCGGATAAATGTATCTACATTAAAATCAGTGAGAGTAAGTTCGTTGTATTGATTTTATATGTTGAAGACATCTTGTTAGCTAGTAGTGACATCAAGATGTTTAGCAACACTAAGAAATTTTTATCTCAAATATTTGAAATGGAGGACCTTAGTGATGCCTTTTATGTTATTGGCATTGAGATTTGCCGTCATATCATGTTGATTGCTTGGCATGTCATAGAGGGCCTATATTAATAGGGTACTCGAAAAGTATGGCATGCAAAATTGTGCTCTTAGACAGTCGCCCATTATAAAGGGTGACAAATTTGGCTAATATCATTATCCTAAGAATGATTTGGAAAAGAATTGAATGAAAGCTTTTCCATACGGGTCAGCAGTAGGGAGCATCATGTATGCTCAAGTCTGCATGCGACTGGATATCGCTTTTGCAGTTAGAATGTTGGGTAGGTATCTATCTAATCCAGTAATGCAGCATTGGATAGCAGCAAAGAAGGTGTTATGGTACCTATAGAGAACAAAGGACTTCGAACTCACAAAAGATCTGATCATCTGGAGTTGGTTAGATACTCAGACGAAGATTATGCTGGCTATGTTGATACAAAGAAGTCCACCTCAGGCTACATCTTCATGATGGTTGGAGGGGATGTGTTTTGGAAAAGCGTAAAATAGTCAACCACATCCTCATCCACCATGGAAGATGAATTCATTGCTTGTCATGAGGCATCTAATCAGGCATTATAGTTATAAAGTTTCTTCTCAGGTTTACGGGTATTGGAGCATATCCTGAAACCATTGAGAATCTTTTACGATAATTTAGCTACGATTTCTTTCTCTAGTAACAACAAGCATTCATCAAAGTCGATGCATATCAACATCAAGTATCTTAAGGTCTATTTGATTTTTCATGTAACAGGTAATTACCTGGTAAATGAGTAATAATTACTTACCTAGGTAATTACCACTTTGGAAATGATGCAGATGTGACTGCTTAACTTTTGGGCACTAGAACCGAGGATGGTTGCCAAATGAATGTAGGGCCCACTTTGATCTACGTGGCTTATCCACACTGTTCATCCTATATGTTAGCCTCATTTAGGGCATGAACCCAAAAATGAGGCAGATACAAAGCTCAAGTGGACTACACTATAGGAAACTGTGATAAGTCATTCACCCACCGTTAAATACTTCTTGAGGCTCCTAGATACTTTAGATGAAGCTGATATTTTTGTTTTCCTCTTATCCATGCCTGTGTGACCTTATGAAGGGTTTAGATGACAAATAAATTCTGATGTGGGCTTGGTGAAAGAAATAACTTTCAATGGTAGACGTTTCATCGACAGTATTTCCTTTGGTGTGGGCGAATTAAGCATTGGATCTGCCCCTATTTTCAGATAATGCCCCCAAAATGTTCATCTAAAATAGATGGATGGCATGGATATGTCAAATATATCACAGTGAAACTCATGAATTTAAGTCAATTTTTTTGTACGATTTTACAAAGCTGAAATACAGCCTGGTTATCAAACACGTTCAATAATAATAATTACTCATTTACTATGCATTTACCATTACAATGGAAAATCAAACAGTCCCTTATTGTAAAGGAAAGAGTTCAGAATCATCAAGTGTATGTGGAGTTCATCGACATTAAGCAGATGATTGTAGATCCGCTCACTAAAGGGCTCCTTATCACGCTATTTCAGGAGCATGTAACATCCATGAGAGTCATTGATCCCATAAATATTTTCAGTTAGTGGGAGTTAAGTGTGTTTTATTTTCATGGAGATTGAAGAGATCTCATTTGATAAAGTTTTAATGATTTTGGTATAAAGTTTATTTCTGCTTCTTTTTAAGTATTTATAATATATTCTTAAGTAAGTAGAATTACAATCGTGTCTCGTTATAGATATCTTTAAAGCTTCAGGACCTCTTATGAATAGACACACATCATCATATTACGTGTGTAATCCTTATACCACACTTCCTAATTCCTAATCTATGTCATTAAAACTAACAGCATTTGTGTTTAGTATCACTTCGTTTAGATTAAATATTGTGATGACTATCACGGTCCGATACTAGCAATCTTGATGGACTAGATTGTCATTGTATTACCCATATTATCCAACAATTGCATTGGTTAACCTTTTGGATGTTTTCTCAAAATTAAAACATATTTTTAAAAGATTAATCACAATGTGGCCCAAGTGGGAGAATGTAAGAACTCTATAAAGTGGGCCTTATTAATCATGGGTCTAGATTATCCTAAGGGTTAGATAATGTGATTGGGTGTACTAGTGGGCCCCACTTAGTTGTGATACGTCCAGAAATTCATGTAGGGCTGGGATGCTAGAACTATAACAAAAATATAACATTCGAGTGGAAGTGGGATTGCAATTCGTGTGGAGCCTTTAAGGAGAGGAGTTTTGATGGGTTTCAAACTCCTCTACCCTCAACATATATAAAACAGTGTTGGGTCCCCAATCCAACACCGATGACAGAAGCTTCATCCCCATCACAACTTCTCTAAAGGTGTAAGGAGAGGAAGACTTCAACATCCTATCTACAGCAATGGCATCCCAACAAGGTAAGCCATCTGTCTCTTTAGATCTCTATATCCAATGCAAACAAGGTCCTTTAGAAATTTTGCATATAGTATTACACATACCTGACATCACCCAATTTTAGTGGCCTCTAGGTAGCCTCATAAAGTGAGATAAAGTCATCTAGTTAAAATCATGATCCGTACATGTCCTCTGGGTCTAAGGATTGATATCTTTCACACAATATCGAGCCCTTAGTTTTATAAATATATATATATATATATATATATATATATATCATAGTCTTGTGATAATAGGTCCCAAATTATTGACCTAAGTTCAATCCTTTAATGTAACATTTAAAGAACCAATATTAAGATCATATATCAATGCCATACACTCCCCTATCGGGTAAGGGCGAAGGCATAACCACCAAGTCGCCTCATAATAGTAGAGATTGTCCATCTAGACCCAAGTCAGTCCCCTCACATAGACGATCATACATCTCATGGAATGATGTTTATAGATGTATTTTTAAGTATCCATGAAGATCATAACACACATGGTATTGAGATACATGGATCACAACTCTTCATTTAATAGCCACTACGTCCAATCTCATATTCCCAAGGATAAAAGAGGATTCATTCCTCAAATAAACTTTGTGAATAAAATAAGTTAAAGGTGACACTATATTTTAGTTAGAGCATATTATACTTGTCTGAAGGAAGTATGATATTTAAGATCAATGGTTAAGATCTTCCCTACCACATCCACATGACCTACAAATTAATGCGTAGATTGTTTTTTTAGTGTAAAACTTCAATAGGTCCATCATGTAAATAATTTGTATTATTATTAAACCATGGGTTGTGCTTTATATAAATTGAGAGAAAAGAAAAACAAAAAAATAAAAAATAAAAAATCTTAAGTAAGCTTAAGCATATTACAAGGTCATGCATTGTACAATACTGCAGAGTACACAACCCTTGTATATTTCATTTTTCTCAGGTTAGTTGGAACTTTATTAAGAAAAGTAATGAAAATATATGTTGGGAGAATGGCGAAATCACACATAAATGAATCTAGGATAGAAATACAAAATCATCAAGCAAAAGGAAGAAGAACATAGCGATTTAACATGGAAAGCCCTTTCGGGAAAAAACCACGGCACAAATATGTCCATCAACTAACAGAGGAAATTTAGAAAATACTCGATGGCATCTAGTTGACTTTGATGACATCAAAGCCTACTCGATGACATTGAACCCGTTATTGACAGATTGATGCTTTAACAGATTTAAGACATCTATCAACAACAATCTTCATCATGTCTTCAATCTTTAAGCGTGTAGCTTCTTGACCTTTTGTCTTATCTCTGCCTCGCATCATAGCTTCATTAATGCTTCTCATGCATACTCCATCTTCTTTTTATGCCATTGCCAAGCCTAGAGAAGTTGCACATAACTTGAACTTCCCTGTAGAAACAACCTTGGTGAGCATGTCTATTAGATTCACACTAGTGTGAATCTTCTCCAGAGTCATGCCTCCTTCTTCAAGAACCTGTCAGATAAAGTGGTGATGAACATCAATGTGTTTAGTATGAGAGTGATAAACAGAATTTTTAGCCAAATTTATAGCATTTTCGCCATCACAATTAAACGACACAACTTCCTGCTGAAACCCTAATTAATTTATCATGCCTCTCAACTAAACACCTTCCTTAAAGGCTTCTGTCACTACCATATACTTTGCTTCGGTCGTAGAAAGGGTCACTACGGACTAAAGCTTTGACTTCCAACTAATTGCTCCACCCACTATTATAAACGATTATCATGAAGTAGACTTTCCAAAATCCACACTGCCAGCGTAGTCTAAATCCACATACCTTATCAACTTTGCCCCTATTTTCCCGAAAGTTAAGACGTAATTTTTTATACCTTGAATGTATCAAAGTAGTCATTTCACTACTTTTCAATGTTACTTGTCGAGGTTTAACATGTATCTGCTCACAACACCGATTGCCTGTGAAATATTTGGTCTCGTACAAACCATGGCATACATTAAACTTCCAAGCTTGAAGTGAGCTGCGTGGGGAACGCTCATCAGCTTTGCCTAGTCTATCCCATACTTGATTTGTAACATCCTGAATTTTCACGGCCAGAGTATATACTTGTGCCCGAGGAAACTGGGTGTTAATAATGTAAAACTGGATTGCTCTGAAATCGCACCCTTTTTTTCATTTGAATCACATCCAGATACATTCATGAAGGCAACATTCACAAGAATAAAATTAACTGTATTGATTATATATCATTAGAGTAAAAGGAATTTTTAAGGCCTTCCCAAAGAAAGCTCATTACATTCGTCGAGTTCGCAGCGGAGGTATAAATCTAATTAAATAATCTAGCTTCAAATTCTTTCAGCGTAGTCTTCTATAGGAAGTAGGCCCTCTAAGTATTTAAACTTGTACGTCACCTGTATAATCTGTACGGTTGGGAGAGGGTCAATGCCCTACTTACAGTGAAGCTTATCCTTTAAGATTAACAATAATTCAAGAGATTCATAATAGAGAAAGTAAGGGTCTGATATGTCCCGTACTCCACTAACACGAGGGTATCAGCATGTGCAAACAACTTACATGAGATGCACGCCTAACAAAGTGTGTGGGGCTGATCATACGTAATGATCATCACAATGTGGAATACAATTTATAGATAACCGGCTCGACCCACACTCTCACTATACGGATATTCGCTGGCATGGCCAAGATTACTGTGGATTTACGAGAAATCCCCAAGGCGCACAACACATGGGCTGGGTGAATTATGAACATGATTTGTTCATGGAGCGACTATTTGTGACATCTAATCCTAGAGTTATGTGACATTGCATTTGTGAATTACACACATCGATTTGTGCACCACTACTGGGAGGCTCAAGGACTTACGTGCCTTAAGAGGGTCTTTACCCAGAGCATATTACACTACGCCAAAATTGCGGATTTGCGACGGACCAAATCCGTCGTATAACCAAATAAACAACGGATTTCATCCGTCGATTGGTCCGTCACTGTTTATTAGGTCATTTTTTTCTGACAGATAATATCCATCGTTTAATCTGGGACGATAAGGTCCATCGCAGATTACCGACGAATAAGATCCGTCGCTAAAATTTGAAAAAACCCACCCGAAATATTCGTCATTAAAAATATTGGCAACGGATAAGGTCTATCACTAATATGAGGAGAGCGACGGACTCAAATCCGTCGTTGATTTTCAATGTTTTCAAAAATTAGCGACGGATTTGGTTCATCGCTAAAATATCTGTGAATAAAAAAATATATCATCAAATTTTTTTATTTTTTTTTTTTGAATCTTACACCTGATGGTCATTCAAAAAATAATTCATACAATTGTTTAATAAGAATTCTATTCACAAAATAAATCCTATCCACATGATAGTTTAATAAGAATTATATTCATCAAACTAAAAAGTTAAAGCATACTAAAAATAAAGACTCCCTGCCAAAGCATTATATGATACCTCATATGAAAAATACATGCACATAAATGGGATCCACTAAATATGATACCTCATATGACAAATACCTCATATAACAACATATAACCATTGACTTGTAAAAGCCTGCAACTCCCTAATGAAATCTAATATATACTTGCATACTTCTAGGAGACGAGAGCTTTTGCTGGGACACTTGTTCCAGCTTGAATCCACAGCTATCTACCATGGGAACATATTCATCAAACTCTGAGAACCCTGCCCTTCTAACTATTTTAGCCTATATAGTGAGGAAAACAAATCATAACAGGTATGAGTATCTCGAATCCTTGATATCTTTCTTCTGATGTTTCCTACTTTATACTTCAAACACTGACAATGTAGATATAAATTTCTATAGATACTTTAAATTTACAATTTTCATGTGATAATAATGGTTTTCACTAAATAATGAATCTGTATGTCAGTGTATCCATCTTTTCTACACTGATGCATTGGAGACCTTATATCTGGTCATTTCTTGATGCAAATAGCTCAGGATGATTAAGAGTCTTGTACCAGGTTGGGAAAGAAGAGTCTAAGATAAACTAAAAAATATTTCACATGATTGTTTAATAAGAATCACATTCACAAAATTTAAAAGATTGTGCTAAATATAAAACTACACTAAATATCAATTTATGTGTTTGGATGCTCAGGAGGCCTTAATAAGAAACTAAACTAAATATATAGTAAATAGCCAAAATTAGGTCAGCTATTGATGAAATAAGTTAACAAAATAGGCAAAAAAAAAATGACCATTACAGCCCATAAAACGGTTCAACGGCGTGGAAAAGAGAACAAGTCACATGCCAATTCTACAACGAACGGTAAGCAAGCCTTAGAGAAATTTACCACTGTATGACCCATTTATGGCCCATTTACACGTTGGATCCCACCTCATTTTACCTTAACAAAATAAGCCCCAACTGTACGGATGCCTTCCCAAAGGTCAAAAATGCCCCTGCTTTTTCCTTCAAGTGGATCGGCTGGTGCTTGAAGACGAACGTTGACACTCCTCAAACTCCAAGTTGTACGAACGGTTTAAAAGAGATCAATGTTACATGGGCCCCACAGTTATGTATTTATTATATCCACAACGTTCATCCATATTTCGAGATCATTTTGAAGCATTATAAAAAAAATAATTCATATCCAAAGATCAACTGGACCACACCACAAAGAGCAGCAAAAAATTAATTTTCACCATTGAAACTTTTGTAGGGCCCACCATAACATTTATTTTCCATCTAATTAATTAATAACGTCACAAAGACTTGGATGAAAAGGATAAACAAATTTCATAATGATCCAAAACTTCTGTGACCCCTAAAAGGGTTTCAATGGTAGATGCTCAAAGCAGAATGGTAATGTCATATGATACGGACAGACCTAAAGCTACGGATTATAACCGTAGCCAAAGATACCATAATCCGTAGCCATAGAGGTATTTCTGGGGTGGGCTCGCCGAACTAGCGCCCCCACGCCCACCTGGCGGCCCCTATGGCTGCGGATTATAACCGTAGCCATGACGAACTACTTTTACAATTTTATTTTATTTTATTGTTTTATTTTATTTTAGTTTTTTTTTTTACATGGAGAACTTTATTCTACCTACAAATTTCTCTAAAACATATTTATATAAATATGTATATATAAGCATATAAAACATTTTTTCTCTCTTTTTTTTTTTCATTTCTTTCTATATTCATTTAACAAGAATGTCTTCTATACCAAAATTAGTTATTTGACGTACCCTATATGATTTTGGGGTAGGAGAAGCTACTCTAGCCAACCAACTTGGTTATTTTCGAAGATTCCATCAGGTCGATGGACGAAAATTCATTTCATTCACTTCGCGGTCAATTTCATTTACTTTGCAATCAATTCCATGCATTTCACAGTCAATCCTGGCGATTCCCCTTCACTTCACGGTCAATTCTATGCATTTCACAATCAATTCCCTTCACTTCATGGTCATTTTCACGCATTTCATGGTCAATTCACTTCACTTCACGGTCATTTCCATGCATTTCACAGTCAATTTTGGCAATTTTGTTTAGACTCACGGTCATTTCCATGCATTTCATGGTCAATTCCCTTAACTTCACGGTCATTTCCATGCATTTCATGGTCAATTCGCTTCACTTCACGATCATTTCCACGCATTTCATGGTCATTTTCGGCGATTCCGTTTTGATTCACGGTCATTTCCATGCATTTCACGGTCAATTTTGGTGATTCTGTTTAGATTCACAGTCATTTATATGCACTTCACGGTCAATTCCCTTCACTTCACAGTCATTTCCATGCATTTCATGGTCAATTTTCTTCACTTCACAGTCATTTCCATGCATTTCATGGTCATTTTTGGCAATTCCGTTTGGATTCACGATCATTTCCATGCACTTCACAGTCATTTCCATGCATTTCACGGTCATTTCGCTTCACTTCACGGTCATTTCCATGCATGGGAATGACTGTGAAGCGTTACCCGAACTCCCAATGGAATGACCGTGAAGTGCATGGAAATGACCATGAAATTAAACGGAATCGCTGGAAATGACCGTGAAATGCATGGAAATGACCGTCAAATGAAGCACATTGAATGTGAAATGCATGGAAATGGTCGTGAAGTGAAGGGAATCGACCGTGAAGTCCATGGAAATTACCGTGAATCTAAACGGAATCGCCGAAATTGATCGTGAAATGCATGGAAATGATAGTGAAGTGACACGAATTGACCGTGAAAAGCATGCAAATGGTCGTGAAGTGAAGGGAATTGACCGTGAAGTGCATCGAAATGACCGTGAATCTAAACGAAATCACCAGAATTGATTGTGAAATGCATGGAAATACCGTGAAGTGAAGCGAATTGACTGTGAAATGCATGGAAATGACCATGAAGTGAATGGAATTGACCGTGAAGTGCATGGAAATGACCATGAATCCAAACAAAATTGCCGGAAATGACCGTAAAATGCATGGACCGTGAAGTGAAGCAAATTGACCGTGAAATGCATGGAAGTGACCGTGAAGTGAAGGGAATTGACCGTGAAGTGCATGGAAATGACCGTGAATCTAAACGAAATCGGCGGAACTGACCGTGAAATGCATGGAAATGACTGTGAATATAAACAGAATCGCCGAAAATGACTATGAAATGCATGAAAATGACCATGATGTGAAGCGAATTGACCACGAAATGCGTAGAAATGACCGGGAAGTGAAGGGAATTGACTGTGAAGTGCATCAAAATGACCATGAATCTAAACAGAATCGCTGGACATGATCGTGAAATGCATGAAAATGACCGTGATGTGAAGCTAATTGACCATGAAATGCATAGAAATGGCCGTGAAGTGAAGGGAATTAACCGTGAAGTGCATGGAAATGACCGTGAATCTAAATGGAATGCGTGGAAATGACCATGAAATGCATGGAAATGACCATGAAATGCATGGAAATGACCTTGAAGTCAAGTGAATTAAGCGTGAAATGCATGGAAATGACCATGAAGTGAAGGGATTTGACTGTGAAGTCAATCATTTTCACGCTTTCACGGTCAATTTGCTTCACTTCACAGTCATTTTCATTCATTTCTGGCGATTCCGTTTAGATTCACGGTCATTTCCATGCACTTCACGGTCATTTCCCTTCACTTCATGGCCATTTCCATGCATTTTATGGTCATTTTGCTTCACATCATGGTCATTTCCAGCATTCCGTTTAGATTCACGGTCATTTCAATTCCCTTCACTTCACGGTCATTTCCATGCATTTTGCGCTCAATTCGCTTCACTTCATGGTCATTTCCATGCATTTCACGGTCATTTCCAGCAATTCCGTTTAGATTCACGGTCATTTCGATGCACTTCATGGTCAATTCCTTGCACTTCACAGTCATTTCCATGCATTTCATGGTCAATTCGCTTCACTTCACGGTCATTTCCATGCAGTTCATGGTCATTTCCACGCATTTCACATTCAATTCACTTCAGTTCACGGCCATTTCCATGCATTTCACGGTCATTTTCGGCGATTCCGTTTTGATTCACAGTCATTTCGATGCACTTCACAGTTAATTCCCTTCACTTCACAGTCATTTCCATGCATTTCACGGTCAATTCACTTCATTTCATGGTCATTTCCATGCATTTCACGGTCAATTCTGGAGATTCTATTTAGATTCATGGTCATTTCCATGCATTTCACGTTCAATTCGCTTCACTTCACAGTCATTTCCATGCATTTCATGGCCAATCCTGAGAATTCCATGTTGATACACTGTCATTTCCATGCATTTCCCGGTCAATTCCCTTCACTTCACGGTCATTTCCACGCATTTCAAGGTCAATTCGCTTCACTTCATGGTCATTTCCATGCATTTCACGGTCATTCCCAGTGATTCCGTGTTGATTCACTATCATTTCTACGCATTTCATGGTCAATTCCCTTAACTTCATGGTCATTTCCTCGCATTTCACGGTCAATTCGCTTCACTTCACTGTCATTTCCATGCATTTCACGATCATTCCCGGCGATTCCGTGTTGATTCATGGTCATTTCCATGCATTTCACGGTCAATTCCCTTCACTTCATGGTCATTTCCATGCATTTCATGGTCAATTCGCTTCACTTCACTGTCATTTCCATGAATTTCACGATCATTCTCGGCGATTCCGTGTTGATTCATGGTCATTTCCATGCATTTCACGGTTAATTCTCTTCACTTCACGGTCATTTCCATGCATTTCATGGTCAATTCGCTTCACTACACGGTCATTTCCATGCTTTTCACGGTCATTCTCGGCGATTCCATGTCGATTCATGGTCATTTCCCTTCACTTCACGGTCATTTCCACGCATTTCACGATCAATTCGCTTCACTCCACGGTCATTTCCATGCATTTCATAGTCATTTCCACGCATTTCACGGTCAATTCCCTTCACTTCATGGTCATTTCTACACATTTCACAGTTATTCCCGGCGATTCCGTGTTGATTCACGATCATTACCATGCTAGGAATGACCGTGAAATATGTGGAAATGACCCTAAAGTGAAGGGAATTGACCGTGAAATGCATGGAAATGACTGTGAATCAACATGGAATCGCCAGGAATGTCCGTGAAATGCATGGAAATGACCGTGAAGTGAAGCAAATTGACTGTGAAATGCATGGAAATGACCGTGAAGAGAAGGGAATTGGCCGTGAAATGCATGGAAATGACCATGAATCAACACGGAATCACTGGGAATGACCATGAAATGCATGGAAATGACTGTGAAGTGAAGCGAATTGACCGTGAATTTTGTGGAAATGACCGTGAAGTGACAGGAATTGACAGTTAAATGCATAGAAATGACTGTGAATCAAAACGGAATCGCCAGGATTGACTGTGAAATGCATGGAAATGACCATGAAGGGAAGGGAAATGACTGTGAAGTGAAGGGAATTGACCGTGAAATGTCTGGAAATGACCATGAATCAACATGGAATCATTGGGAATGACCGTGAAATGCATGGAAATGACCGTGAAGTGTAGCAAAATGACCGTGAAATGCGTGGAAATGACTGTGAAGTGAAGGGAATTGACCATGAAATGCGTGGAAATCACTGTGAATCAACACGGAATTGCCAGGAATGACCATGAAATGCATGGAAATGAACATGAAGTGAAGCAAATTAACCTTGAAATGCGTGGAAATGACCGTAAAGTGAATGGAATTGACCATGAAATGCCTGGAAATGACCGTGAATTAACATGGAATCACTGGGAATGACCATGAAATGCATGGAAATGACCGTGAGGTGAAGCGAATTGACCGTGAAATGCATGGAAATGACCATGAAGTGATGGGAATTGACTAATAAATTCATGGAAATGACCATGAATCAATCAGAATCGCCGGGATTGACCGTGAAATGCATGGAAATGACCGTGGAGTGTAGGGAAATGACCATGAAATGCATGGGAATGACCGTGACATGCAGGGAAATGACCGTGAAATGCATAAAAATGACCATGAAGTGAAGGGAATTGACTGTGAAATGCATGGAATTGATCACCAAGTAAATAAAATGAATGAAATTGACCACTAAGTGAATGAAATGGATTTTCGACCATCGACCTAATGGAATCTTGGAAAATAACTAGGTTGGTTGGTTAAAGTAGCTTCTCCTACCCCAAAATCATATAGGGTATATCAAGTAACTAATTTTAGTTTAGAAGATATTCTTCTTAAATGAATAAAGAAAGAAATGAAAAAAGAAAGAAAAAAATTTAATATGTTTATATATACATATTTATATAAATATGTGTTAGAGAAAATTATAGGTAGAATAAAGTTCTCCATGTAATAAAATAAATAAATAAATTGCAGAGTTTGTTGTCACGGTAGTCCGTTTATGGCTACGGTTAATATCCGTAGGCATAGGAGCCACTGATGGGTGTGGCTCTGCCGGACAGGCAAGCAACTGGCGTGGGGGCCACTAGTTCAGCGAGCCCACCCCGGATAGGCTTCTATGGCTTTGAATTAGGGTATCTATGGCTATGGTTATAATTCTTAGCCATAGGTCTAACCGTAGCAAATGACTTTACCATTCTGCTTTGAACGTCTACCGTTGAAACCCTTTTAGGGGTTACAAAAGTTTTAGATCATTATGAAATTTGTTTTTCCTCTTCATCTAGGTCTTTATGACCTTATGAATAGATTGGATGGAAAATAAATGTTATGGTGGGCCCTACAAAAGTTTCAACGGTGAAAATTAATTTTCTACTGCTCTTTGTGGTGTGGTCCCATTAATCTTTGGATATGAAATTATTTTTTTGATAATGCTTCGAAATGATCCCACGACCCAAACCCAAAAATCGGATTCACAGGAATCCCGATCGTCAGATCCGGTGTCGACAGCCTCCATAGTACACCCATGCTCGGCTCCCAGCGCCCATATGCCAGGTTCCGATCCTGGGATCTTACAAGGAGGATTTTCCAACGTACATTTATCTCGTAAGAAGCATAACCACAAGTTTACCCAAATCACAAAGGCAACATTATCATCACATATCCACTAATATAAACATTTGAATATAATGTTGAAAGGAAAATACATATGCCAAAATCAAAGCTCCAGAAGTCAGCTACATGCTCCAAGCTCCACGCTGTTGCAACCTAACATCACCTGCACGCATCTATCGTGCATAAGCTTATAGAAAGCTTACAGGGTGTGTAAGTGTGTACACAAGGTAAGTGTCAAGTATTCAATATAATACCAAATCATACAATATTGAAAATACTGGTAAGATCATGAATCATACGATATCAGAGTATGTAATACAGATCAACTATACAAGAGAGGAGTCATAAAGAGCCAAATATCAGATATCGAGGATGCAATGGAATATACAATTCCTGATGAGTTCACGAATACCATCAGCCATATCTAAACCATATATATGCAGAAACATAGTAATTCAAAATGTCATATACCGCAAATGTAATGCAATATGCGGTGTGAATGGAATGACCATGCTAGATTGTGAAGTTGGGATGATGGTATGTAGTATCAAAAGCCATGGGGTCCATCACAAGGGACTTCTATTTAAACTAGTCTCATACCTAATTTGGATATTCAGACTCAATGTGGTAAACTCCTGATCTCAGGTTAGTCGCGCGCCCCAACCAAAATCCTGGCCATTACGAAGGTATACGTAATAAATAGTTGTGCACCACTAGCTCGAGTGGCTAGTGAATGAATGAATGAGTATGCAACTCCTACTTGACAAATCAGTACTGAACATCTCTAGGGTCGTCACTGGGGTCTAGTACACTCTACATGTAAATCGCCACCCACTGACCCGCGACCATGTAATTGGAAGAGACCTCACTATCCGCCTAGCCAGTAGTAAGCCAATATCTACCTGACACGTCGATAGAGGACCCATTCACGAGCTGGTCAAACTCAGCCTACCTATGCCCCCTACTCTTGGGCGGGTAAGGCCACACCCCCTCCCAACCGACCATGACACAATGGGAGACGCGGCCTCGTGGTTTTCGGCACTCGAGCGTTCATGTATCCACTCAGTCTCGACATTGGGGCATCTCCTGGCCTCGAAGGTTTAGGGACTTTCACCTACAGACATCCAAAGTGCCCAGATGCTCGAACTAAACATTTTCGGCGTCCCATCTAATCATCCACGACATACCTGTGAAGGTCACAGCCCTAATGTCGCTAGCGTGCGCTCATGTGGGATAACTCCACCTATTAGGTAGTCCCATAAATCATTTATACTATGACGTATGTAATGATCAATCACATCTTACAATAAATATGCAGATGATGTATATGGGCATGTATCATGATGCTATGCTGTCATATACTCATAATCGGTATCAATAATCGGCATTGACAATCGGCTTCGACAATGTGGACATTTAATCAACATTGCCACGAAGGAATGACCCACATAGAGCCTAACATATAGTGGATCCATGGCCTCACACAAGGGCCTAATATACGACACCATGGGCCTCACTTAAGAGTTTAATATACATCATGATGGGCCTCTCACATGGGCCTGATATACAACACAACGGGCTTCATCGCCTGACCCTCAAATGCACCACAATGGGCCTCATCACATATGCCTCACATACATTACATAGGCCTTAAATGCATCAAGCCAAGCTGATCCTCAAATACGGGCCGCATATACATCACAATGGGCCTCGGCAATCGGCCTCGATATCCATCCTTGACAATTGACCTTGACAATCGAAATTGGCCTCGATAATCAGAATCAACCTTCGTAATCAGAATCGGCCTCGATAGTCAGAATCGACCTCGACAATTGAAATCGGCCTCAATAATTGGAATCGGCTTCTATAATCAGATCGGCCTCGATAATCGGCACCAATAATCAACATCGATAATTGGCACCGATGATCGGCCTATAAGCAAGGCAGGGTCCATATATGAACTACCGATCGAACCATAATATAAAGATCGGCCCTCGGTCGTGGTTATATCAAACCCGATAGCGCAAAACCATCCATCTATGGTGAATGGAGGCGCACTGATTAAGTTTAACCCAAGAGAAAATGATGAGGAAGGGCTTTACAAGGCCTAAGGGAAGGTCACAATGTGGACATCCAACCATCAATGCCCATCAATGTGGACCTTTAACTAACATTACTCCCAAGGAATGACACTAATAGGGTCAATCGTATAATGAGTCCATGGTCTCATACAATGGTCTAATACACATCATCATGGGCCTCGCTTATGGGGCATATACGCATCACATTGGGCCTCACTCATGGGCCAATGTATATAACATCGGGTCGTATCAATGGGTCGAATCAAATGGGCCGGTACAAATGAGCTAAATTAATTGGGCTGAGTCAATGGGTTGAATCAAATGGGCCAAAATCAATTGGGTCGATCAAGTGGGCCGATACAAATAGGTCAAGCCAATGGGCTGAATCAAATGGGCCAAGTCAATTAAGTTGATCAAATGGGCCGATACAAATGGGTCGAGTCAATGGGCCGAATCAAGCAGGCCAATTCAAATGGGCTAAGTCAATTGGGTCGATTAAATGGGCCGAGTCGATGGGCCGAAACAAATGGGCCAAATCAATTGGGTTGATCAAACGGGCCGATACAAATGGGCCGATTCAATGGGCCGAATCAAATATGTTGAATCGAATAGGCCGAGTTGAATGGTTGAATCAAATGGGCTGATACCAATGGGCTGAATCAATTGGGCCGATCAAATGGGCCGAGTTAAATGGGCCGGTACAAATGGGTTGAATCAATTGGGCCGAGTCAATGGGCCAAGTATATCACAGTGAATCTCTACCCATGGGCTCCAAATACATCACAAAGGGCCTCTAACCATGGGCCCCAAATACATCATATTGGGCCTCCCAAATACAACGAGTGAGCCAAACTTCATGGGCCACACCATTCATCCATCTATAGAGATCATTTTAGAGCATTATCCACATGATAAATCAGATCAAAAGATCATCCTGACCATACCACGAATAACAGTGGTGATAATGATTTCCACTGTTAAAATTTAGAGGGCCCACCATAGCATTTATTTCCCATCTAGACTGTTCATAAGTTCACCAAAAACCTGAACGGTGAGGGAAAATAAATATCATATTAGTTTAAAACTTCTGTAACCTAAAAGGGAGTTTTAATGGTGGGTGTTCAATCCACTATTTCCTGTGGTGTAGTCCACTTGATAACTAGATCTATCTTATTTTTAATCTCAAGCCCTGAGACGAGGTGGTCTAAAATAGATGGACGGTTTGGATGTAATACAAACATCAGGGGTGGGTCCATGTACGTGGCCCACCAGAGGACTAAATCTGCCTCATTTTCATCTTGAGCCAAAGACGAGCTCGCCAGATGAATGGACGGCGTAGATATAAACATACATCATAGTGGACTCCACCTATCCAGCTTACTGGATGACGTGGATAAAAACATACATCACAGTGGACTCCACCTGTCCAACTAATGAATGGACGGCGTGAATATAAACATACATCACGGTGGACTCCACCCGTCCAGATCGCTGGACGGCATGGATACAAACATACATCAGTGGTGGGTCTCACGCATGTGTCCTACCTTACATATATTATAATACAATATAATATAATATAATATATCATATTATATTATAATATAATATATATAAATTATAAAGAGCCACCATCTAGACCCCTGGATGTTCTGGACGGTGGAGATCTCATACATATTTACATGGTGGGTCCACATGTGTGGCCCACCTCATATCATGATAATATATATTATAATAATTTATATAAATATATAACATATATCATGTATATATAATACATGTCCAGCGTCCAAGAGGTCTGGACGCTCTGGACGGTGTGGATTAATCCACATCAATATGAGGGTGGACCCCGCCATCCTGACCCCTAGATGGTGTGGAGCTAATGCATATGCCATGGTGGTTCCACACGTGTGGCCCACATCAGCCTCAGATCAAACAATACTTGTGTTTTCCTTTAATCAGGCCCGTCCAAATGGATTGCCATGTGGGCCACTCAGTGTATGGCATGGATGAAATACTTACTTCATGATTAGCCACACACACCATTCATACAAGAGAGAGAGAGAGAGAGAAATGGTGAGATAGAGGGACCCCGCCACTATGGGCCCCTCTTTACATTGCATACATCAATGTGGATCCCACAACAAGTTGGCCTAAAACTTGAAATCAACAGTGGATCACCCACCTATATCACACCTTCTTTAGCTCCTTGGACTTGTATACTCATTGCCTTCACTTTTGATGGAGGTTGATGGTGATTGAAAGGTTGAAATGGGAGATGAGAAGGTGGGCCACACTTAGCATTTGGGAGAGAGGAGCTTGGACGTTGGAGCTCTCATGGGATTTGGAAAATTGCTAGAGAATGAGAGAGAGAGAGAGAGGAGTGATGGGATGATATGGGATGGGTGTTGTAAGGAAAGGAGATGGAGAGGTAAGGTTTAGTTTGAAAGTTAGAAAAAGAGGGATGGGTAGGGGAAGAGATAGTTGACTTAGGAAAAAGGAGGGATGGATTGCTTGTACTTGAGGTATGGAGTATACTTGACTTGATTGATTGATTGATTAATGGGACGTGTTGTAGAGATTCCCTCAAAATTCATAACGCGTGGCGTTTTCCTTGAAATGAACGCAGGCCCACAACTCCTATCCTAGGTATTGGATCGGTGTGCGAGTCACGGCATTGGAACCGCGGTGACGACACGGTCGCCAAGATACAAGTTTCAGGTTGAGCCGACTTCGGTATGCAGGTCTCGACTTAGGATCATGCACAAACATTGGATAAAGGTCGAGGGTTACTGGAATTTGACCGGGAGGACCGCGGAAGCCTACGGAACGGTACAATCTAGGATACAAGTGTTACAACTCTCCCCTCCAAATAAAAATTTCATCCTCAAAATTTACAGAATAAGCAAGGGAAGAAAAAACATCATATATAAGTCAAGGCACAACTTGTTTACATAAGGATGGGGATAACGCTCTCTAATCTCTACCTTGTGCTCCCAAGACGCCTTACCAACATTGTGGTGACCCCTATTAAACCTCAGATCCTGGATTAGAAAAATTGAAACTAGGATACCTTGCAACCTCACCATCCCACCAATGACTAATCTACAAGATGGTCCTAATGTGTAGTTACATGAATTGTTGGTGACTCCTGATGACTGAGGGTCCTGCAGAGCAGCATAAAACCTGCCCTAGGTCTGCTAGGGAGGTGTATGTCCCCCTCAAAGAGGTTGTTGCTACTGAAAATGGGGGCACTCATGCTTACGATGCCCCATCTCACCACATCTGAAGCAAACGCCCTTAAACGGTCTCTTTGGCAGTGCTGAAGATGCTCCTGACGCTTGAAAGGATGGACGGTTCCTGTGCCTCTTCGGCCGTCGACGCTGCTGCTACTGGAAACTACCAGAGAAGATCTTCCTCTTCCAATCTCCTCTGTGGTCACAAACCCTTTGTGAATCGTTCTATTCTACCTCATAAATTTGGGCCCTCTGAACTACCTGCTCAAAAGTCGGGAGCATGTGTCCGACGACAAGGCTCCTAAGGCCAAAATGTAAGTCATTCTCAAAATGGCCGGCCTTCTGCCCCCATCACTAACCAAATATGGTGTGAACCTCGATAGTGCCACAAAACGGGCTGCGTACTGTGCCACGGACATGTCCCCCTGCACCAAAGTCTCGAACCCTAATGCTCTCTGACGACGAATGTGGTTGGGGAAGTACTGCTGCTCAAATCGATCAATAAAATCCTCCCATGTCCAGATGAAATCAGGCCCTGCAACACGAGTAATGGAGGTCCACCAGTGCTCGGCCTCACCCTGTAGAAGAAATACGGCCAACCAGACTCGCTGTTGGGTCATATATGTCATCGTATCAAAAATCTTCTCTACCTCAGAGTGCCATCTCTCAACTGTTGTCGAGTCTGGTTCGCCCTGGAAACGGGGCGGATCAAATTGTCAGAACTCTTGAAGAAGGCCACTCGCGCGCTCCTTCTCTTCTTGGGCTGACCAAAAAATAGGGTGTCTGCCTTGCTCATGGAGGGCGGTCTTCACAGCTTGCAATATCTACTGTAAGTAAGAGGTACTCACGGGTACGGTTAGATCCGCACCGATCTCAGGTGGAGGAACAACATCTTCGGTCTGGGGTGTAGGGATCTTTGGAGGTGGAGCGGGGGCCGTAGGTGGTAAAGCTGGAGCCTCATGTGGTGGAGCGGGATTCTCTCGAATCACTCTTCTAGGCAGTATATCCTATAAAGAAGAACAAAGGCGCCTATCAACCTTGAGAACTCTCAAAGGCAAGAACGTTAAGAGTAGATAACAGAAGATCACTAAGTTATTCGAACTCGGGACCTAATTAATCTAAGTTCTTGAAAATATAGAGTGTAGGGTAGCTATCAGCAGATATGTGATGTTATCCTTAGGTATTCCCAAGTTATACTCTGACACCAACTTCTGTCATGCCCCAAACCTGGAAATCGGATTCACAGGAATCCCGATCACTAGATCTGGCATCAATAGCCTCTGTAGTACCCCATTCTCAGCTCCCATTGCCCATATGTCAGGTTTCGATCCTGGGATCTTACAAAGAGGATTTTTCAACGTACATTTATCTCATAAGAAGCATAACCAGAAGTTTCCCCAAATCACATAGGCAACATCATCATCACATATCCACTAATATAAACATTTGAATACAATGCTGAAAGGAAAATACATATATCAAAAGCAAAGCTCTAGAAGTCAGCTACATGCTCCAAGCTCCACGCTGTTGTAACCTAACATCACTTGCATTCATCTATCGTGCATAAGCTTATAGAAAGCTTAGAGGGTAGTGTAAGCATGTGCACAAGGTAAGTGTTAAGTATTTAATACAATGCCATAATCATACAATATCAAAAATACTGATAAGATCATGAATCATACAATATCAGAGTATGTAATACAGTCAGCTATACAAGAGAGGAGTCATAAAGAGCCAAATATCAGATGCCAAGGATGCAATGCACTATACAATTCCTGATGAGTTCACGAATACCGTCAACCATATCTAGACCATATATATGCAGAAACACAGTAACTCAAAATGTCATATACCATGGATGTAATGCAATATGCGGTGAAAAAGGAATGACCATGCTGGAGTGTGAAGTCGGGATGATGGTACGTATATCACAAGTTGTGGGGTCCATCACAAGGGACTTCTATCCAAACCAGTCTCATACCTAATTTGGATAGTCAGACTCAATATAGTAAACTCATGATCTCAGGTTAGTCATGTGCCCCAACCGAAATCCTGGCCATTGTGAAGGTACACGTAATAAATAGTTGCGCACCACTAGCCCGAGTGGATAGTGAATGAATGAATGAGTATGCAACTCCTACTCCACAAATCAGTACTATATATCTTTGGGATCATGACCGGGGTCTAGTACACTCTATATGCAAATCGCCGCCCACTGACTCGTGACCATGCAAGTGGAAGAGATCTCACTATCTGTCTGGCCAGTAGTCAGCCAATATCTACCCGGCACATTGATAGCGGACCCATTCATGAGCTAGTCAAACTCAGCCTAGCTATGCCTCCTACTCTTGGGTGAGTAAGGCCACACCCCCTCCCAACAGACCATGACACAGTGGGAGACGCGGCCTCTTGGTATTTAGCACTCAAGCACTCATGTATCCACTCGGTCTCGACATTGGGGCATCTCCTTGCCTCAGAGGTTTAGGGACTTTCACCCACGGACATCCAAAGTGCCCAGATGCTCGAACCAAACTTTTTCAGTGTCCCATCTAATCATCCACGACATGCCTATGGAGGTCACAGCCCTAATGCGCGTATAGTAATCACTATCACACAATACAAGATGCATGAGTCATGTAGTCCAATCATGTATCAATCCTACGCATATCGTGCGCTCATGTGGGATAGCTCCACCTATCAGGGAGTCCCATAAATCATCTGTACTATGACGTATGTAATGATTAATCACATCTCACAATAAACATGCAGATGATGCATATGGGCATGTGTCATGATGATATGCTGTCACATACTTATAATCGGAATCCATAAATGACATCGAACTCGACCTCGACAATGTGGACATTTAACCAACATTACCTCCAAGGAATGGCCCGCATAGAGCCTAACATATAGTGGACCTATCACCTCACACAAGGGCCTAATATACAATACTATGGGCCTCACTTAAGAGTTTAATATACATCACGATGGGCCTCTCACACAGGCCTGGTATACAACACAACGGGCTTCATCGTCTGGCCCTCAAATGCACCACAATGGGCCTCATCACATAGGCCTCACATACATTACATACGCCTCAAATGCATCAAGCCGAGGCCGAATGCTCATTAGAATGAGCCTCAAATACAGGCCGCATATACATCACAATGGGGCTCGACATTCGGCTTTAATATCCATCCTTAACAAACGACCTCGACAATCAGAGTCGGTCTCGATAATCAGAATTGACCTTAATAATTGGAATCGGGCTCGATAGTCGGAATTGACCTCGACAATCAAAATCGGCCTCAATAATCGGAATTGGCCTCAACAATCGGATCGGCCTCGATAATTAGCATTAATAATCAACATCGATAATCAGCACCAATAATCGGCCTATAAGCAAGGTGGGGTCCATATATGAATAGCTGATCGAACCATAAAATAAAGATTGGCCCTTAGCCGTGGTTATATCAAACCCGATAATGCGAAACCATCCGTCTATGGTGAATAGGGGCCCATTGATTAAGGTTAACCCACGAGAAACTGATGAGGAAGGGCCTAACAAGGCCTAAGGGAAGGTCACAATGTGGGCGTCCAACCATCATTGCCCATCAATGTGGAACTTTAGCCAACATTGCTCCCAAGGAATGACACTCATAGGGTCAATCGTTTAATGAGTCCACAGTCTCATACAATAGTCTAATACACAACATCATGGGCCTTACTTATGAGGCATATATGCATCACATTAGGCCTCACTCATGGGCCAATGTAGATAACATCGGGTCAAATCAAATGGGCCGAATCAAATGGGCCAAAGTCAATTGGGTGGATCAAGTGGGCCGATACAAATGGGCCAAGTCGATGGGCTGAATCAAATGGGCCAAGTCAATTGGGTCGATCAAATGGGCCGATACAAATGGACTGAGTCAATGGGCCAAATCAAATAAGCCGATTCAAATGGGCCGATACAATTGGGTCAATCAAATGGGTCGATACAAATGGGCCGAGTCAATGGGCCTAATCAAATGGGCTAAGTCAATTGGGTCGATTAAATGGGCTAATACAAATGGGCCAAATCAAATGGGCCGAATCGAATAGGCAGAGTTGAATGGCTGAATCAAATGGGACGGTACCAATGGGCTGAATCAATTGGGCCAATCAAATGGGTCGAGTCAATTGGGCTGGTACAAATGGGTCGAATCAATTGGGTCGAGTCGATGGGCCAAGTATATCATAGTGGGCCTCTACCCATGGGCTCCAAATACATCATAGTGGGCCTCTAACCATGGGCCCCAAATACATCATATTGGGCCTCTCAAATACAACATGTGAGCCACACTACTTGGGCCGCATCATTCATCCATCTATAGAGATCATTTTAGAGCATTATCCAAACGATAAATCAGATCAAAAGATCATCTGGACCATACCACGAATAACAGTGGTGATAATGATTTCCACTATTAAAATTTAGAGGGCCCACCATAGCATTTATTTCCCATCCAGACTATTCATAAGTTCACCAAAAACCTGAACAGTGAGGGAAAATAAATATCATATTGGTTCAAAACTTCTGTAACCCAAAAGGGGGTTTAAATGGTGGGTGTTCAATCCATTGTTTCTTGTGGTGTAGTCCACCTGATAACTAGATCTGTCTTATTTTTAGTCTCAAGCTGTGAGACGAGGTGGTCTAAAATGGATGGACGATTTGGATGTAATACAAACATCAGGGGTGGGGTCCACATATGTGGCCTACTAGAGGACTAAATCTGCCTCATTTTCATCTTGAGCCAAAGACGAGCTCGCTAGATGAATGGATGGCATAGATACAAACATACATCACAGTGGACTCCACCTGTCCAGTTTGCTAGACGATGTGGATATAAACATACATCACAATGGACTCCACCTGTCCAACTGATGAATGGACGGTGTGAATATAAATACACATCACGGTGGACTCCACCTGTCCAGATTGTTGGACGGCTGGATATAAACATACATCAGTCACTATAAGAAAATAGGCCTTCACCCACAATTTTTTAGCCTCAGTTGAAAAAATGGAGGCTAAATGTGGTTTTTAGCCTCGGTTGCTAAGGAACTGAGGCTAAAAGTTCATTTTTAGCCTCATTTGCATAGGAACCGAGGTGAAAAATGAACTTTTAGCCTCAACTCTTTAGCAACCGAGGTGAAAAGTCTACTTTTTAGCCTCAGTTGCATAGGAACTAAGGCGAAAAGTCTACTTTTTAGCCTCAGTTGTATAGGAACCGAGGCTAAAAGTCTACCTTTTAGCCTTAGTTGTATAGGAACCGAGGTGAAAAGTCTACCTTTTAGCCTCAGTTGCATAGGAACCGAAGCGAAAAGTCTACCTTTTAGTCTCAGTTGCATAGGAACCAAGGCCTAAAGTCTACTTTTTAGCCTCAGTTGCATAGGAACCGAGGCCAAAAGTCCATCTTTTAGCCTCAGTTGCATAGGAACTGAGGCCAAAAGTCTACCATTTAGCCTTAGTTGCATAAGAACCGAGGTAAAAAGTCTACCTTTTAGTCTCAGTTACATAGGAACCGAGGCCAAAAGTCTATCTTTTAGCCTCAGTTGCATAGGAACCGAGGCCAAAAGTCTATCTTTTAGCCTCAGTTGCATAGGAACCGAGGCAAAAAGTCTACCTTTTAGCCTCAGTTGCATGGGAATCGAGGCCAAAAGTCTACCTTTTAGCCTCAGTTGCATAGGAACTGAAGCGAAAAGTCTACCATTTACCCTCAGTTGCATAGGAATCGAGGAAGTCTACTATTTTACCTCATTTGCGTAGAACTGATGCCAAAAGTCTACTTATCAGGATAGGCAAAGGCCCCACGGGCCACCGAGCGGCCACCATGATGTATGACTTTTACCCACACCATTCATCCATTTTTTTCATATCATTTTAGAATATTGGAAAAAAAATAAGATAGATTCAAGTCTTAAATGGACCACAAAATAGGGATTAAATTCCTACCATTAAAAAATTCTCAGGGCCACAGAAGCTATAAATCAGTATGATATTTATTTTTTCACTTCATCCAGCTATATATAACCATATCAACAGGTTGGATGGAAAATAAATGGCACGGTGGACCCTACGAAGGTTTCAATGGTGGGCGTCCTTAGCACTACTTCTTATGGTGTGGTCAACTTAAGCCTTTCATCTACCTTATTTTTAATCCAGTATTTTAAAATGATATAGAAAAATGGATGGACAGTGTGGATAAAAGTAATACATCACGGTGTCCCCTTAGTGGCCCGTGGGGCCTCCGCCTGTACCGAGCTCAGAACAAGAGGGGGTAGTACCTGATCCGCTCCCTACTTTTTAGCCTCAGTTTCCTAGAACCGAGGCTAAAAGTCTACTCACCATGCCTTGCTAAGAGAGAGTGAGAGACTCGCCATCGGTAGGTTTTTACTCGAACGAAACTAGAAAAATGAAAAGAAGAAAAGAAAAAGGGGAGAGAGAGGGAGGGAGAGATCGTAGCAAGAAAAAGAAAGGAAGATGAAAAAAATGTAAAAACTGAAGATCTGATCTTCAATCGATCTCGACATTGCCAAGTACATACGAATCTCCCTTCGATCTGTGTTATTCACCGTGCAATTTGGCATTTCTTCCCATTTCTTTGATCATTCATCGTTGATTGAAGAAGGGAGTTGCTAGGGTTTCGTGGCTCTTACAGTGTCGGTTCCTCTCAAAATTATGGTGGGAATCGCTAGGGTTTTTTTTAGTAGGAATGGTTGGGTTTTGATGCGTTTGGTGAGAAAAAATTTTAGAAAATTCAATCTTGTGCCTCTTTTTCCCTCCATTTTGGGTGTTTTTGCTGGAATTGCTGAGTTTCTAGAAATCGCTTTTGATTTCGTCGGGGAGAGTTAGGTTTTGGATGCAGTAGATGTGGGAGAAATCCCAAAGGTTTTATTTTTTGTGTATTGTGTATGAGTTGTGGTTTGATTTGTAGGAATTTGCTTTGGAGTTTTTAAGATTGACCCCTTTCGGAGATCTCTCTTTGACTCTTTTATTTGGAAATTAGGGTTTTGGCCTTTTTTTAAGCAATGCTGTATCTGGTGAATTTTTAGAGAAGTGGAAATTGAACAAGCATTTTGTCTAATAAATTAGTTGCTCTAATGTTCTTTTCTGAGATTTTGTCTAATACACCTGATTTAGAAGCATATATGTGTATAGGGGAGATTGGTGATGTTGCCTCACCTCTTCATCAACACATAGAAGGCTGCTCGTCATATGGTTATTAACTGTTGCTAGTTACCAAAAAATCTCAATTTTTGTGAAGAAGTTTCATGTACTCTTATGGCTGATACTCAACTTCTCTGTTAATGTTTCTTGGTTTGGTATGTTCTCGGCATGCCCAGGTGCTCATCGAATGCATGTGATCCTTCAACCAACTACAATCCACGTGAAGCAGGTTCACATGTTGCAATGGAAGGGAGTTGCCAATCTGCAAATAATAGTGGTGATGTTGCTAACCTTTGCAAGGTTAATGATGAGACTGTTTTAATTTTCTCAAATCACATGAGTTTCATTAAGTCATGTCATTGTTATTTACAATCACCTTTCTCTTTCCTAGGCATTCTTTTTGATTGATAAGCTTGGTTATTTAGGGTAGAGGTTTCGAATACCTACCAAAGGGTAGTGCTAATGTGTATTATGGTTGGATTATAGTATGTCCCATGTTTGAGGGGGATCGGAATTGTACAGTGGCATAAGAATCTTGTGTTGCAGTTGTTTCTATCTGTAGTTGTAATTCTTCATTAGGTAGTTGATGGTTTCTGTCTAGGCTTTTGATGCTTATTTTGACCTTAGTTGAATGATCCTTCTACATAGATGCACTTCCGCCTGTGTTAACTTAGTTGCATGTTTGAGGGGGTTCAGAATTGTGCAGTGACATAAGAATCTTGTGTTGCAATTGTTTCTATCTATAGCTTTAATTCTTCATTGGGTTGTTGATGGTTTCTGTCTAGTCTTTTGATGCTTGTTTTGACCTTAGTTGCATGATCCTTCTAACTAGATGCACTTCTGCTTCAAGCTCACACTCCACTCTCACGCTCCACTCTATCTTGTTTTTACTTACTAACAATTAAACATACCCTTTGGTCTTCTCCCATTCCTGCACCTAAATTTGTTGTGTTGATGCTTCTTGCGATTATTGTTGTGCAGAGAGGATTTGAGGACAGTTACTATCCCATTATTCCCACTTTAGCAAGAGCAATGGCTAGATGATTTTGATCCTGTGGGCTTTAGAATGGGTTATTTTAAAACAATTCCAACTTTTAAAATTTATAAAGCATGAAGAAGAGTATTCAAGGAATGCCAACTTATGATATAGTTTGCCTTTAATTTCGTTAATGCTCGTCTGACATTTATCATGTGTAGTTTAAGTTTTTTATTTTTTATTTTAAAATTTTTATTTTCAAATGAGGTCTCGGGTCCAACCAGTTAGACCACATGTTATGGTCCACCCAATGGATAACTTTTGAACTTATTTAAGTGCACAGGACTTCCAACCATATTCAACCCGTTCGATAGATTGGCCCCACAGTTGACCTTCTGATTGCATCATGTATCTCTATGTAAACTTGTGAAATTCCAAAATTAGATTTGGGCTAAAGTTAACTATAAGTGACACATTGTGCAAATGGACTAGAGCAAGATTCCCGCCCCTTAACCAGGAATCCTTGGTTTCCTTGGCTTTGAAGAAGAAGAAATAAATGTTCAAGACAACCACAATAATCTAGTTTCTTTGACAATAAATGGGAATTGTCATGGTTCCAGTAAGGTATCAGTTACTGACAATATTTCAAAAGCTTAGTTGCAGAATCCTTCCTTTCTCCCCTACAAAGCTACCATTGAAGATTCAAAAGTAATTGGATGATGCAATCAATCTAGTTCGTTTTTGGTAGGTTTGATAAAACTAATTCTTTAGAATTGCAAGTGATCCATTACACTCCCCTATAAATTGATGAATCAAATTGTTGATGGGATCTGTTTTCAATAAATGATACCAACCATCCATTTTGTGGGCAATTGATCTGATAGTTAGAATCATCTGATTGGTGTGAATTTTGTGTTCTTATAACACTTCTTGCATTAAGCCTGTAACAATTTTGGTAGATTTTGTGGAGTAATTGAATTCAGCACTTTGGAATTTCTTGTGGAACCAATATGAGGAAAAGTGGAATATTTCCAATGCAGCACTTGGTTTTCCATCAAGAAAAGCTGATATTGGAACTCCAAAAAAGAAAATCTTGATATAACTTCTGACATGTCATTGCCATTTATGTTCTGTACTCGTTGTGGATTGATTGATGAACATGAAGCTAGGATCTTTTGAAATCTATGCCTACAACATATCTCTAGTTGATAATTATCCAATCAGATGTAGAATCAACTATTAAAACCAGTAGAGCAGAAGTATCTTTCAATTTAACTTCTTTGAGGGTACTTGTAACTCTGTTTTAGTGGATAGCCCCGCTGGTTTACTGTTGGATACAAATTTATTCATGCATACATGAATGATGTATGGCTAGCTAGCTTACTTGGTTGGGTAATGAGTAATAACATACATGTAAAGTGGTATTAAAGAGAGATGCTATAGTCTCGCACTATAAGTTATAGTGCTACTAGTGACCTAGACCAATTCTTAAGTTAAGTTAGTGGCACTGAATATTTTCCCTATCTCATTTCTTTCCTAGACCTATAGTTGTAAAACAATCTGCTTGTGCTGTGTAGTTTGTTGAATATGGGAATGAGGGAAGCATTGTACTGCTCCAAGCCTGCTTAGATCAAGTGAAATTTAAGAGCGAAGACTTTCAGTCAAAGCCAGATCTTCTATCATCTATCTTTAGATACTTTTTGGGTAGACCAAATTTCACCACAGTTTTCTGTGAAGCACTGAGAAGTAAAGTGATGAGTGAAGGATTTATAGAAGGTCTCTCCAAGCAATTGCATTTGTCTACACCCAAGAAAATTGTTGTTGGTCTTGCTCTGTCAGATTCAGGAAATACGGATTTCAGAATCAAAGGTAAGTTAAGTTGCTTGGAGGAATGTATCACACACTCCATGAATGACATGGTGTATTTGTATGACATGAGTTGTGTTTTTAGCATTCCTTGAGTTGCTTGATTTGGAGATAAGTTTTGAAACATTTGTTCTAAGATACCTTTGTACAAAGATTCCCATTACATTTGTTTTTTCTCCTATGGTGTTTTGCATTTAAATCTTAGTCATTTTCCAGGGCAAAATTTCTGCATGGCACTGTAACGCCCGGTGCCTTAGAGTACTCGGGTGTTACCGTGTAATGTAACTTAGTATAAATACAAATCTAGCCTAAGCAAAAATCCACCTACATTCCATTATAAATCCAACCATTGAGATTGGTTGAATGAGCAAGGTGTTGAATATTAGTAATTTGACAATCCATGTAGTGTATCACAATCAACGTTTAAAGTTAGTTAGGGACTAGATACATGAGTCATGACAATTGATCCACCGTGAGGACAACTCTACCTAGAAGTAGGCCCGACAAATAATAATCATAAATAACAACAGTTCAATGTCTAATGATATAAAAACATGAAATGGATGGTCCTAAGAATAATGTTAGCATTAGTATATGGCTAGTAAAATATTATAAGAGTCATACGAACGATCCATCAAGACCTTTTAACCATTGGTGCTCAGATTGAAGTTGATCCGACCGTTAAATCAACGTAGTCAACACTTAAAGGACGTAGATGAACCTATATGGCCCACTTAAAGCTTAGATCTTCCTGATTTTCGTGAGAGGCCCTGATTGAGACCTTTGAAGTGAATGGATGGACTGGATTTATCACAAACATCATGGTGGACCCCACCTGCTGGAGTGCGTGTGCACAATTGGTGCACACCTGTAGTGCACCAGATTCCCAAACACGGTCAAACGGGTCTGACCCGCAATTTCCATAAAAAGAGTGATTTCTCTCTCTCTCTCTGCATTTTCGACAGCAGCAGACAAGCGTCCGTTTGCAACGCACTGTGGCCCACCTATAGTCTCCATCTGGGCGATCCAAACTGTCCATCGTGTTGGCAAATGGGGCTGACTAAAACGCAACTGTCACGGTAGATTTTCCTGCACGTGTGGATGCACTATCTTCACTGCAAATTGGCCCTACAAACACAAATTGCTAAAAACAGAAACCTGTCGTTTCTCCATCCTATGCCATGAGGGCGATCCGTGTGAAGAGAAAACCTCTCCTGTTAGCCCTCCGTTCGGACCTACCTTAGCCATCCATTCTAACAACAGTTTAGGGCTCTCGAGCAAAACCAACAACTGGTCTCAGCCCTACCCACGGTATTGAAAAACAGTTTCTACCAGATCGGATCTGGATCGTTAGTTTCAATCCGATGGTCTCTGATAGCTTAAGGTAATGTTATAAAGAAGGAAAGAATCGAATGCAATGGGAGCTCCCTGCCTTCTTGTGGAAAATCTTGAAAAAAAATTGCCAAAACCTTCCAGCCGTGAACCCACTAGCCAGACCTCTCCCAAGCTTCAAAACTTCATGTGTGTAAGCTCTTAGGGGTCCATACAGATCGTCTGAAGGAAGCCGATCGGAGTGGGAAGTCTTCGTTTGAGATCCGCCATTAATGATGAGTCATCTCCTTCGCCGATCAGCGGCACCAGTATGACTCAGATCAACCAAGTCCAAACATCCATTTCTGGACATTCTCAACCGGAAGGGAAAGGAAGAATAGAGAGGAAGAAAGAGAGATAAGAAGAAGATGGGGCGTGCGGCTGCCTCGTTGCTCTACACCGAAACTAGAACCGGGTCGTATCGCACCGAGCTGCCAAGTCTGTTGGTTCGGATTGCACCTAAGGTAAGTCCAATAACCTCTAGACCCTTAAGAAATAAAAAGAAAGAGAGAAGAAGGGAGGGAGAGAGAGTCGAGTAGGGTGCAACCGAGCTGCACACTTAGTGGACCACACCATAGATTTCAGCGGGCCATGCCAAGTAATGTTGTGGGCCACATTTGGACCGCAGTTGGGATAACAACTACTGGGCCGGATTAGTCTAGCCCAGCCCATTTTTGGCTCTCAATGACACTGTTGCTGGGTTCCAGCCATCGAACTACGCTGGAAGATGGGTCGAGTGTAGCCCATAACTTGGGCTGTGGTCTGGACCAAGCACAGCCAGGTTTTGGGCCTGACTTCAACCTTGCCACACCCAGAAAATCAGGTGGGCCACACCGAAAAAGAGAAGTCTCGTAGGCCACACCACACTAAAGGGGTGGGCCGCACTTAAGTACGTATCTCGGTGGGCTGCACGACACAAAAAAGTGGGCCCCACCATGAATTCAGTGGGCCACACCAAATAGTTCGAGCATTGTTGTGGGCCCAGTCTTACTAGTCTCTGGCCCACCATTAGACAGCAATAGCTGGGCCAGGAATGGCCTAGCCCAGGCCCAGTTTTTGGGCCTTGATTTCACAACACAGGCCTGGCCAAACCAGGCCCAGTTCGGGCCTTGTCTATGGGTGGGTTCCATACTCAGATTGGATCATTTGTTGGGATGAAACCAAGTGGGCCTAGTCGTTCTAATGTGGGCCTAGTTGACCTTGTTCATGGGCCTCACAAATCCCCCTCTCAACTTCGATAGTTTAGATAGATTAAGGCCCTGGGAATTTATTGAGATGGATTGGTTAGCCATGAATAGATGGTTTTTACCCAATCTAGTTATTGCAAACAAAATTTTAATAGTAGTATTTCATCCTTAATGTTAGACCATAACTAGGTTCATCAAATGATAACTATTACTTTTATCATTAGGAAATACCATCATTAATAAAGATTTTATTATTACAATTTGTATTATTTGAGAGGCTATTAATCGTTATAAGGATATTAGATGATGTTAGTATATTTAAATATGAACTTGCGAGTCATCATTATTAGTATTGACTGATTTATACTTCTACTATGAATATTGGATAAGAATATCCATTAGTAAATGATCTATACTAATATTAGTTATGGTAGACAAGAATAAAATAAAATAAAATAATATCATTACTAAATACTGGTGTCTTGTTTTGTCACTCTTAAATATTATTATAAATAGTGGAATTATAATGTTAATTATCATCATAATGATTTTTAGTGGTATGTTAGCTAATATTAATACTATCGTTAATGTTGATAATTAGCTTATGGTGCTAGGTTAGCATGGTAAATAAATTTTACATTAATTAGCATTCAAATCCCAAAAATATAAGCCTAGAACTAAACTCTAGGATGAAAATCTTAATTTTTCATCAAAACCCTAAGATAAGTAAATTCAAAACCCTAGGCCATAATCTTAAACCTAGGTACTACATAGAACTTGGATCTAATGGTACAAGTTCATGAATTGTGTTAGGATTCAATTCTAAAAGCGCAAGCACTTCGTGACACTAGTAGGCGATTCCAAGTATAAGGTGATGATTCTTCCCCTTGAGCTTTTTATCTTCTCATTAGCTTAAGTTATAGTTTTTATTTAAATTTATAATTGATATCTCTCTCTTATATTCACATGTGTTAGTTAGTGGAAATTGAATTGCTATATTGCCTGCTTAATGTTCATCGTATATATTTTTCATGAATTATTTGTGGATTGCTTATGGAACTTAAACTGGTACATCGGTGGGAAATCCCCACTTATAAATGTACAACCATACTTGGGATGTAACTCGATTGACGGTGATTGCAATGGACCTTCGACTTGGTGGTTATTGAATGGTGGTTTAAATTGACCATTGATGTGGGCCTCCCATCTAGGGTTGTTGTGTCTAATAGTTTTCAAGGATGGTATTTTATCGCATGGTTTTAATACTCGCCCTATGTGTCCTTGTTCTAGTATTTTCCTTATATGGGTTCGATGTTTTATATTGTGCAACCATATGATGGTAAGCTTCATATATTGTAATATGATTGACCACTTGTAACGCCCTGAAATTCGGGGGTCGAGCATAACTCAGCTCCCGAGTTCCAAAACATCACTTATGCAACATAATTAATGATGGATATATGTTGACTGTATTAGTGCATAAAACATGGAATAGATTAAGCCAAAACACAGATATGATTCAGGGATAAGTGAATAAAGCAAGCGGAAGACTTATAGAAAAGTATGTGTATAAGTGTAAATCCCTGAAGTACATATACAAGCCAGGTCGTATGAAAGTGTTATTTAACAAAATTATAAGTATCAAGTTACATCATTTAAATTTCAAAAGAATAATCCCAGAGATCCCGCGCATCAGACCGAGGCTCGCTAGAACCCGTCTGAAAACTGCATATAAGAGAACGCAGCCTCATCATCATCTAGCTCCCGCTCTGCCTCAGAAGTTGCATCCACATCTACAACATCAGAGCCTAAGACAGAGTCTGGTGGGTGTTTAACACTGCCCTAGAAACGTAGGAGTGAGTGATCAACTCAGTGGAACAATAAGGCACTGGTTAACATGTTATCAGTTCAATCAAACAGTAATGATAAAGCAGAACAATTAAATAAATCCTAAGTACTCTTGTTAATGTAAGGATGTATGCAATATGATGTGTGCCCTCACGCGTACACCCTCAGCGTCTTCATCTTACGTTACGCATGACATCGCCTCAAAGTGCACCACATCTACAGAGCACATGCAAATGCTATGCATGGATATGATTACCAAGTTGTTATTAGTCCATTTCATACAGCAGGATTGGGAAGCTAAGATACCTTCCTCATATCACCATCCAAACAGTAATCCATACTAGGGTCGTCAATCCTAGACATCTCATACGATCATATGTTTGAGGTCGTAGCAAAGGGCTCGTCACCAATCAATGCTCGCCTTTCATACCTTTACTACCACAATTCGGCTCGTCACCTTCTTGCGGTATCCAGGTATGCTCGAGGTCACTACAAAGGGCTCGTCACCAATCAATATAGGCTGACAGCACGAATATAGTGTCCCATACCACCATAATCGGCTCACGAGTTTAGTTACTCACTGGTCACTACGGAGAGGCTTGTCACCCCAACGTAGGCCGACAGCTCGACCACGGTGTCCCATACCACCATGTCCGGCTCATGAGTCTTAGTGGATCGTGGTACCATGGTTATTAGGATTTCACTAGTAAGTTCGGTACCCTAGATTCAAGCAGTAGCGTCCATACATGATGAACATACATCGGACAATCGGGTTACTTGACGAACTCGACTAGCACGAGCGCACGTTGAGTTGAGCAACATAGAGTGCGCAAACACTCCGCGTGGCCAAACCACTGCCGACAACTCTAATACGGCTCGGGTTCATCTAATACGTCCTACGTGGCGAAAGCAACCTCAACCACGAACATAGAGTCAATTACCAATTTCCTGGACTAATGCATAGTCCCACACACCTTACACTACAACAAATATTCATATGGAATGAAAAACAGTAATGGAACAACAACTTAAATCATGGTACATATGCATCTGAAGAATCTCAACTTAACATAAATGTAAGCATAGGTAATGCTTGAATTTAAATAACATGGAATGTAACTTGCATAAAGGAAATCATGCACATCAATAGGAGTGTTGAGAATCACTTCTCAACGCCCGCAATTAGTGTAATAAATTACACTTTAGATCATTCATGCATTTCTACAAACACTTAGCATACATGGAACAACATGCATGACGTATGTTGAAGAACATGCATTTAGACAATTCCTTTTACAAGGAGTTGTCATACATGCATCTAGCATACATACATGACAAATAATCATGGCAAACATAAGTGCATATTTTATACGTATACGGTACTTTATAAATACACATAGAATACACAAATCTCAATATAACGCATGCATATCAGGAAAGCAACGTAAACACAACATTTGGCATGTGAAATCTCATCCATAACAAGAATAAATCACTAACTGGCATTGAAAGCCTTGAAAACCATAACCTATACACTTAAAGTCCGCACCTTAAGCAAGGAAAGAACATCGAACTGATTTAGACGAGTTGTCTTCGTCAACAGCAATAGAATACCCTAAAGTAAGAATAAAAATGAGATACAACAACACCAAGACTATTCTAAGCTCTAACACAGATTAGGGTTAGGTTAACTTACCCCAAAATGAACTCAGAATCGCCAGAAGAACGATTCAAAGTGAAGGTTCAAAGATGAAGAAGAACAAGAAGAATCCAAGATGATTCACCAACTTATCTCTCTCACTTTCTCTCTCTTTCCACTCTCTTTCCAAGCTAGCGTTAGAGAAAATTCATATGGAAAAGAGAGCTAGGGTTTAAGGACTATAAATAGGCCTATATTTTGATGAAAATAACCCCAGGGACAAGGTATACTTAGGTTATAACCAAAGCATGCCTTTCTCGATCCAACGAAGGACTTCTGGTGGGCCTATAACCACGAAAGGTCGGACTTAAGCTCCTTGACCATGGATCTAAGTCAAAATGAGTTTTCATACCGACTGGATCTTCAGATCAGCCGTGGCGGACCACACTCAATTCAACGGTCACGGAATCTCGATCAGGTCCACAAGCACTAGGATATGCCTGGGCCAACTATCCTGATCAGAGGGTGAAATTGGGTCAGAATCCAATGGTCAGATAGCTTAAAATCGTCACGCAAGCGACACGACTCAAATTTCATAAAAACTTATTAAATTCCAACCGTTCTCACACTCTTCACTCTGAGCTCAAACAAATCGACCCAGAACATCACATGGACTTGACTTTCGAGGAGATGGTCAAGCCCAACTCGGTGACCGCAACAGCCTAAGATCATCGCCATCGGACTTCCGACGCGCGGTCCAGGTCCAATCCAGATCTTCCAAAAATTCCCCAGAACAACTGGATTTAGCGATGGATCTCAGATTTCAGAGTAACGTAGCGCTAACTAATCTACAGGTTTAGAGCCATGCAGATATAATTTAAAGTGATTGATGCGAATTTCACAAGCAATCGAGTATAGCGCTAATTACCCCAAAAACAACTACTTAAGGAAAGATTAGCACAAAAATTCCAAGGTCGTTACAATCTACCCCCCTTAAAGAAAATTTCGTTCTCGAAATTCATACCTTCATATAAGCCTCAAGGATCAGAGGGTAGGTCTTCCTGACCTTAGCTTCAGATTCCCAAGTAGCCTCTTGCACACCATGATGCGTCCATAGCACCTTCACAAGAGGGATAACCTTGCTACGCAATACCTGCTCCTTCCTGTCGAGAATACGCGTCGGTCGCAGTACATAAGTGGCATCCTCACTCAACTGCACTTGCTCCCAACTGATAATATGCAAAGGATCAGGAACGTACTTCTTCAGCATAGAAACATGAAATACGTTATGCACGCCCGCAAGAGGTGTGGGTAAAGCAAGGCGGTATGCTACCGCTCCCACTTGATCCAGAACTTGAAATGGACCAATAAATCTCAGCGTCAGCTTTCCCTTCTTACCGAACCGCAGAACTCCCTTCATAGGAGAGACCTTCAAAAACACATGGTCTCCAACCTCAAACTCAAGCGGTCGACGCCTCGTATCAGCATAACTCTTCTATCTGCTCTGCGCTGTCAGAAGTCGACGTCGAATGATGTCAACTTTCTCTGAAGTCACCTGCACCAACTCTGGGCCAAGCAAACTACGCTCACCAATTTCTGCCCAGCAATGTGGTGCTCTGCACGGGCGACCATACAACGCCTCACAGGGAGCCATGCCGATACTCGCCTGAAAACTATTATTATACGCGAACTCTACATACTGAAGACAATCATCCCAACTGTCTTTGAAATCCAAAACACAAGCTCGCAACATATCCTCTAGGACTTGATTCACGCGCTCCGTCTGCCCATCTGTTTGCGGATGAAACGCGGTGCTGAACTTCAGTTTCACACTGATTGCTTCCTAGATACGAGTCCAGAAGATAGATGTAAAACGTGTGTCTCTATCAGACACAATCTCCAGGGGAACTCCATGCAGACGCACTATCTCCTTGATATACAACCTAGCCAACTCGTCTGTAGAGTGAGTGACTCTGATCGGTAAGAAATGCGCCGACTTCGTTAATCGATCGACGATCACCCAAATAGAGTTAAATCCCTTCCTCGTCCTCGGCAACCCCGAAATAAATTCCATAGAGATGAAATCACACTTTCATTCAGCTATGTGCATGGGCTGCAACAACCCAGGAGGTCGGCGATGCTCTGCCTTGACTTGCTGGCACGTGAGACAACGAGAAATAAATTCAGCAATCTAGACCTTCATATTGTCCCACCAATAAGACCTCTTCATATCCTGATATATCTTCGTGCTACCTGGATGCATCGCAAGTTTAGAACTATGGGCTAACTCGAGAACCTCACGTCTCAAGTCAGGGATGTCAGGAACACATAACCAGCCACGAAAACGTAGGCCCCCATCAGAACTAACACTCCAGTCGGAGTTCTCATCTGTACCAACCCGCTGCCTCATCTTCACCAAAAGCTCATCATCTGCCTGAGCTGCAACGATCCTCTCGTCGATAAGGGGCTGTACACAAATGTGTGTGATAACCTCATACGGCTCAACCACCGTAAGCTTCTGCTTAAAATTATGCATAAACTCCAACATATCCCACTCTGCTATCATCAGCGGAGCCGCAAACTCAATAGCCTTCTTACGACTCAACGCATCTGCCGCAAGGTTCGCCTTACCCGGATGGTAAGAAACATCGAACTTGAAGTCCTTCAATGTTTCCATCCATCTGCGCTACCTCATATTCAAATCACGCTGCTTGAAAATATACTTAAGGCTCTTGTGGTGGCAAAAGAGCTCAAACTCCTCACCATAGAGGTAATGTCTCCAAAGCTTTAATGCGAAGATGACAGCTGCTAATTCCAGGTCGTGCATAGGGTAATTCTCTTTGTATTTCCTCAACTGACGCGAACCATAAGCAATCACCCCGTCCTTCTGCATAAGGACACAACCCAGGCCAACGCGAGAGGCGTCAGTATATAGAATATACTTAACCCCTTGCTCTGGCAATACTAGCACAGGGGCGGACGTCAACTTGTCCTTCAGCTCTTGAAAAGCTAACTCCGCCTGCTCATTCTAAGCAAACTTCAAATCTTTCCGTGTCAGCTGCGACAACGGTCTGGCAATCTTCGAGAAGTCCTGAATAAAGTGTCGATAATAGCCTGCAAGACCCAGAAAACTCCTTACTTCAGTAACTGAACCAGGCTGCTTCCAGTCCTGCACTGCAGCTACCTTGGCAAGGTCGATGACTATTCCTTCCTTGGACACCACATGTCCTAGGAATTTGACTTCCTCTTTCCAAAAATCACACTTCTTGAACTGTGCGAAAAGCTGATGCTCCCTAAGAGTATCCAAAACTGCTCTTAAGTGCTCCTCGTGCTCTGCCTGGCTCACCGAATAAACCAAGATGTCATCGATAAAGACAATGACGAATCGGAACAGGAATGGCCGAAACACCCTGTTCATCAGATCCATGAACACGGCCGGTGCGTTCGTCAGACCGAACGACATCACAAGGAACTCATAATGACCGAAGCTAGTCCTAAAAGCGGTCTTCTGCACGTCCCTATCCTTGACGCGCAACTGATGATACCCTGACTGTAGATCAACCTTCGAAAAGTACCGTGCCCCCTTCAACTGATCAAACAGATCATCAATCCTGGGCAAAGGGTACTTATTCTTCACAGTTACCAAATTCAACCTGCGATAATCAATACACAATCGCAAGGAACCATCCTTCTTCTTCACAAACAAAACAGGTGCTCCCCAAGGAGACACACTAGGCCGAATAAAACCCAATTCCAGCAAACCATCTATCTGCTTCCTCAACTCCTCTATTTCACTCGGAGGCATACGATAGGTGGGTAAAGAAATGGGCGCCGCATCAGGCATAAGATCGATAGCAAAATCAATCTCACGCTAAGGAGGTAATCCAGGAATCGACTCAAACACATCTTCAAATTCTCGAACTACCGACGTACTAACCAACGCCAATTTGGCCGAACTCTCCAACAGAGAAGAATAAAAATCAATACGAAGAGGGTAACTGACCTGAACTGGGAAAGTAACAGTCTCGCCCTCAGGTCCATGGATTGTCACTGATCTAGCTTCACAATCAATCTCAGCTCGCATCCTCGTGAGCCAATCCATACCCATAATAACATCGTAGTGATAAAGCAGTGCGACTAACAAATCAACACGGATCGATCCACTTCCCAGATCGACCAAACAATCCATACAACGCTTGCCCAAAGCAGAGGAAATCCCCGTAGCGGTAGTAAGCGTCACTCCTTGCATAGGAACAGATCTCAAACCCAAACGCCTAACTGCCGCATAAGATATAAGAGAAGTAGTGGACCCTGTATCCACTAACATAGAAACGGGAATACCTTCAATGTGCGCTGTCACCTCAAAGGACCTCGGCACTAAGTCAGACATAGGCGCTTCAGCTGAAAGCGCATGAACTCGAGCCTACTGCTGACGATTCGGCGGAGGAACCATGGGCCACTAAGGTGGCCTGAAACCAGGAACTGCAGGTCTGAAGGATAGATGAGCTGGCGCTGATCGAAGAGCAGGAGGAGAAATAACCTGAGGCATCGGACGACTAACCCTCTGCGGTGGAGTAAAATCACCGGCTCGCATACGGGAGAAGCAGAAACGGTCCAAGTGCCCCACCTTTCCACAATAGGAACATCGAAGATCAGCTCTCATCTGCTGAGCGGGCGGCGCTGAACGCTTAGGAGGAGAATCTGCTCGCAGCCTCTTGCCAAGGAAAGGTGCACCCTGAAAGTCCGGTCGCGGCCTAGGAACCATCTGTGCTCACATGCGGGACGCTCTATCTCCGTCCTGCTCTGCTCGCAAGGACATGCTCACCAGCTCCACATAAGAAGAAATGCTAGCACAGCAAATCTTCGATCGGATCTCAGGTCTTAATCCCTCAGAGAAACGCCGCATCCTCATCGGCTGATCACCCAGGATCAAAGGAACATACCGCCCCAACTCAGTAAACCGGTTCTCATACTCCGTAACCGACAACCCTCCCTGGCAGAGGCGAAGGAACTCACTCTCCTTCTCATGTCGGTACGTGACCGGGAAATACTTCTCGTGGAAGCGCGCCTCAAATGCCTGCCACGACCACTCAAAGCCTTCCTCGATAGTGCAAAGAACACTGTCCCACCACAGACTGGCCTCCTTCTCAAACATGAAGGTGGCAAGCTCAACCTGCTCGACCTCAGAGCAGTGCAGCGGTCTCAGCATCTTAGAGATGCGGTCGATCCAATACTCGGCCTCCTCGGGTCTATGAGAACCCGCAAAAGTAGGAGGTCGCAAGCGCTGGAATCGCTCGAAAGTGCCGCTGGCACTGGCGCTCCCAGATGGAGGCATAGGTGAAACAGGTGGAGTCACCCCCACTGACTAAGCAAAGATGCCAGCCATGGAAGAGAGGAACTCCTGCTGCTACTGCTGCTGCTGCTGCTGTTGCTGAATCTGCTGCTGCTGCATCAATAGCATCATCTGCTCAAACCTATCAACAGGCGAAGCAGACGAAGGCGCACGGCTCGGCTCAGGAACCGAGGGTGTGACTGGAGGAGCCATAGGTGTCGACCCAACACCGGCTCGAGATGGACCCGCCTACGGATCTGACTGGCTATCGCTCAAGGGAGGAACCCTAACAAGCGACTCAATCAGAGAGAGACGGGCCGAAGTCTTCGAACCCTTAGGAGGCATCCCTACATTCAACAGAGGATGCAACCTGTCAGATTCTAAGTCACATAATCCATCCACACAACAACACAACACAACTCCAAAGGTAAACAACATGCATTCCATTAATCAAAATCGTCGTAATACAAGTAGTGCAGCAATACATGAATCACGACTAGGAAAGTATGAAAACAACAACATCTAACACTTCAAACAACCACAGCAACTACAACAACCACAAACAACTACCACAACTACAACACTACAACACTCCAACTACAAGCCAACAACGGCTACACACAGAAAGAAAACACCAAACAAAGTAAAGACGACCACGATGACAGCTACTCATCGGAATCAGTAGATGGAGGCGGAGCACCCTTATCCTGCAAGCAACATAGGATAGACTTCAGAGTCCGAGTCACCTTCTTAAACTTATGTTTAATAAGGCCTCGAAGATCAACCATATCTTGATGTAAAACAGCCTGCCCTTCTTCAAGCCGTGTAAGACGGGCATCTCTGGCAGTCTGCTCTGTGCTCCGCTCTGGCGCCACAGGAGGAGAGCTATCACTCGAATCCTGTGCCTCAATCTCTTCCTCGTCTTGCTCTGCTTCTTCCTCAGACTCCACACCACCTTCAGCATAACTCTCTTCATCACTGCTCTCAGACTCAGCCTCACCCTCTGAGGCAAGCCGACCAGAACCAACCTCCATCAGCTTAAGAGTCCTCAGAATGATATGACGAACAGGAACCGGCTTCTCAGCTCCAAGCCTATAGCCAAACTCATGTGCAATCTTGCAAATGAGGCGGCCAAATGGAAGTGACTCGGTCCTTCTACTCGAACGAGTGATGAGAATAATCTGGCGCAGGACGTACGTCGGCACACACAACTTTACTTCCTGCCCTACCTAATATAGGAAATCCACCATCAGGCGCGTACACTCGCTGCGATTGCTCCACCTTGGATATACATTGAACGTAAAGATGTGGTGAAGCAAACGGAAGTCATCCGTCATGAAGGAAGCCAGAAGACTCCTATTCGGCTGCCATTCGACCAGACGACCACACAAAGATCGGGTGCGACGATCCCTCTCGCGCACACTGTCCACATTCTTCTCGCTGGCATGCACTTCACCAGTGGCACCTTCAGGAGTCGGGATATCAAAGCAACATTGACAATACCCACTCAACCGCTACCACAAGGAATCTTGAACTATAGAGGCTCCAGCGAAGGCTCCAGAATATTGGCATAAAAGGCCCGAACAGTGCTAACATTCACGCGATACTCGCCTTCGAACAAGGGACCCCAACCAGCCCCTTCTAGGCGCTCCAACAAGAAAAACTCACCAAAGAGCCGCGGATCAACATGAGCCTCAAAAAGGACTCTACGGCCTTCATAGACTCCATGCGACAACTCCGCCAACAAAGTCCTACTAACGGGAGCTCGAGGATCGAGGACCCGCTTCGTCTGGAATTCACGCGTGGCGGACATGCTCGCGACGGCTCCTCTCGGCCTCCGTGTACGGGTTGGGCGGCTCGGCCCGGCTTCATCCACGGGGGCTCTCTTCTTCCCTATCAAGGAAAGAAGGGAAGAAATGGAAAAGATGGTCGTCACAATCTCAAAGAGGGCCATGAGAAATGAGAGAAAGAGAGAAATAGGAAGATGGTGAAGCTTCCACACAACCAATATCTAAAAAGGAGAATGCAAGGGCTCAAATGAGAAGGAAAGAAAGAGAAATCAGTAATGGAAGGGAAGATTTGAAGATGGGGTGATGAGTTTGCATGAAAAATGGAAGAAGAAGAAGATTTAGGAGAGATTTGAGAGGATTTGGAGAGGGTTTTGAAGAAAGGAAGAGCTTGGGAGAGGGATTTGTGAAGGAAATAGGTAAAAGAAAGAGGTTTAAAGGAAAAACCATGGAGAGGTGGGCCACATTAGGCCTAAGAGTGATCGGCCCGCGTCGGCCCGGCCCGCTGACCGGCGATCCCTCGCCGAACTGGCAATGGCATCGCCGGTCTCTGGACATCCCGGCGATGCCTCACCATTTTGGCGAGGCCCTCTTGGTCCCCCATACTCATAAAAGTGTGGGTCCCCCCTGGGCCCCACTGGAAATGCCCCGATCGGCCCCTTATATGATTTGACGCCTATTGGGCCATTCTGGCAGAAATCTAATTCAAATAGAGATTTCTTGAAGGCTTAAAGGTGAAAAAGGGAGGATAGACCATCTAAACTCATTAATAGAGGGTCTAGGAAAGGTTTTGTGTCGCTGTGTGTGATCAGGTAAGAGTACAGACTCGATCTCGGCGAAGGTTTTCAGGAAACTTTCGCCGATAGAAGCTACGGAGCACAAACACAAAATCTATGATAGACCCACACCCAAATACACTAAAGTGGCAACAACGTGCGGTGTGTGACCATAACCCAGGTCTGGTTTAATCCAGATCATGCTCTGATACCAACTTGTAACGCCGTGAAATTCGAGGGTCGAGCATAACTCAGCTCCCGAGTTCCAAAACATCACTTATGTAACATAATTAATGATGGATGTATGTTGACTGTATTAGTGCATGAAACATGGAATAGATTAAGCCAAAACATAGATATGATTCAGGGATAAGTGAATAAAGCAAGCGGAAGACTTATAGAAAAGTATGTGTACAAGTGTAAATCCCTGAAGTACATATACAAGCCAGGTCGTATGAAAGTGTTATTTAACAAAATTATAAGTATCAAGTTACATCATTTAAATTTCAAAAGAATAATCCCAGAGATCCCGCGCATCAGACCGAGGCTCGCTATAACCCATCTGAAAACTGCATATAAGAGAACGCAGCCTCATCATCATCCAGCTCCCGCTCTGTCTCAGAAGTCGCATCCACATCTGCAACATCAGAACCTAAGACAGAGTCTGGTGGGTGTTTAACACCGCCCCAAAAACGTGGGAGTGAGTGATCAACTCAGTGGAACAATAAGGCACTGGTTAACATGTTATCAGTTCAATCAAACAGTAATGATAAAGCAGAACAATTAAATAAATCCTAAGTACTCTTGTTAATGCAAGGATGTATACAATATGATGCCTGCCCTCACGCGTACACCCTCAGTGTCTTCATCTTACGTTACGCATGACATCGCCTCAAAGTGCACCACATCTACAAAGCACATGCAAATGCGGTGCATGGATATGATTACCAAGTTGTTATTAGTCCATTTCATATAGCAGGATTGGGAAGCTAAGATACCTTCCTCATATCACCATCCAAACAGTAATCCATACTAGGGTCGTCAATCCTAAACATCTCATACGATCATATGTTTGAGGTCGTAGCAAAGGGCTCGTCACCAATCAATACTCGCCTTTCATACCTTTACTACCACAATTCGGCTCGTCACCTTCTTGCGGTATCCAGGTATGCTCGAGGTCACTACAAAGGGCTCGTCACCAATCAATGTAGGCCGACAACACGAATATAGTGTCCCATACCACCATAATCCGCTCACGAGTTTAGTTGCTCACTGGTCACTACGGGGAGGCTCGTCACCCCAGCGTAGGCCGACAGCTCGACCACGGTGTCCCATACCACCATGTCCGGCTCATGAGTCTTAGCGGATCGTGGTACCATGGTTATTAGAATCTCACTGGTAAGTTCGGTACCCTAGATTCAAGCAGTAGAGTACATACATGGTGAATATACATCGAACAATCGGGTTACTTGACGAACTCGACTAGCACGAGCGCACGTTGAGTTGAGCGACATAGAGTGCGCAAACACTCCGCGTGGCCAAACCACTGCCGACAACTCTAATACGGCTCGGGTTCATCTAATACGTCCTACGTGGCGAAAGCAACCTCAACCACGAACATAGAGTCAATTACCAATTTCCTGGACTAATGCATAGTCCCACACACCTTACACTACAACAAATATTCATATGGAATGAAAAACAGTAATGGAACAACAACTTAAATCATGGTACATATGCATCTGAAGAATCTCAACTTAACATAAATGTAAGCATAGGTAATGCTTGAATTTAAATAACATGGAATGTAACTTGCATAAAGGAAATCATGCACATCAATAGGAGTGTTGAGAATCACTTCTCAACGCCCGCAATTAGTGTAATAAATTACACTTTAGATCATTCATGCATTTCTACAAACACTTAGCATACATGGAACAACATGCATGACGTATGTTGAAGAACATGCATTTAGACAATTCCTTTTACAAGGAGTTGTCATACATGCATCTAGCATACATACATGACAAATAATCATGGCAAACATAAGTGCATATTTTATACGTATACGGTACTTTATAAATACACATAGAATACACAAATCTCAATATAACACATGCATATCAGGAAAGTAACGTAAACACAACATTTGGCATGTGAAATCTCATCCATAACAAGAATAAATCACTAACTGGCATTGAAAGCCTTGAAAACCATAACCTATACACTTAAAGTCCGCACCTTAAGCAAGGAAAGAACATCGAACTGATTTAGACGAGTTGTCTTCGTCAACGGCGATAGAATACCCTAAAGCAAGAATAAAAATGAGATACAACAACACCAAGACTATTCTAAGGTCTAACACAGATTAGGGTTAGGTTAACTTACCCCAAAATGAACTCAGAATCGCCAGAAGAACGATTCAAAGTGAAGGTTCAAAGATGAAGAAGAACAAGAAGAATCCAAGATGATTCACCAACTTATCTCTCTCACTTTCTCTCTCTTTTCCACTCTCTTTCCAAGATAGGGTTAGAGAAAATTCGTATTTAAAAGAGAGCTAGGGTTTAAGGACTACAAATAGGCCTATATTTGATGAAAATAACCTCAGGGACAAGGTATACTTAGGTTATAACCAAAGCATGCCTTTCTCGATCCAACGAAGCACTTCTGGTGGACCTATAACCACGAAAGGTCGGACTTAACCTCCTTGACCATGGATCTAGGTCAAGCTGAGTTTTCATACCGACCGGCTCTTCAAATCAGCCGTGGCAGACCACATTCAATTCAACAGTCACAGAATCTCGATCAGGTCCACAAGCACTAGGATATGCCTGGGCCAACTATCCTGATCAGAGGGTGAAATTGGGTCAGAATCCAACGGTCAGATAGCTTAAAATTATCGCGCAAGCGACACGACTCAGATTTCATAAAAACTTATTAAATTCCAACCGTTCTCACACTCTTCACTCCGAGCTCAAACAAATCGACCCAAAACATCACATGGACTTGACTTTCGAGGAGATAGTCAAGCCCAACTCGGTGACCGCAACAGCCTAAGATCATCGCCATCGGACTTTCGACGCGCGGTCCAGGTCCGATCCAGATCTTCCAAAAATTCCCCAGAACAACTGGATTTAGCGATGGATCTCATATTTCAGAGTAACGTAGCGCTAACTAATCTACAGGTTTAGAGCCATGCAGATATAATTTAAAGTGATTGATGCGAATTTCACAAGTAATCGAGTATAGCGCTAATTATCCCAAAAACAACTACTTAAGGAAAGATTAGCACAAAAATTCCAAGGTCGTTACACCACTATTCGACAAGTTTTCATAAACATCCTAAGATGGTAGTCTCATGAGCCGGAGATGGTGGTATGGGACCTATGCCCGAGCTGTTGGCCTACATTAGGCCATGTGCTCTCGGTAGTGACCATGAGCTTATTTAAATTGGCTGGTTGTAATTGGATTAATAATAGATTGGCTAATCGTGCATACATGGCATAGACCCAGTATCTATTACTATCGTACGTGATGTACGTATTGTTCCGACTGGATGATGTTTTCCAGGTTCGATGATTTTGACTAGATGATGTTTCCCAAGTTCGATGATTACAGGAGTGATGGCCCACTGTTCGCACGGATGAGCATCCTTGGGGCGATAATTGCATTCATGCATCCACGCATCTAATAAGACATGCATCATGTATTATTTTGTATGCTTTGCTTTATAACTATGCTTACCTAATATGGTGGTGTGTAATCTTGAGGAGAATTCACACTGAGTTGGCCACTCATCCGTCAAATATATAACCGTACAGGAAGCACAGGTGGCTTAAGTGATTTTTAGGTTTGGGCTGATGAGGAGCTAGGTGCAAGTGTCAGGGTTGCATGATTGTATCTACCTTGAGAAGCTGAGGGGTCTTATGGCTCAAATTTAATTACATTCTACTATTTCTCATGCATTAGATCATGTAATTTTTGTATTTGTTAATTTTGGAGACATTGGTTTGTATAAGTCATTATGGGCAGCTTCTTGTATATTTGAATGATAATGAGATTTTCTTTTATGTTGATTTATCCATACTACGCTTATTTGCTTACTCTGATAACTGAAAAAAAAATGTACACTCAAATTTGACCATCTTTTAAGGTTAACACTCGGGTTTTTGGGACACGGGCCATATACTCGGGTCCTGAAAAGTTGGGGCATTACAGTCACATATTGAGGAACTATGTACAAAGCCTGCTTCTGTTTCTCATGAGCAAATTTAGAACATTGTTTTATTTCTCTCTCAGTTCGAAGGCTTGGCAAAGCATGTGGATTCTTTTAAAAAGATGTTGTCCTTGTTATAACTTAAAGAGAGGACTTATTTTGTACTAGCCCTAGTACTAGTGGATGATTCATCTGATGTCAACTAATTGAGGTACTTTTAAAGGACCACCTTTCAGTTGATTAAATATTCATGTTATTGGTCATTATATTCTCCAGTTAGAAAGTCATATTTTTTTACTTCTATTTTGGTCAATTTTTTCTACAGGTATTTGGAATCATTCTTTAAGTGCATTGAGAATGATTTTGATGCTGTTCTAACTGAGATAGAGAAGGAAATTAGCATGGTAAATATTGATGTTTCTGTCTTATTGCAAGACGTTCTGCGAATGATTGTGCCAGTCATTGATGCTTGAATTGGAAGCAACGAACATGTTTTGGTCTCGTGTGGGTAATCGAGTCTTATGTGATGCTAGGAGTGAATTTTGGTAGTAAGAAGTTCTTATTGGTTTCTTGTTGCAGAATTGAGGGAGCAAAGATCAATAAGAGCCTTCTGGTAGTAAAGGAATGTATCCGTGCTCTTGACAATGATCAGATTCATATCCCATTTCGTGGGAGCAAATTCATAGAGGTGGTTCGTGATTCTTTTGTGGGCAACTCGAGGACTCATGATTTCTTGCATTTCCCCAAATGCAGGCTCCTGCGAATATACAGTTAATACCTTGAGATATGCTGATAGGTATGATCATTCCAATTTTGAACCAAAACTAATTTAATATATTTTTGCAGTGATGATGTAGAAGTCAAGTTTTAATAAATGACAACATTTGTGCAAATAGGGTTAAAAGCCTCTCCAAGAGTGGTAATGCTGAAAAGGATCCAGTCCCAGGTCCCACTGCTGGCAAGGAATCTTCATCAGCATCGTTGTTACCTGTTTCTGGGGGGGGGGGGGGGGTGGTTAGAGGATCCTTTTGACCAAAACCAAGAGGATAAAGTGGTTGATCCGAGTCGGAGAGTTGTAGAAATTTTTTTGTACAATTATACTACCGACTTTGATAGACACTCTTCCAGCTTCCCAACAAATTACCCCTTTAACGGAAGGGAGGAAAGCAGGGAAACTTCTAGTTCTCTAGATAGGGAGATGGTCGATGTGAAAAATGGCTTTGGAGGTTCGATTAGTAATAAACCATTTTCATCTGCTCAAAACTCATATGATATAGCAGAGGATGAGAAAGTGCAGAAGGTGTCCCTTCGCAGAAAAGTTTCAAGAGAAGAAAAATATGAAAAGTAGAGCAATTGGACTAAGAAAGATGGTGTATCTAATCCACCCACCGTCAGTTACAAGCAATAGCCTGTGTATGATTCTAGCTCGAACAATGTTGCACCAAAACAATATGAGCACGAACCTCATACAAGTCACGATGGAGAAATCAATGCAATACTTGATGAGGTAGGCTTATTTGCACTCCAAACTTCTTTTTTGTCATTTCTTAATTTTTCTGTAGCAAGTTATCATAAGGCATTTTCTGTATGCAATGTTTTCACTTTTTCTTTTTTTTTTTTTTTTTAAAGTTTGGAACTGTGTTCTTGCTTCACTTGTGTAGGAAGAAGAGGTTCTCATTTCAGCTCATAGAAAAGAAATTGAAGAGACGATGGAGATTGGGCGTGAAGTCTGTCCTACATCAGCTCTCTGCTACCCTTTTATTTCAATATCACTGAAGGTTTCTTTCTCTTTTGCTCTCATATGTTTTTGCTCAGATATCCATATGCTTGTACATGTGTCAAACAAGTCTATTTTAGACTTCATATGGTAACTAAGTTTTTTTGACATTTAAATGCTGAGAAAGAAACCTCTAGAGCTGTTAAAAGTAAAATTAGGAGCCAGGGACATGCCAGTGGAGCAATCTGAACTGTCGATATGGACTCCACTATAAATTATTGCTAATGGCGAGTTCTTCTTCTTTGCAGATGCTTTCAGACAACCGAGCAAGCTGTGGTTGTTCATCAGCCAAGCAAAAGTCATACCCAAATCTTGCGTTGTGACTTTTTATTATTTGTGGAACCTAATGTTGTGTAATAGTTTGACTGAGTTTGTTTTGAAAACTTTAAATAGTAAACAAGTGAGATTGATTGTTTGATTAAGTTGTTAACTATTTTATTAGTATTATGGCTTTCATGATTGATTGTTTCATGAGTGGATTGAATGAATGGATCAGTAGTTTAAATAAATATTTAAAAAAATTAAACATTTTTAGCCTCAATTTGTAACTGAGGCTTGGATTTAGCCTCATTTGTTGAGAACCAACGCTGAAATTCCCGTGGCTAAAGGCTTTAGCCTCGGTTGTTGAGAACCGAGGTTAAAAATAGATTTAGCTTCAATTGGAGGCAACCAAGGCTAAATTTTGGATTTAGTCTCAGTTGGAAACAATGGAGGCTAAAATTTTGATTTAGCCTCATTTCGAGAAAACTGAAGCTAAAAGGTCTTTTAGCCTCACTTGAAGAACCAAGGCTAAAGCCCCCTTTTCTTGTAGTGAGTGGTGGGTCCCACGCATGTGGCCCACCTTACATATAATATAATATAATATATCATATTATAATATAATATAATATATATAAATTATAAAGAGCCACTGTCCAAACCCCTGGATGTTCTGGACGGTGGAGATCTCATACATATTTACATGGTGGGTCCACATGTGTGGCCCACCTCATATTATGATAATATATATTATAATAATATATATAAATATATAACATATATCATGTATATATAATACATGTCTAGCGTCCAAGAGGTCTGGATGCTCTGGACAGCGAGGATTAATCCACATCAATATGAGGGTGGGCCTCACCATCCTAACCCCTGGACGGTGTGGAGCTAATGCATATGCCATGGTGGTTCCACACGTGTGTCCCACATCGGCCTTGGATCAAACTGATACTTATGTTTTCCTTCAATCAGGCCCGTCCAAATAGATTGCCATGTGGGCCACTCAGTGGATGGCATGGATGAAATACTTACTTCATGATAGGCTACACACACCATTCATACAAGGGAGAGAGAGAGAAAGAGAAACGATGAGATAGAGGGACCCTACCACTATGGGCCCCTCTTTACATTGCATACATCAATGTGGATCCCACAACAAGTGGGCCCAAAACTTGAAATCAACGGTGGATCACCCACCTATATCACTCCTTCAGCTCCTTGGACTTGTATACTCCTTGCCTTCACTTTTGATGGAGGTTGATGGTGATTGGAAGGTTGAGATGAGAGATGAGAAGGTGGGCCACACTTAGCATTTGGGAGAGAGGAACTTGGACATTAGAGCTCTCATGGGATTTGGAAAATTGCTAGAGAATGAGAGAGAGAGAGAGAGAGAGAGAGAGAGAGGAGTGATGGGATGACATGGGATGAGTGTTGTAAGGAAAGGAGATGGATAGGTTAGGTTTAGTTTGAAAGTTGGAAAAGAGGGATGGGTAGGGGAAGAGAGAGTTGACTTGGGAAAAAGGAGGGATGGATTGCTTATATTTGAGGTATGGAATGTACTTGACTTGATTGATTGATTGATTGATTGATGGGACATGCTGTAAAGATTTCCTCAAAATTAGCAACACACGGCATTTTCCTCAAAATGAATGCGAGCCCACAACTCCTAGCCTAGGTATCGGATCGGTGCGCGAGTCACGGCGACGGCACGGTCGCTAAGATACAAGTTTCGAGTCGAGTAGACTTCGGTATGCAGGTCTCGACTTAGGATCGCGCGCAAACGTCGGATACAGGTCGAGGGTTGTCAGAATTTGACCGGGAGGACCGCGGAAGCCTGTGGAACGGTACGGTCTAGGATACGAGTCTTACAGTACATGTACCCTAGTTTTTTGGTGATTGAAATGTTCATATGATTAGCCCATGTAATGGTATTCCCCAAAAAATCTTCCAGGCTGGATGATCCTAACTATCCAACTTGACTCTGTTAAATTTAGACAATTTGTTGTAGTTGTCCATTTTCATCAGTTTCTAAGATCATTTGGTGGGGATTAGATTGGAGCATGACCCATCTCCTATGAGGTCAACCAGATCAACAATTTAGAATAACTAAGTCGGGCCTCGTGCAGATTGTTGCTGGTTGAACACAAATTTCTTTCTATAAAACATCACATAATACATTTCTTCTGATATTCAAGTTAGAATGTAGAGTAGAAAAAGAAAGAGCAGAAGAGAGATCTCCTGCTATTACCAGTGAAACAACATCAGAAGGAGAGACCAGTAATCCAATGAACAGGATCTAAATCACCTATGCCAGTTATTGTGCCCATGTACCTAGGCATAATGGAATGACATTATTACTGAGTGTGAAGTGTATATACAAGCATAAAAGGCCAATACAATGAAAAACAAAACATGTGGATGGAAGTTTGCATGGCTTAAACATCAAATAGTTTAAAGGCATATCATATCTGCCATAGATAAATGTGAAATTCCAAAAAACAACATAAAAAAGTTCAAATGGGAGGAATAACAAAAGAGAGACATTTTGAGCATGAAACTTACCGATGCACACTCGACTCTTCTGTCTCAAATAGCATCGAAAAGCGCATGCCAGCTAAAACACGGGTGTGGTAGACTCCTTTAGCATATTTGGCTAGAGGTATGACAAATTCAGATGGGCTTGCCCTAAAAACAATGTAAAACAAAATAATACATAACTATTTATATTTGTTATGATATGTACAACATTCAAGTTTTATGAGTTGCATTAATTCTACCTTGGGTTATAAAAAATAGTTAAACGACTATTTGTGGCAGCCGCATGAGCTGCTGCAGCAAGGAGCCCTATGTGCATGCTATCACTTGATAAAACTGACATGACTGTTTGTGGCCGATTAGCACACCGAATTCCCAAGAGTAACTGATTCTTTTCGTTCCTGATGACAAAAGCAATATATTTCAGAGTCAGATACAAACTATATGACATGATAGATTGAAATGCTACGTGCATCACATAAGTGGCATGAGGATTCTGAATCAGCGTACCAGATGAAAAGGACCGAATCACCTGCAACAAGCCTCTTTGCACTTACAAACACACTCCATCCAGTTGTAAGAAGATGTCACTTAGGCTGACTTGCATTAGAAATGGAATTAACAAATGACAAGCTAGTTACAGAAGAGCTTCTAGGGATAGCCAAATTCCTGTAACCCATATCAAATTTCAGGATCTTCGACAAACAGTGTAACTAGCAAGGAAATATTCAATGTTCAAATGAGCAATTTTTGTTGCCAACAAACTGTACTTGTGGGCGCACCCTTTTTATATACAAAGTACATACCTCTTAAAAATTTCATCTTATACCTCATGCATGAGAATTCAGCTATGGGGAAAAGGCTAATGATTGCTATTTCTAATCTCACTACTTCCTTTACCATATGAGCTTCCTTGCGGGATATACAACATATGATTTGATGCTTCAATAGCCAATTCTCACTGTATATTGGTTGTTCAAGTCATGAAGCATGAATGGACTGATCCCCTTCTAAAGGACCTGATCAAATGGGAGAGAATTTCTGTTGAAACCAAGCCCGAGGAATTTTATTTGCAATACTTGTGTTCAGCAAATGCAGACAGAATGCCTTCAGAGCTATGTGCTCTTGGAGATCATGTTACAAAGCACAAAGGACTGCATGAAGGCATTCATGATTCGTTAGCTAATTGGTAGATCTGGGAACACTTCTTGCTAAAGCCTACAAGCACCACCTTGCTTGGGTAACTTCATTTGGTAGATCTAGAAACACTTCTTCTCTCTCTTGATCCAATGCTTCTGAGGTACTAGGCTCAACTTCCACTGCAAACTGCTCAAACAATGTCTTTAAGCTTAGAGACATTGTTCTAATTGAAGATTCTTCTACTTTCTCCTTCCACTCTAAGCCCTACATGGATGTAAAATCAATTCAATTACAATAGTATGAAATAATAAATAAATAAAACTGTATTCCACTCAAGCATAAAACTCGCAAGAATTTATGGATGTTTTTTCTTAACAATATCAACAAAAGACTTAAGCATGCCAGATTGAAAAGGATAGTAGACAATCCCAATTTCAATGGATTAGAATATTAACCAATCATTTCCCTCAATATTGAGCCTACATATTGCACTGCGCTTCTCAAATAAACAAGAAAAAACAGGCACACCATCCACTCACTGAGACTTGGAGATTGACATGTTACACCATGATTTGCAAAGATTAGGAGTTGTGCCTTTCAATGCATAATACGGAGAGCTAATATACCTTTCAAAAAGAGGATCCAAAGGTTTTTGCTGACTCAAAATAATGTTGGCCATGAGATGGTTGAGGATTTAGTTACTTACATATTGCCAAGGAGAATTGAAAATAAAGCCAAGCAACATGTGGAAATGAGTCATAAAACGATTTTTACTCTTACCGTCCATCTTGTATGCCCTTAATTGTTTGGTTGTGATTACCCTTTCATGGATACTTTTGGCACATGTTCCAAATCTACCAAGCATTCCTCCCATCAAATTGTCATTGTTGATCATAGGTGGGCCCTATTGGCTCCTACAAGAGCAAAATCTGCCTGAACATATGTAAGGCTTTCAAACAAATCCATGAAACTCCCAGTGATGGTGAAATGAAATCCAATATCTATGTAGTGGACCTCCACCTGTCGATTGTTGTTCATTTCAAACTATTTTGTTATGTCCCAAGAACCATATAAAGAGAGTTGAATAGGGAAATACTATTTACAGAAATCCTGAATATGAAAAGTATATCACCTGATACATCCCATTGAATCTAGAACAGATCTCACATATTTTGGACATAGTATACAGTTGCTCGAGGAATTGTCTGTAAAATGCAATGGAAAACAACAATAAGAAGCAATTAGCCTCTCTACCAACATAAATACATATAGGTGGGCCTCACTGTAAGGATCACAACATCTCGGGTGAGGCTTGGGCAATACCTAATCCCCTCCTGTAGGGATTATGATCATAATTATTTAAATAAAAAAACAAAAAAACACCAAAAACTCCATTTAATGTCCAATCAAGTCAGGTTGACTCGAAGACAACTCCAGTCAATATTTATAATTAAATTGAAGAGTACTTGAAAGTAGTATTAGATATTTAAAATGGTGTATGCAACTATAATGGCTAAGTAGATAGCAAAAACAGAGTTAAAGGTCTTTGTCTCTCCCAAGATGACTCAGCGAGTTTCTGAGCGAAGTCATTGAATTTCAGAACTGTGGTAGTTACTCAAACAGAGTTTCAGAACTATGGTGGTTACTGCAACTTTGAGCTGTAAGGAAGCGTTTTCATATAAAATGGACTGATGGCTTCACCAAACATTCCCTTAAATGCCTAATTTTTGTTCTTAGAAAACTGAGACCAATGTATGGTTCCTTTCTTTATATAAAGGTCGACTGGAACCTGATAATACACTCTGAGGCCTAGAAACGTGCCAACAATTGCAGCAGCAGCCCCCTTGTAAATTGGCCTTTGAGAGAATCTACACTTTTTACCCGAACATTGTATTCTTTAGCAGCCATTGGAATGATCTCTGATCCAAAATCCATAAAATGTAGAATCTACACTATTATTTAGATGAATACTTGGGCACTCCAATGTTTGACATCCAATCACCACATCAGATGAGCATTCCGATGTTAAGGCCATAAGGCCAAAACTTGGCTTGATCCATAACTCAGGTGGGCCACACACCCACACACACACAAACACACACACACGCTAAACCACTTACAGCATCGTAGATCTCATCCTTTTTTCTCGAACTCGCCACTTTTCCTCGGGAGTATATGGATGTGAACATAAGATATTGTCTGTCCTGCTTGTGGCCCATCCTAAGGGATGAAAAGAAAAAAGAAAGTACTTCAAATCTTTGATACTTGGGAGAATCTCAATGATGAAAAGGGTCAAGATCCCTGCATTTTGGTTAACTATTAATAACACAGTTCAAAAACTCAAAAACTCGACTTAGTGTCCATCATTTTTTTTATCAGATGCAGATGAAATTTATACCTATTAGGACAAAATTCATCAGCGTATCTCATGGTTTCTAAACTTGTACAAGGCTTCAGTAGATGAGGAAAAACAATAGAACTTTTAGGACATAATTATTGGATTCTAAGCAAGGTTTACAAAAAATGTCAGAAAACTCATTATAACAGTTGTTTTAATGGAAACAGTCACTATCCGATAAAGCACTCATTATAACAGTTGTTTTAATGGAAACAGTCACTATCCGATAAAGCTGAAGGTTATTTAAAGGCATCAATACACGGAATGGCTTTACATTAGACCTATGAATATATAAAGTTGAAGGTAATTTAAAGGCATCTAAGGACGTCTTTTAGGGACATACCTAGCACTTGGTTGACACATGCTGCCAGATCCACCCTTTCCATGAGGCAAGTCACCAGGTTTTTGCCATGAGTCCTCAAAAATCATTCCAATCCAAAACTTAGGCCACAACACAAGGAATGCAAAAATTAAGCCTTTAAAAAATCATGCTGATTTGAATACAGATCCAAACTAGACTAGATTCTATATGAATCATGCTTGACAGACCCTAAGATCTGGCTCAGATTGGTATGATGTTTACATGGCAACCCCATGAAATGTGCCTTGGACCTAATGAACAGTCTAGATCAATGGATTGGGGACTTATAAATGTCAATAAAGAAAGAGAAATAAATAAATAAAACATAGGAAATAAATAAATAAAACACAGAAGGTGAAATCCCCAATTCCAAAAATCCTTAGATCCCTTAAATCCTAAAATCCCCAAATCCCTAATTTGTAAACTCAGAAAAACCCCAATTTGGGGTCCACATTCAAATATGTAAGCCCTAAAATCCACAAATCCCTAAATCTGGGTCCACATCAAATGAAAAATCTATAAATTACTAAATCCCCAAATTCCTAAATCGGCATTGAGAGAGAGAGAGAGAGAGAGAGAGAAATACCTCACGTTCGACAAATAGTCTTCAACTGAGCTTCCGAGAGAGAGAACGAGGGCGTGTGTGGGCAGGGCGTTCATGGATCAAAGACACAAAAGAAAGGTTAGGGAGACCGAGAGAGAGAGAGAGAGAGAGAGAGAGAGAGAGAGAGAGCGGGAAGAGAGAGAGAGAGGAAGTTCCTGCACAAGGATGTTGGGTGGGCCCACAGATATGTTTGTGTGAAATCTACTCCATCCATCCTTTTTGAGGAGGAGAGGCGTAGAGAGAGAGGGAGAGGCGCAGAGAGAGAGAGAGAGAGGAGCGATGGAGGGAGAAGGAGAGGGAGAGGAGAGAAATAGAGAGAGAGAGAGAGACACAGATGAGAGAGGGGTTGGTTAGGGTCGGCGCCCTAACCAGCCCTCGTTAGTGGATGCAGATTTCCTGCGAAAGCCTTTCACATGAAGTTCATGCACAAGTAGGCTAGGTGGGGCCCACCACCTTGTTTTTAGGAAATATACTTCGTTCATCCATTTTTAAGCTAATTTTATGACATGCTACAAAAAATTAGGTGGATCCAAGACTCGAGTGGGCCACACGAGAGGAAACAATAAGGATTCAGTGATAACCGTTGAAACATTTTTATGACCATAAAAGCTTTTTTCCATGATAAACTTTTTGTATTTTCACTTCATCCCTGTGTTAATGACCTTATAAACGGTTTAGATGGCATATAAACATCAAGGTGGAGCCCAGGAAGGTTTCAACGGTAGGTATTTCTTTCCCTAATTTTCCCTCTCATGTGGCCCACTTTAGTTTTGGATCCACCTTGTTTTTGGTCGATTTTCCTAAAATGAGGTCGACAAACAGATGAACGAAGTATATTTCCAAGAAACATGGTGGTGGGCCCCACCCAGCATCCTTGCGTAGGGACTTCCTGCAAAGGCTTTAGCAGGAAATTGGCATCCCTCATTCGAAGTTTTTAACAGTGGTGTCACTCTTCCCACTGTTTTCTCTGGTGGGGTCTTTGTGACCTTATGAACAAATTGGATGGAAAATAAACATTATGGTGGGCCCTACAAAATTTGTAACGGTGAAAATCATCACCTCTGCTGGTATTTGTGGTGTGGTCCATTTAATCATTGGATATGATTCATTTTTTGGATAATTCTCTAAAATGATCTTGAAAAATGGATGAACGGTACGGCTTGATCCCAAATTTTTGGTAAATCCAAAGCTCAAGTGGACCATGCAACACAAAACAACGTGGAATAATGATTTATACAGTTGATACCTTCCTTGGGCCCACAGTAATGTTTATTTGCCATCCAACCTATCCAACATGTTCATCATATCAAAAAGATGTGAATGAAGAGAAAACAGAAACATATGCTTGACCAAAAACTTCTATGGCCTCCAAGAATTTTTCAATGGTAGAAGTTCAATCACACTATTTCCTATGGTGTGGTCCACTTGAGCTTTGGATATGCTTCCTTTTTGTTCTTTAGACCTCAAATTATCTGTTAACATGGATGAATGAAGTGGATAAAATAAATAAATAATGGTGGACCCCACAGAGTTTACTCAGTATGCTAAGGGTAATTAGTAACCCACCTAAATGGAGTGGAGAGGGGTTTCCTTAAAACATTCATAATCATATATTGTGCTTGCCTAAATGTGATTCACATATCCAACACACTCATTATGTGTGTCCCACTTCGATGAGGGGTCAGACCAAGTTTCAGCTGCATTCAAAACTCATGTGGGCCCCACCAAGTGCTTTTACATTTTTTAGGATGTCTTCACATGGTTTTAGATGGTATGGCCAACCTGAGTTTCGTATATGGATGATTTTTGAGATATCTCCTAACCTAAAGGGGACACATCAAAGCACGGTATTGATGTTTAACACACATCATGATGGGGCCCACAAAACTTACTAACATCAATTCTTAGGTTCTCACGAGGTCAATAAGTTGGGTCACAATTTTGATCAGAATATTTGACCCATTTTATGTTTGGTCAATTCACTCTATTTTACTGATCAATACCCTCAATTTGATTTGTTACTCGCCCTAATTAGGCTACATTTTTTTTTTTCACAAATAAATTTCAATTTCCATTTAAAAATAACATTCTTTTTCCAAAATATATATTTCTTTTGCTTAATTTTTCTTGTAAAACTTTGAACAAAATATCAGTTTTATTATAAAATATCTCAAAAAAATAAATTTAAAATACATATTTTGAATTTTTATTTTCAAAATCTCAAAAAATTCCCCAAAATTTAATTTTTTTCCTCAAAAATTCTAAAATGCCAATTTTTTTCATCTTCAAAAGCATCATTTTGTTTTCAACTTTTCACTTTATTTTATTTTTTAAAATACAAAATCTCATTTTCTTTTTCAAAATATTTTGTTTTTTCAACATTGTCAAAATTTTCACATTTTTTTTATATCTTTTTAATTTTCTTTTTCAGGATATTAATTTTTTTTTTCTCGAAATCAAATTCTTTTTTAAAAATTATCAACTTTATTCAATATTCTTCTTTTTTTCCCACCAAATAGATTTTTATTAAATCACGATTTTTATTTTTTCAAAATCTCATTTTTTCTCAAACATTGTTAAATTTTGTTAAATTTGCAATATTCTTTTTCATGTCATATTACAATTCATTTAAATATTATATAGTTTTAAATTTTAAAAAACAATAATTTCCACTCATTTGATATAAAAACAAAATAAATTTTTTTCTGAAATTCTATTAAAAAACAATTCTTATACTAGAAGAAAATAATTTTCCACCATATTTTTAAAAAATGAAAAAAAAATGTGAAGGCAAAAGTCCTTTTACAATGGACCATAATCCGTCACAAAAGCAACTAAAAAATGTCGTAAATTGCTACTTTTTGCAAGAATTTGTAACTGATCATATTCCATCGCAAAATCAAAATTTGCGATGGATTTAGTCCGTCTCTATGTTACGACGGACCACAATCCATCGTAAATTAGGTTTTAGCGACGGATTTAGGTCCGTCGCAAAATTCCATGAGTTTGGACTACGAATTTTCGGGAAAGACAGGATTGGCGACGGACTTTTTCCGTTAGTGACAGATTAAATCCGTCATTAAACCAAGTGATTTTTGCGATGGACGAAGTAAAAATCCATCGCAAATTCACAATTTTGGCGTAGTGTTACGTCTATGATAGAATATTTGAATCACTAGTTGTGATACATCTTACATATCATTTACACTTATAGAGAATATAAACTAAATCATAATGAAGATAACTGAATCTGAATCATAAAGAATATCAACTGAATCATAATGAAGATAGCAAAATCTGAATCATAAAGAATATCAATTGAATCATAATGAAGATAGCTAAATCTAAATCATAAAGAATATCAACTGAATTATGGAGGTTCTAGAATGGCAAGACACATGCCCAAGCCATAAAGATAGACGGCACGAGGTCAAAATAATAAAGAGAAGAGTGACAAGGGTCAACTCAACACAAGTGGTAATGGCCAATCATAATAAGAGAAGAGTGACATTGGTCAACTCTATAATACGGAGAGTGACAATGGCCAACTCAAATAAATAGACGAGTGGCAGGGCCAACTCAATAAGTTGATAAGAAAGGGGCAGGCTTGTATCCATGGTCTCACATAAATTCAGAGAAATTACTTATAATTGACATGATATCATAATCCTAATAGGGCCAAAATTATAATGATAATAACTGAATCAATTGATAGGATAATTCCTAGAAAAATATAAACATGGGAGGCAGGATGATTCACATCATTAAAGGTATGAAAAGGCAAGATAATTCACTTCATTAAAGGTATGAAAGGGTAAGATAATTCACATCTTTAACAGCATGAAATGGCAGGATAAATATAATAATTTAAATTAGTGTAAGCTTAAAGGATAAAACCCTCACCTTGACTTGACTCAAACCTGGCCCAGAATCAGTCTAGGGATCTAGCGAGTCAGCTCGACACACAATTTCTCTACCTCTCTTTCTTTCTTTCCTTTCCTTCTTTCTCTCTCCTTCTCTTCCTTCATTTCTTTCCCTTCCTTCCCTTTTTTTCTTTTCTTTGTTTCTCTTTTCTTTCTTTCTTTCTTTTCTTTTCTTTCCTTTCTCTTTTCTTTTCTTCTCTTTTTTATTTTCCTTTCCTTTCTTTCTTTTTTCTCTTTCTCTTTCTTTTCTTTCTCTTTTCTTTTCTTCTCTTTTTCTTTCTTTCTCTCCTCTTCCCTCCAGCAGCTGGCTATGGCTCTTTGCTGGACGGACAACAGTTAGCGACCGATCTCTCTCTCTTCCCATTTTTCTCTCTCACGTTTTTCTTGTTGTTCTCTCTCCAATTTGCTAGGATGGAATGCCTATGGAGACACGTTTATATAAGGTTATGAGATAGGGTTCTCGCATCGGAGGGAGTTTTCGATTCTAGTTGCAACTGTGGTGCGAACGGGTTGTGCAGTTGCGCGGGTCGACAACGCCTCATTGCCGCGTCATCTTTGCAACAGGTTCCCTTCTTGGTCGGGTTTGCAGAAGAAGCCCATGGGTCTAGTCATTTTTCTCATCCCGTCCCGATGGACGGTCCAGATCTCTTATAACGGTTGAGATGGATCGTCATCCCAGCCATCCGACGGATGGCTGTTCAAACCACATAATTCATGCCAAATCTAATTTCGGTAGAGAAAATGTGGGTCCACTTCACCATCCTTTTAAGGCCATTAATTCCCTCCTTTAGGTTCCCCTATTAGCGTCCGATCGTGGGCCCAAGTTTGAAATAAATCTGGCCTTTAGATGGGCTGCACCATCAACCGACGTAGCATTGTGTTCCTCGTTAAGGCGAGTTCAGTTGTGATCATGGAGACATAAACCCAACAAGATCTTGGTAGAAATTCTCTCTCGAATGCATTGGATGGTTCGATCATCCATTTCAATGGCCGTGGTGGGCCACAAGACGTCCAGTGGACATCGTTTGCAACGGACGCGAGAGAGAGGAGAGAGAGTCACTCTCGAACTTGTTTTCCTTTGGGTCTACATGTTTTGACCAGAGGCTTTAATCCAGTGTAATGCAGTTGCATGTGCACGTTGTACACACGCATCATAGGTGGGGCCCACAGAGACATCTACACTGTCCAGTCACTTCTCCATCTATCTTAAGGGCTTGAGCCCAAGTTTAGAACATATCTAAGGATCAGGTGGCACCTAAAATTAACAGTCAATGGCTGATCTGACCATTGAGTCACTTCTTCCATGATATAAGGGTTGAAATTCGTCTCGTATGGTTAATTTGTGATACTTAGGCTTCATATAAGGTTTCGTACAAAAGGGATCGTGGTAATCAGGTGATCTTGAATACAGGGGTTTAATGTAATGGCATTTTTCTTAATTATCGTTGATCTGTGAGTTTTGGGGAACCCAATGGCTCCACATGGTTCTAGGCGCGTTTCTAAGAAATTCTTGTAAAAGAATGTACATCTAAATCATTACGGATAGGGGGTTATTTGTCGTGTCATTTACGTCAAATCACATGCTGAATGGTTTTGCCTTAAAATTAATGGTTAGATGGTTAGATTTATTGAATAGATATAATTCTCAATGGTTAGATTTATGACAGGATGAGGATGTAATTTAATTGGTAACATTGAATCTCATGGTAACGTTTGAGAACTTTTGATGCCCGAGTATCGAAAAGTTTGGAGCGTTACATGATCAGCACATTTTCAAGGTATTCTGCTTATGATAGCCAAAACCTGCTCATCTTCCTATCTCTATAAATATATATGCTGAGAACCCTCTTTGCAGCCCTCAGATCTTTCATGTCGAATGTCCCTGATAATCGAGTCTTAAGTACATTGATTTCAGACATATCACGATTGGTGATCAACATATCATCAACATACAATACTAGGATGATGAAACTTCCATCGCTCAGTGTCTTGTAATAGACACAATGATTGTATTCACTTCGAGTAAATTTCTAACTCAACATGGAATAATAAAAAATTTTATACCACTGCTTAGGCGACTGTTTTAGGCCGTATAACGATCTCATTAACCTGCAAACCTTGTCCTCTTCTCCTTTAACTTCGTAGCCCTCTGGTTGCTTCATGTAAATTTGCTCTTCTAGCACCCCCTGCAGGAATGCAATCTTGACATCCATCTGTTCCAGATCGAGATCATATTAGGCAACCAGCGCCAACACGAATCTGATAAACACATGTTTAACCACTGATGCGAATATCTCTATGAAGTTAATTCCTTCTCTTTAAGCATAACACTTCGTCAACAGCCTTGATTTATATCTATCCTATTTCCTTTTGAATAACTACTTGCATCTGAGCACTTTTTGGCCCACCCGAAGCTCCACTAGCTCCCATATGTAGTTCTTATATAAAGAGTCCATCTCATCGTTCATAGTCGCCTTCCACTTTTTTGCATCAAGCTCATCAAGAGCCTCTTGAATAATAGATACGTCTCCCTCATTTGTAATGAGGGCATATGTAATATTAGAGTCATCCCTGTATCTTGCTTAACCTGTGATTACGCGGTGAGTTTCTTTTCACAGGTGTATCTTCCACCTGCTCATGTACCTTTGTATACACATATATCTCTGCCTGAGTATCTTCTATGTCAATGTCGACGTTTACGACTAACCTTTCTAGGTCCTCTTGCTCATCTTGGTCATTCTTGTGTAATAGAAAGCTTTCATCGAATCTGACATCATGACTAATAATGACATTGCATGTGACCTTGTCGAATAACCTGTAACCTTTCACAACAATACCATAGCCAACAAAGATGTACTTTTTGATTTTATGGTCTATCTTATCTCTCTCAACTAAAGGTAATGAGAGTAAGCTTCACAACTAAATATGCATAAATTTGAGTAGTCTATCTTATGCCCACTCTATACTTCCTTTAGGATTTTACATTCAATTGTCATAGAAGGAGACCGATTCACCAAATAGAAAGCCGTGTTAATGGCCTCTGTCCATAGGTCCTTGCCCAACACAGCATTACTTAACATGCATTGAGCCCTCTCCAAGCGAGTCCGCTTCATCTGCTCAGCCACACCATTTTGTTCGGGCGTGTGGCGTACTGTGTTGTGCCTAATAATCCCTTCATCCTTACAATATTCATTAAACTCAGTGGAAGTAAATTCTCCACCATTGCCAGTCCTTAAAACTTTTATTTTTCACCTTGACTGCTTTTCCACCATTGCCTTCCATTATTTGAATATGGTGAAAACTTCAGATTTACGTTTCATGAAGTAAATCCAAACTTTCTGGGAGTAGTCGTCAATGAACGAAACAAACTATGACGACCCCCCAACGGAAACCTCTAACGATGGCCCCCATATGTCAGAGTGCACATAATCAAGCACTCCCTTACATCCATATTTTTCAGTTTTAAAAGATAATTTAGATTGTTTACCATATATACAATGCTCTTATATATCTAAATTATAATTCTTAGAAGCTGGAATCAAACAACGATCAGATAATACCTTTATGCCCCGCTCGCTCATGTGGCTCAGACGAGCGTGCTACATACGTACAGACGTGAAATCTGCAACAGCTGTTGTCGCTTCACCAGCTGAAATACTCCCAATCAACTTGTAAAGGTCTTTATACCTTTGCGCTCTTATAACCACGAGTGCCCCTTTTGAAACTTTAAGGACACTATTAAGACCAGTGAACTTGTACCCTATAACCTCGAGTGCACTGAGAGAAATTAAACCCTTCTTTATATCAGGAATGTGCTTGACATTAGTCAAGGTACGCTACATCCCATCAAACATCTTGATGCTCACCGTACCAATAGCCACAACATTACATGCATTGTCATTTCCCATAAAGACATGTCCACCATCGCATTCTCTGTAAATGGTAAACCAACTTCGATGAGGAGTCATGTGGTATGACGCTCCTGTGTTAAAGATCCACTCATCTTTATGATTGTTGTGCAAGTGTCTGATCATAGACATAAACAAAACATCATATCCACTTGTCTCTTCATCGGATGTGACAATATTGGCCTCCCTGGAAGAAGTTTATGAGTTTTCTTTCTTTACTTTAGGATTTATACAATTATTCTTCATGTGTCCAGTCATCCTATGATTATAGCACTTTAATTTTCCTTTGCCCTTGCCCTTAGATTTGGATATATGTCTTGAACATCTTGTACCTCAATCAGTATTCCTGCGTCTCGTTAACAGTACATCAGAAGATGTTCGTACGCCATCATTTATCTTTCTTATGGCCTTCCCTTAAAGGGTTGAGATAAAGGTGTCCACACTCAAGGATTTATTTGTGGTGCACAATGAGTTCCTAAATGATTCATATGATGCTGGAAGAGAATTCAACAACATGCATGCTGATCTTTATCTTTGACCACTTCCTCCATATCTAGTAACTTACAAATCAATTTATTAAAGTAACGTGGGCCTTCACATCTCCCTCTGCCATCTTTAAGGTGAACAACTGTAGCTTCAAGTGTAGGTTATTCTCAGTAGATTTTTTCGCATAAATATCCTCTACCTTCGCCCATAAACTAGCTGCAGTTTTCTCCTTCAAAACATTATATAGAATCTCATTCATGAGACACAAACGAACTGAGGATAATGTCTTCTTATCAAGAGTATTCCAATCATCATCACTCATAGTCGGCTTTCACTCCTTAAGAGCACCATTTTCACCTTACTTTGTTAAGGATCTAATCATCTTGATCTTCTATAACTCAAAGTTATTTTTACCTGAGTACTTCTTAATATCATACCTAGTATTTCACATTAATGTTAATCCTTCAGATTCAAGCCTGCGCCCCAATGATAGCTCAGATACAACTTGTTAGTAGAACGACAAAATCATATAGAGATGAATCTAGGATATCAATCCAAAATCACCAAGCAAAAGGAAGAAGAACACAATGATTTAACGTGGAAAACCGTTTCAGGAAAAAAGCACGGCACAAATATGTCCAGCAACTAACAAAGGAAATCCGGAAAATACTTGATGGCATCAAGCTAACTTCAATGACATCGAAGCCTGCTTGATGACACGGAACCTATCATCAACAGATTGATGATTTAATAGATTTAAGACATCTATCTGCAACAATATATTGCTGCCCAAGGCATTGCCCATATACGAGGCCGAACAATGACATGAAAGGAGTAGTGTAGCTCTAATTTCAATAAACCCCTTGCATGGTACAGGACAAGACTTATTCCACTAATAGGCTAAAACAGGATAAACCAAACTACATTTATAAGCACACTCCATAATACACAATGACACAAGCAGGTATGTTAGTCACATTTTTTTCAGGACCTTGATGTCCTTCCAACGAGACTCCATGTAGTGGGAACGGTTACCCTGTGCATAAACCCCACATTTGAAGTAATGAGAGGCCCCTCCACGATCGTCCACTTCTAATTTTAGAACCCCATCGATGAAAATGCTAACTCTTTTGGCACCAACGTCATGGATGACATTGAGGCGGAACCACCGATCGTAGATATTAGGGACAACGACCTGGTACCTGTAGTAAGTTAGAGAACCATTATACACCCTCATCATCACAGTTGTGGCGTGGCCAATTGCACCAAAGAGCTGCATGATGCATACACCTGGTGTCCCATTCGGCACATATCCATACCCATGAAATTGCCAGACCCCCGAAGAATAATCGTATCCCTGAGAGACGAATTGATAAAATGAGTGCAATAGTATGGTGGAATGAAAAGAAAAAGATAATTAATGGTCGCTTGTGTCGTAAAATAACTACGGTAATAATTTTTAGAGAATACTAACGTGATGGCTTGCCTATGTCATATTAAAATTAGTTGTAATTTTTTTGAAGTTGTGAGAAGCTTGTTAATGCCTCATGTTAGTAGTGGTGCTGACAATAAGACACTGTTGATGTGACCTATCCTAACTAGATTGTGCAATGAAACTTTTCTGAGAGTTGCTGATCCTTGCTTTTGGAGATTTTGAGATAGGGCAGATTCATCAATTCTGAGATTAGCCTTTTTTTTTTTTTTTTTGTAAGAATGTGCAATCTTTTATTTTCTTTTTTTTTTTTTTTTTTTTTTTTTTTTTTTTTTTTTGTGAAGAATGTTGTTAAATCTTCAAGATTAACAAATTCTGAGATTAGCCTGTTAAATCTTAGAGACTATATTTTGAAGAACGTTGTTGCATCTAATTCCATTGAGAATGAAAAAATTATATAGAAGAAGAGTTATGTTGGAGATCTTAATAGATATACATGTATATATCCCTAAAAAATATATCTAGTGGTACATGTATAAGTGTACATAAATATTAATTATGTACTCTAATATAGCCAATCCCTGGAGCTTCAATCATTCTTGAACTCAAGATTAACAAATTCAAGGATCTGAATCCTAAGGGACAACTCATCTGGTCACTGTAGTTTTTGTTTCCTTCTTGAATACCACAAAATTGAGAAATTGGCTACAGTGATAACAACATGATCAAATGCATTGAAAAGGTATAATGAACGACTAATGGAGAGAGACTGAGATTTTGGAATTCTTTACACGAATACGAATCTCAGTACGAGGACTTGTATTGTTGGTTGTGTTAGACATAGGCTTGTCGGTAGATAAGACCCATAGCCTGTGAACTCCATCTACAAAGCTGTAACGCTCGCTTACAGGCAGGTTGTAGGGTTTTTGGATGTCGAAGTTCGAGTCATTGAGTGGAACTGGGACAAACCCATAAGTTGGGTCGTTAGAAGCCCAACCAAATGCACCATGGATCCAAAGAAGTGTGATGCTCGCAACGGCTAAGGGAAAGATAGAACTCGTGTCCTTCCCTAACATATTCTTATAGAGATCAAGTGGCAGCAGCAGAAGATGAAGATGGAGCCAAACGGTTCGCCTCAGAGAAACTTGGGCATGGATGCTATGAATATCTGGGTTTATATGTAATATGGAGAGAGAGAGAGAGAGAGAGAGAGAGAGAGAGAGAGAAAGAGAGCAGATGGGCAAGATCGAGAGAGAGTAGTTCATTTGGATGTCCGATGGGCAAGATCAATCCTATTACTGCCCTCCCAATTGTCTTAAATGACCTTGTGTCAAATTGGGCCTTTTTGGTCAAGTGAGAAAAGGGAGCTTACGTTTAGGAACTGGATTGGCTGGTGTACCACACATCAGCTATCTAGCTGGTGTATTGACGTCAGCAAGTTCTGTCGGTTCCATCATGATGTATGTGTTATATCCAAACCGTCCATCCATTTGGCATTCTCGTCCTAATGTTTGAACCGAAAAATAAGATAGATATAAAGATCAACTGTACCACACCGAAAAGATCAGTGGGGGATTGAACGTCTACCATTGAAACCCTTTTGAGGGTTGCATAAGTTTCTGATCAATATGATAGTTCGTTTTTCCTCTTCATCCAGGTACTTGTGACCTTATGAACAGATTGGATGGAAAATAAACGTTATGGTGGGTCCTACGAATGTTTTAATGGTAGAAATCATTCTCGCCGCTGCTATCTGTGGTGTGGTCCAGTTGAGCTTTGGATATGATTCGTTTTTTGTCCCATGCTCTAAAATGATCGCGAAAAATGGATGAACGGTGTGGATATAATAAATACATCATTTTAGGGCTATGTAACTTTGATCTCCTTTGAGCCGTTCGTACAACTCGGGAGTGTCAGCGCTCATCTTCGCACGACACGTACCCACACCAGCTATATCGCTGGTGCACGTGTGGTACATCAGCCAATCCGCTTCCTGACGTTTAGATCATTAATAAAATAAGTTGCGAAATATTGATTCGTTAGGGTAGATATTCAATATTCAGTTTATATACTATTCATGTATATTTGATCAATATCAATGACGTTGATGGTTGGGGCTACCACCTCGTTGGGGAGGTCCTAGACCTCCCGTGTTGATGGTCTGCCTCAATCTGTCTAATTGTAGAGTTCTATCACGACTGCTAGTAGGATTTCAGATCCTACTCTGTCCAGATATGTCAATGTGGCATGTTCATTTAAAGTCCAGGTGGACCATTGATACATTGCGCCTTGCTGCATATTCGTCATGACTTCAAATTCAGGTCGGCTGTGTCATCACTTGAAGAACGTATTGGTGATGCATAGATCAGATGTATTTTTTCTATGCTTTTTTCATAAACAACTTACCGTCAGATGGCATGAATTGCATTAGTTCACATACATGTTAACACGGATGTAGTATGCCAATGATGACTGTCTGTGTCATTGAGGTGGTACACATGAGTTTCTGATGATAATAGGTACTGTAATTTATATAGCCGCTCAGCAAAAGATCTTGTTGATCTAGCTGGATTTTAGTACCGAGTGACTGAACAACGGAAAACCAAAAAATTGGAAAATGGATTTTCCAAATAACCAAGCAAGAGAATCACAATTTCCCAATAACAATAGAGTGTGCATAATTAAAATAACCTAAAAAATCAGCAACTGACTTTCCACGCAGGGAATAAGCAAAAACCTATTTCAACAAATGCGTACACTAAACCTTAATCATATTGTAGACCCTTCAATTCACTTCATAATTTCTAATCCTAACTATTTCTTTTAATAAAAAAATATTGAAAATAATAAAAATACCCCTTAATCCGTTACAACCATAGACATGCTCTAAGAATTTTCTGTAAGTTGCTCACACAGTAGAGAATTGAATGATCTTGGGCTTGCTGAGAGTGAATAAAATTTCAAGCACCATAAGAAAACTGTCTTTTACCGGCGGTCAAAACCGCCGCAAAAGCTCTATAAAACCGCCGGTACATACTTTGCCCGAGGTCGGCTAACAGCTTGTAAAAGGTTTTACCGGCGGTCAGGATCTTTACTGACGATTTTTTTGGATGCCGCTAAATTGCCAGTTTTTGCTACACTACCAGAAAATCAGTCTAAAGCTACTGATAGAAGCCGTAGCTAAATATGGCTACCTGCAGTACGACCGTAGCCATTGTTTCCATAGCTCTTTAAACATTGCTACGGATTAAATCCGTAGCTAGATAGATCATGGCCACCGAAAATCCATAACCACACTGAAAAGTAAAATGAAAAAAAAGAAAAGGAAAAGAAAAGGTGACTCACATGTCTCCTAGTTTCTTTTTTTTCTTTTTTCTTTTTTTACTTACACCAGTCTAAGCAGCTAACATACCTTGGTTATTGTCAATGATCTCCCTGTTGCCAATGATTGCCATTGCTTTTAAGGGACTGGTTTCTTCTATCGATCTTTGGTGGGCTGTGTAAGCAGTAAAAGGCATCAACATCAGTATTTTGGAGTCCTTTAGCAGGTTCAGGCCTTCAATGATATCGAGGTTCACCACCTGTTAAAATGATCAGCTCGACGATCCAATCTTGTTCCATTTGGCTGAGAGGATTATCATTGCTGCAACCAAATAATGCAAATTATTCATGGAAACTGAGCATAAATAGCACACGGAATTAGAATCGCATTTGAACCGACATGTTAACGTTCTTCTTTTATTTCCCATAGAGAGAAGATTTTGTGTGATATAAAATATTCATTGCAGTGTATATGGATTTTAACTTGAAACTAGCAAAAGTAGGGTAAAAGTTGTTCAAGGGAAAATAAAATATTAGACAATGGCAAAAAGACGTTGTTACCTTTTTCTGGTGATGATGATAAATTTTAGAAACACATTGCATATGAATTTCAAAAACTCGCCTTTTCAAGGCTGCATCTAAGTCTGGCTCCTCTTTGTAATTGAAAGCTTTTAATATACTGTTGTGCATAAAACTTTTAATTACATAGTCATGATAAGCATTGGGCACATGTTCCCACTAGTCACTACCACAAGAGATATCTATACATTTAGATCAATCTGACAAAATAATAATAATAATAATAATCAAAATAAGTACAATAGTTAGAAAAGTGATACCTTTGACGGATTAAGAGCATTTTGTCCAGTAACTCCAAAGTAGGGGTGTCGACACTATTGAGAAAAGAGAATACAAATTAAGCCCCGCAACAAGAGGACTAATGAGGGAAACAGATAACTTTAATACCAGAACTTATCGTTTGAACAGAGTCTACTAATCTAGAACTACTTACTCTTTAAAAACCTCCTTAATATGTCTCTCCAATGGACTTTGTGGCTCGTAGTCATCATACTTGGGCAATCTGGAAACCCCAGGCCAGTTGTCTTCATCAGCAGATCCACACAACAAATAAATTTTATGCAATTGATCTGCCTGCAGCAAGCAAAAACAGGAGAACAAGCATCAACCTTCTCTAGTAGGATCATCATTTCTAGCTAGCAAGTCTAACACCTAAATCTATTGAGGAAACAAAGGAACAGAAAACTACAACTATTTCCAGCTTAAAAAGAAATTGGTCCGCTGATTCATACTATGCATCAATCCTATACAAAAATCGGCCAAGTTTTGCATTGACTTGGCCAATCCACTGAGCCATGAAAACTCAACCGAGTCAATATTTGTCATATAAAAATATTTACACCAAAATTTGACTGCCCATTCAATATAATGCCTTATATAAGTAACATGTACATCATTAGTACTTTGCAAAATCTCTGTAATGTACAAGATTACCGTAAATTTAGTCAAGTCCATGACTTAGGCCCATGAGGATGAATTTCCTGTGACAACTTGGCGCCCATGAGAATGAACTTCCTGTGACAACATGGCACCATGTCAAAAGAATGGCAGCACAGTAAAGCCCTCATCCTATAATTTGAAAACAAAATCCAAATTGGAAGTGAGAAGAGAAACCCCATAAAGGAAATGGACTCCCATGCCACCATCTGCACATCCATCTCCCATTTACAAAATGGCATTTTCATATAGAAAACACAAATAACAGCTTGATCCAAAACTTTTGTGGCCCTCAAAAAATTTTAATGATGGCAATTCAATCCCTATTGTGCTGACCACTTGGAAATGATCAAATGCTTTTTTTTTTTTTTTTCTTTTTTGAAACACATCGACCCACTACATTCACATTGAGTAAAAAAAAAATCAATGTAGTGCAAACATAATTTGTTCAGTATGGGATGAAGTATTACATAATTCTTGGTTTATGGCTTAGTGATTTATAGTATCTAAGATTAACCCATCAACAGAGTAGATCACGCTCCCAACTTAAACTAATTGTGAAGATTTTATAGTATAAAAAGGGTACAAATTTAAATGATTAGCAAGATGTGAACCTTTGAACATAATGAAATTGCTGTGAATTGTGATAATGTTTTCTTGGAAAATGGTTCTCCTAATACCTTTTGACAAAGAGGATCTGAAAAAATGGGTATGATTTGAGGAAACAAATAGAAAACTACTAGAGTTTTACAGCAAAGATGTTCCTGACAGTTTAAGAGGGAGTAGAAAAATATATACTTCCTTATTTTGTCTCCAGAAAAGAATAATGTGAAGGAAAAAACCTGGGTTGGATTGCTTCTCTAGGCTTTGTAGAAAAAAATCCCAATATCAACTTCCACTGCTTTTGCATTTCAAGGCATGTTATTAGTTCAAGAAAGACATGGACATTAACATTTGCGACAACAAGATAAACATGGCTGAAACCACAAGGATAATCATATGGATATTTCTTACAAACCTTTAGGATTCATGCGTCGTACTATTGTCTCAGCTGTAACGAATAGTGCATAAATTAATTCTTTGAAACTTTGTTGGGTTACTGCATCAGCACTGCAACAATTGAGACTCTAACTTCAGATATAAATATATAGTTATATGTTGTTGATGAGAACTTCGTGCAACTACCTGCATCTGGGGTCCACTGTAGGTGTATATAAAGCCTGTCCAATAGAGTTGCCCAACTATGAAAATGAGACACCCCAAAAATAGGTTGATCCAATCATCTTGTGCACCACACCACACAAAACAATAGAAGAGTCACCCAAAAATCTCCAAATTCAAGTAGCAGCCTGCATAAGAGTTGGATCAGCCTATTACTGTGGCCTCCAATTTTTATGGTAGGGTGACCCTCCTGGATGGGTCAGATGCAATACACACACCGGGGTGGGCCCCACATGCAGCTAGTTACATGATTTTATCATCTACAACTATGTGCAAGTACAAAGTAGCACAAGATTTGTCTAACATGATGGAAATTGTAAATGGAAGACTTTTCACACAGGTGCTCATCTTTCTGAATAAGAAAATATTAGAACTTTGAGTTTCATGGACAGACCAACTACCTCTGAAATATTTCATATTGATACTTTACACAGAGTTCCATTGTAACAAAAGCAAAATTATCCATTTGAAAATAATTTTCAGGGTAGGCCTGCACAATCTGTTCAAAAGAGAAGAAATTAGGCTATGATACCATCTCTGTAGATCTAAAAATTACAACGTGAAACAAGGATCTAATACGGCATTAAATACCATGGAAGAGAGAACTTAATCCCTTAATACATTTCGCTCCTCATGAGGTTCTAAAGTTGAATTGATATGCTATATTTTACTAATGGATTTGAAAATAAAATTTATAATTTTAAAAAGTGATAGTAGATCCTAATAGCTGTTTTCTTCCTTAGTTTTTGTGTCCTGCTTGCTTCTTTCTCTTAATATAATTTCTACTGACAAAAAGAAAATAAAAGAAAGACAAATTTCTTGAATCCCAAGCGTGATGCTTCTCTCAGACATTTTACCAAATAGCCTCAAGGCATCATCAATGCTACCACAGTTGGCATCATTATTGTAAATACAAGAATAAAAAATCATGCAAATCACAATCAATTTGTCCCATGTCAGTGTGGGCCATTGATCTAACAGATGAGCAAGATCATGATCGGGAAGGCATTAGGACAAGCCTTGAGATTGGATCTAACAGAATTTCAAGCACATAGATTTGTAAGTTTCATTGTAAATATTTCTCAAAAATACAAGTACAAAAGGTTTCCTCTAGAGCTGTTGTTGATGAAAATCATCCACAACCAGTTGCATCTGGGGCCCATTGTTGTGTGTTCATGGGCATCCAATCTTGTCCAGAAGGGCTGTACCACCATGAAATTGGGAGACACCAATAATCAGGCTGATCCAATTGGAGGGCTTCGGGTGGCTATCCATTGTTTTTCTATGATGTGGTCCACCTGATGATTGGGTCAGCCTGACTTTTTATGCACCCCACTTTCATGGTGGGCTGTCCCTACTAGACAGGTTGGATGCCATACACACCATGGCGGGGCCATAAACACAAGACAAGCTGTAGATTATTCTCATATACAAAAGAAGCATTGGTACTGGGGAAAAAAAGTGCATGCCAACCCTAATAAGGGTTTCGACGATGCAAATCCCTAAAAAGGGATTCGACAATACAAATCCCTAATTAGACATTCGACCATGCATATTCCTAATTAGATATTCTAAATTGTAAAAATCAACAGCAAGAAGGGAAAAGCCTTAGATCATACCTAAGAATCGTTGCCCCAATCAGTTGCCGATATGCGAAATAGAACCTCTTCACTACCCCTTCAATCGCCTGGAACGCCTGCAACAGATGGATCTTTGTTACATCGCCCTTGCTATGGAAAAGTGTCATTGTTGCTTCTTAGATCTGGGGCCTACCCTTCGTGTCCACCTCCATGCCCAAGATATCCGGCACTCTCTACTTTAGATCCTTCGATGACCATGTCAGTTCGATTAGAGCCATTGATCTGAAGCAGAAGGCTTCAGATTCGTTCGTCACTTTGATCGAGAGTTGGTTTTTGAGGCAGAGGAAGTCGTCTAGGTCCATCAGGAGGTGTAGATCTTCGATCTCTGTTAGAAGCTTCCAAATCCGCTTGAGCAACCAACAATTGCTTGCAGCCTTCTCGTATTCCTTTTCTTCCACCCAATCCCCAATCCGTTGTAGCAGCTCTCGCACGGCAAAGATCCAGGACTCTAGGGTTTGGTGGATGGTGAAGAGGATCCCGTTTTCGAAATTTTCGAGGCTTTTGAGGGGCTTTTTCAGGGCGTGGAGATCGGACGGCTTATTGACGAGATCGTTCTCAAGGTTCAGTTTCCCAGTGAAGTTTGGCTCGCCCAACCTGAGCGTGAACGGCGATCCCTGCATCTCGCACTCGTTGCGAATGCGATCTTCCTCGCTATGTCCGCCGATTCACGAGAGGGAGAGGGAAGGAGAGCGAGAGGGAGTGGAGAGGGAGAGGCAGAGAGAGAGCAAGAGATGACGCATTAGGTTAGGGCTTTTTTTAAAAAAATTTATAGGACCCTTTGCCTGCAGCCGTTAAAACTGGCTGCGGGCAAAGGGTTACCCCATCGGTCGGCCAAGCTCTATTTTGTTGTAGTGAAACCAGACTAAGTATCCCGTTATTTAAGCATTGTTTGGTTTCCCATGAGTGGGCTGTAAGAAAAGTGTCAGAACAGTAACTATACTTTTAACTCTAATTAAATGACTACAAAGTAAGAAAATATTTCTAAAAGAAGCTTCACTCAAGCAAAGAACTCCTTTTTGTGGAGCCCATGACGGTGCCCCACTCTTCACACGATCATGATCATGGTCCTCTAGAGTAAAAAATGACCATTTGCCCATAATTCCTTAAAAATCTTCTCCATTGAAAACTTCAATTGTGGTTGTCTAGAGATTGATGTTAGAGATTAACTTGACCAAGATGCTCCCTGAATGAGTAGGCATGATACGTTTATACTTGTGAGGAGATCTGGCCCACACACATGATCTAAATCTTAATCTCATTTGTAACGTCCCTGAATTTTTGACCACATAAAACCTTGGATTAATTAGAAAAAAAATCATTTTTTGCAATTAATAATAAAACAAATACTCAGCACGTTGATAGAGACACTCTCGATTGACAGAGGTTGATTTTTGACCGTGTAGGACTGCCAGTCTAGATTAGTTCAAATCATGAGTTTCTTAAGACCAAAACATTAGGCTCTGAATTAACGGATCATCCATAGCAATCTATGTTTAGCATCAAGGATAAATCAGGCCGTAGGATGATTGTAAATCTCAACATTCCTTTAGTTTTTCCAAACTTGGTGATGGGAAATAAAAAATAAAAAAAATCACTAGATGGTTTAAACCTAGCCTATGGATATGATCAATCCAGGAAAATTAAGTGAATATAGAAAATCCCTAAAAATTTTAGAAATCGGATCATGTAGCAGAATTTATTCGACTTCGATTGATCAATTGATGCTACGCATTGACTGATTGCACATGTCAATTTTTGTCCAACAATTAAAAAGTTAAAATTCAAAATTTACTTGATTGATTGATGATTGGTTTCGATCAACTGAAGGAATTGATCGAACATAGTGAAAATAGTCCAACAACCAAATTGAATTAATTATAATTTACCTCGATCGATCAATGATGGGTTTCGATCAATCAAAAAAGACAAAAAGTGTCCAGAGAATTAATATGCAAATTTCAGATTTCCTCGATCTACGTTCGATCAATCGGAGGGATTGATTGAAGGTCTTGGATCTAGCTTGAACGATTGACAATCTTTAAAACTAATTTTCATATTTTTGAACTGTGGTATAAGGCTATGATATATGTAAATTTATTGACTTAGTAATTAATGAATGGAGGTAGGTCATCTTGACTTAATTAAGAGTGGGCCCGTTAGATGGAATGTTTGGATAAAGTTCATGATTTATTCAAATTATTTTAATAGTAATCCTATATTCCAACTTGTTTGATTGTTCGAAGGATTTATCTCTATCAAAAATATGTGAGTGAATCCCAACATATCTTATATATGTACGGTTAAGATAGATTGTTATGATTTCCATGCCTCAATGGGTTGGATCCCTAGGTTTTTTTTTTTTTTTTTTAATTAAAAAAAGATTGTTGTGATTTTCATGAATGATACATTGTTGTGCTACCATGCTAAACTGATTGTTTGATGTATAATAATAAACAACTATTTGCTTTGAATTGTATATACGAAGATGTATGTCAGTACATTCATGAATTCATTGTTTTCTCTTAAATAGAGAGGCATGCATTGAGCATGCATTACATAACTCTCCTACGTTGATTTCTAAAGGCCTACTCTAGATGAATGCATGCACTCATTGTGCCTGTGTTCCTGGTGTCATGTCCCCAATTTGGGAACCGGGCTCACTAAATTTCTGACTTCCCAATTTGGTGTCGATAGCCTCCGTAGTACTCCATTCTTGGGTTCTAGCTCCCATACACTAGGTTTTGATCCTGAGATCCAACAAGGAGGATTTTTAGGATGATTTATTTTTGTAAAGGAGCATATCTATAAGTATACCAAAGACACAAAAATATATCACATATCCATTGTATAATCTTTGAGTATAGTGTCGGAAATGATAAATGCAAAATATAACCAAAAGCCTAAAAGATCATGATCATGCTCCAGGTTCAATGCTGTTGATAAGCCCTAACATCAGCTACACCATAAACAAATACACATAAGACTCATACGAAGTTTAATAGAGTGGGTGTGTGCATGTGCAATGCATATGATAAGAATATAAATATAAGAGTAAGTGGAAAATGATGGAGGGCTAAGTTGGCAAGTCAATGAATATTGTTAGTCGTAACAAGGTTATGCAATACAAACCTATGTGGTTGAGTGTCATATGCTAGAGATGCAACGCAAATATGTCAATCCTTAATCAGCCTGCATATCAAAACAGTTCATAATTGGAAACATCACCGAGGCCTAGTACACTCTGACACTGGCTGCTGCCCATCGCAGGTATGACCAAGTGAGCGGAAAAGACCTCACTATCTGCCTCATCAGTGGTATATCAATGCCCACTTAGCTCGTGGATAGTAGATCAATTTCACGAGCTAGTTAGACTCGACCTAGATTATAGTCTCCTACACCTCAACGGATAAGATCACACACCCCTTCCCAACCGACCTTGATACAGTGGGAGACGCGACCTAGTGGTATTTGGCACTCAGGCACTCATGTTATCAACTCAGTCTTGATATTGGAGCATCCTATTGGTACTATAAGATTATGGGACTTTCCCCCAAGGACATCCATAGTGCCCAAGTGCTAGAACATATTTTCGATATTGAATCCTCGCAGCCACGGTAAGTCTATGGTGGCCAGAACCCCAATGTCACTAGGGTCATGAAGTCCATCATGATATGTAGAATGTTAAATGCATAAGTTACACTATCCAAGTCATGCACCATACCTGTGCATACTATGCACGCGATCATGTGAGCCGACCCTATCTTGTATGGGGTCCCCTAAGTATCTACAGCCAAAAGGCATATGCTATGAACAATCGTCATCCACAACAGGCATATAAATGATGCATATGGGCATATATATGGGCATGATATCCATTACACTAAGCATGTTATAAGTGTGTTCTATCACACTAAGTACACTAGCATTTTATTCTACATATCATGTGATAATTGGCCTTAATTGGCATAACATATACAGAAAATAGAACACGAATGACAGGCCCACTAGAAATATAAAGGTCCATGTGGTGTGGCTCACGTTAGCCTCGCGTTAGCTTAACATTAGTTCTATACTAGCACATGCACACACAAGATGGGCTAATGAAATAGATGTACTGCATGGATAAAACAAATATATTAAGGTGGGATCATGTCGGGCTACCAAATGGTACATCAAAGGGGGGCCCATACGCTGGGCAGCGAGAATATATCAAATACATTGGGCGGGTCCTCACTTAATTTGGACAACCTGGATAGAACATAAACACCAAGGCGGGAGTCCACGATGGGCCCCATAGTCCCTGATTTAGATGACAATTGAATTTAAGGTGGGCCAAGCCCACTTAGTATATTTCGCCAAAAATACCGGGTTACTCAGTTTTTCTTCAGCCCACCAAGGCCCATTGGCCTTTCTGATGGTCAAAATGGTGTGCTGCTTAAGGGCGATCACATACATCATGGTGGAACATCATAGTGGCCCCAAGGCCCCTAGCTGGCTGGAAAAAAAACATTACAGTGGCCCAAATAAGGCTTTAATGGCAGGGCCAATGACCATTGTTTCCTTCACTACGACCCATCTGAAAATTATATATGCCTGATTCTTAGATTCATGAGCTAAAATAATGTGGCAAGATAGATGAATGGTGTGGATTAAATAAATACGCCATGGTTGGACACCTCAGTGGTGCCACCTACTAGTCAACGTGCCAGGCACTACAAGAAATCCCATCTTTAGTGACGAAAATTTTCGTCGTTAAAAGCCAAATTTTCATAGCTAAAATGTTTTAGTGACGAAAATTTCTGTCGCCAAAAGACCATGGCAACAGGTTTTTATCGACGAAAAATTTCAATCGTCAGCAAAGGCAAGCTTTTTAGCAACGAAAATTTTCATAACTAAAATTAATTACAAAACTTTTACAAAACTTTTAGCGAAATTAATTACAAAACTTTTAGCAACGATAGTTTTCATAACTAAAATTAATTACATAACTTTTAGCGACGAATATTTTCGTCGCTAAAAAATACGTAAAAAACTTTTACCGACGAAAATTTTTGTAGCTAAAATTTTTGTAGCTAAAAATATTTACAAAAATTTTACTTATGAAAATTTTCGTAGGTAAAAGTGTCTTTAAAAAAAAAAAAAATAATCCAGCACAAAATTCCTCACAAAATTCTTGATAAACACCTGTTACACTATATTTCATCATATTCATCCTGATATGCACTTGTTATATAATATATTTCATCATATTCACATTCACATCCATCTAAACCCAAACTAGTAAATCTATCCAAACATAAATTACATTCATCCAAACACAAACAATCTTATCCACATCACATTTATTCACACATAAATACATATAAGCTTAACATTATAAACAAAAATACCCTAAACCTAAACCTTAACCTAAACCTAAAACCTATAACCTATGAGTTTAGGTTTAGGAAATTGGGTTCGGGTTTGGGTTTTCAAGTTTAGGTTTAGATTTAGGTTTGGGAGTTGAGATTAGGATTAGGTGTAGGTTTAGATTTATGGATTTGAGATTACGATAAGGTTTAGGTTTATGATATTTAGTTTGGGTTATAGGTTTAGGTTTAGGTTTAGGTTAGGTTTTAGGTTAAGGTTTAGGAAATTGAGTTTAGGTTATAAGTTAAGGTTATAGGTTAAGGTTTAGGTTATAGGTTAAGTTTTAGGTTTAGGTTAAGGTTATATAGGTTTAGGTTTAGGTTATAGGTTTTGAGATTTGAGAATAGGTTTAGGTTAAGGTTATATCAGTTTAGGTTTAGGAAATCGGGTTCGGGTTCGGGATCAAGTTTAGGTTTGGGTTTTCAAGTTTAGGTTTAGGTTTAGGTTAGGGAGTTGAGATTAGGATTAGGTGTAGGTTTAGGTTTAGGGATTTGAGAATACATTAAAGTTTAGGTTTAGGAAATCGAGTTCGGGTTATAGGTTTAGGTTTAGGTTAGGTTATAGGTTAAGGTTTAGGAAATTGAGTTTAGGTTATAGGTTTAGGTTATAAGTTAAGGTTATAGGTTAAGGTTTAGGTTATAGGTTAAATTTTAGGTTTAGGTTAAGGTTATAGGTCTAAGTTGATGTTATAGGTTTTGGCATTTGAGAATAGGTTTAGGTTAAGGTTATAAGTTTAGGTTTAGGAAATCGGGTTCGGGATCGGGTTTAGGTTTGGGTTTTCAAGTTTAGGTTTCGGTTTAAGTTAGGGTATTGAGATTAGGATTAGGAGTAGGTTTAGGTTTAGGGATTTGAGAATACATTAAGGTTTAGGTTTAAGAAATCGGGTTCGGGTTCGAGATCGGGTTTACGTTTGGGTTTTAGGTTTAGATTTAGGCTATAGGTTTAGGTTATAGGTTATAAGTGTAGGTTTAGGTTTAGGTTTTAGGTTATAAATGTTAGGTTATCGCTTTAGGTTATATGTTAAGGTTTAGGTTATAAGTGTAGGTTATAGGTTTAGGTTTATGTTAGGTTTATAGGTTACGGTTTAGGGAATTGAGTTTAGGTTATAGGTCTAGGTTTAGGTTTAGGTTAAGGTTTAGGTTTAGGTTTAGGTTTAGGTTATAGGTTTTGGGATTTGAGAATAGGTGTAGGTTAAGGTTATAAGTTTAGGTTTAGGAAATCGGGTTCGGATTCGGGATCCGGTTTAGGTTTGGGTTTTCAAGTTTAGGTTTAGGTTTAGGTTAGGGAGTTGAGATTAGGATTACGTGTAGGTTTAGGTTTAGGGATTTGAGAATACGTTGAGGTTTAGGTTTAAGAAATCGGGTTCGGGTTATATGTTCGGGTTTAGGTTAGGTTATAGGTTAAGGTTTAGGAAATTGAGTTTAGGTTATAGGTTTAGGTTATAAGTTAAGGTTATAGGTTAAGGTTTAGGTTATGGGTTAAGTTTTAAGTTTAGGTTAAGGTTATAGGTTTAGGTTTAGGTTATATATTTTGGGATTTGAGAATAGGTTTAGGTTAAGGTTAAAGTTTAGGTTTAAGAAATCGGGTTTGGGTTCGGGATTGGGTTTAGGTTTGGGTTTTCAAGTTTAGGTTTAGGTTTACGTTAGGGAGTTGAGATTAGGATTACGTGTAGGTTTAGGTTTAGGGATTTGAGAATACGTTAAGGTTTAGGTTTAGGAAATCAGGTTCGGGTTATAGGTTTATGTTTAGTTTAGGTTATAGGTTAAGGTTTTGGAAATTGAGTTTAGGTTATAGGTTTAGGCTATAAGTTAAGTTATAGGTTATGGTTTAGGTTATAAGTTAAGTTTTAGGTTTAGGTTAAGGTTATATAGGTTTAGGTTTAGGTTATAGGTTTTGAGATTTGAGAATAGGTTTAGGTTAAGGTTCTATAAGTTTAGGTTTAGGAAATTGGGTTCGGGTTTGGGATCGGGTTTGGGTTTGGGTTTTCAAGTTTAGGTTTAGGTTTAGGTTAGGGAGTTGAGATTAGGATTACGTGTAGGTTTAGGTTTAGGGATTTGAGAATACGTTAAGGTTTAGGTTTAGGAAATTGGGTTCGGGTTATAGGTTTAAGGTTTAGGAAATTGAGTTTAGGTTATAGGTTAAGGTTTAGGTTATAGGTTAAGTTTTAGGTTTAGGTTAAGGTTATAGGTTTAGGTTGACACTACCAAAAAAAAGGGGCAAAGGCTACGGCTAAAAACCGTAGCGAAAGGGATTTTGCTATGGATATAGTCCGCAGCATGTCCGTAACTATTGGTGGGGTAGCTAAAGGTCAAAAAACCAATAGCTATGGATTATATCCGTAGCAATAAGGATCAGTAGCTATGCACAAAAGCCGTAGCTATAATTTCTGTAACCAAATGTACCTATGCCTACAGATTAAATCCGTAGCAATCAATATCAATAGATACGGATAAAGGCTGTAGCTATAATTTCTGTAACGAAATATACCTATGGCTATAGATAACATCCGTAGCAATAAATATCATCAACTACGGAAAGAAGCCGTAGCTAGAATTTTTGTAGTGAAATGTACCTATGGCTACAGATAATATCAGTAGCTAAAAGTGGGTTGAAATCCGTAGCAATATGCTATTTTAGCACTTGCTACGGTTTTTGGAAAAAGTGTTACAGCTAAAATCCATAGCTAATGTAAAAAATTAAAAACAAAATTATGATATTGGCGCTAGTTTCCATTGCAAGAACCTGCTTAATGCTGATATGAATAGTACATAAAATACAATTAGGAAAAAAGAATGCATTTATTACAAATAGCAATCAAATCATACAATGCATCCCACATTCACATTCTTTGGGAAAATTATAGAAAAATAGCAATCAAAGTAGTTTGAAATTGATTGTCTGCCATTACTTACTCCTGCAACCTCAAAAACATAGCTTCCATCAAATGTACAGAGTTAAAATCTGTGATGCATTAAATTATCAACACATGCACAAGTGCACGCACAAACATAGAGATGGGGTGAAAACCTCGTGTCCATGTGTATGAAGCCATTCACAGGCAGCTAAGATAGAAGCAACAACTCCTGACTATCCAATCTCTAGAAGTTCCTTTATTTTTTGACCAAGTTCCTCCCAAATCAAGTCCATCTACAAAATAGATTGAAAAATTTGTGAGGAAATCTCCAATCATTTCTCACAAAAATAAATTATTCTTTAGTTTCCACTCATGTGCACCTGAAAGATAGTCATAAAATATCAACAGGCAAAAAACATTGTAGCTGTGTGCAAAAATATTACTAATGCAGAAGGTATTGTTTCTATTTATGAGAAACAGAAGGGACGAGGATTGCCACTACCCCGCCCGGCTCTAGCCACAAATGCCCAGTTATGTGGGTGAGCCCGCCATAATATATTTATTTATCCATGCCGTTCATCCCTTTTCTCATGTCATTTTGAAATATGAGGGCAGAAATGAAGTAAATCTAACGATATATCACATCACAGATGACTTTTGAGTTTAATACTTTGTGCATCTAATACAATCCAAGCTTATTATTTGGTGTGGTACATTTGAGTGTTGGATCTGCTTATGTTTGTGTATATGACTTTTAATGATACAAGAGAAGGGGATGGACGGCGTGGATAAACAGATACATCACGGTGGGCCCGCCCGTAGAACTGCCCATTGGTGGCTAGAGAGATGGGCGTAGAGGCAGGGTAGTACGCAATGCGCGTCTAAATAGACGACGAAAAATTGCTGACGATTACACTGAAGTTAGGCTTTGCTTTTAATCTCAACAGTGAGTTTTTTAATTAATAGGATCTGAAGAGTAAAAAAGCAAGGATTCTGGATATGGGTTTTCTACTTTTTCACTCAGCTTAATCAGCTTTTTTTAAAAAAAAAAAAATCTCAGGGGTTAAACTATAAAAAGGTAGAAATCTAGAGGTGGTTTCAATCCTTTCTAACAAAAAAAACTATATACTGTGAAAAATACCTTACAGACAGTCTCATGACTCAAAACAACTTGAGGTTTTTGCATGGTAGTTTCATCTTCACTACTCGAGCCTTCACTATCCTCGGCTTCTTCCATCCGCTCGTAACCAAGTAGGAGAGATATAACAGCAACCATAATCCTGAAGATTTTAGATATTAATATTTTGTTGAGCTAATCAAGGTTGATGACTACATGTCAGGGATCTAGTTAGATAGAAAGTGGGCATGTAAACCTGGAAGACGTATGAAAGCACGCTATGCAAATCGCATTAGTTGTCCTATCATCAAACCAAACCCTTCGGCGGTGAAGATCACACAGTATAATAAAAGACCTTTTCGCTCTCAATTCATCCTCTTCCTAAAGCAGCATGCATTACAGGGATTAATGATAAAGTAGCATGACCAAATAATTTTATTTGAAGGACAAAGCAACAGTAAGACTAAAAAGATGAGCACAAAAAGATACATATATGTATGGCAACATGTCAAGTTAAGACATAAAAGGAGAAGTGAATCAAACAAGCCAACCTGCAGCATTGCAAATAAGATATTCTGAAGAGCGTGATTTTTTAGCTTCATTTCTATTCTCTAGTTCATACGCTGAATACTGTGCACAACATGTGAAAAGGCCAGCTTCCTTAAGGCTTTGTCCCCTAGGATTTGAAGTTCCATAAACAGTGCAGGAGTTTCTCCGACATCAACAATCTGTGAAAGAAAGATATGGGTCATAGATGGTGATCAAGAAACCTAAAAACCTATAATAATAAAAAAATCTTGAAACAAAAAAAAGTACAACTCTTGCAAATGATGCATCGTAACCATATCATGAATGTATAATCTCCATCATTATTTTGCAAGCCCAGGAGTTTACTCTTTCCAACTGATATTAACTTGATGTGTAGTAACCAATACATGAATGGAAATGAGTTTGGTTAAGGTCCAAAACAATCCCCCAAAATTGAAATTAGGATTGATTCCAGTTCCAATTGAAAAACATGCAGTTTGGTTTTAGGGTTTAAAATATCAGCCTATAAGAAATGTATGGTGTATTGGTCTTCACTGATGTGAAAAATCGATATGTGAACACAACGTTAAAAAAAATAATAATAAATAAATAAATAAAATGTATATTTTGTTGCTTACTAAATCCTTAACAAAGGATTGTTTTGTTTTGTTGCTGCATTGTCATATACCGAAATCACCATTATCAAACAGTCATTAAAAAAAAAAAAAAAAAAGCCCTTATGTTCCTAGAACATGGAAACTGGACAAAAACACAGTGAATGTTAGAAGCTTCAACCTCATCCCATAGCATTGTAGCCGTGTGCAAACATACCAACTTTATAAATGGCAAGACAGACTATATGGCAAAGTGGAAGATTATATCCATCCACGGCCTTTTGGGCTTACCCCTAGCACTTTTATACTCCTTGACCGGTGTGGTTCTTGATCCTGATACTATGTGCTAAAAATCATTTTCCAACCATGATTGAGACCCAATATGAAGTACCCATGTGAATATTATTTGATTACGTGCCTTTGGGTCCTTTGCTGTTGGTTTCATACACCAATAGGAATTGGAATGGGTTTTGGAGGGGTCTAGAATATCAGGTTACAGGCTCATGTTTGAGTCTACAACTAGATTTAGGTCAGTAAAAGCATGGTTTTTCAATATATAATAAACATAATTGAAAAATGTTGTGACTCAATTATGATGTTTGTATGCCATCTCAATCTTGCAATGAAAATGACTTGCCTCAAAAATCAAAGTTGATGCGACCCAATATGAATATATATGGAAGTTTTTAGGTGGTTCTTTATTATTTTTCATAGTATGATGACCTACCTAGTTGTCAGATCGACCAGATTTTGGAACATCCCATTTTCATGGGTGGGACTAGCTTACTAGGCAGGTTAGATGTTATACAAAAACCACGATGGGCCTTGTACACAACTAGGTGGATTAACAAAAACCATGGTTCCAAATAAAGATAAATGCCTTTCATATAATATATGTTAGAACTTGTCTTTGATGATTTTAGACGTGTGCAGATGCACAAAGACAGATCGAGTGCGTGCGCGCACATTAGTAATAAAGCCAAGTCAGTCATCATCATCACTTTAGATAAATTCAGCAGAAATCAGGATTTTGGACTGAATACCTCATAGATGTCATCCTTCAGACGTTTACAATTCAAATTCACTACTCCCAAAATGACAACATGAGGCTAGTGGTCTGTCATAAACTTCAATAGACGTTGTTGGTCATTTTTCTTGCACTGCTGCTCATTAGCACTTGGAGAGCGAAGACTGAGGGACCCCATATACAACACATCTAGCATTTTTCTAGATGAATCCAACATCACAAAAGTAGTTGCTGGCTTTCCAGGGCCCCAAAAACAGGCCATGAACCTTGGTGCAGCATCATCTTTAGAGCCAGCATCAGTGTCTTTCCGCTGATATGGCACAACAGATACTCTATTCCACAACTGTTTCCCATATTCCATAAGCAGACAGTTCTTGGCTCTTGCAGTCAAGAGGGATCGGGCTTCCTTTTCCAATGAAGGAAGAAGAAAACTAAAGAAAGCATCCTTCAATATCAACTTCCGGTGCTCATTCTAAAGCTGAGCAGACTTACTAACTCCATCACTGATGTAATAATCATTTGAATCACTTATAAACTTAGTTTGAATATTTTCAGGCAATTTTATGGTAACCTGAAGGAGTTTCTCTTCTAACGCTTTTTGGATAAGAAGCCACTATGCATCTTTGAATTGATAGAATGACTTCTCATCCAACCACTTGACAGTTGCAAACTGATGAAAATAATCTATTGCAGTTTTCCCACCAGGTGTAGGACTAGTTGAGACCACTGCTTTCTCCATGAATATATTACAAACATGTTTCCTGACAGATGGCTCACAGCTGATCTCTACTGCCGCCTGGAGCATGCAAAGAAAAGATGAAAATGCTAAAAATGCCAAGCACAATTTGCTGTAAATTCCACGCGGATATTGAAAGTTAAAATTCAGGGCAACAATAAAGTAGAATTCATACCATGTGCCTGGCACCTTTTAAAATTCAGGGCAACAATAAAGTAAAATTCATACCATGTGCCTGATACCTTTGAGCACATCTTAAGGAGTCTTAAACATTGTGCAAGTAAAGTTCGCAGCTATTTCATCAGGAGTTTCCTTGGCATCTTCCAATTCATCCACCCGCTGGAATCAAGTGAAGTGGGGCATGGTTACACTTTATGTTCAAAGCCAATGCAAGGTTATGATAAGAATATACATTACCATCTTTTCTAGGTTTTGGAGCAACCCAAATTGTTCTGAACTAAACCCGAACTTATTTGATACCTCCCATAGACCAGCCTTACTGCAAATACTATACAGAGATTTTCGTTTTGGCCTCTTAAACTGCCCTTCTTCCACTTCCACTTCACCTGGAGGGAAATGCAAATTAAATTTTGCATCAACATCATCAACCTCTCTTTCAGATTCAACAACCTTAAGAGACTCAAGAATAGAGTCGAAAAGCTGCTGATTCAATGCAAGCCTCATCTCATCGTCAATCCTTCGAGCTTCTTCCTAAAAGCGCTTATTGTAGTACAACTGAAGAGCATTCTTCCACTTTTGAAGCAACAACCACTTTTTATCAAGGTTCTGGACAGCCCAAAGTTTTTGGAAAAGGAAAGAAGTAGCAGTTATCTCTTCAGCACTCCATGAGCTCATAATGCAATAGTCACACTCTATGCATGACCAAGAGAATTACCTTGTGCCACTTCAGCTTAGGCGTTCTCTCAGCTCTATCTTCACCATCTGCCAAATCTTGCTCAGGGTCTCTCAGTGGGCGAAGGCAGAGCTCCTTCCGATAAGCAGCAATAAAAGGAATCTACAATATTGGATTCGAAATTGTCAATAGCACTCTCAAACCATATGTTAATGTCAAGAATCTTCCGAAATGTAAAACAATGAAGCCTTACATCAAACTTCTGGACATGTAGCATCCCTAATACATTTCCAATGTCTTCCTTATTAATTTCATTAACAAGAAGCATGTTGCCAAAAAATGGGGAACTATCAGAGACAGTAAGCTGGTTATATATCCAGGTGCTCTCTTCTTCTATGCTTGAGAGAGAGGGGCAATCAAGGATGGACCCATTTGATGGATTGCCCATATTGAGGGTTGGGACCAACCAAACATTGTAAGGATAATTCTCAGCAACTTGCAATGCATGGTTATTGAAATGCCTAAATTATCTGTATGTCCCCAATCCAAATGACCTCCTAATGTTATTTGGATGTCAATGTTTCCAAAAAAAAATAAGAAGAATTTTATAAAATGTCAATATGGTATATTGCAACTATCAGTGGTCCATCTTTTCAACCCTACAAACAATATACCATGTCTTAAAATATTCCTATTAGAATTAGACTTTGATTGGAGGCTAGGATCTTCCAAACCCAAATATATTTGGTCATGGCCCATTCACTTTCTTGTGTTTCACTTATGGATTTCAATACAAAGAAACTGATTTTTAAAAAAATAAAAATAAAAAATCAGGCCAAACACAAACTCAGGTGAGCCACAACACAGGGAACAATGAGGGAGGATGCCCCACCTCAAAAACATATATAGTGTCATTTATTACCAACACTGATGATTAGGATGTCTAACCACATCTTTATGCTGCAATTATTTTTCGTTCTTGTAAAATTTATCAAACTTCTGGTTACAGTCAACTCTCAATGGATCAACTTCAAATCTTCTAGACTCCACAGGCCGACCTTATGCAACGTCATTTTCTGCTCAATCTGCAACAACACCTGTTTTTCATCATTCAGGTGGATAGATTGTGCTGGAATTTTCCACTTTATTTTACTCATTGGTATATGGGAGTATCATGGGTGAATGTAATGATTGTTGTTAGGAACTACTTCATAACATTCATGGAAGCTTCAATGTCTCAAACATGCCTGGCTCGCTCACATCACGAAACTCAGCAATGGGTGGTGTCCCTTCAAGTGGGATACAACAACCCACAGGAAGCCTTTCTAGTGGACGATTTGCGTCAAACAATCTTCCTGTGGCTCTTTCTCTGGTGCCTCTATAATTTTGCGTGTTATATACAGCATATGATAAATTCATCTATAGTGGCAACTCAATTTGTCATTTTTCAGCTTCTTTTCTCTGTTGGGTTTTATAATCTGTGAATGCTTGATTTATGCACATCTTCCTTTTGACATGCATATCTCTCATGGAAGTTCTCACATACATTCAGGGGTCCCAAACAGAGGTGATATAAGTGTTGTAGGAAGCCCTGCATATAGTAGTAGCATGAACGGAATTGGCGGTTCTATTCCTGGGATTCCCCCAACCTCATCTGCTGTTGGTAACTGGAGTGTTGTTCCTGGATTGGGAGTATCTCCAATTTTTGGGAAATGCAGGTCCTCGAATTACAAGCTCCATGGGGAACATGGTTGGTGGGGGCAACATTGGAAGGAGCATAGGCTCTGTTGGAGAATTAACTGTGCCTAGTCTTGCATCACATGTAAATTTAACTGCTAATAGTGGATCGGGAGGTCTCGGTGTACAAGGACCCAGCAGACTGATGAGTGGTGTGCTTCAACAAGGTAGTGGCTTTAATTTCATGAGAGAATCATCTCATTAGGTGTTTACAAAATAAAAATACAATTGCAGTTATTTTTGTCAAATTGCATTCTTAGTGGCTCTCTTTGGTCTTTGCAATATGGATATCTTCTGAAAGAGAGCAATTAGCAATTCATCTTGTACATTTCTTAGCTAACTCAGCACATCCAAGTTAGTTCTAGTTGTCTTAGAAGGGGACAAATGCTGCATTTTCATTTATCATGAAGCATTTATAGGGAAGAGTTCATGCGCTTTATTGACATGGCTTTTAGGACCTTGTTGAAACCCAATTTTCTTTTCTATGTAAAAGTGTCAGCATTCTAGGGGCAGTCAAAGGATCTATCTCTAGTATCTTATTTGATCAATGTAATAAATTTTCTGTTTTATGTCTCATGACATGGAAAACTTGTAAGAGCAGCTATGCATGTAACCATAATTTTCCAGAGACCTCTAAAGCTAGAGAAGAAGCCCGAGGAAAATGCGTTAGCCTTGATAGAGAAGGATGCATGGATATGCATTCCTTGATCCCGTCTTTCACATCAAATAAAGAAATAAGTCCCAGTCAACGTATTTCTCTACATCCACTTTACACAACAACCCTGCTCATTGATTTTCCCACTAGAATATATCTAAAATTACAGAAGATTAAAAAAAAATCTCATCCAGCTATTTCAACAAACAGATAGCATGCCATTTCATCAAACAGTTAGCACATATTATATCTGAAAGACAGGAAAAGAGATATAAATAGAAGAAGATATCAAACCTATGGAGAGGAGCATCACGACGTGTGTTTCTTCGGGTAGGAGATTTACGGCTGCTGCAATGGAGACAGAGAGAGAGAGAGGAGGGCGTTCACGACTTGTGTTCTTCACGGCTGATGCATTGGAAGAGAGGGAGGAGAATGAGAGAGATGGAGCAAAGATCGGGAGGGAGAGAGAGGATTAAGGAAAGGAGCTTTGAGAACGCTCTGATTAGGGAAGAGAGAGAGAGAGAGAGAGAGAGAGAGAGAGCGAGAGAGAGAGAGAGAGAGAGAGAGATACCCGTCGTTGGCGTGGCTCTGTTTTGAGCTCGCTCCCAAATTTTGGGCGTCTTCTCACGGACGGTCCGGATAAGGGCTCCGTGGTGCCCACCATGATGTACTTGGTCTATCCATTCCGATGAATAATTTTAATAAATTAGTATAACTTATGATACTAAATTTCAGGTATATTGAAGGCCCAAATAGACCACACCATAAGAAGCGAATGTAATTTAATATCCATGTTTCCAACCGTGTAGTCTACCTGAGCCTTTGATCTAGCTGATTTTTTTTTTCATCCTCTAACGTAATATTTTCAAATATATAGATGGCTTAGATAGAACATATAGTTTTTTCTAGGCCTCATAGAACCCCTTACAACACCATTAATTATTAATGGTGTATCAACTTTTTAGCTACAGATTAAAAGCGTGGCAACTATAGCTAAGGTTTATACTCGTAGCTGAAAACTAACGTGGTCTGTATCCTTTGCCCATTTTTTTGGTAGTGTGAGGTTATAGGTTTTGGCATTTGAGAATAGGTTTAAGTTAAGGTTATAAGTTTAGGTTTAGGAAATCGGGTACAGGTTCAGGTTTGGGATTGGGTTTAGGTTTGGGTTTTCAAGTTTAGGTTTAGGTTTAGGTTAGGGAGTTGAGATTAGGATTAGGTGTAGGTTTAGGTTTAGGGATTTGAGAATACATTAAGGTTTAGGTTTAAGAAATCGGGTTTGGGTTCAAGATCGGTTTTATGTTTGGGTTTTAGGTTTAGATTTAGGCTATAGGTTTAGGTTATAGGTTATAAGTGTAGGTTTAGGTTTAGGTTTTAGGTTATAAGTATTAGGTTATAGGTTTAGGTTATATGTTAAGTGTCACGCCCCAGACTCGACAACCGGACTCACAAAGAACCCGATGGCCGGTTCTGACCGCAACAGCCTCCGTAGTACCCCATTCTCGGCTCTTGAGACAGGTTCTGATCCTGCGATCTTATAAGGAGAATTTTCATAACAGTATAATCATTCCAATATGAGCATACCAAAGATCACAGCAAGTACATCTGAGAATAATAAAGGGCACACATCACAAAATCCACTAAGAATTTGAACTTTTACAAGTTTACGTAAGGTCGAAAAGGACATACATAAGGTAATAAGGAAAGAGAAAGAAATCAGCAACACCGGAGTCCTCACTGCTCAACTCTACTCCATGCTCTGCTACTAAGATGCCTACCTAGAGTTCCTGCATGCATCAATCGTGGATAAGCTTATAGAAGCTTAGTGAGTAGTGTAAGTGTGTGTAAATGGTGCACAAAAGAATAGTAGGAGATGCAAGAAGGGAAACATGCTCAATGAGGATATCTCCAGCCTTACCAAGGCTTATCATGAATATGATGCAATGAGTACTGGACGCTATACAAAGGCAATGCATGAAGGGGCTTACACAACCAATGCTAATGTGATATAAGTAATGTCAGTGCTCATATCCAAACCATATATCAAGTACAATTTCAATCATAAGGAAATCACCGGGTTCCATTACACTGCCGAATGACTATCGCCCTACAGACCCCCCACATTCAAACGAGTATAAGAGACCTCACTACCCGCCTGTGGACAACCAATCACCAACAAGACCTGAAGGTAGCAAACCCATTTACGAGCTGGTCAGACTCAGCCTAGCAATGCCTCCTCACACCAGGTAGGTAAGGCCACACCCCTATCTAATCGACTACACGACAGTAGGAGTCGCGGCCTAATGGTATAAGGCCCTCGTGCGCTCATAGTTTTCACTCGGTCATGGCGTTGGAGTAGATCTTTGGTACCATGGAAGTTTTGAGAATTTCACCCATGGGCATCCTATGCACCCGGTATGCTCAACTAGTATTTTCAGTGTCCACACATGCGGCCATCCACAAATGTCCCTATGGTGGCAAGGCCCTGATAAAGTAGGGGCGGTATCATCATAAAATGCGATGCTAATGCATGAGTCGTACACACAGATCATGCACAAGTTTCAGGCACTCAATGTGCATAAGGGGAGAAACTCCATCCCTCAATGACCATAATACAATGCAATCAATTCATACAAATGATGCATATGGGTCGCAACGATGTAAGTGTGCTACCTGTGGTATATGAAATCCTCCGTTCCAGGGAGGGTTAAGATCTAGGCACATAGACAGGTATTCTAAGAAGAAGAGAAGTCCTCTAGTGGGAGCCCAGTACTTTGGGATGACTCACAAATTAAGAGAGTCAAAATCCTAAGGAGGAATGGTCCTAGCCAGGCCCAAGGTGGGCCTTCAACCACCTATAAGGGCCTCTATGGGCCTACCTTAGGGCCACCAAGGAGGACATCTATCCTCAACTGGGTCCCAAAAGGTAGCTTGCTACGTATGTAAAGAAAGGTCCAAGGCACAATCAATCCATGGACTAGTGGGCCATACACTAAGCCCAAAACAAAGGCAACCTGGTGGGCCCTTAAGCAAGGTTACTGCCCAACCATAAGGGTCATGAGTTCACTCATTGTGGTGGGTATAATGGCAGCCCATTATCCCAACATATGGGAAATCCTTATATTTTTAACACAAGTAAGTTGGGCCTCACATCTCGGCCCTGATACTAGAGAAGGTCTATTTGAAGTAGATCGACATTTAATAACTGGTCTCATGGAAATCCCTGTTAATGATGAGGGTATTCTCATTCATACATTATCTAAAAAACCCTCTGAATCAGAAAACAGATGCTCACTAGAGATTTGTGTAATATGAAAGTGCAATGGACCCATAAAGGAAATGCGCTCCCCTCAAGGTATTTGTTACCCAGATACAGGGTTCTTCATAAAATCTTTATCTCAAATCTGTATCCGCGGTCTGGCAACAAAACAGAACTAACTTCCTTTATGGTTCGTGTTTTGCATTGTGTCATTACTAGTGTAAAGATCTGTTTACCTTCTTTAATTTGTCATTCCATCATTCAGTTTCGAATCCATCCTGGTCATAGTGATCTTCCATTTGCCTATCTTATGACTGTTTTAGCTACTCACATGCTCGTGGTTATGTCTGTTGGAGAGGCCCCTATTCATCATCTTATTTTTAATAATTTAAATATTAACAAGATGAAATTGGGATTGGCTCCTAGCCAAGTGGATGTTGGTGGTAGTGGTACTAAAGCTGGGAATGAAGCAGAAGATGTTGGCAATCTTCCTGATGATGTTGATATGAATGATATTTTCGATGAACTTGATTCAGATTCTGAAAATGATCTTGACTATGAGCCATCTGAGTTTGATGCTCGTCTTCGTGCTCTAGAGGAGTAGGTAGAGAATATGAATGTTGCCCATGACCTTCAGTTTAAATATATGCGCAAGTATCTTAGGCGCTTCAACAAGGGGATGCATAAACTTGATCCTACCATTCCTGCTCCATCTTCAGGATCTAATTGAATGATTTTAATTCTTGGTCTGTATTAACTTTCATACTTATGTTGGATTATGCACTTTAGTTAGTTTGCTGACTTTTTTAGTTAAACTGGTAAATGGATTGTGAACTTTTACTTACTTATATATTGTCGATTAAATCCATTTATTACTCCATCTTTTAATCCTTTACATTGTTTCTTCCTTTGTCATTTTGTGACAAAAAGGGGGAGAAGGCTTTTGGAAGATCTTTTGGAAGCTTTTGGATTGATTGCTTATGGATATGAGTAGTACTATAATATGTGTAGCAATCATTATATTTTTCATATGTGTGCTGCTACTCAGGGGGAGTAAGTATAGATGAATGTTGTGTGCTTGCTAGTTTATGACAACTGGTGCATAATTCTTTATTATGCATGTGGTGCTTCTCTTATTTTTACATGAGTGTGTTTTGTTACAAATTTGACTAAGGGGGAGATTGTAAGTTCTATGGTCTCATGCTCCTTTGATTGTCAAATTTTGTTGTGCCAAAACCTCTATCTGTGTCTTGTGTTTGTATGTTGATATATATATGATCAAGACACTGCATCATAATGGTTCAAGACATGTACGGTGCTCTGCTTCAAGAAATGTAAAGTCATGTACTTTAAGCATCAATGTTTAGAGCTATATCGATAAGAAGAGTAAATTTCAAGACTCAAGTACAACTCAAATTTGTGGAATGTATGTGTGGATGTGAATGCTGTAAAATTTACATTTCAAGCACAATGGGAATGTTGTAATAATTTAGATTTAAATTCCTGCAATTTATTTCAATTCCTTGCTATTTATTTATTCCTCTCTGGTTTGAGTTTTTGATACAAAGGACGTTCTAGAAATAAGGTTGTCCTGCCATAAACCCTTGGTTTTTATGGTGTAAGGTTGTCCTTAGAACTGAATTCGTATCAACATCTCAATTCTTGTTCATTGAGGTTGTTTTTATTTTAGCATTGTGAATTAATTTATTTTATTTGGTTATCATATTCGTTTATTCCGCTATTAAAGTTATATTTTGGCATCGTCCTATTCACACCCCCCCCCCCCCCCAGGACATATAGCTAGGCCATTTCACTTCACTGATTTGCTTTTTTTTTTTGTGCATTTGGAATGAACCCACAAAGACATTTCCTCCAATTACCAAAACCATCGAATTCAATGCATTATGAGAAGGGAATCCCTATTGAAATCTTATGTGGCTAAATAAGATAGATTTCTGACAGAAAACCACAAAATTGCTCATTAAGAGCATGAAAGGAAATGTCTTGGTAGTACCCTTATTTCTTGTAGTGCCTTGCCTAATGCTACCTTAGTTAGACAAGCCACCTTGCTTTCCTTGAAACGCAACGCTATAGTTTCTCATCAATGGAGTGAACATCTATTAAGTACTTGTGCTTGCATACAAACATGTGGGCCAGGCTCAGGTCACCAAGGTGAGATTGTTGGCAAAATGAAATTAAAAGCCAAGCATTTATACAGTTGCCAACAACATAACAAGGTTCTGTAATACTCGGCTTGTGGGGCAGGGTGTGCTCCATTGTACCCACTCGCCCACCCAGGACATGTATATGCTAACCCCCAGAAATACCATGAAATTTTATAACCATTGACATTGAAGGAAATACATTTGGTCAAAGATAGATTTTTATTTTTTTTATATTGATAAAATCTCTAATCAGGCTATTCATAGAAATTGTGAGAAGTGCTGCATTTTTCTTTTTTGATATGTATAACATGATTTTTACATGGTATTATACAATACTTTGGCTGAAAGTTTGTAAGGTACCATTGGGTTTTCAGTTTGTACAACTGGGTGATTACTATTCATTAATACAAACTGTTGATATTACGGGCCCCATTATTGATGGAGTTGGATACCCAAGCCAAGTAATCTACAATCCACAACATTACAGGCAATACATCCATATGCATCAATGCATACCAAAATACCACATTCCTGGATCTGCCCAATACATGCCCTGTGCTGAAATTGCAATGTAAAGGAGACATGCATTTTGATCCACTGTACAATTACTAGATATTTACTAAACTTTAGAAAATAAAATTTACGGTTGTCTACATTGGATTTATTTCTTCTTTGTTAAGTAAAAAAGGGAATTCCTAAACACAAGCCATACCTGTCGTCCTCGGTTTGACATGAAACCGGTGGTGGATAGTTCTTTCATGTTTGCATCTATAAGAGGGTACCTACAAATTAGCAAGGTGAAAATATATGAAAAGAAAGCTACGATGTAGACAAGTTATTAAGTCACTTAAAGAGAGATCAAAAAGAAGAAATGATCTAAGATAAAATAAACTATATACCCAGTATGACCATCTCTCCAAGATTCAAATAGTGTTTGATCCTGGCTCCACTTAAAGTCCTTAATTTTTCTTGGGCCACCTGAAATATTATACATAAAGATAATTAAAATGGAATCTCCCTCATTGCTCTCTTGATGCGTTCAATTGAAGTGCATAACAATAAAATTGATTGATAGATGGAAATGACCAAAGTGGTTGACTTGTGTATGTGTTTTATCAAAAGGGTGGACTATTTTTCAAACTCAAAAGCTACTTTGAAAATTAAATAAATATATTGGTGTAGATTTTTCACAAGAACTGCTATCTTAGATTGTGTTTTGTACTGAATTATGAAATTTAAGTTGAGGAATATCTTATGCTGGTGTGTTTGGGGTGTGTATTCTTTAGTTTTGCAAGTCTAGAAGCATTGTTCTTGTGGTCAAGAGGTTAGGCTTGATTTATCCTAGAAGCAGATTTGTCGTAGCCCTCTTGTGAACTGATTTGATTATTAGATGGGGGTGAATATCACTTCGAAGAGAATGTTAATAACATGACTCACGCCTATCTTTTTATCTTAATTCAACCTTTTTTCTATCATTATTTCAATTCAAAATGATGACCCACAATTCCATAAGAGGAAATGACCAAAGTAGGAGTAGCCCCAAAAAGGATTCCCCATTACAAATGCATGGGGGTTAGCCCCACATCAATCATTTCCTCTTCATTCAAGTGAATGATTGTGAAAGGGGTCCCTCGTGTGAGGGGAGCAGAACATGTATCAGAGATCTAGGTGAACAACACTTGTCAAAGATCCAGGTCGTTCATCAAGAAGGGTGCATTGTAAAATAAAATATAGAAGCATACACTATGAATTCCAAAAAGAATATGTCAATGAAAAACCATTCGATCAACATACTGTAATGGAAGAAAACTCCAGCATACCCAACTCATCAAAAAATTAAAAAGAAAAAGAAAAACAATAAAAGTAACTTCCAAAAATTGGAAAAATATGACAAGAAAGTTCCAAAAAAATTAGAAAATGAAAATGGGGGAAAATAAAAGAAGCTTTCTAATAACAAAACAAAAAATCTCAAAGAATTTTTTTTTAAAAAAAAAGTACTGACAGTTGGATTTCTCTGTGTTCAATGTCACCAGAAAATGAGAAGCATTCTCTCATCTCCCTCTCTCCTGCTAGATCTGAAATCCGCCCAACACAGCGATTGAAGGTTGGGATTTGTGAGAGATGGAGAGGGAGAGGGAGAGCGCACAAGAGAGAGAGAGAGAGGAGAGAGAGGGTGAGAGGGAACGCAATCAGCGAGAGAGAGAGAGAGAGAGAGAGAGAGAGAGAGAGAGAGAGAGAGCTTTTAGGGCTTTGGGCGGAGAGGCGCGATCTAGGGGACCCATTGTCACACCCCGAACTCGGAAACCGGGCTCACAAAATTCCCGATCGCCGAATCCGGCGCCGACAGCCTCCGTAGAACCCCATTTTCGGATCCCGGCACCCATTCACCAGGTTCCGATCCTGGGATGCTACAAGGAGGATTTCAAATCATCAGTCTGATTCATAATGAGCATAACAAAAGCATAACCCACAACTAATAATCACAAGAACACCACCACAAAATCCACTATGATCAAAAACTTTTTAGTACAATGCGATAGAAAAGGAAAATACAATGTGATAAAAGAAACAAAACTCCAGAAGCTCGTCTGCACGGTCCAACTACGGCGAGACTAAGGCTGCGACTACGTCCTGGCGTCACCTGCACGCATCAATCGTGCATAAGCTTATGGAAAGCTTAGAGGGTGGTGTAAGTGTGTGCGCAATATAAACGTACTCAAAATGCAAGGTCAGAGTGATGTGGAAACATGGTAATGAGCACATGAATGCAATCAGCCGTACCAAGGCTATGCGGTGCAAGATATGAATGCCATCGGCCAAAACACGGCCATGCGATATGAAATGCAATTCAAGCATGCCAATCCTCAACATGTATCAGTACAGTTCTCATTCTGGATAATCACCGGGGTTCAATACACTCCAAATGGCACTGTCGCTCTCCTAGCCGCACAGTCCAAATGAGCGTAAGAAACCTCACTATCCGCCTGACCAATAGTCTGCCAATACCTATCCGGCACGTCGATAGCGGACCCATTCGCGAGCTGGTCAAACTCAGCCTAGTATTGCCCCCTACCCTCGGGCGAGTAAGGCCACACTCCTTTCCAACCGACCACGACACAGTGGGAGACGCGGCCTCCTGGTATTCGGCCCTCGTGCGCTCATATATCCACCCAGTCTCGACATTGGAGTCATCCTCTGGTACCATCGGGTTTAGGGATTTTCACCCAGGGACATCTATGGCGTCCGTATGCTAGAACCTAACATTTTCGGTATCCAATCCTGCCATCCACGATGTATCTGTGGAGGCTATGGCCCTGATGTCGCTAGGGCATATAGTAACTATAATCACACAAATGCAAGTGCATGAGTCACATTATCAGTCATGCAACAGTCTGTATGTACCATGCACTTATATGGGGCAACTCCGCCTATCAGGGAGCCCATAAACAGTCTGCCCAAAGGCATATGCTATGATCGGTCACTCCTCACGTCAGGCATACATATGATGCGAATGATCATGAACCATGGATCTATACTAAACATGCATATAGGGATGGGCTCTGCGTATCACAGAAATGGGCCTAGACGGCCTGCAGAGTATAAGTATGAACCTATCAGTGGCCTTAAGGAGTGTGACAATGCGGACATTTAACCAACATTGTCCTTACAATGTGGACGTCAAACCAACATTGTTCCCAAGGCTTAGCCCGCCATAAAGCACCATTACACATACCATAGGAAATCACACATTGCAATGGACTAATATACATCTCATTGGGCCTCGACCCATAGTGTTCAGTTACATCAAATGGGCCATCTCATATGGGCCTTATATAAGTCAAGTGGGCCGCATTAGTGGGCCTTATGTACATTGCAATGGGTCATACTCCATGAGCCTTTGAAAACATCACAATGGGTCTCGTAACATGGCCCTTATAGATATCAGAGTGGGCCTCGACATCGGGCCACCAATCCGTTGAATGGGCCTAACCTCATGGGCCTTATATATATATATATCAAGGTGGGCCTCCCCAATCGGCTAGAAATATATCAATATGGCTCCACCACATGGGCCTAGGGCCCACCATAATATTTATTTGAAATCCAACCTATTCATAAGGTCACTTGGACCTTGGGTAAGGCCCACTAAAATGTTCATTTGAAATCCAACTTATTCATAAGGTCACACGGGCCAGGGAGGAGGGGAACAACAATTTTCAGCTTGATCTGAAACTTCTGTGGACCCAGAAAGGGTTTCAATGGTAGAGTTCAATTCACACTGTTTCTTGTGATGTGGGCCGCCCGAGCGCTGGATTGACCTGATTTTTGAGGGGGGGTCCATGTCAACTAGTGGCCCACCAAATGGACGGTGTGGATACAAAATATACATCATGGTGGGGCCCACGGATGGAGCCGTGGGTCCCTGCCTCTTGGCCGCCGTTTAAATATTTTTTTTGTTTTTTTTTTTGTTTTGGGGCCCACCGAGATGTGATTCACAATCCAGCCCATCCATTGTGTGGGTCCCATCTAAATGACCGTACAGACCAAGTTTCAGATTCAACCAAATTTCAGGTAGGCCCCACCAAGTGTTTTTATATGTTTAGGAATGTCTTCACATGATTTTTGATGGTATGGCCCGAGCTTTGTTTATGGCTGATTTTTGGAGTGCCCTGAGGGGGGGGCCTATCAAATGGACGGTGTTGATGGTTGAAAGCACCAAGGTGGGGCCCACATGGGCCGTGAGGCCCCCGGCCGCCCGCCGTCCGTCGTGGCAGCGGCGCCGACTGCGTCGTTGTCGATGTGGCGCGCTGCTGCTTTCTTTTTTTTTTGAAAATACGGTTTTTCTATGGTTTTTCCTAGGTGGGGCCCGCTTTAGTAAGATCCACACCGGCCATTAGTCCCTGTGGCTCGTACAAATCCATAGGGTCTAATATTGGGCTGTTTCAACAAGAGCATCTAGGAGTAAATCAAAGGTAGGAACTCGTTTGCTATGCTATGGCCCACCATAAGTTCAGATTGAGTCATTTTTCGGCTCAACGCCTAAAATGATCTGAAAAATAGGGTGGTCGGCTTGGATTGCGTAAAAGCATCAAGGTGGGGCCTGCATGAGTGGCCCACCTCTCCCTACTCTCTTTTTTTTTTTTTTTTTTTTTTCGTCCAGCGTCCAGTGACGCTGGACGGCGTGGATAAACACATGTCTTGTGGTGGGTCCCACATGGACGTGTCCCACCAAATATATATATATATATATATACATATAATATATATATCATATTGTATATATAATACATATTAAGTTATATATATTATATATATTATATAAAATATAACATATAAGTATATATATATACAAAAAAGGTGCATTGGGCCCATCCAAACAGTGGATGGTGTGGATCATCACCTGTGATAGAGTGGGCCACGCCGTCTGGTGTAGATGGACGGGGGTAGATGTAGCACATATTGGTGGGATCCACACCATTACAAAGAGAGAGAAAGAGAGAGATAAAGGGAGATATACGGTGAGATAGAGGAGCCCCGCCACTATGGGCCCTCTTGATTAGATCACATACATCCAAATGGGTCCCACCAACAAGTGGGCCCTGAAATTCAAAATAATGATAAAGCACCCACCTTATCTTCCTTCTTCTTGGTCTCTTAGACTCCAATGCCCCTCAGCTTCAACTTTGATGGAGGATGATGGGCTCTTGATGGTGAGGATGAGAGATGGGAGGGTGTAGATGGATGATGGAAGGTGGGCCACACTTGAGAGGGAGAGAAAGCTTGGACGTTTGGGGCTTGGGGTTGCTTGGAGAGATATGAGAAAATGAGAGAGAAAATGAGAGGATGGGAGTGATATGAGGTGATGGAGTGATGGGTGTAATTAATGGGGCATGGGTTTGTTTGAAAAGTGAGTAAAGGAGGGATGGGTGAAGAGAGAGAGAGTTGACTTTGTGAAGAAAGAGGTATGGGTTGTTGTACTTGAGATAAGGTTGCATTTAATGATGATTGATGGGACTTATTGTGTAGAGATTCCCTCGAAATCCGCAACGCGCGGTGTTTGTTCGGAATAAACGCTGATCGGCATCTTCTTACCTGGATATCGGTTCGGTGCGCAAGTCACGGCGTTGGAACCGCGGCGACGACGCGATCGTCAAGACATAAGTTTTAGATCGAGCCGACGTCGGTGCGCGGGACCTGGCTTAGGATCGTGCGCAAACACCGAATTCAGTGCGAAGGTTGCCGAAATTTGACCGGAAGGACCGCGGAAGCTAACAGAATGATACGGATTAGGACACGGGTCTTACGGCTCTCCCCACCAAATAAAAATTTCGTCCTCGAAATTTAAACAATCAACACAAGAAAACATAAATCATAATAGAAGAGGAAGCAAGACATCGCCATATAAATATCAGAGACAGCATACAACATACAATCAATCATCAAAAAGATGAGGATAGCGCTCTCGAATCTCAGCCTCGCGCTCCCAAGATGCCTCATCCACAGAATGGTGACCCCACTGAACCTTCACCAAGGGGATGACCTTGGTTCGGAGGACCTGCTCCTTCCGATCAAGGATACGAACTGGCTGCTCGATGTAAGAAGCGTCCTCACAAACCTCCAACGGCTGCCAATCGATAACAGGAACTATGTCTGACCCACACTTCCTCAACATAGAGACGTGAAAAACGTTATGGACGCCAGACAACTGAGATGGTAAGGCAAGCCGATAGGCCACAGCGCCAATGCGCTCAGTGATCTCGAAAGGTCCTATGAATCTCGGGGCAAGCTTGCCCTTCGCTCCAAATCTAACTACGCCCTTCATGGGCGAGACCTTGAGATACACATGGTCCCCTACATCAAACTCTAAGGGACGACGCCGGCGATCAGCAACACTCTTCTGCCGGCTCTGAGCTGTGTTCATCCTCTGCCTGATAATATCAATAACCTCTGATGTCTCCTGCACAAGCTCAGGACCTAGGAGACGCCGCTCCCCAACCTCGGTCCAACAACTCGGAGATCTGCACGGTCTGCCATATAATGCCTCAAAAGGAGCCATGCCAATGGTCGCCTGATAGCTGTTATTGTATGCGAACTCAGCCAATCGCAGATGCTCATCCCAGCTACCACCGAAGTCAATCACGCAGGCCCGAAGCATATCCTCAAGGATCTGGTTGACCCTTTCGGTCTGGCCATCGGTCTGCGGATGATACGCGGTACTGAGCTGCAAATCAGTGCCCATAGCTCTCTGAAAGCTCCTCCAGAACTGAGACGTGAATCTCGGATCTCGGTCAGAAACGATCGAGACTGGTACGCCGTGCAGTCTCACAATCTCCTCAAGGAATAACCTCGCAAGCCGGTCTAAGGGCCAAGTGCACGAATTGCAAGAAAATGTGCCGACTTCGTCAGACGGTCCACGACAACCCAGATAGCGTCATGACCGCGCTGAGTCCTCGGCAAACCCATAATAAAATCTGTAGATACGTGCTCCCACTTCCACATCGGGACGCTCAACGGCTGCAATAGACCAGGGGGTCTCTGATGATCGGCCTTGACACGCTGGCATGTGTCACACTCGGCCACAAAACTAGCAATCTGGCGCTTCATCCCTGCCCAGTAATACTGTCGCCTCATATCACGGTACATCTTCGTTGAGCCAGGGTGGATAGAAAATCGCGATCGATGTGCCTCGGTCATAAGATCTCTGCGCAACTCAGGAATATCCGGGACACACAATCGGCCTCTAAAGCGAAGTCCACCATCAGCACCCATCTGCCAATCTGTCTGACTCTCAGATGCCGCATCTGCTCGGTAATCCTGTAACGACTCATCTGTCTGCTGAGCTTCGATCACCCTTGCGACAAGAGAGGGTTGAATCGACAGGCTCGATAACTGAACGATAGAAGACTGCAGACCAAAATCAAAGTCGTACTCTGCTATATCCTCGAGCATCTTCCATTCTTGAATCATCATATGCGCCACCAGGCCTCGTGGCTGACGGCTGAGGGCATCCGCCACCACGTTTGCCTTGCCTGGGTGGTACTGGAGGTCAAAATCATAATCCTTTAGGAGCTCCATCCAGCGTCTCTGTCTCATGTTCAGTTCGGACTGAGAGAATAGATACTTCAAGCTCTTGTGGTCGGAGAAGAGATCGAACCTAACCCCATAGAGATAGTGTCTTCACACCTTCAGTGCGAAGACGACTGCTGCCAGCTCCAAATCGTGCGTGGGGTAGTTCAGCTCATGAACCTTGAGCTGACGAGACGCAAATGCTACAGGTCTACCGTGCTGCATCAGGACAGCACCCAATCCAATACGCGAAGCATCGGTAAATACCACGAATCCATCACTCCCAGAGGGAAGAGTGAGGACAGGAGCGGACGTCAGACGGTCCTTCAGCTCCATAAATGCTCGCTCACAGGCGTCACTCCAAATAAACTCTGCGCCCTTCCGAGTCAACCTGGTCAACGGGGCTGCAATACGGGAGAAGCCCTCAATGAAACGCCGATAATATCCCGCTAAACCAAGGAAACTGCGGATCTCGGACGCAGTCGTGGGCTGACCCCACTGACGCACTGCCTCAACCTTCGAGGGGTCCACTGCGACACCCTCCCTCGTCACCACGTGACCGAGGAATCTCACCTCCTCCTGCCAGAACTCACACTTCTCCAGCTTCGCATATAGCTGGTGGGCACGGAGGGTCTGCAAGGCGATCTCTAGATGCTGCATATGGTCCTCACGGGTCCTCGAATATATCAGAATGTCGTCGATGAAGACCACAACAAACTGATCGAGATATGGACGAAAGACCTCGTTCATCAACTGCATGAAGACCGCGGGTGCATTGGTCAGTCCAAAGGACATGACCTGAAACTCAAAATGACCATAACGCGTCCTGAAAGCTGTCTTCGGGATGTCCTCCTCTCGGACACGAATCTGATGATAACCAGAACGCAGGTCAATCTTCGAAAAGAACTGTGCACCCTGCAGCTGATCGAATAAATCGTCTATCCTCGGGAGCGGGTACTTGTTCTTAATCGTGACCCGGTTGAGCTCGCGGTAATCTACGCAGAGCCTCAACGAGCCATCCTTCTTCCTAACGAAGAGTACCGGCGCTCCCCAAGGCGAACTGCTCGGACGAATAAATCCTAACTCACGCAACTCGTCCAACTGACACTGCAGCTCACGCAACTCCATCGGTGCCATACGGTACGGGGCCTTCGAGATAGGCGCAGTACCGGGCACAAGATCGATCTGAAACTCGATATGACGGCGAGGAGGCAATCCTGGAATCTCCTGGAATACGTCGGGGAAGTCGCAAACAACCGGCAACCGATCAATACAAATGGCCATAGGCTCCTCAACAGCGCAGGACATCAAGCAAGACATCGGCTCTCCTCTAGGCTCGGCGATGAATTAGAATACTGGCAAGCCTGGTATGGAGAATGTGACTGTCCTCGCGAAGCAATCCAAGATAGCGTGATACTCGGCAAGCCAATCCATGCCCAAGATAACGTCGAAATCGGACATCGGCAGCAAACAAGTCGGCGAGGCAAAAAGATATCACCGACAAGAACCGGACAAGATGGACAGAAACGCCAATACCGTGGTCCTCCCCAAGGGCGTCGATACGATCAATCCCTCACTAGTAGACTCGGTCGGCAATCCGTCGATCGGCAGAAACCCTCGGACATGAATGAGTGAGAAGCGCGAATCAAATAATACTCGAGCGATGCATGAAGAGACGGGAAGTATACCTCGACGACTCCTCCGGATGATGCGGATTCTGCTGAGCCGCGTAGAACCTAGCTTGAGTGGCGGGGAGGTGCCTGTCCTCTCTGAGGTCCCTAGTGCTGCTGCTACCTCTGCGGCGGCCTATACTGCCCTCTCTGCTGGGCCTCTGGCCGAGGTGGCTGTGGTCGGCCGATGGGGTCTCGTCTTTGGAGGCCGCGAGGTCGCTTTGTCTTTGGAGGTCTTGTGGTGCTCTCGGCGGATGTAGGTGAGGCTGTGATCCTCTCGATCGCTGCAGATGAGGGCGAGGCACTCGGACAGCGATGCCCCGACCCACCACATCCAAAACAAGTCCCCTGCAAACGGCTGCTGGGGTGGCGCTGGAGGTGTTGCTGCTGGTGCTCTAGCAAGTGGGTGGCTCCTATACCTCGTGGTCGTCGCTGCTGGGAGCTACGGAGGGGTCGCCTCTTCGACCCCTCCTCGATCTCTGTCGGCTGCGCGCCGCCCACTCGATCTCGTAGATCCGAGCCCTCCGCACTACGGCTGAAAGGTCGGAAGCTCGTGCCCAATCACACGGCCTCGAAGACCGTAACGTAAGCCGCTCTCGAAACGGCGGGCCTTCCGCCCCTCATCATCAACCATATATGGCGCAAACCTCGATAGCGCCACGAAACGAGCCGCGTACTGAGCCACGGTCATGTCTCCCTGCACCAGAGTCTCGAACTCTAGTGCTCTCTGACGTCGAATGTGGTCAGGGAAGTACTGCTCCTCGAATCGGTCTACAAAATCATCCCATGTCCAGACGTAGTCAGGTCCTGCGACGCGGGTAACCGAGGTCCACCAGTGCTCGACCTCGCCCTGAAAAAGAAACACCGCCAACCAAACTCGCTGCTCGGTCGTACATGACATGGTATCGAAGATCTTCTCCACATCGGAGCGCCACCTCTCGGTTGTGGATCTGGCTCGCCCTGGAATCGTGGAGGATCAAACGTCGAAACTCTCGAAGTAGGGCACTCGCGCGCTCTTGCTCTCTGGGCCGGTGAAACAACCGAGTGTCTCGCTCGCGAGTGCGGCGTCACGGCTGCGGCATCTGGCTGAATCGAGAAGCACTCACGAGATACGGTCGGGTCCGCACGGTCTCGCGGAGGAGCAGTATCCTCAGGATGGACAGTATGAATCTCTGGTAAAGGGGCGACATCCTCAGGCTGAGCGGTAGGAATCTCTGGTGGTGGAGCAGGGGTCGTAGGTGGTAGTGCGGGAGTCGCAGGTGGTGGAGCTGAAGTATCCGATGATGGTGCGGGAGTCGATCGGGTCACCCTCCTACGTGCCATGTCCTACAGGAAAGAGCGAAGGTGCCTATCAACTTAAAGGCTCGCGAAGGCACACACGTTAAGGGTCTGAAAATAAAAGATCGCTAGGCTATCCGAACTTAGGACTTAATCGTTCATAGCAGACATGTAATGTTGTTCTTGGTTATTCCCGAGTTATGCTCTGATACCAACTTCTGTCACACCCCGAACTCGGAAACCGGGCTCACAAAATTCCCGATCGCCGAATCCGGCGCCGACAGCCTCCGTAGAACCCCATTTTCGGATCCCGGCACCCATTCACCAGGTTCCGATCCTGGGACCTGTGGGCCCATAACCCACAGGTCCCAGGATCGGAACCTGGTGAATGGGTGCCGGGATCCGAAAATGGGGTTCTACGGAGGCTGTCGGCGCCGGATTCGGCGATCGGGAATTTTGTGAGCCCGGTTTCCGAGTTCGGGGTGTGACACCCATGGGCGTTGTTATTGGTGTGGCTAGAGACGGACGGTCCTGTTAGGGCAGCATGGGGCTCACCGTAATACATGGAGCGGTGGTTTTTTAGGGCGACGCACGACAGAGGGTAGGGGTAAGAGAGAGAGAGAGGGCGATGAGTGAGAGAATGGGGGAGATTGGGTGTGGCTCTGTTTTGAGCGCGCGCCAAATTTTGGGTGGGACCATGGACGGTGCTCTGTGGGCCCTACCATGATGTATGTTTTTCATCCATTCCATTCATCCATTTTTAAAGATCATTTTAGAGCTTTATGCCAAAAATTAGAGGGATATAAATCTTAGGTGGTCCACACCACAGGAGAACAATAGTGATTGGATATCCACCATTAAAATCCTCCTAATGCCCACTGTACTGTTTATTTGACATCCAATCTATTGATTTGGTCATACAGGACCAGATGAAGGGAAAAAACAAAAATCAGCTTGATCCAAAACTTTTATGGCTACCAAAATGTTTTCAATGGTTGACGCTCATTCAACACTGTTTCCTGTAATGTGGTCCACTTGAGATTTGGATATATCTCATTTTTGGTCTCATATTATAAAATCATCTGTAAAATTATATGGACGACATGGATGAAACACATACATCATGGTGGGGCCACAGAGCACCAACCACCAGCCATTGGCTGGTGTCAGGGGGGAGTAGCCAATCTGTTCCCAAGCGTACTAAGTAAATCCTGTGGGGCCCACCATGATTTATCCATTTTATCCACTCCATCTATCCATTTTAACATATAATTTTATTACATAAGCTCAAAAATGAAGCCTATAAAAATCTAAAGTGGACCACATCATAAGAAGTGGTATAAACTGAACGTCTACCATTGAAAAGTTTTGGGAGGCCACTGAAGTTTTGGATCAAGTTGATATTTTAGTTTTCCCTTCATCCATGTATTTGTGATCTATTGAACAGGTTGGATGAAAAATAAAAATCACTGTAGGCCATAGGAAGATTTCAACGGTGGAAATCATTATTCCCACTGTTTCCTGTTGTATGGTCCACTTGAGCTTTGGATATGCTTTAATTTTGGGCTCAACCACTAAAACGATATGGAAAAATGGATTGACAGTGTGGATAAACCAAATACATTCACTGTGTCATTGCTAACTAGATACGGCAGGGTAGGATGCAATGTGCGTTGAAACCCTATCGGGGGTCACAAAAGTTTCGGATCAATATGCAATGTGCGTTAATCCAAAACTTTTGTGGCCCCAAAATGGCATGACATCCAATATTGTACTGTTTATATATTTTTAGATGTCTTCACATAGTTTTAGATGGTATGGCCCACCTGAGTTTCGTATACGGATGATTTTTGAGATATCTCATGAGCTAAAGGGGAGACAACAAATGCACGGTGTTGATGTTCGACACACATCATGATGGGCCCAACAAAACTTACATTAATTCTTAGGTTCTCAGGGTGTCAATAAGTTGGGTCACAATTTTAACCAGAATATTTGGCCCATTTTACATGTCTGGTCCATTCACTCTATTTTACTGATCATTACCCTCAATTTGACTAGTTACTCTCCCTGATCATACTACATATGAGAAAGATATTGGTCAAACTAGATTGATCAACAATTTCAGTGAAATTTGATTTAAACATCTAAGTTATTTACTCTTCAATCTGAATTGATTAGATTGTCTAAAAATGATTAAAGGTTCAATTAGTGGATGTGCTTAATAATTTAGTAATTTTATTTTTTGTCTCATGCCATAAGATTTCTTTAAAAATAGATGGACGGCATGGATTAAACACATACATCATGGTAGCGCCCACGCAGCACCAACCACCAGCCATTGGATGGTGTACAGGGAGGAGCCGATCTGTTCCCCTTATTTTTAGTGTGGTCCATTTAATCTTTGGATATGATTCATTTTTTGGATAATTCTATAAAATGATCTCGAAAAATGAACGAACGGTGTGGGTTTATCCCAAAATTTCGGTAATGATTTCCACCGTTGATACCTTCCTTGGGCCCACAATAATGTTTATTTGTCATCCAACATGTTCATAATATCAAAAAGATATGAATGAAAGGAAAACACAAACATCAGCCTGAATGTGGGCGACACCACATAATATAATGGAGAGGGGTTTCCTTTAAACATTCATAATCATATATTAGGCCTGTCTAAATGTGATTCACAAATCCAACCCACTCATTATGTGTTTCCCACTTGGTTGAGGGGTTAGACCAAGTTTCAACCGCATCCAAAACTCATGTGGGCCCCACCAAGTGCTTTTATATTTTTTAGGATGTCTTCAATTAGTTTTAGATGGTATGGCCCACTTGAGTTTCGTTTACCGATGATTTTTGAGATATCTCATAACTTAAAGGGGACATATCAAATCCACGGTGTTGATGTTCGACACACATCATGATGAGGCCCACAAAACTTACTAACATCAATTCTTAGGTTCTCACAAGGTCAATAAGTTGGGTCACAATTTTGACCAAAATATTTGACCCATTTTACATGTCTGGTCCATTCACTCTATTTTACTGATCATTACCCTCAATTTGACTAGTTACTCGCCCCGATCATGCTACATATGAGAAATATATTGGGCAAACAAAATTGATCAACAATTTGAGTGAATTTTGATTTAAACATCTGAAGTTATTTACTCTTCAATCTAAACTGATCAAATTGTCCAAAAAACAGTTAAAGGTTCAATTAGTGGATGTGCATAATAATTTAGTAATTTTATTTTTCACAAATAAATTTCAATTTCCTTTTAAAAATAACATTTTTTTTCAAAATGTATATTTTTTCTCTTTTAACAAAATATCATTTTTATTAAAAAATATTTCAAAAAATATTTAAAATACAAATTTTGAATTTTTATTTTCAAAATCTCAAAATTTTACCCATATTTTAATTTTTTCTCAAAAATTTCAAATTGTCGATTTTTTCTTCAAAAGCATCATTTTGTTTTCAAAATTTTTCTCAAACATTGTTAAAATTTCTAACCTTCTCAATATTCTTTTTCATGTGATATTACAAATCATTTAAATATTACCTATTAATTAATTATATATATATATATATATATATATATACATATATATATATATATATATATATAATTTGCACTCATATGATATAAAAACTATATATATATATATATATATATATATATATATATATATATATATATATATATATATATATATATATATATACACACATTTAAGTCATAATAAGCATAACTACAAGATTACCCAATTCACAAGGGCAACATCATCAGCACATATCCACTAATATAATCATTTGAGTACAATAAAATTAATTTCGTCGCTAAAAGGAAACTTCTCAATTTTTTTAAAAAAAATTCAAAACACCCTTTAGCGACAACAATTTTCATCGCTAAAAGCCACATTTAGCTACGAAATTAATTTCGTCGCTAAAAGGAAACTTCTCGACTTTTTTATTTTTTTTCAAAAATTCAAAACACAATTCAGCGACAAAAATTTTCAACGTTAACGGTACGAAATTAATTTCATTGCTAAAAGGAAACTTCTTGATTCTTTTATGTCTTGGAAAAATTCAAAACACCATTTAGCGACGAAAAGTTTCATCACTAAAGGTGGCTTTTAGCCACAAAAATAATTCCGTCGCTAGAAGGAAACTTCTCAAATTTTTTCCTTTTTTAAAAATTCAAAACACCCTTTAGCAATGAAAAGTTTCGTCGCTAAAGGGTATTTAGAATTTTTCCAAACCTTTTAATTTTTTTCAAAAATTGTTAACAGCCTTTAGCGACGAAACATTTCATAGCTAAAGGTCTTATCCACATTTTTTAGCTACCAAAATTTTCGTAGATAAAAGTAAACCGTTTGATTTTTTCAAAAATTGTTTACAACCTTTAGCAATGAAACGTTTTGTAGCCAAAAGTCTCATCCACGTATTTTAGCTACGAAAATTTTTGTAGCAAAAGTAAACCTTTTGATTTTTTAAAAAAGATTGTTTACAGCCTTTAGCGATGAAACGTTTCGTAGCTAAAAGTCTCATCCATGTTTTTTACCTACGAACAGTTTCGTAGCTAAAGGTAAACCTTTCGATTTTTTTTTAAAAATCATTTACAGCCTTTAGCGACGAAACGTTTTGTAGCTACAAGTCTAATCCACATTTTTTAGCTACGAAAATTTTCGTAGCTAAAAGTAAACCTTTTGATTTTTTTCAAAAATTGTTTACAGCCTTTAGTGACAAAACGTTTCGTAGCTAAAAGTCTCATCCATGTTTTTTAGCTACGAAATTTTTCGTAGCTAAAAGTCTCGTCCACGTGTTTTAGCTAAGAAAATTTTCGTAGCTAAAAGTAAACCTTTCGATTTTCTTCAAAAATTGTTTACAGCCTTTAGCGACGAAATGTTTCGTAGCTAAAAGTCTCATTCACGTTTTTTAGCTACAAAAAGTTTCATAGCTAAAAGTAAACCTTTCGATAATTTTTCAAAAAATGTTCCAACCTTTACCGATGAAACAATTCATAGCTAAAAGTCTCATCCACATTTTTTAGCTACGAAAATTTTCATAGCTAAAAGTAAACCTTTTGATTTTTTTTCAAAAATTGTTTACAGCCTTTAGCAACGAAACTTTTCATAGTTAAAAGTCTCATCCATATTTTTTAGCTATGAAAATTTTTGTAGCTAAAATAAACCTTTCGATTTTTTTGAAAAATTGCTTACAGCCTTTAGCGACGAAACGTTTCATAGCTAAAAGTCTCGTCCATGTTTTTTAGCTACGAAAATTTTCGTAGCTAAAAGTAAACCTTTCGATTTTTTCAAAAAATTGTTTACAGCCTTTAGCGACGACACGTTTCGTAGCTAAAAGTCTCAATTACGAAAGTTTCCATAGCTAAAAGTAATCCTTTTAATTTTTTCAAAAATTGTTTACAACCTTTAGCGATGAAAATTTTCGTAGCTAAAAGTCTCATCCACGTGTTTTAGCTACGAAAATTTTCGTAGCTAAAAGTAAACCTTTTGATTTTCTTCAAAAATTGTTTACAGCCTTTAGCGACGAAATGTTTCATAGCTAAAAGTCTCATTCACGTTTTTTAACTACAAAAATTTTCGTACCTAAGAGTAAACCTTTCGATAATTTTTCAAAAAATGTTACAGCCTTTAACGATGAAACTTTTCATAGCTAAAAGTCTCATCCACATTTTTTAGCTACAAAAATTTTCACAGCTAAAAGTAAACCTTTTGATTTTTTAAAAAAAATTGTTTAGTCTTTAGCGACGAAAATTTTCGTAACTAAAAGTAAACCTTTCGATTTTTTTTCAAAATTTGTTTATAGCCTTTAGCGATGAAAGTTTTCGTAGATAAAATTCTCATCCACGTTTTTTAGCTACCAAAATTTTCGTAGCTAAAAGTAAACCTTTCAATTTTTTTGAAAATTTGTTTACAGCCTTTAGTGACAGAACTTTTCATAGCTAAAAGTGACTTTTCGAATTTGTTTGAAAAATCGAAAACAACCTTTACCGACGAAAATTTTCGTCAGTAAAAGTGACTTTTAACTATGAATTTACAATTTTGTCACTTAAAGTAAACTTTTAGTGAAGAAAAAAAGTTTCATCGCTAAAAACCCTCTTTCTTGTAGTGAAGGCACGCTGCCTTGCAGTGTGGTCCCCTAAGGACCCCAAAAGTTTTGAATCAATCTAATATTTGTGTTTTTCCCTACAGTCAGGTCGATGATACCTGAGGCACAGGTCTGTGTGGCAAATAAACCACACAGTGGGCCTTAGGAAGATTTTAGCAATTGGTGTCATTGTCCTTACAGTTTTTTTTTTTTTTTGGTGTGGCACCTGCAAGCTGGATCTGCCCCATCCTTTGGTCCATGCCCTAAAATTATTTAGAAAATTGGATGAACGGTACGGATTTAACACATACAACATGGAGGGATCCATGAGTGGGGTTCGAACTCACCACGCTGCTATAGGCAGCGTATGGGGCTGCCTGGGGGCGATTCCTAACCCCCACTATTTCTTGCAGTGTGGTCCACCTGAGATATGGATCGGCCTGATTTTTGGAGCTAGGGCTGAAAATGGTCTGGCAAAATCGATGGACAGTGTGGACGGGATACATATATCATGGTGGATCTCATGAGTGGGCCACCATTCTTTGGCCAAGACATGCTGCCGGTGACTGGACGTGGGTGTAAAGTTTTATTTTTATTCTTATTTTATAATTTTTAACATTTATTTTGTGGTTTCAGTAAGTGGGGACCACATTTTCGAATAAATTCCATTTTCAACTCCAACAACATTTGAGCTCGTATGCAAGCTCTCCTCAATATTGCAGTGAAAAAGACCGAAGAACCATTCATACTCAAATGTAGTTTTTTGTTGTTTTCTAAGTAAAATAGATGAACTATAATGACCTAATCTTATAATGACAATAATTAAGTATGTAGGCAACTTTCGCGTTAGTTATGGAGAGTCCAGTTAAAACAAAAAATTTAAACTCTCACCCTCATAATGAACTAGTTATAGTACTCGTTTGTGTCTTAATTGTTGAAACCTAAATATTGGATATTTATCTCCTCTATCGCATCACTTTCCTATATATAATGCATGTTAATATGGATTAATTTGATTGATTTTTTATATACATGAAGATTTTAGAGTCTAAGTCAAATCTGTGCTCAAAGTGACGATTTGAAGCCCGATAGGATTTCAATGAAAAATTTGGGTATTAACACGCTTAAGTTTAAGATCTGAAGTGATGAAAATACAAGAAAACAAGTGTCGAAAGAAGAAAATTAAAGACCAAAGTGCATTGAGAAGAATTGAAGATTTTCAGCACATTTTGATTGCTTGCGCAGAGGATTCAATCGCTCAACCAACTGTTGATTGATTTCGATCGATCGAGCATCAGATTAAGAAAATTCAAAATTCTTCGCAAAACTCATTGGACACTTTTCGGCAGTTTCAATCGATCAAAAGTGTTGTCGATCGATTAGCGAGTATCAAATTTTGAACATTGCTCGTTAGACGTTTTCGCGCAAGTTAGATCAAACGACCGAGAAAGTTTGATTGGTTGATGGAACTTCTATTGATGTTGATTGATCTGAAATATGATCGATGGTGCGTGAAAGTGCATAACTTAAGTCTGTGTGGAAATTCCTATATAAACAAGGCTTTTTTAGGTGTTTAAGATACAAATTAGGGTTTGGGAGAGAGAAAAAGTGAAGATGAAGTTTTTCTAGTGTCATTCATCTTTCTCAATCTTTTGGTTTTAATTTGCTTTTCTAGTTTTCTTTTTCTTTTGTTTTAGGATGTTAGCCATGCTAGGCTAATCTCTTAGCTAAGGCAAAGGGATTAACCTCTTAATGAATTCTTATAGTTAATTCATTTTAAATTCAATTTTATTGGTTTTAATATTGAATTGTGATTGTGTTGATTGAATTCTTAGTTTGGTGAAGGAATTGATCTGTAAATTTGATTGATCTATTGTTAACTTCGGGTATAATAGATACTTTTGTTTGCCTCTGATTGATTATCTGGAACTTCATGAGAGATTAATCTATCTTGATTCATATATCTATTTAGATGCTTGTTATTGAATTTACAGAGTTATCTTCTGAATAGAACGAATTGGAATTCAATCATAGTTGAGTTATAAGAATTTGTTAAGTCGGGATTCCTAGATCCTTAGAACATTTTAATCATTGTATGACCCATCTAAATTCATTGAAAATCATAATCTCAAATTTTGTTTAGTTCTAATTGTGTTCTCAACCACACATATCCCTGTGGAACGATCTTGGTCTCATTGAGTATATACCAAAACCCACGACACTTGGGGTTGTCCAACATTAATAACAAATTACAACGCATTAGGGATAATGTTGAACATCCAACTTATTCATAAGGTCAAACAAAGTTGTTTAAAGGTAAAACACAAATATCAACTTGAAATTGGTAGGATCGATGCCTTACATGGTGACTTGCGGTGGGGCCTGTGCATTAACTCAAGGGGAGCATCTACTTGAGCTGGCACTTGGGGTTGCTGGATTCGGTGAGGCTAGTGGTGATAGTCAGGATCCAATGATGACCAACGCCTTTGTTTTAAGCTTCCTCCTGCTTGAGGTAATTTGGAAAGTGCATATGATTTTATCTTTCCATTTTTTCTGTGAAAATGTTTTGTTCATGGATAATCATTTACTTGGGTTTTTATTTTTGTATAATATTGGCTAAGATGAGATGTATCTTTAAGGATCTTGATGCTCAAACTATAAAATGTTAGCAATCTTCTTATATTATTCATAAGGTGAAATTGTTTGTCTTTTCAGTTACATTTAGGTGTATTGTTTGGATTGAATTGCATTAATTAATTTATGAAAATGACCAAATTATAATTACTCGAGTATTCTCATTTTTTAAATTATATTTTAATTTTTTGATACTTTTTATTTGATGTTTATATATGTATATATCATTTTTTTCCACTTTGTTAATTGGGATTTCATGCTTAAATTTGAATGGAATTGATCATTTTTCATAGTTGGAGTTTTACAAATATTAATTAGGTATGATTGGATTTCTACTTCTCTTTTTTCAAAAAGACGTTTAGGAAAAGAGAAAGATAAACTACAGTGACCTGATCTTATCATGATGATAAGTATGTAGGTAACTCTTCTGTTGTTTATGAAGAGTTTGATAAAATAAAAAATAAACAACTTTTGCTCATTCCCTAGACAAAAATACAAAACTTCTTTCAAGTGTGAATGGTTTTCTCGTATTGAAAATTATAAAATCGAGGTTTAAGGGAAGTCAATCTTACAATTTTTAAAACTAGAGACTCTGTTCATACTGGAACATAGTTTTGTGTTGTCATTTGGGAAAAAGAGATGAATTAAAGTAACCAAATCTTGTCACAATGATAAATATGAAGGTAATGCTGGGATTTGGTCTGAGGAATTACACATATATGGATCTAGGATAGTAATCCAAGAGCACCAAGCAATCATAAGAGAACACAAATATTTAACATGGAAAACCCTTTAAGGAAAAATCCATAGCACAAAGCGACGGTTCTTCACTATGAAAATAGAAATTACAAAGAGAGAGGACTTACCCAATTCGAACAACCTCGAATCTCACTCTTCCTACACACTTTGATAACCATAGAACCCTTTTAGAAACCCTTGGAATACCTTTGGGAAGCCCTTAGAATGGCCTTAGGGACTCCTATTTATAGTTTAGGAAACCTTACTTACACACCTCCTTGAAATAGCCTCAAATTAATGTAGTTCGCACACAAACCGCACACCGTCTGCATAACCCTTGACTAGTCAAGGTAGTCTCTCGACTGGTTGAGCACCTCGGACCACCAAGACTAAAGACATCTGTTTAACATAATATCCACCATGTCTTCAATCTTCAAACATGTATCTTCTTTCCTTCTTCTCTTATCTCTGCATCACACCATAGCTTCAATTAATGCTTCTCATGCACACTCCGTCCTTCTTTTATGTCATTGCCAAGTCTAGAGAAGTTGCACAGATCTTGAACTTCTCTATAGGAATAGCCTTAGTGAGCTTGTCTGCTGGATTCACGCTGGTATGAATCTTCTGCAGTATTATGCCCCATTCCTTAAGCACCTGTCAAATAAAATGCCAAGGAACATTAATGTGTTTAGTTTGAAGTGATATATAAATTTTTTAGCCAAATTGATAGTGCTCTCACTGTCATAGTTAACCCGCACGTCCTCCTACTGAAGTCCCAACTGATTTATCATGTCTTTTAACCAAACACCTTCCTTAAATGCTTCTGTCACTGCCATATACTCTACTTCGGTCGTGGAAATAACCACCACGGACTGAAGCTTCGACATCCAACTAATTACTCCACCCGTTAGTATAAACATGTAACCTGAAGTTGACTTCCTAAAATCACAGTGCCTGCGTAGTTTGAATCCACATATCATACCAACTTTGCCCCTATTTTTTCAAAAGTTAAGATGTAGTCTTTTGTACCTCGAATATATTAAAGTAGCCATTTCACCACTTCCCAATGTTGCTTGTCAGGATTTGACATGTATCTGCTCATAACACCGACTACATGTAAAATATCTGATCTTGTTTAGACCATGACATACATTAAACTGTCAAACGCATTCAAATAAGGCACATGAGACATAACCTGCTTTTTCTTATTTAATTTAGGACATTGTTCTGAGGAAAGCTTGAAGTGAGCTATATGGGGAATGTTCACTAGCTTTGCCTAGTCCATCATATATTTGATCAACACATTTTCAAGGTATTCTGCCTATGATAACCAAAGCCTGCTCCGAACCCTCTTTGAAGCCCCCAGATCTTTCATTTCAAATGTCCCTAATAACTGAGTCTTCAGTACATTGATTTTAGACATATAAAATGACTGGCGATCAATATATCATCAATATACAATACTAGGATGATGAATCTGCCATCACTCAGTGTCTTTTAATAGACATAGTGATCGTATTCACTTCGAGTAAATTTTTGAATCAACATGAAAGAATCAATTTTTTATAGCACAGCACAGGCGATTATTTCAAGCCGTACAAAGACCTCATTAACCTGCAAACTTCATTCTCTACCCCTTTAATTTTGTAACCCTCTGGTTGCTTAATGTAAATATTCTCTTCCAACCCCCTTGCAAGAATGCAGTCTTGACATCCATTTGTTCCAGCTAGAGATCATATTGGGCAACTAGCGCCAATACGAATACGATAGACACCTACGTGACCACCAACGTGAATATCTCCGTGAAGTTGATTCATTCTCTTTAAGCATAACCCTTCGCTACCAATCTATATTTGTATCTATCTTGTGTTCTTTTGAATAACCACTTACATCCGATAGCTTTTTAGCCCACTAGAAGCTCCACCAGCTCCCATGTGTGATTTTTGTGCAACAAGTCCATCTCATCATCCATAGCCATCTTCCACCTTTCTACATTAGGCTCACTAAGAGTCTCCTAAATAGTAAACGATTCCCCCCCATCTGTAACGAGGGTATATGCAATATTAGAATCATCCTTGTATCTTATCGGTAACCTGCGATTATGTGGTGGGTTCCTCCTCACAGGTGGTTGCTTCACCTTCTCCTTACCTCTGTCTATGCATTTGTTTCTGCCTGAGTATCAACTGTGTCAATCTGGATGTCTGCGATCAACCTTCTGGCTCCTCTTGCTTCTCTTGATCATTTTTTCATAATAGAGAGCTTTTATCGAATCTGATGTCATGGCTAACGATGACCTTGCGTGTGACCTTATCGAATAACTTATAACATTTCACAGCAACGCCATAGCCAACAAAAATATACTTTTTGGCTCTATGGTCTAGTTTTTCTCTCTCAATTAATAGTGCATGAGAGTCAACTTCACAACCAAATATGTGCAAATATGAGTGATCTACCTTATCACCACTCAATACTTCTTCTGAAATTTTACGTTCAATTGCCATAGAAGGAGAACGGTTCACCAAATAGCAAGCTGTATTAACGACCTCAGTCCATAAGTCCTTGCCCAACGCAACATTACTTAACATGCATCGGGCCCTCTTTAAGAGAGTCCAATTCATTCGCCCAGCCACTATTTTGTTCGGGCGTGTAGCGCATTGTGTTGTGCCTAATAATTCTTTTATCTTTACAATATTCATTAAATTCAATAGAAGTAAATTCTCCACCATTGCCAGTCCTTAAAACCTTTATTTTTCGCTCTAACTGTTTTTCTACCATTGCTTTCCATTATTTGAATATAGTGAAAACTTTGGATTTATGTTTCATGAAGTAAACTAAACTTTCCTAGAGTAGTTATCAATGAATGAAACAAACCATGATGACCCTCCAATGGAAATCTCTGGCGATGACCCCCATACGTCAAAGTGCACATAATCAAGCACTCCCTTATATACACGTTTTCCAGTTTTAAAAGAGAATCTAAATTGTTTATCATATATACAATGCTCGCATATATTTAAATTAGAATTTTTAAAAGTTGGAATCAAACAACAATCAAATAGTACCTTCATGCCTCGCTTGCTCATGTGGCTTAGACAAGCATGCCACATACGTAGAGACATGGAATCTATAATAGTTATTGCCACTCCACCTACTGAAGTGCTCCCTATCAACCTATAAAGGTTATTGTGCCTTTGTGTTCTCATAACTGCAAGTGACCCTTATGAAACTTTAAGGACACCATCAATACCAGTGAACTTGCACCCTATAGCCTCGAGTGTATTGAGAGAAATCAAACTTTTCTTCATATTAGGAATGTGCCTGATGTCAGTCAAGGTATACTCCATCCCATCAAACATCTTGATGCTCATCGTACTAATAGCCATAACATTACAGACATTGTCATTGCCCATAAAAACCTGTTCACCATCACATTGTCTGTAACTGGCGAACCAACTCCGATGAGGAGTTATGTGATATGATGCTCTTGTGCCAAGGATGCACTCATCTCCATGATTGTCGTGAAAGTGTCTGATCATGGACAGAGATAGTACATCACCACCACTTGTCTCTTCATCAGATGTGACAACATTGGCCTCATTGGAAGATGCAGCTGAATTTTCTTTCTTTGTTTTAGGATTTGTACAATCCATCTTCATGTGTCTAGACATCCCATAGTTCCAGCACTTTAGTTTTCCTTTGTCATTGCCCTTGGATTTGGATCTAGGTCTTAAAGATCCTGTATCTTGCTCAAAATTCCTACCTCTCGTAATCAGTGCATCAGAAGATGTCCTTATGTCGTCTTTAGCTTTCTCATGGTCTTCCCTTTAATGGCCGAGATAATGGCGTCGACACTTAGAGTTTTATTTATATTACACATTGTGTCCTTAAATGACTCATACGATGTAGGAAGAGAATTCAACAACATACATGCTTGTTCATCATCTTTGATCACTTTCTCCATATCTAGCAATTTATAAACTAATTAATTAAAGTTACTGATGTGGGCCTCCAGATCTCCACCCTTTGCAATCTTGAAGTTATACCACTGTCGCTCCAAGTGTAGGCAATTTTTAGAAGATTTTTTTCGCATAGATATCCTCTAACTTCGCACATAAACTAGCCACAGTTTTCTCCCTCAAAACATTATATAGAACCTCATCTGTGAGACATAAACGGATTGAGGATAAGGCCTTCTTATCAAGAGTATTCCATTCATCATTAGTCATGGTAAAATTTTTTACCTCAAGAGCATCATCCTTGCCTTACTTGGTTAAAGAACCGATCATCTTGATCTTCCATAACTCAAATTTATTTTTTCTTGAGTACTTCTCAAGATCATACCTAGTGCTTCCCATTAATGTTAATCCTGTAGATTCAGATCTGTGTCCCAATGATAGCTTTGATATCTTTTGTTGGGATTTGGTCTGCAAAATCACACAGATATGGATCTAGGATAACAATCCAAGAGCACCAAGCAATTACAAGAGAACACAAAGATTTAACGAGAAAAACCCTTTCGGGAAAAAAACCACGACACAAAGCGATAAATCTTCAATATGAAAATAGAAATTACAAAAAGAGAGGACTTACCCGATTCGAACAACCTCGAATCTCACCCTTCCTACACACTTTGATAACCCTAGAACCCTTTTAGAAACCCCTGGAATACCTTTGAGAAGCCCTTAGAATGGCGTTAGGGACTCCTATTTATAGTTTAGGAAACCTATCCCTGAAACTGCCTCAAATTTACGCAGTTTGCGCATCGTCTGCATAACCCTTGACTAGTCGAAGGAGGGCTTCAACCAGTCAAAGGGGCCTTCGACTAGTCAAGTTAGTCCATCAACTGGTCGAGCACCTCGGACCACTAAGATTAAATACATCTGTTTAACAACAGGTAGCTCTCCCGTTGTTTATGAAGAATCTAGTCAAAATTAAAAAAAAGAAGAAGAAGTGAAACCCTTATTATGAAATAATTACAATGGTAGTCTACTTCTTAATAACAAGTTACAAATCATTAGGGATAATGTTACCCACCCTTAAAACCTTCCTAAGGCCTACCAGGATGTTTACTTGCCATCAAACTTGTTCATAAGGTCAAACAAACCTAGATGAAGGGAAAGCGTAAATATTAGCTTAATGTTGGTGGGCACAAATCATCTCAAGGGAGATCATCTAGAGTAGCTAGCATTTGGGGTAGTTGAATTTAATAAGGCTAGTGACGATGGTCAATATCCAGTGACAAGGAATGCATTGGGCCTGGTGGCTATTGGGAAGAAGCGGTGGTTGAGCACCCACATGAATATGCATATATATCTAAAGTACAGTGGTAGTTTCAAGTTATCTTCTACTCAAGGTAATTGGAGAAGTGCATATGATTTTATTTTTTTCTATAGAAATATTTTATTGATAAATTTTCATTTACTTGTGTTTTTTTTTTTTCTGCGTAATAATTGGCTAGGATAAGATGTATTCTTGGGGATCTTAATGCTCCAACTGTAAAATGTAAGCAGTCTTCTTCTACTATTTGCCAAGTGAAATTGCACGTCTTTTCAGTTGCATTTGGGTGTATTGTTTGGATTGAATCATATTAATTAATTTGTGGAGATTACTAAATTGTCATTACTTGAGCATTCTCACTATTGGACTATTTACATTACATTTAGGACCTATTTGATTTTTCAAATACAATTGTAAACGGTTGTAAATGGGTCATGATTATTTACTTTTGTAATTTGGGTGTCGCACCATAGGCATATGACTGTAATGATGATTTTGATACATTGTTTGTTTCACCTTGAAATCATCCTAAAAATGGTGATTTTGCAAGGTAAAAATGTAATTATTACATTTTTCTCTTCCTCCTTTCACGTGTATATTTGACTCTTGATCCGTGAGCATAATTCCTTATTAAACAAATACCTAAAAATGGTAATGACGACTCATTTGCCTTGTATTTTACTAGAAATTGAAAAAACAAACATGCCTACATATCAGTTTGTGCTATTTTTGAGTGTCCATGTAAAAAATAAATAAATAAATAAATATTTTCAAATTTTGGATGTACTTTAATTGTATTAAATTTTATTTGACTTGAAAAGGAATGGATTATAGTGATTTTAGATTGTCTAAAATGTGTTTATCAAGTGTACAATAGATCATGATGACTTTAGAAAATATAAAATGTGTTTATTATGTGTACGGGCATAGCCATAACCCCGATGCTCTAAATTCACAAAAATTCGCCATTTTTTTTTATATCCAAACAAAATTCGACAACCTAGAGACATCGAATATTAAAAACTTCATACCATATTGATGGTTTCTAATCGTTGAATTTTTCCCCACAGACATAATCTACAGCATCCTATAAGCTGTCGAAAAAAATAATTGGTGGTGTTATCGATAGTTTTTAATTGCTGAATTTTTTTCTCCGCCAAAACTCTTATTCGACTACTTGACGGGATCGACAATAACTATAAGGCTGTATACAGCCATCCAATTTCGTTTTCAACCTCAAAATTTTCAATGGCCCTTCTCGACACGTGTCCATCGAATCACCAAAATTTTAATGATTATAAGCCATTAAATTTTGACCATTTTCACATAGTGTCCTACTTGATGGTCGGTAGAGTTTATATGGGAGGTATTATGGTAAGGGATTCTAAGGCTTTCTAAAAGGATTATAGGGTTTCTAAAAGGGTAGAGCAAGGGAGAGATTTGAGGATTGCTCAAGTCTGGTAAGTCCTTCCTCTTTGTAATTTCTACTTCCAAAGTGAAGATCTGTCGCTTTGTGCCGTGGTTTTTCCCCGAAAAGGTTTTCCACGTTAAATAATTGTGTTCTCTTGTGTTTGCTTAGTGCTCTTGGATTGCTATACTAGATCCATCTCTATGTGATTCCACATCACAAAACCCAACAGGCCACAAGGTAATTGGCCATGGGCGTCTTCTAGCTCGAATTACTTGGGCCGTTTAATAAATGGCTCGGGCTTGGACTGACAGCCTAACCTATAGTTACCCCTACTCATATGTCCATTAGTTAAAAGGTCACTATCTTGGATCACGGGTTCAAAGTTCCCTGATTTTAGTCTAAAAACGTCGACACAGTTGCAACATTGTCTGGTTTTGTCACATTTGGATTCCTACCTAATCCTTTGTTATTCTCTGTTTGTTTGTCTGAGTCCATATTTTTGGTCCTTTTATAGTCTACTGGTTCAGAGATGCTCATCCCTGATGGGATTTCCTCCCAGGACTCGACCGGTCGTGGGTGGCGCTCGACCAGTTGAGTGGAGTCGAGTGGGGCTCGACTCAAAGTCCAATGACCATCTGTTGATTTTCTCCGAGGTGCTCGACCGGTCAAGGACTCGGTTCGACCAGTCGAGCTTACGTAGATTTAAGTCTGGATCTTGTGCAGACTGCGGAAATTTGAGGCCTTTGGTAACAAGATGCGGAATGGAGTTTCCTAAACTATAAATAGGGGTGCCTAGGGTTTTTCTAGGTGATACAAGAGGGTTTCCTAAAGCTTTACAAGGGTTTGTTAAAGAGTTTAGGGCTATCAAAGGTGTAAGAAAGAGACAGAGAGAGAGAGAGAGAGGAAGCATGTGGAAGGGAGGTTATGCTCGTAGAGGTGATCTACTGTGTACTCGATATCTTAGCGATTCTACGTCCTTGTGATCGGTGAGATCTCTCTGTTTTTCTTTTATTCTCTTATTGGTTATCCACTCCTGCGTGAGTGAAGAAGGTTGTAACGTTCTACTTCATAGTGGATTGTTGATCTGGACGAGGTCCCGTGGTTTTTACCTCATTGAGGGTTTTCCACGTAAAAATCTCTTGTGTCGCGTGGTTTGTGCTTTGATTTATTTCATTACTTTATTATCCCATAATTCTGGTTTGTTTTGGGAAGCTAAATCCTAAGGTTTTATGCAAGGACCCAACAGTCCCATCATCATCCAAGGAATGCTTGTTGCAGCTGCATGGCCGCAACCAACAAAATCAAGCGCCCTGCAGGTGTCACGGTCGCAGACGGGTGAGAGATCCTGTCTGTTCATGAAGTCGACACTTACTAGGTAAAACATGCTCTGGTGCAAGATTAGTGCTAGTTTACACTAAACGTGGTCCACATATGAGTAGGAAGCGGACAGCAAAAAAATGATAATCAATGGTCCACATGTGAACCGCCCAGATCTCCCACACATGGGCGACTCGGGCAAATGCAGCACGCTTGTATGAGATGACTCTCCGAGCATCCCTCCATGAAACACGTGATAGGACCCACTATGGTCATACCGTCATCTCTGGGACAACCTGTCCAGTTAGGCTCAATGTTAGATGGCATGGTCCAGAGTATCAGTAACCAGTTATCCAGCTGCTCTACTATAGGTGTCGTTTAAACAAGAACAGAACATTGTTTGGCTTCTTAGGCTTTGGATTCATCTAACACGCACCAAATTTTATTTTATTTTTATTATTATTATTTTACATTTAGAATATTTAATTGAAACCTAGTCAACTTAGTTGATGAGCGTTTCATCGGGCATTGTCAGATTTGTCGGAGTCATACGCTGATGTTAAATTATTATTTTTGGTTTGATTTCTTTTAGTCAAATACATTTAATTAGGGCCCATTTGGCATTGCATCTAGAAAATGCGTAGTCGAATAACAATAAATAATTTCTTTAAATTATTTATGAGTACGCTGATTAAAAATTAAACAGGTTTAATTGACATACATGAAAAAATAATTAGAAAAAAGCCTACTTCGGCATAAAAAATTAAGCCATTTCCTAAAAAAATGGTACCCTCAATCAACAAAAACTGTTCAAAAATAAGAGGTTAGGATTGTTCTTATGAGAAACAATTGGCCCATTTCAACATTAAAAAATAAAATATACATGAACAAATTAGAAGTTATACAAAAAAATTTTATGAACAAATTATAAGTTATAACCGCAAATTAGAGGTTATGATTGTTCACAACCAAGTTGTCAAAGCTTGATCAGAACTTCCCAGAGTAAACATGCCACACTCTTTCACCCCTATGTCACCCAAGGGTTGAGAACTTCAAGTGCAGGATTGCAATGTAATTTTAACTTGGTGAGACCGAGATCTAATCCTCAGAGACTTATATTGATATGTTCCCCAAACATTTTAGAAACAAAATTAACTATGAAATTTGAATTAAAAGAAACAGTAATGAAAATCTAAGTAATGTAGAAAGAGAATCAATAAAATAAAACAGTAGTGTACCAAGGATCCACTGAAGTCCTATCCTATCTAGGCGGATAATTGCGTCATTAATTCAATATTCACAAACCAATAAAGATTTGAACTTCAATTGATTTAATTCCCACATGAAGTACCGAGTTATTGTTCACAGAAAATTCAAAGTATCTATTGTGCCTATAGTCTACGATAAATTTATGAATTTTATAAATTAATTCCTTATAAAATATATAAACAAACAATTTAGCCTTCTTAAGCATCCAAAGTACCCGAAGTTGATAATAGATCAAAATAAACTAAAAGTAAAGGTTTACTCAAAATAAAATCAATGAATTGTTCATCATTCAAACCATCAAACTTGAATCAAAGTAGTCTAGAACATTAAAAACAACTGCAAGCTTCACCTCTTAGCCCTATCTAAGAGATTTAATCAACCATTTTCATGGTGGAACTAAACTCAAACAAAAACATTCAAAACAACTTTGAACCGAAAGATTGGAGAAGAAGAATGGCTCCGGGGAAGCTCCACAACCTCTTGTTCTCTCTCTTAAACCCTAATTCGTGTTTAAAATAGTCTAAATTACCTATTTAAATAAAAAATATTTGCACAAACTTTTCATCGATTTCAATTTTCTACACTTTTATTACACTTCGGTCGCGCTGATGATCACCTTCATTCTCACCGAAGTCGAGCTGAATTTACTTTTGGTTGTAGCTTTATTTACTTTCGACTATAACCATTTTTTTCAAAACATTCCTGAACTCCGTCTCCTTTCAGTCACACCGAACATACCTTCAGTGGCACCAAACATTACTTCAGTTGCAACTAATAGTCTCGAGCCGAATTAACTATGAAAATCACTATTTGTTACAGGACTATTGTTAGCACTTTCGGTCGGACTGAAGCTTCCTTAGGTAAGACTGAATAGTCTATTAATTTTGTTATTTGACTGTGTGATTTTTTTAGATTTTTCTCTATCTTTAGAACTTGGTTTTTTTTTTTTTTTTTAAGTTTTATTTTATTTTTTATTTAAAAAAAAAACCAACTCCTTCTATTGTATTGATGAACTAAAAACAGGGATTTATACATTGGGGTGGGGGCTGACGAAAAAAAGAAGGGGCCCCCACCTATCATATCTAACTTATACAATCCAATATCGAAACCACCCCACTGCGAAACCAACAAGAACAGAAAATAACTACCCAGCCTCTGCATAGCTACGACCAATGTAACCATGACAATGCCTTGAGCGGCCCTAGCAAGGTAGCCACATCCCTCCTAACACCGCGACCAGCCCAAAACAAAAAATTGAACCAACTAAGCCGAGCCAGCTCCCTCACAGTAGAAAATTCCTCAGACCAGGGCAGCTAGGAGAAGAGAAGTTGCCTCCACGTAGGGCAGCTGTAAGAAAAAAGCACTGCAAGAACAGGGCAGCTGCAAGAACAGAACAGGCAAAACAGGGCCCCAAGCCACTCTACCAAAGGAACCTGCTAAAATGACAAAACAAACCCTTCATGAAGGGCTGGCCGCGACAAAGAAACTGACCAACCTCCAACCTGCGAGGGATAGCAGAGACCCGCGAACTCCCGGACTGAGAAAGACCAGCCTCCACCCTCTGAGGGACAACAACAACTAGCCAAGTAAAGCCCCCAAGTGAACTTCTAGTTCCTGTTGCCATTGGGAATCCTAACAGCCCTGAGACCCACTGAGTCTAGGAAAAGGAGACCCCTCACCAGAGTTGGGAGCTCTCCAAAATTTCGTGTGAAAGAGCTAGCTTGGGACTCGCTACCTCGGAGAGCCATCTTATCAGCCGGATCATTTCCTTCCCTACGGATGTGCACAAAATGAACTTGGCCTCTAAGCTTCATTCTCTGGATTCTGGCCATCCAATATCCCCATTTCCAGCTCGGGGCAGCTCTACCGTTTAAGAAGTCTAACACTAGCTAGGAGTCAGATTCCACCACCACCTTGGATAGGCCCAAAGAGAAACAAAAGGATAAACCATCATGCACCACCTTAAGCTCCGCTCTGATGTTGGACCCAGCTCCACAACCTTCTGAGAACGTAAAGATAAATTCCCCCTTATCACTCCTACAAACACCGCCTCCGCCAGATAGCCCCAGGTTGCCCCTAGCTGACCCGTCAACATTTACTTTAAACCAGCCTGGGGAAGGCCCAACCCATTTCACGATCCTAGAAGCAGCTGGATATAGGACAGAAGAATTCGACCCTTGGACCGGGGAGCGGTCTACAAGACATGACAGCCACCTATTAATGCACACAATGACATCGGGAATTGAGGCAGGCCTGCTATCAAATCTGGCCCTGTTTTTAGACTTCCAAATTTCCCATAAAATGAGGCAAGGCACCAACATAAATAAAGAAGGAGCTTTCCCATGCGACGAAACAACTATCCACCATTGGTACAACCTGGCCACAATAGATTCGGCCCTCCCAATGAACACATGGTAGATCCCACCAAAATGCTCCCAGGTGGACTTAACTAGCTGACTCTCAATAAAGAGGTGAAGAAGGGATTCGTTGCAGAGGCCTACTGCCTATGTTTCTAAGCAATAGTCACATTTGAAAGCTAGTTGAACCCCACGACCTTGGACCGCATCATCCACTGGGACCACTTTCCACAGACATTGCTAAACGAATAAGGAGATCTTAGGGGGGAGCCTAGGGTGCCACACCCATTTGGCCCAATCTTTGCGAGGACGACTAGCCCTGTTGATTTTCCAAGAGGAACTTACGGAGAAATCACCAGAGGGAGTGAAAGGCCAGATGCATCTATTCGGCTCATCCGAAAGGCAGAAACCAGCTTGAAAAATGAAATCCAAAGTCCTCTGAGGAAGGAAAGCAAAAGTCGAGCTAGGGGAAGCGGACCGCACAAGCCCAGTGTGAGACCCATATCCTTGCCCGTACCGTTCCATATGCCTCCGCGGTCGAATTTCGGCGACCCGTGATATGTTATCGGCATTTATGCGCGATCCTGAGTCATGTCCTATATATCAGATCGGCTCGACCCGAGATTTGTATCCTTACAACCACACTGTCGCCACGGTTTTGATGCCGCGTCTTGTGCGTTGAGGCGATACCTAGGGTAGGAGATGTGGGCCAGTGTTCAGTTCTAGGAAAACGTCGCGCGTTGCTAATCCCAAGAGAATCCATCACATCAATCTCATCAATCATATCAATCGAGTACACATCACTGCCATCACTCACACCCATCCCCAAGTGCAACTACCCATCCCCAAAGTCAACTCTCTCTCTTACACAAGTACTCCCATCACTCACATCTCTCATCTCTCTCATCTCTCTTATCTCTCTCATTTCTCCCAATTAAGTAATCGTCCAACATCCATGAGAGAGCTTGGTGTGACCCACCTTCCTACCTCCCATCTCCACCATCCAAGCTTCATCCCGACCATTGAATCGCACCCCTTGGAGCTCTAGATCGCATTGGCGGAAGAAGGAAGATGAGATTAAAGGTGGGTGTTCATAGTATTTGATTTTGATGTAGGGTCCACATGATTTGGGACCCACTTGATGTATGCATTGTATAGGGAGGGTCCATAGTGGCGGAGTCCCTCCCCTTCTCATGTTTTTCTCTCTCTACTTCTCTCTCTCTCTTCTTTTCATGTATGATGGCCCACCATGATGTATGCTTTGATCCACACCGTCCACACCATCCAAATGGTTGGACGGTAGGACTTTAGTATAATGTATGTGTTGTGCATCCACACCATCCAAGGTCTGTACGTGGGACCCACATGTCGCATGTGTTGTGTACACACCGTCCATACCATCTGTGGGACCCACCTTGATGTCTCTATTTTATATCCACATCGTTAATCTAGCACGTCAAGAAAATCTGGACGCTGCACACTGCACCCCCTGCATATATATAAAGTATATATATATATATATTATGCTGTGGTGGGCCCCACGTGGGACCCACCTTACTACAGGCATGGTATCCACACCATCCAGGTGCTGGATCACCATGAAGTATGTGTTATATCTGCACGACCCATCCGTGCAGGACCCACCTTAAAGTATTTCATCCCACTATCCATCTGGACGGTGGAGATCTCCACCTATTTGCCGCAGTACAGACATCAGCAAGCCTTGTGGGCCCCGCATCATGTATACATTATATCCAACCGTCCATTTGGGGACCCCAGCAGCATACGGCTGATGTGTTTGACATTAGCATGTTCAGGGACCCATCAAATGTATGGATGTAATCCATACTGTCCATTTATTTGAGGGGTGAGCCCACCCCACATGTGTGGGTAGGTGGGACCCACCTTGATTATGCATTGTATATCTAAGACGTCTGTCCAGAATTGTACGTTGGAAGATTTAAAAAATAATAATAATTATTATTATAATAGTAAAATAATATTATATGTGGTGGGCCCCACGTGGGACCCACCTGATATGGAATAGATTGGCTAATGTACCCTTACACCAGCTACCTGGCTGATGTGTTGACATCAGCATATGTTGTGGGGGCCACCTTAATGTATGGGTCTTACCTGCACTGTCCAGCAGGTCTGGACGGTGGGTACCCACTTTGAGGTATGTTTTATATCCAAGCCATCCATTTGATGGTTGGCCCAGCAGCCTTTGCTGCGGTGTAGACGACAACAAGTTTTGTGGGACCCACCCTGATATCTGTGCTTTACCTAAGTCGTCCACCTATTTTGCCAAATGGAACCACCACGATGTATTTATTTCATCCGCACCATCCAAATTGTGCTGGACGATGCTGGAATATGTTTGGATAATGCTGATTTACATGGGAAGTGTTTGGATGGTGCTGATCATCATTAGTGGACCATGTGCCCTATGGAATGATAGTGTACATCAATACACATGTTACACCTACAACCATTGAAATGATTTTTGGTGTGGCCCATCTATGAGGCCCATCATGATGTATATTTGAGGCCCATGTGATACGACTGACTTGCCTTATATTTGAGGCCCACATGATGCGGCCCATTTGATGTATATGAGGCCCATTGGTGCAGCTCATTGATACGGCCCACTTGATGTATATAGGCCCATTGGTGCGACCCATATGATGTGGCCCATTTGATGCATGTTGGCCCATTGGAGCGGTCCACATGATGTGGCCCACTTGATGTATATGAGGCCTATTGAGATGTATTTGAGGCTCATGGGTTGAGGCCTAATGTAATTTATATAAGGACCATGAGTGGGCCTAATGAGACGTATGAGAGGCCTTTGTGTGGGCCGAATGTGATGTATTTGAGGCCCATGTGATAGGGCCCACTTACCTTGTATTTAAGGACCATATGATGGGGCCCACCTGCTTGAATTGAGGCCCATGGGCAAGGCCCATTGTGATGTATTCATGGCCTATGGGCAAGGCCCATTGTGGTGTATATTAGGCCTTTGTGTAAGGCCATGGGCCCATTTTATGTTAGGCTCTATGTGGGCCACTGCTTGGGAGCAATGTTGGTTGAATGTCCACATTGATGGGTAATGATGGTTAAATGTCTACATTATGACCTTCCTTTAGGCCCTTTGTTAGGCCGATTCCGATTATCGAGGCCGATGCTGATTATCAAGGCCAATTATCGATTATCGGTGCCGATTGTCGATACCGATTGTGAGTATGTGACATCATATCATCATGATGCATGCCCATACGCATCATCTGCATGTTTGTTATGAGATATGGTTGACCATTGCATATGTCATTGGGTAGGTTGTTATAAGACTCCCTAATAGGCGGATGTTATCTCACATGAGCGCACGGTATGCACATGATTAATGCATGATTGGATTGTATAACTCACGCATCTTGCATTGTATGTTGTGATTACTGTACGTCCTAGTGACATCAGGGCCATAGCCTCCACAGGCATATCGTGGATGACTAGATGGGACACAGGAAATCTGTTATTAGCATCGGGCTGCCATAGATAACCCTGGGTGAAAATTCCTAAACTTTCGAGGTTAGGAGATGCCTTAACATCGAGACTGAGTGGATACATGAGCGCCCGAGTGCCGAATACCATTAGGCCGCATCTCTCACTGTGTCGTGTTCAATTGGGAAGGGGTGTGGCCTTACCCGCCCAAGGGCAGGGGGCATAGCTACGCTGAGTTTGACCAACTCGTGATTCGATCCACTATCGACATGCTGAGTAGATATTGACTGACTACTGGCCAGGTAGATAGTGAGGTCTCTTCCACTTGCATGGTTACACGTCCAGTAGGTGGTGATTGCATGTATAGTGCAGTAGACCCTGGTGATGATCCCAAAGATGTACAATACTGATTTGTAGAGTAGGAGTTGCATACTCATTCATTCATTCATTCATTCATTATCCACTCGGGCTGGTGGTGCGCAACTATTTGTTACATGTACTTTTGCAATGGCCAGGATTTCGGTTGGGGTGCGTAACTAACCTGAGATCAAGAGTTTACCACATTGAATCTGACTATCCAAATTTAAGTATGGGACTGTTTAGATAGAAGTCCCTTATGGTGGACCCCATAGCTTGCAATACTACGTACCATCATCCCGACTTCACACTCTTGCATAGTCATTCGCACCGCATATTGCATTACATTCTCGGTATCTGATACTTGACTCTTTATGACTACTCGTTTGCATAACTGATTTGTATTGCGTACTTTGATATTATATGACTCATGGACTGGTCAGTATTTTCACTTACTCTGATATTGTATGATTTATGACATATTATTGCATACTTGGCACTTACCTTGAGCACACACTTTCACCACCCTCTAAGCTTTCTATAAGCTTATGCATGATAGATATGTGAAGGTGGCATTGGTCGCAGCGATGTTGAGCATGGCGCATGCAGCTGTCTTATGGAGCTTTGATTTTATTTTTGACATATATATTTTCCTTTCAGCATTGTATTCAAATTTTATATTAGTGGATATGTGATGATGATGTTGTTCTTGTGATTTGGGTGTACTTGTGGTTATGCTTCTTTTGAGACAAATTTATGTTGAAAATCTTCCTTGTCGGATCTCAGGATCGGAATCCGGCGAATGGGCGCTGGGAGTCGAGAATGGGGTACTACGGAGGCTGTCGGCATTGGATTCGGCGATCGGGAATTTTGTAAACCCGGTTTCCAAGTTTGGGGCGCAACACCCAAGACCTGATTAACTTTGAGGGATTGCAGGATAGGGGGAACTGACACTTCAGCTAGTTACAGCAACGGGCCCAGCCCCGTCCAATTATCGACCCAGAAATTGCAATCACCGTTGCCCACCAGCCATTAGGCATTTTCCTCCATAATAGATAATAACTTTAAGATCTTCTTCCACATAGGTGAGGCAAAGACAACTGGCCTTTTAGCACTTGAAGAGGAGAGGTCCTGGCCATACTTTGCGTTCATAAAACCACTCCATAGACTGTCCTTAACCCAATGTATTATTGCGCAACCCATCTTGAGCCTAAGAGCAGCCATGAATTCAGCTAGATTTCTGATGCCCAACCCACCCTCTTCCATGGGTTGTGTGATTGTTTTCCAACTCCTCTAATGAAGCTTCCTCTTACCTTCAGCCCAGCCCCAAAGGAAATTGGCAAAACTGCTTTCCAAAGCTGAAATAATCTGTCTCGGGATGTGAGTTTCCACCATCGAGTGCATTGGAATACTGCCAAGGACATGTCGCACTAAAACTAACCCGCTAGCCAGAGAAAGAAAACGTGACTGCCACCCCTTAATACGGCCCTCCACCTTAGCCAGCAGGGGATGGAAAGTTCCCCTATTCCACTTGCCAAAAGCCAAAGGAACACCCATGTATGTTAGAATAGAGGCAGCTTTAGTAATTCTAAGGAGACTTTCAATAGACTTGATCCTGGAAGACAGAAGTTTATCAGAACAAAAGAAAACACTTTCAAGGAGGTTAATTTTTTGGCTTGAGGCTGCTTGGAAGGAGGCAAGGAAATTTTTCGCCGAATGGAGTGAAGTTATGCTCCCATTAGGGAAAAGGAGGGTATGATCTGCTTATAGCAAATGGGATATTGGCGGGCTGCCCCTCCTGCACTTGATTGGGTGACATGGCCCCTGATGTACCAGGTTTTGAAGCCCTCTGCTAAGAACTTCTGTAGCCAAAATGAAGAGACTAGGCAAGAGAGGGTCGCCTTGTCGAATCCCTCTAGATGACTTGAAGAAACCTGCAGTGTAACACCCCGTACTTTTTCGTACTCGGGTGTTACCATGAAAATCTAAAACTGTTTACATGTGTGTGGAAACAGATGTAGCTTTCCTTACACATCAACATCCAGTGATCCCCAATTCATCAATCTCAATCGTCTGGTGCAACATTCATTTCTATATCAAGCCATCCATTTGATTGATTTTCAAAATAGTCCAAAGACGTCTATTTTAGGATGTCAATCACTTCGATAGAAGAATCAAACCATCCAGTAATATCTAATAAGTATATATATATATATATAAATTTTACAATATATAATTGAATTTTAAATATTAATGAAGTATTAAATATCTTTTATAGATATGAATACAAAAAAAAATGTAGATATTTTTATAAAGTTATATATTATTTAACAATGTGATTTTAAATATGATAATGTACAATTTTCAATTCATATATATGTACAATATAATATTATATATCATGAATTATATACTAATAAACATGTGATCCATAGCATGTATATGATAGTATATTAATATTAAAATTAATGTATTATTTGAATAGTAGCACATGATGGTGTGCTTAGACATATAAGTGATCCCTTAGGACATTTTGACCATTGATGGTCGAAGTGGAACTAATCCGCCCATTGGGTTGACACATTCGATGATAAAAGACATTAATTCAACTAATATGGCCCACCTAAGCCTTGGGCCCACCTAATCTTTGGCCAAAGTCCCTTATAAGGCCTCTCAAGATGAATAGACGGCCTAGATTTATCGTAAACATAATCATGGGCCCCACATTGGTGTGCATGTACACCGATGCTAGAGCACCTGCAGTGCACTAGACGACCCAGCACTGTCAAATGGGTTTGACCCGTGACTTCCCGCAAATGGAGGGATTCTCTCCCTCTTTCATTTTTCTTCCTTCCAACGGACGATGCCATTGTTTCAATTAATGGGCCCACCATCTATGGTCACACGCGCGATCCAAGCCATCTATCAGATTCAGAGTGTGGCTTTGACTAAAACCAAGGGAGTTTCACAGGGGGTAACACGCATAAAGATGCACATTCATGGGCATAAGTGGGCTGTATACAACCATGTTTCCTAAAATGGAAACTGCCCTCTCCTAGCCAACTCAACAATCCGTGTGAGAGGAGAACCTTCAATCCCAGCCATCCATCTTGGAGAGATCCTAGCTGTCCTAACTAGGTCTTCAGAAAAGGAAAGAGGATGAGAGGGAGTGTGAGTAGCCATTTCTCCCCAAGCTTTACCCACTGCCTAAACCTCCTTGGAGCTTCAATCCGACCATGCTCTAAGCTCTCACTAACCCATCTACACCATCCTCATGCATCATTTTGGAGAAAGGCATCGGCGTTCGTGATCTGCCATTAATGACAGGTCATCTCCCTTGTTCAAAATCGCACTAGGTCTTATTTGAGTCAGACGATTCTGATTGAGACCGAGCCTTGCGAAAGTCAGGTGAGGAATGAGGGAGATGAGAGTTTGAGTTGGACGGGGTCCTGGCTTAGCATACCGTTTCGAACTCTGTCTGAGTCCCATAGTTGTTGGCCTTCAAAAGAGCATAAAAAAAGGAAGGAAGAAGAAAAAAGAAACAGAAATGCGAGAGAGGTCCAGAGAGAGAGAGAGAGAGAGAGGGAGAGAGAGAGAGAGAGAGGAGAGAAAACGAAGAAGAGAGGCAGGGTGAGTTTCGCCGTTGCCTACTCAACTCAGCTTGACTGAGTTGAGGCAGCATCTGGTTGGGTCCATTCCATTGCTGGATGTCCCTGGAGAAGAAAGGGAAGAAGGGAAGAAATAGAGAGAAGAAGGAAGAGAGAGTGAGTGTGAGGGAGTGGGGTTGCCTTGCTGCATTGCTGCCTGTTGTCCCTCCTTGTACAGCACAAAATCAACCTGACTCACTGCCGAGTTCGGTTTAGGCCAGGACGAGTTTGATCATCCAGTGATGCTGCTGGCCTTGGAAGATGAAAGAAAGAAGAGTGAGAAAGAGAGAAAGAGAAGGAAATGTGAAAAAGAGAGTAAGAGAGAGTTTTGACTTGAGTTATAAGCTGACTCGATGAGTCAGCTAGGTCGAGTCGACCATAGGCCTAGTCTAGGTCCAGTTGGGCTTGGGTCCAGTCCAGGTATGGCTGGACATTCCAGTAGAAAGAAAGAAGAAAAGGAAGTATGAGAGGATGAGAGGAGGAGAAGAAGAAGGGAGAGAGAGAGAGAGAGAGAGAGAGAGAGAGAGAGAGACAAAGAGAGAGAGAGAGCAAAGTGGTGGTTAGGTTGAGGTGAGCCAACTCGACTCGAATCGAGTCGACACAAGTAAGTAAATGTTTTCCTTCTAGGCTACACTCGTCTTGTTGTATTGATATCAATGTTACCATTTCTATCATTATTTGGATCGCTAATAGTAGAAATGCATAGCCATTAGTAAATGATCTATAGTTATCATAGACAAGAAAATAAAATAATATCATTATTAACTTCTAGTGTTTTTTTTTTTTTGCCATTCTTAAATGTTATAAGAATCGATCACAATATTAGCTATCATCATAACAATTGTCATTACTATGTAAGCTAATATAAATTATAACACTAATGATAATGATTATCTTGTAAATTATTAAGTTTATATTGTAATTAATGGTACACCAACTAGAGTTCAAATCCTAAAATTTATCATACACCTAAACTCTAGGATAAAATCCTAGGCTTGAGTAACCTAAACTCTAGGTCTATACTTTAAAAATAAGTGATGAGACCATATCACCTATTATCATTACTAGATTCATTATTATGACTATATTATCATTTTTTTCCTTATGGGATTAGTATAATTCTAGTTAAAATAATTATTAGTATTAGTCCTTATTATACTATCGTTAGTACAGATTCTAATACTATTACTTGTATTATTTAAGAGGCTATCAGTCATTATAAGAATATTTAATAATTTCGATACATTTAAATATGAGCTTATGAACCATCATTATTAATATGGATGGATTGATACTCCTATTATGAATATTAATTGGCCCATTGTACAATAATAATAATAATTATAGTAATATTATTAATAATCTAGGATTCAAATCTTAGAATCTAACGCCTATAACTAAACCCTAGTATGAAGCCCTAATTCTATAATAGAACCTTAAAAGTAATCCAATCCCTAAGTTGTATAAATCTTCACCACAGACACTTGGTAGGACATTGATCTCATGTGCAAATTTCACAATTCATGGTAGGATTTAATTCTAAAGGCACATGTGCTTCCTAGCAACATTAGTGGCGATCCGATCTATAAGGTGATGATTCTTCCCCTTGAGCTTTCTATCTTCACATTAGCTTAAGTAATAGTTTTATTTTAATTTCAGTTGATAATTGATACCTTTAACTTGTGATTACATGTGCTAGTTGTTGGAATTGAATTGCTAGATAACATGCTTAATATTTATCCTATGCATCTTATTATGCTTATGGATTACTTGTGGATTGCTTAGGGAACTTAAACCAGTACATCAGTGGGAAACCCCTGCTTATAAATGTACACCCATACTTAGATGTAACTGGATTGATTGTGATTGTAGTGGACCTTCGACTTGATGGTTGTTGAATGGTGGCTTAAATTGAATGTTGATGTGGGCCTGTCATCCAGGGGTTGCTGGGTTAAGTGATTTTTGAGTATGGTCTTTTATCGCATATTTTTGGTATTTGCTCTATGTGGGTTAGTTTTAATATTCGCCTTAAGTGGCTTGTTTTGGAATTTTCCCTATATGGGTTCGAAGTTTTATTCTATACAACCCTGCGATGGCAAGCCCCATATACTGGATTATGATTGGCCACTAGTCGATAGGCTTCCATTAAACATCCTAAGATGGTAATCTCATGAGCCGAGGATGGTGGTATGGGACCTAAGATGGTAATCTCATGGGCTATGAGCTCCTCGTAGTGATGTTTGAGCTTATTAAATCTGCTGGTTGTAAATGGATTCATAATGGTTGGGCTAAGCATGCATTCATAGCATTCAGGCGATGACGGGTGGCTAATTCTGGATGTTGTAGCACGTGCCTAATAGGATTTAATTAGGGTATCGTTTGGCTAGCTTCCAGACCATCGACTATCGACCCACTTTTGGTGAGTTTGGCACTAAGCATGTACTATGTACTTTCCCTGGTGAGCGGCCACATTACATGGGTTTTACCCAAAAGCCAACTGGATGAGCATCCTCAGTTGATGTGCACTCATACATCCATGCATTTAATAAGACTACATCATGTATTGTTTTGTATGCCTTGTATGTTTTCATAACTATGCTTACCTAATGCAACGGCGTGTAATCTTGAGAAGAACTCACACTGAGTTAGCCACTCGTCCATCAAATATACAACCGTACAGGTAGTACAGGTGGCTTAAGTGATATGGAAGTTCAGACTGATAAGGAGCCGTTATGATGGTCAAGGATGCGTGGATGTACCCGCAGCAGAAGTTGCGCGATCTTACGGCTTTCGTTTATATATTTTCTTTTATATTTCTCATATATGTAAATCTTGTAATTGTTAATGTCGAGACATTAGTTTGTATAAGTCATTATGGGCAACCTCTGTATATTCTAAATGTAATTGTAATTTTTCCTTATGTTGTTTTGTCCATTCTACGCTAAACTGCTAACTCTAAAAGATAAAGAAAAAAGTATGGAATTCGGTTCTCTATAGGTTAATACTCAGGTTTTTGGGAAACGAGTCATATACTCGGGTCCTGAAAACATATGGCGTTACATGCATCCTCACCATTTATAAGCACTGAGAACTAGGCATTACCCCAACATCTTTCAACCATCTCCACATAAGAGGGGCTAAAACTGAATTTTAGCATGACCTACTTAAAAAACAACCAATCGAGCCTGTCATAAGCCTTTTCCATGTCCAATTTCAAAACAATATTACCCCCCACAGACTTTTCTATTCATCTCCCTAACCATCTCCTGAGGTAGAGCAGTGCTTTCCGCCATAGAGCGGCCCTGGGTGAAAGCTCCTTGCTCGGGAGAAATGAGGGACGGAAGCACTTCGCTTAACTTAACCGAAATGATCTTGGCGAAGATTTTATATAAGCAATTGTAGAGGCTAATAGGCTGGAAATTAATAAATTTCTTTGGCGCTACCGATTTTGGAACAAGGCAGATTACAGTAGCTGACACGGCCCTGGGAATGCTGCCTCCTAAGAACAGGAATGAAGCTACCTTAAACAGGTCCTGGCCAATGACGTCTCAGCAATAAGCAAAGAAGCTGCCCGGGAAACCATCAGGGCTAGGGGCTCCATCTCTTGGGATTGAGAAAACAACCTATTTCACTTCAAGAAGAGATGGAGGTGAAAGAAGTCGCATGTTCATCTTAGAAGAGACCATCTGGGGGATTACATCTAGCAGGGCTGGAATAGGCTGCACATTTTCCGTATGAAAGGTAGACTGAAAATAGTCAACTATTGCTTCCTTAATCTCTGCCACCTCTTCTAATCTCTGGCCCAATCTAGCTCATTGTATTTGATAGCCACTCTTCTTTGCTGATTTGAAGCCGAAGCGTGAAAAAGTTTCCTGTTTCTATCTCCCTCTTCAAGCCAGTTGATTCGGGCCTTCTGTTTCCAGTATATTTCTTCCATGAGTTCCAGATTCGTAAGGTTTTCTGACATCAAGATGCATTGGCTGTGCAACTCCCTAACTTGCACCTCTGACACTCCATCAGATTGAAGTTTAGCTTCGATGACCTCCAGAGCGCGCACCGCATTCTACACCTGATAAAAAATGTTGCCAAAGATAACTTTATTCCAAGCTCGAAGGGCCCTTTTGATGTTCTTGAGCTTCAACAAAATATTGAATATGGGATGATTGGATTCGGCCTTGCCCCATGCTTCTTGAACCACCTGCATGAAAGATTCGCGATGAATCCACATGCGTAGAAATCTGAAAGGCTTTGGAGAAGTTCTTGGTTGGCTTGGAAAGGCCAAGAGGAGGGGAGCATGGTCCAAGTTGATACGCGGGAGATGCTTCATGAAAAAATTTGGAAAAGCTTAATTCCAAAGCGCATTAAACAAAACCCTGTCCAATCTAGCCCAAACTGTGGAAGCTCCCTCCTAGTTGTTTACTCCACGTGTACCTGTTACCAGTGAAGCTTGCATCAATGAGAGCAGCATTATTAATAGTTGCAGCAAAATCCTCGGAACTTGGGGAGTCAAGGGGCCTGCCGCTTCTCCTCTCCAGCGCATTAATGACTGCATTGAAATCCCCACTGACCTCCCAAGGACCTATGAAGGATTTGGAATGAGAGGATAGCTCCTCCCAAAGCACTCTTCTTTGGCGTCTATCACAACTCGCATGCACAAAGGTGAGGAATACAGGGGAAGGGAAGTTAAGGATATTTACTTCTAAAGATAGAGATTAACAAGATTGATGAATGATAGAAAGATATATAAGGTTTTTGAAGAAAACCCAGATCTTGCCTCCTTCATCTTCATTTGAGCAGGAAAAATGAAGGCCTAGCTTGAGGCCCACAGTAACTCGCTTTTTGTCTCTGAGCATAGGTTCTAAGATGGCCAAAATCCACGAGTTGTGGACAGAAATAAGTCTTTTTGCCGATCTGATAGTCCACTAATTGTCGATTCTACGGGCATTCCACACAAGAATTTTGTCCATCTGTTCAACATCCTGAATACACAGCCCTACGCTTTTGTCTACGATGTCTCACTTCCCATTTCCCTCTAGCTGACAGTTCATTCAATGCATTGTGGCTAACCAAGGGCCTCCTTGCCATAAGGGGTTTTCGGTTTCTATTAACTCATGGAGCCTACAGTTGATCTACTTCATTATTTTCTAATTCCTTAGAGTGTTGTTTTAGAGGTGATTGGTCCCCTTCTGAGTTGGATTGGTCCTGAATCTGAAACTAATCAGATTGACCCCTGTTGGCTGATGATACCAACTTGATTGGGTGGTCTATGGTAACCGCATATCTAGCCCTATTGAAATAGGGGGGGTAGTAGGGGACCTGAAGTCCGTGAATGGCTGATGAGGGGTTGCTTAGGCGATTGGGTAGTCTGGTGGAATGTTTCTGTTGTCTTCGTCTGCCTCGGATCTAAGAGGAGAACCACCCACAAATCTAGAATGCTTCACAAAACTGGCCTACTTCTCACTGACGAGGGGATAATAGGGAGATGGGCTAAGGGGTGGCTGGTCGTTCTGGTACTGATCATTGGACTGGCAATGGAGGTTGCTTATCAACAAAGTCTGATGTGGTACATTGCAGGATAACTACACGGCCGAACTCAGTCTGTATGCCAGCATCATTCGCTGGAACACACCTCGATGTGGGGATGACCTGTCATCCTTCCTTGTTTTGAACTAATAACTTAGTAGAATTTAAAAATGTCATTGGAGGTTGCTCATTGTCATATGCACACGCCTGAGGAGAGGCTTCTTGCAAGGTAGAGATTAGTTGGCCGTAATCTCTTAGAATCTCTGAAGACTCCTAAACACCCATGTGAGATGGGAGAGTTTTCCTATCCGTAATGCATAAGATATTCGGCGAGTCCAGTAGAACATGTCCTAATTCATCAGCATTGTAAGGAGCCTCAACACAAGCACCTTAAGGGCGACCTTCCTTCATCGTGGGTTCGATACAGAAACGGCTTTCCACCCATTCTTTAGTGGTAGTGGGGGTGGATTTTGATGTCCTAGCAGAGGGACTAGCCTCTACATTCCCCGACAGATTAGGAGATTCCATGCTGTGTAAATCGGGTACAATCTGCCAATCACCTAGAGTTTTATCACTCATTTCAAATCTGCTCCTAGTCTTAGACGGATCTTGATTCTCACATAAATCTGAAATATCCCAAATTTGCTACTAGAGTCTATTTGAACTACTCTACCGAAATGGTTACCCAGGTCAAGAATAACTTCCTCCACCCAGGCGTGGGCTGAGATCCCATAGAGTCTGATCCAACTTCCCTCCGCCCTTAGGACCTAATCCGGAGACCAAGGGTGGACTGAATCTAGTCCCGTCTGATAGGGCAGTTTATCCTCTTCCAGGAAAGAAGATAGTTCTGCCTTGGTCTTAAATGTGATTAAGGTTGAGGTCAGAGAGATCTTAGCTATATTAACGATGGACACCTTATAATTCAAAGTTTGTAAGGCCCCGGTCAACCAAAGGATTGAAACGTTAGGGCCAGATGAAACACCAACCAGACCTAATTTCAGTTCTTCCATTTTCTGGGCCACCAAGTCCAGATCTACTGTAGTTGTGTATTCATCTAAGGGAGGGCCCTGTGTGTGAATACCCTATTTGCCTGAAGAGACCGCTACTGCATAGGTCCCCTATTGGGTTTTCTAATGAATGTAGGGCTCTGCCTTTCTTGCTACATGGGGAGAGAGGGTCCTAGGATTAGCTCGTTTGACCGAAACTTCTATACCATCTATTCTTCTACCATTAAGCACGCTCATGGCTGCCAACTCATCTTGTTCATATAGAAATCCGACGAATGTGAAACCCCTTGGTTTCCCTGACTCAGGAAAACAAGGGATATAAATGTCCACAACCTTACCATATTTGTTGAAAATCTTGAGCAAATCCTCATAGGAGCAATCAAACGAGATGTTGCCTACAAAAAGTCTTAAACCGATTTCATTTTCCAATCTGTTCTTCTTGCTTCTGAATAGACCTAGAGAACGACCTCTCAGAAGAGGACTTCCTCTAGGAGATCCTCCCCTAGAAGGAGCCCAATCTCTCTTGCGAGTCATGGCTTCCCTCATTGCTTACTGTCATCGCTTTCCCTCCAATCCGAGGTCGATTGCATTTTATATATATAAAAAAAACTCTGGAACTTGAATTCTTTAATATTATGCTCGAAATATCCAATCCTCCACTTGATCATTCTTTGAGCTTTAAATCATTAATGTAATCGTCTTTTTCATCTTAGCTCTCTGTTGATGCAAAAATGTAGTTAGCCTTCCTTGGACCTATGTGTACCTGCACAAGGAATGGACAAGGAAGACCCTAGCTAGAGTAGGGGACCCTCCAATAGCTAAGTTAGGTAAGGATTCTGGGTCTGGTCAAATAAGGGTTTTTAGGCTAGAGATTGTGTGTACCGTTCACCATTAGACGTATTTCCATTTTTAGTTTGGGAGAGGCAGTAACGTAAAGGAGATCTCCCCATTTAGTAGGTGTGTATTGTAGAGGGATTCAGATCCTGAACTAGTAGGAGAGTCTTTCGAGATTCTTCACGAAGATCTCGGGATTACGATCGCATCATAGATATCCTCGAAGATCTTTGGAGAAGACCTCAGGCTGATCTCTCTTAAATAAGATCTGATTATCCGGAACTAGCGGAGATGTGCAGTATGAGGCTAAGGTGGTCTTGGTTGACTTGACTTGGGGGTAGTATGCCGGCCTAAGCCATGCCGACCTGTCTCCTTAGTCGAGTGGTTGGGCTCCACTGAGGTCTGTGGTCTTTTTGTCTTGCTGGTGGGACGACGACCTCGACCTCATCTCCTTCTCGACTTCGGAGTCACTTGTTCGGTTGAGATGCACCGCAGTCACTGTCATCTTCCTCATTGTCATCGACCACGAACTCTAAGCAGGAAGCGAACTCCCATGGTGACCGAGCTTCTTCTCCCTCTCCTTCCCTCTCCATCTCTACATTGGAGATGACTGCTTTGAATTCGAAGGCTCCATCCATCGTCCGTTTTTTACGCTGGAGAGAGTAGAATGGAAGGGCTTATTATTTGCTTGATTGGGCATGTAAGTTTCCAACCATGACCTTTTTCCATAGGTCGGTATGTTTTCCCCAAAACACTCTAAATCACATTGAATAGAAAAACGCACGTAATTAGATCAATTTAGCACATCTATGCGTATAAAACCAATACACTATTGAGAGTAAATATGTAATATTTTACCCTCAACACATGCCTCAATAGGAATTTTGCTGGTCCCAAGCAAAAAACATGAAAACTAAATCCATGTCCCAAACTTCAAACATCTTTCAATGTTTTTTATAATCCAAGGCATATACATGATCAAATTCAGAGACACAAATATATGATGTTGTCAATCTAATACCTTATATGACTAGCAAACAATTAAAGAAATTTCTCATTCATTAATCACTTAATAAAATGCATTAAAACATCAAGTTCATAGTGTGCTCAATGAATTTTAACTCATCATTAATAAGAGTCAGCCTTCCCACCACAGGGTGAACTATGACGATTACCCAAAAGTGGTTAGATCAACACGAATCACTGATTCCGAACCCAAATCCCTTTTCACTTATTTCTTCATCTTTTAATTTTTCATTGACAACTTTTACACTATCTCCTTTCTTTTTCTTTTTCTTTTTTCCATGTAAGCACATGCAATAGGTAGCCTTTTTTTATTCTTTGGTTTTTTAGCTAACGCTTCTCTTTATATATATATATATACTTGGTTTCCAGAACCCAAGTATAGAACTCGTTTCCCAAAAACCCGAGTGCTAAATTAATCATGTAAATGACATTATGTCAAAATCAGAGTGCAATAGCATAAACAAGCGTAAATAATATTATATAATCAAATATTAAGATCCTAGTCCACTCAGATGGGGACCTTAAATACAAAATTCATAAGTTTGAATTTACCAAGACAAACTAGAAAAGAAAACGGCAACTACTGATTGAGTCCATAATATTCTGCTGCCTCCTGGTGCGGCTCTTCTTCGTAGCATCCCTCCTCCAATCCTATTGCCACAACACCCGGACCCGCTTCATAGTCATCCCCTCCTAGACTTGCATTCTCTGTACTGTTGAATATTCGATGAATGAGTGGCCAACTCAGTGTGAATTCTCCTCAAGATTACACACTGCCATCTTAGATAAGTATAGTTAAAAAACAACAAGTCACTCAAAACAATAGATAATACAGTCTTATTTAAATGCATGGATGCGTGAATGCACATCGACCTGGGGATGCTCATCTAGTCGGACTTGGGCTCATAACCCATGTATAAGACCGGTCACCAGCATAGCACATCACATACGTACATCACGTATAAAATAATGACCAGGCCATCGTACATTATGTACATGGGTTGATAGTCGATGGTCTGGGAGCTAACAAAACGACGCCCCACTAATTAAACCTAAGGACACGTGCTACAACATCTAGAATTAGCCACCCGTCATCGCCCGTATGCCTTGAATGCATGGTTAGCCAAACCTTTATTATTCCAATTCCAACCAAGTTAGGTAAAATCAAAAGTCACTATGGGGGGCTCGTCACCCATCGTAGGCCGATAGCTCAGGCATAATGTCCTATGCCCACCATCCCCGGCTCATGAGGCTTCCCGCCTTAGGATGTTTAATGGATGCATATCGACTAGTGGTCAATCAAATTCAATACGTGGGAATTATCATCGCATGGGTGTATAGGAATGAACTATTGAAGCCACGTAGGGAAAATATCGAAACATAGGACAAATGTTAAATCGAAGCAGTAAAACGTTACTTGGAACATTAAATCAAGACGACAAAGGGGTAAGGTGGGGCGATGCTAAATCACAACGGTTAAAGAGGTTATTTCCAAGCCACATAACTCGTATGTCCTATGGATGGTAAACCCACATTAGTGTTCCATGCCCCAGGTAACCTCTAAGTCGAGGGTCCATCTCTTAGCACATTCTGTCTTGTTACATCCTAAGTGTGGGTTCACATACACAAGAGGGATTGCCCACTAGTAAGTGTAGTGAACAGAGATTCATAAGTGACTTATAACAACTCATGTGAAAGCATGTAGTTATAGCATGCCAAGTGTATGTTAAACATTTGATTCATAATAGTTGCAATAGGTCATGATATGAACTATTTATTGAGAATTAAATGGAAGCTATCATGTAAGTAACTATTGCACGCAATCATGGTTCACAACTATCAACTGTAAATCAAATATAAGTCATGTCTTAAGAATTTATAGCTAATGTAAGAGATTGCATGTTATGAAATAACATTTGTGATTCTAATAAAGACTATTACTTAAACCTTTTTTTTGGGGGGGGGGGGGGGGTGGGGGAAGTGGATTGATACCACTAGATTCATTAATCATAGAAATTATAGTCATTTGGGAGGCATCGAACAAAAAGGATATGGCCCACACCTATCATATAAATAGGGGCTAAACTAAACAAAAACAACAAAAAGGAGGCTATCTATGGCACCACTACACTGAAGATGGAGAAAAACCGCTAGCTAGCTGAGGCTGATCTGATTGACCAAGCTTGACCTTATCCAAGAAAATCAGGCTACACACCTACATAGGAAGCGAAGACGAATAAAGGTGAAGCAAATTCAGCTGATTCCTGTTCCCTTCCCAGGCCATGCCGTCGGCTGGCCAGTAGCCTTCTCGAGGGGTGTGAATGAAGGAGAATGTGGCCAACTGGGATAGATGATTTATCCTGGGAAGCTTAATGGGAAAAAGTCATCACCTAGCTCTGTAGCCTGGTCGAAATTTAGTGGCAGGTTACCTCGTTTAGGCTACTCCTTGTCCTAATTAACACAATTCCCCAAGTTAGGCATCTTAAGGCTATCATCTACCTTGGGAAGGAGTTTCATATGCTGATTCATTTGCATACCTATAAGATTATTATTTTTTTTTGAAAAAGCTTTGGCCCAATTGCAACATTCTGTAGTACTTGATTTGGTGGAGAGTTGGGATGGAAATCCTATAGCTATGCTGGGGTTAACAACTATACACATGAAGAACGTTTCATCCTTTAAATTGGTTAGGCTTTACCTACGTGCAAGCCTAGTACAGTTTTGATTGATAATTCCAAGTCGTACTTCAGTTAACCCGTGTTCTACAATGAGGGATTTTTTGGTTAGTTCAAGCTTGAGTCGACTCAACTGTGGTGACCCGGTTGAAGCCATTTCCATGGTGAAATGGATGGATTTTTGTGGTAGGATCTGGGCCCTTAAATTTTCAGCCATACAAGGGTCGGATCAGATTGAACCGAGTTAGTTAGGAAACCCCATTGCTAGCTTATTTTTCTGTCAGCGCTAGTTACATTTCTAATGGGCCCAGCAACCCATTTATTAAGTCCGGCCTTGACTCGGCCCAACATCTGCTGCCACCTAATTTCAGCTCAGTCCCAGCTAGGGCTGAAAGTTGGGCGAGTTCAACCCGACTAACCCGTGACCGACCTGACATTGGGTTGGGCTCGGGCAAGATGTATCAAGTCCGATCTCGGGCTTAGGCTATACAAACAACAACCCGATAAAACTTGGGTTGGGCTCGAGTTAAGGTCTTGGGTTGCTCGATCTAACCCGAACCCATTTAATATGTAAGTTACTAATAAATTATAATTGAGTGCGGATCGTTTGTGTTGAAGGCATAGGAAATTCCAATGTTGTTGGGTCTCATTGGTTTGCATCATTTCCGATAACTCAAGCTAATAAGATATGCCAGATTTTTCTCTCCCAAATAGATTGTGTGATACACAACATGACTTTTAAAGAAATAGTTGTCTATATTTTAGCTTGCTTGTTTGGAAAAAAATGAAGTTCTTTACTATAAATAACTACATATACAATTAATAAAACTATAGATACCAAAATAAGATGTGTATTGAAATACAATAGATGAATGTAATAATGAAAATATTATCATGTATCAAACAGACCAACCCGACCAACCCGACTCAGCCCGCTTGGGTTGGGCTTAGGTTGAGAATTCCCAACCCGAGGTTGGGTTAGGGTTGAGGTACAGGAACCTTGGATTGGGCTAGGGTTGAACACCAACCCGACCCAACCCACTGGACTTTCGGCCCTAGTCCTGGCCCATCTGGCTGTCACTGAGTTCAACTCAAACTCGGTCCACCACTTCCTGCCAACTGAGTTCGGATCAGACTCGGTCTAGTTCCTGCTGCCAACTGAGTTTGGCTTAGTCCTGGCCCTGACTTGGCCCGACATCTGCTCTCATTCGAGTTCAGCTTAGACTCGGTCCAACAAGAGTCGGACTCCGGCCGTGATTCTTGGCAACTGCTTCCATGGCCAAGAGAGTCGACTGGCCTTGGTTTCAGCCGGTTTTATTGGCCTCTACAAGATGGTGAACTCGTCTATCTAATGGAGGTGTGGTGCTCGGTATTACTTGAACTTCAAAGCTTGTTGAGTCGACCCAGCGACTCATACGGTTGCTGCAACGACTCGGGATCAGTCAGCGACACTGACGGTTGCACCACTAGCAACAACAATAACAACAACTCCAGTCGGCCTTGAACCCAGCTTGACACACACGACGTGTTAACTCAGTATTAAATCGAGTACCCTCTGACCATTTTCTCCCTGTTGAAGCCTCTGTATCGTTTAAAAGAATAGGCCACGATGGACTATTCATGGCCAGCACGGACGGTTCACAATTGGCAAGGTAGGGACTCGGCTTCGTCTGAGTCAAAGAGACTTAGTGAGTTCCTCTTTACGCAACCAGAGTCCACTTGTGCCATGGGCTTCACTTAAACACGACCTGAGTCCTGTGAACTTGGTTCCACTCGATTTCAGACTCGAATGGGAGTGCCCCCCCCCCCCTCTTCTCTCTCAGCCTTTCTTTCTCTCTAGTTAGGGTGACGCTGGTCTACACTGACCCAACTCGACTTGAACTGAGCGGGTCGTCTTGGTGCAGTGCGGCACCAAGTTCACTCGCCTTTCTCCCCTCCTATTTTTTCTCTCTCTCTCGCCCTCTTTTCTCCTGATTGCTTGGTGGAGATCTCGAGGCGGACGCCTCCCTTTTATAGATGTGGAGTGCGCTTGAACCCTTCATCCAACGGTTGAGATAGATGGTCATGTGCACCCCACCATCACAAGGGATGGATTCCACTTAGCTGGCCCATTGGGAAAGCACTCTGGATGAACGAGTGGGGCCCGCGCCATTCTAGTGGGTTCCTTGGCTAAACAAGGAAGATGATGTGGCCATTAATGGCCGATTTTTATCTACGATCTAAATAGGCAATCTGGTCTGTTTGGACGAGTTAGATGGGGCCACTGATCATTGTAGGGCCCACTTTTCTGACTCATCATCACCATTTGTGTACATCTCACGAGATTTTTTACCCCTCATGGTTTTCTCGTGAGATGAGAAACTACCTCCAACAAAGCCATTACTGCCCTAGAGGGGATGATAGAGATTGCTCCATGTGGCGTGGCGGGAGGCCTGGATCTCTCCAGCGAGATTTTCCCTAAGTGGAAATGTGTCCCATGCCTTTCTACTGCCCAGTCGGGTGCCTACTCATTTTTGATAGTGAAGGGAAGGCATGGTTCGTGGCTTGGAAGAACAATTGGGATGGAGAGGGGAGGTCTAGTGCGGATCGCCCTCGTGGCAGTCCGAAGTCTTCTATTTTCGGGAAAACCTTACCGCATGTTCCCAATCGGCCCTTGCTCGTGTACATGCACATTTGCATGGGCCGGGTTTGTCGCCATGGATATGGTTGTCCAGGGTCTCCTTACTCGATGGACGGCTCAGATTACTCGGACGGTGTCTTAAAGTGGGCCACCATGCGATCAGGATGGACATCCGTCCGTTTAAAATCGTCTTGGGCGATAAATGTGGGAGAAAATTCCCTTTTTCTTTAATTCATCGGGTTAACACTCGTTTGACTGCCTAAGTGGTCGGTGTGCCGTGTATTTTCGTCTGTGGTGCACGTGCACTCCAGTGTGGGCACTATCGTGATGAAATCACACAATCCACTCCGTTCATTCTCCTAGGAAGTCCCATATGAGATGTCGGGCCATCAACCAAGATGATCTAACGCTCGGATGGCCCATAAGTCGTGATCGGAGCATTTATTTGTGGTTTTCTACCGATCTGAGGGTCAGATCGCTCTGGGTTCAAGTATCAACGGTCACAAGGGGGTCTCAGAGTCATTGGTGTGTTTAGGCCCAACCACTTTGTGTATTGAACACTCCTGATGATGTTGTTTGTCCATCATACTTCGTAGGAGTACTCTTGGACACCCGTCCACTTATTTATAGGGTCCACTTTAATTAGGGTCGTCGATGTGGGTCATTTGTCCAGTGTCAGATATGTCTACTCTTTGAGTAGTTTACTGTTGGATTCAACGGTTGGTTGTTAGGTTTACCCATGGGGCTAGCGGACGTTCTGTTTAGGGTTTTTTTTTATTATTATTATTTTAAAGTTGTGATCGGAGTGTTTTTTTTTTTTTAAGTTGTGGTGGCTTGTCCAGGTGTTGATGAGTAGTTTTGATGATCGGTTGAAGGTCGTTCTCACCATCTTGGTTTAAGTTAGAATCATATATTAATTAAGTTCACAATTATACTACTAAGGGTTTTAATGTAGCACCCTTGTGAAATTGCGTAATGACTGCTTTAGTATAAGTGGGAATAGGTCAAAGTGTCCTAGAGGGGGGGTGAATAGGACTTTATAAAATTTTATGATGATTTAAAATCCCATTATCATAATCCTGATTTAACAACCACCTATCAAGATGACCCCAATTTAACTTAAATGGCTTCCAAGCCAAATAGAGGATCCAATCATAAGACTATCCAGTATTTAAGCAGTATGCAATCTTAGTCTATGATGAATGAACGATATGACTCTGTGTGTGTGGGGGATGTGATTCTTATCAATTCTAAATAATCATGTTAACATACTTTATGAGAATATTCAAAGTAAACACAAATAGTAAGGTGAAAATATCAATCCCAAACACAGTCGTTTATAGTGGTTCGGCTACGTGCCTACTACACTTCTAGAGGATGCACTCAACCCTTGAGTGTATCAGATCTCACTAAAGTAGGGTTTAAATCAGGTTCACCTCTAACCTTCACATCCTATACAAGGTTGACTCTAGGACCTAAAAAAGGAACCTAAGCATGTCTCCATGAGACACAAGTTTATGCCTCACATAGGAGCAAGGGTCAACACACAACACCTGGGTTTTATGCTCTACACACGACCAAAGGATCCACACAAGGAACTTAGGGTTTTAGGCTACACAGGACAAGGATCCATGCAAGGAACCTAGAGTTTATGCCCTACACAAGAGAAAAGGACAACACACAACACCTAGGTTTTAGGCCACACAGGCTAAGGACTAACACTAAGGACCTAAGTTTATGCTCTACAAGAGCAAAGGTTAACACACAGCACCCACACGTACTCTCCCGTCGGAGGCCTCGTATGAGGACATGAAAGGGGTGAGAATCACATGTGACCCAATCCTACACGAAGGAATGATTAGTAGGGTCTCTGGACTTTAATGACTTACAAATAAGTAGATGAGTCTCATTCAGCACGTTGATGAAGATCTCCTCCTTGATGACGAAGATTCTTCATCTCCCTTGATCCGCAACACTTGAAGATGTACCAATAAAGGTGACTGGTCAGGTCAAGGTTATCTTGGAATCTACTCTAATAAATATTACATATTAAAGCAATGGAGAGATTCCAAGGTTTTACGCATTCAAGGGATCTCAGCTCAATGATTCGCCATTAAGGTGGTAGTTGGAAGATCCTTGAATGCGAAAGTTCATTCCCCAATCCACTCTATTGAATATCAATGATGAAGGTGGATTGAAGGATGAACTCCCATGAGAAAAAGGGCTTAAGGTAGATGATATGTAGTTACTCTCTCAAAGCTCTCTTTATTTTTCTCAATACAACAACCAATAGCAAGCTCTCCTTAAATAGGCAAAGAGATCAAACGAAAATAAAATAGTTAATTTTTTGACAGAGTTCGATATCATCGAGCCATCCTTGATCGAACGTATACTTTTGAAGACATTGAGGGACAAATCGATGATATGAACTCTTCTGACAATCACAACTAAATCTCTTATACACAACTCGATCGTATCGAACATGCTTCGATGTCATTGGATTTCGAACTCCGATTTCATCGAACCATGGTTTGATTCCTTGACAATGAAAACATGAGAGCAAGCTAAATATGAGACAGTTGGCTTCGATATTATCAATCCTCCCTCGATGTCATCGAATTTCAAATGTTGATGATATCAATACCTAGTTCAATTCATCGATCTTTTATAGAAGATTTTTCTATAAGCTCACTGGACATTCCATTGTCTGAATTTAATGATATCGACCTAGTTTAGATATGATCGATATTTGAATATCGATATTATCGAGGGAGTCGTGATTCCTCAAACATTTAAAGAGGATTTTCCTAAAAGTTTACTGGATTAGTTTAGTTCGAATTCGATAACATCGAAGATCCATCGATATATTCGGAGTTTGAGTTCTGAGGATATCGAGGTTCTCTTCGAGTCATCAACAAATATATGATTTTCCTTAACAGCTTACTGGACACTAACTAACCAGAATTCGATTATATCGAGTCGTCTTGATGATCTCAGAATTCGAATGTCAATGATATTGATTCTTCCATCATACATCGAGAATTTTGTCAAGAGATCAAGTTCGTTATTGGACGCAAGAGGTCCTCAATTCGATGATATCGAGTGCATTTTGAGGACATCGATAACAGGTGTCCGATCACATGATCTCAATATATTGACAAAAGCTGAAAACTTAAAGATTTTCCTGATTTGAAAAACAGTTTTCATACTTTAAACCCTATGTTGTTCCTCTTTTAAGGGTCTTACATACCAGGGTATTTTAGGACGTGGCATGTGAGGCTAAGTTTACCTTTGATGAGTTCAGAGCACACATCCAGTTGAGGCAGACACTTGAATGATCTTCCTATGAGGCTCTCTTGAAATGGCCAATCTATATGTCCGAGGGGGGGGGGGGGGAACGACTATGCCAAATTAAAAATAAATACTGCAGAATATGAAATGAAGAATAAATAACACTATACACCAATCATAGTATAGGAATGGAAAGCAACCTAAAATAGAGAAATTGAAACAGAAATTGTTCTAAGGACAACCTTACACCAAAAACCAAAGTTTATGGTAAGACAACCTTATTTATATAACAAATAGAGAAACTGAAGCTCAAACTAATAAAGTAATAGTAATAGATAAATTATAGAAATATAAATCTTAACTATTACAACATTCACCATTGAGCTTGAAATGAAATGATTACAACATTCACATTCACATATACATCCCACACATGAATAATTAAAGATATGAAATATAAACCACACAACCACAAAACACAAGGAATTATTGTGGTTCACCTGTGTGTACATCAACTGTTCAACAACAGCCACACAGCTACTCCACTCCTAATATCCTCACACAGGGGATATTAGCGTTCACTATTAAAAATAGGTTTTCCCAGGTTCACCTAAAAACCTTCACAATTGTGTCTTTCTCTGTGGGCTTACACAATTAAAAAAACCCCTCTTCTGAGTTTTCTTGGCTCTCCTCAGATAACCAAAACATTGAGATTTTTCTGGCAAATCCTAAAAGAAAACCAAATGAAAGTAAATTACACAAATGTAAAATACCTGAATTTCTCCTTCATTGTAGTAGCCCAAAAGAATCAAGTTGGAGTAGAGATTTGAATGTTCAAGATCAATGTCCAATACTCACTTTATAATGGTTTTAGTTTCTAATAGATTTTAAATTCAAACAGAAGGACTAGCTTTTATTAATTTTGATTTCAGAAAAAGGAAAACAACAATTCCTCTTTTCAGATTAGATTGGAATGCAAGAAACAAAATCAATTAACAAAGCTAAAGAAAGAGAATACTAAATATGCACACTTAGCTTTAAATGGAGCACAGACTTATCTCTCAGAAGACCGAATTAAATTAACTTGAATTGCTTAATTTATTTCGAGATTCGTGCTCTATTCATAGGTAAGCAAATCACGTCTTCGACTGGTCTAAGGACCTCTATGACTGGTTGTAGAACCAACAGATATTTGAAAATTTGGGCGCAATAAGATTTGACAGTTTCACGACTAGTCGTAGGTCTCCTTTGACTAGTCATAGGTCTCTCATGATTAGTCGAAGCTAGCCAAATTTCAATGCTGAACTTTAAGTCGTAGGTCTACGACTGGTCGAAGAAGCAGTCGACATTGTTCCTACGACTAGTCGAACAGTCCACAGGACTAGTCGTAACCTAACAAAAAATATCTGAATTTTGCAACAAACTTACGACTGATTCAGGAATTTCTTAGACAGGTTGAAGTAGTGCTAGGACTAGTCGAACAAAGTCCAGGACTAGTCTTAGAACTGTCTAAACTCACTTATATAAAACATATGAGTTATGTATCCAAGATGGCCTACTCTAAAGGTCAACCTAAGGTCAGTCATACCTCAATAGTGAAGTAAGGACATTGAAACTTAAAGACGAGTGACCTTGAAAGTAGTGAAGCTTGAAGTCTTGATGTAGCTCAAGTTTGAAAGCTTCTTGAGATCTTAAGATCAAACTTGAAAGCTTCTTGAGATCTTGACTTGTGAACAATGCTTGTCAAACAAAGCTGATCTTGAGTAGAGCATTAATATTGTTCTTCACAGATGCAAGCTTCATAACAGTGTCTTTGGCACCACAAATTTGACAACAAAAAGGGCTATAAGCTATAGCACTTACAATCTCCCCCTTTGTCAAATTAGTGACAAAACACACTTCCAAGATATGTTACATAACACAGAATATCTGATTAAAGAATCATGCACCAGTTGTTATATCATGTACCAGTTGTTATCAACCGGCATACATGATCCTGCAAACCTATGAATCAATATTCAACATAACATACATGATCCTGCAAACCTGTAAATCAATATTCAATACAGGTCACTTCTGCGCATACTCCCCCTGAGTAACATACAATGCTACTCCCTCCTCATAACATAATCATTCATTAGACACATCACATCCATATCCATTCTCCCCTTTTTGTCACAATAGGACAAAGGAAGTATAGAACAAATGGCTGAGGAGTAATAAGGAAAGAGATATATATGAGTGAAAACAAGACAAGATATGATTAACCAACATAAACAGCCCACATAATTCATATACAGAGCTAAGTCAAAAATAGCTACAGTCTCAAAACCAGTTAAGCTAACACAACAGTAATAAAGTTATAATAAACCAGCTAACTTATAATAACCAATCTGAACCAGATGAAGGAGCAGGGATGGAAGGATCAAGTTGATGCAAGCCCTTGTTCAAGCGCCTAAGATATTTGCGTATATACTTGAATTGTAAATCATGGGCAACAGACATGTTTTCCATCTTAACATTCATATTCTCAACTTTATCTTCCAATGCACGTAGTGTGCATCAAACTCGGAAGGCTCATAATCTAGACCATCTCCAGAATTAGATTCAATTTCTTCAAATATATCATCCATGTTGATATCATCAGGAGGAAGATCACTAGCTTCTTCCTCATGTTCAGCTTCAGCATTGCCACCACCAACACCTTAACCAGGAAGGAAGTCAAGCTTCATCTTATTGATATTAGAATTGTTAAATATCAAATGATGGATAGGGGCCTCTCCAACCAGCATATCGACTAACATATGTGTAGCCAACATAGTCATCAAATAACTAAAAGGAATGTCACTGTGACCAGGATGGAGTCGAAACTGAATAATAGAGTGACAAATCAAGGATGGTAGACAAACATGAGCACCGCTAGCAACAGCATGAAGAACACGAACTATGAATGAAGTCAATTCAGATTTATTACCCGAACGAGGATAAAAGTTAGACACAAAGATTTTGTGAAGAATATTGTAATTAGGTAACAAATATTTTAAAGGAAGCGCATTCCCTTTATGAGTCCATTGAACATCCAAATTACATAAATTTTTAGTGAGCATACATTTTTCAGATACAGAGGGTTTTTCAGATAAGTTATGGATAGGAATGCCCTCATCATTCATAAGAATTTCCATAAGAGCTGAAATCAAATGATGATCAACGTCAAATGGTCCTTCTCTTGTGGCTATCTTAAAAGATAAATTTTTCAATGACAAATCACATATGCATGCAAACATGGACTGGGTAATGGACTGGAATGCTGGCCCACCCCAATGTAATAAGTTATCCCAACCTACAGCTTGGATTATAGGAAGGATCTTAAATGGAGCAACATGATTAATGTCAACAGGATGTTCAACAATAACATTATGTAATCTGATGTCCCGAACATAGGATGGATCATCCTCGGGAGCCCGAAGATGACACTTAATAATAGGGGCTGAACTAGAGGAAGAAGGACTCCGGGATGTTGTTTTTCTACCTCTGGATGCCATTTGCAACAAGGATTTCAAGGAAATAGAGAGTTGCAGAGGATTGAGAAGTGAGTTTTCTCAAATCAGATTTTACCCAAGAAAAACCCTAAATCAATGAAAATTGAAAATAGAAAACTTCAAGAGTCAAATAGAAGAAATCTGGACTCAAATCTACAAGAAAAATGTAAAAGGAGCACTAACCTTGAAGATTTTGAAGGATAGGTTCGACTGGTCGTGCATCGGCCCGTTGGAGAGTGAAGAAGAAGAAGCATTTTCCCTAAATTATAAGAAATTCACGTGATTCACGAGTTCGTAGTACGACTGGTCGTGTAGATTCACGACTAGCAGAGTATCGGCCAGAAAAATTCATTTCTAGCATTATATTCAAAATTTTGAAACTAAATCAAGCAATTATATACACTATGATACAAATAGACATAAATAATCACTTTAAAATGCACATGCCAAGATCAAATTTCATTTTGTTAAACCTATTTTTGTCGAGCAGTTTAGTGAAAATATCAGCACGTTGATTCTTGGTGGGAATATATTTCAAGGATATAACTTTTTCTTCTACTAATTGCCCAATATAATGAAATCTAATGTCAATGTGCTTAGTACGAGAATGCTGAATTGGATTTTTTGAAATATTTATGGCACTGGAATTATCACAATATAATAACATAGAATCCTGTTTAATTCCATAATCACTTAGCATATGTTTCATCCAAACTAGCTAAGTACACGCATTACCAGCTGCGATATAATCAGCTTCAGCTGTTGAAAGTGATATAGAACTTTGTTTCTTGCTAAACCAAGAAACTAAACAGTTTTCAATATAGAAGCAACCACTACTGGTTGATTTTCTATCATCAAGATTAGTACCCAGCTAATTGAACACTAGTCTCATGAGGATACCAGAGATCGATATTAACAGTACTTGCGACATATCGTATAATCCGCTTGACATCAGTCAAGTGCGACTCTTTAGGATCAAACTGATATCTAGTGCAAATACTAACACTTAGAGCGATATCAGGTCTACTAGCAGTTAAATACAATAGACTACTAATCATACTCTGATATAATTTCGGATCCACATTTTTACCTGCAGAATCTTTTAAGAGTTTCAAAGTTGTACTCATGGGAGTATCAAAATTCTTACCATTCTCAAATCCAAATCTCTTAATCAAATTTCTAGCATATTTAGATTGAGAAATAAACATTCCGTCAAGTTTTTACTTTACTTGCAACCCAAGGAAATAATTCAATTCCCCAACCATGCTCATTTCAAACTGAGATTTCATCAAATCTGCGAACTCAATAGTCATGTCAGTATAGGTAGATCCATAAATGATATCATCAACATAGATTTGTACTAATAAGATGTGATCATTATGTTTTTTAATAAACAGAGTTTTATCAACACATCCCATTTGAAAATTATGGCTTAATAAAAACTTTGTTAGTTTCTCGTACCATGCCTTAGGAGCTTATTTTAAGCTGTAAAGTGCCTTTTTAAGGTGATAAAGATGATCAGCATTCTTAGGGTCTTCAAAACCCATCAGTTGTTCAACATAGACTTCCTCATGTAGATCACCATTTAAAAATGCACTTTTCACATCCATTTGGTAAATCTTAAACTTTTTAAAACACGCAATGGATATAAAGAGTCTAATTGATTCAAGACGCGCTACTGGTGCAAAGGTTTCATCATAGCCAATACCTTCAATTTGAGTGTAACCTTATACCATTATCCTAGTCTTGTTTCTAATTATATTACCAAGTTCATCAGACTTACTTTTGAAAATCCATTTGGTTCTAATGATGTGTTTATCTTTAGGTCTAGGTACGAGATACCAAACATCATTTCTCACAAATTGGTTAAGTTCTTCTTGCATCGCAACAATCCAGTTTTCATCAGCAAGAGCTTCTTTTACTTTAGATGGTTCTATATGGGATGTAAAACATACATAATTACATGTCCTCAAGTTGTCTACAGGTACGAACACCAGTGAGAGGGTTTCCAAGAATCTGTGTGGTTGAATGATCTTTAACAATCCTCAATTGAGAATCAGTCTGATTAGATGAAGTATCAGGTTTATCAATTACAAGAACTTCATCATTATCTGAACTTGAGACAAGTGTGTTTAAGTGATCATCAATGACCACATTGATAGACTCTTGAATCACACCGGTCCTTTTGTTCAGAACCCTATAAGCTCGATTGTTTAAAGAATATCCTAAAAAGATCCCTTCATCACTCATCGTATCAAACTTTCCCAGATTTTCATGATATCGTAAAATATAGCACTTGCTGCCAAAAACTCGAAAGTATTTGACAGTAGCCTTTCTATCGAACCACATTTCATAAGCCATTTTATTATTACTTTTACTAGTGTAAACTCGGTTAATAATATAGCAAGCTGTATTGACTGCTTCAGCCCAAAGATTCTTAGAGAGCTTCATACTATTCAACATGACGTTAGCCATTTCTTGAAGCACTTTATTTTTCCTTTCAACTATTCCATTTTGTTGTGGAGTTTTGAGCGCTGAGAATTCATGTAATATTCCCTGGTCGCTATAGAACTTCTCAAAACCGCTATTCTCAAATTCAGATCCATGATCACTACGAATCTTACTGACTTGAGAAACTATTTCAGTTTGAATCCTTTTAAGAACCTTTTTCACTTCTTCAAAGGTTTCTGATTTGTCCCTTAAGAAGACTACCCAAGTATATTTGGTAAAGTCATCTATAATTACCAAGATATATCTTTTGCCACCTCGACTTTCTATCCTGGTAGGTCCTACAAGATCCATATGGAAAAGCTCGAGTGGTCTTGATGTGGTATTGGAATTCATCTTTTTGTGTGAGTTCCTTGTTTGTTTGTCAATCTGGCATTCACCACATATTTTATCTAATTTTTGTAGTTTAGGTAAACCTCTTATAAGTTCCCGTTTGCTCAATCTATATAGATGTCGGTAGTGTACATGTCCAAGACATTTGTGCCATAAATCAGTCTCGTCTGTATGGACCATGTAACACGATTGATTAGATGACCTGGATTTGCTAACAATATAGCAGTTTTCAGACGTTCTACGTCCAGTTAGTATTACTGAACCCTTGTTGTTTAGAATCTCATAGCTTTGAGTAGAAAACCGTACACTATGGTTATTGTCGCATATTTGAGATATGCTAAGTAAGTTATATTTTAGACCTTCATCATATAAAACATTTTTAGACAAAGGAAGGTTATAGAGTTGAACAGTACCTAGTCCCATAATCTTGCAGTTGCTGCCATCACCAAATGTGATTGAACCATCAGTCATGTGTTTGAGATCGGTGAATAAACCTTTATCACCAGTCATATGCCTTGATCATCCACTATTTAGGTACCACTTTGAATGGCTTGTTGCTTTGAAAGCGGTGTGAGCAACCAAGCAGGCAACTTTAGGAACCCATTTTAGAACTGTTTTGGGTTTAGGAGTCTAGTTAGTCTTCTTCTGTCTGATGTTGTAAGAATGACCTACTGAGTTAGATTTTAAGAGCTCCTTGAGTAAATCTACTATCTTTTTAGCAAGAGGGTTTTTATTCTGATTTTTAAAGTCGACATGGCTGCTTTTAGGTTTTTGAAACATTTTTGTATTTAAAAAAAACCTTGATAAATACTTTTCCCTTTTGAGTTTGAGGACTCTCCTTTCACAAACTTGGGAGGAGTATACTTTTGTTTAGGAGGTATATTCTTATCATAGCCCAATCCGGATCGGTTGCGACTTTTTCTTGATCCGGATAATAGTTTTTCTAACTTTGGATCACCTTGGGCATATCTCCATGTGTCCTTTAAACTCAGAAGATAAGATACTTCATTTTTAAGTTTCTCATTTTCAGATTTCAGATTTTCAATCAGGGAAGTTTTAAATTCTAAATCGCATTTTGATTTTTCAAAACAATCTGAAATTTGGGATTTTTCTAAAACAAGTGATTCAAAACATTCTTTGAGTTTAAAAAGCTTTTCATTTTAAAGTTTAAGTTTGACAGCAATTTTACAACTTTCCTTGTATAGGGTGTTATAAGCATCTTGAAGATCATCTTCATTTTCACATTCACTATTCAGATTTTCTTCACTAGTTGAATCATCATGATCTGAAAAAGTGAACTTGGCTAGAGTCATAAGGGCTTTAACTTCATTCCCCGTCTCAGTTTCAGAATCTTCTGATTCAGAAGAAGCTTCAGAATTAGATGATTCATCCCATGTAGCCAACATACCCCTTCTTTTTGTTTTATCCTTTTTAGGACATTTGTTTGCTAAGTGCCCATACTCTTGGCAGTTGTAACATTGAATATCTTTCAAAGACTTCCAACTTTTAGATCTAGTTTTAGATCTTTTCTTATCATTTGATTTTTAAAAATCTACCCTTTTCTTGCTTTTGAAAATCTAGTAAAATTTCTTTGCTAAAAGAACCATATCGTCTTCAGAGTTTTCTAAATTCGAGTTTTCTTGAGAAATACCTTTAGAAGATTTAAGAGCAATGGATTTACTTTTAGGAGCTTTAAAGTTTAACTCATAGGTTTATAAAGAGCCAACTAGTTCTTCTACCCTTATATTATCCGTATCACAAAGTTCCTGGATCGCGGTTACCTTAGAGTTGAACCGTTAAGGAAGTGAGCGTTGTATCTTTGCACACACTTTACTTTCTGGGATTTTATCGCCAAGACACCATATTGAGTTTACAATGTCATTTAATCTTGTGTAAAAGTCCATGAACATTTCATTTTCTTTCATATGAATTTCTTCAATTTTGGTTGTGAGGAGTTGGACTTTAGATTTTTTGACAATTGTAGTACCCTCGTGTGTCATTTCTAATATATCTCAGGCTTGCTTTGCAGTATCACATGATATGATTCTTTTGAACTCATCTGGTGATAATGCGCAAGTGATTGCATTCAGTGCTTTTGCATTAGCACTACTCTCATTTTTCTGAAGGGTGGTCCATGAGAAATATGGTGTTACTCTCATTGATTTTGAACCATCAATACCAGTCACTTCAATGGTAGGTGGGGGTTCCATTCAGTCACTGTGGCTTGCCACACACTCTCATCCATTGATTTGAGGAAGATCTTCATCCTGGCTTTCCAATAGGCATAATTGGAGCCATCAAAGGGTGGAGGCCTAGTGACTTATAGGCTATGAATATTTGACATCTTATATTTAGCTTAGATCGTTAACTCATGAATTAAATCCAAATAAAAAGCAATAAGAGCGAGCTATTAGGCTCTGATACCACTTGAAATGGCCAAGCTATATGTCCTAGAGGGGGTGAATAGGACTACGCCAAATTAAAAATAAATACTCCAGAATATGAAACAAAGAATAGATAACATTATACACTAATCACAGTATAGGAATGGAAAGCAACCTAAAATAGAGAAATTGAAACAAAAATTATTCCAAGGACAACCTTACACCAAAAACCAAAGTTTATGGTAGGACAACCTTATTTTTAGAACAAATAGAGAAACTGAAGCTCAAACTAATAAAGTAATAGTAAGAGATAAATTGCAAAAATATAAATCTTAACTATTACAACATTCACCACTAAGCTTGAAATGAAATGATTACAACATTCACATTCACATATACATCTCACACATGAATAATTAAAGATATGAAATATAAATCACACAACCACAAAATACAAGGGATTATAGTGGTTCGCCTGTGTGTACACCAACTGTTCAACAACAGCCACACATCTACTCCACTCTTAATATCCTCACATAGGGGATATTAGCGTTCACTATTAAAAATAGGTTTACTCAAGTTCACCTAAAACCTTCACAATTGTGTCTTTCTCTGTGGGCTTACACAATTAAAAAAACCCCTCTTCTAAGTTTTCCTGGCTCTCCTCAGATAACTAATACATTGAGATTTTTTTGGCAAATCCCAAAAGAAAATCAAATGAAAGTAAATTACATAAATGTAAAATACCTGAATTTCTCCTTCGTTGTAGTAGCCCAAAAGAACCAAGTTGGAGTAGAGAATTGAATGTTCAAGATCAATGTCCAATACTCACTTTATAATGGTTCTAGTTTCTAATAGATTTTAAATTCAAACGGAAGGGCTAGCTTTAATTGATTTTAATTCTAAAAAAAAGTAAAACAACAATTCCTCTTTTCAGATTAGATTGGAATGGAAGAAACAAAATCAATTAACAAAGCTAAAGAAAGAGAATACTAAATATGCACACTTAGCTTTAAATGGAGTACAGACTTATCTCTAAGAAGGCCGAATTAAATTAACTTGAATTGCTTAATTTATTCTGAGATTCGTGCTCTATTTATAGGTGAGCAAATCACGTCTTCGATTGGTCTAAGGATCTCTACAACTAGTCGTAGAACCAACTGACATTTGAAAATCCAGGCGCGATAAGATTTAGCAGTTTCATGACTGGTCGTAGGTCTCCTTCGACTCGTCGTAGGTCTCCTTCAACTGGTTGTAGGTCTCTTATGAATAGTCAAAGCTGGCCGAATTTCAACGTTGAACTTTGAGTCGTAGGTCTACGACTGATCGAAGAAGCAGTCGACATTGTTCCTACGACTAGTCGAACAGTCCCTGGGACTAGTCGTAGCCCAACAGAAAATATCTGGATTTTGCAACAAACTTACGACTAATTCAGGAATTTCTTAGACAGGTCGAAGTAGTGCTAGGACTAGTCGAACAAAGTCCAGGACTAGTCTTAGAACCGTCCAAACTCACTTATATAAAACATATGAGTTTTGTATCCAAGATGGCCTAATGTAAAGGTCAACCTAAGGTCAGTCATACCTCAATAGTGAAGTAAGGACATTGAAACTTAAAGACGAGTGACCTTGAAAGTAGTGAAGCTTGAAGTCTTTATGTAGCTCAAATTTGAAAGCTTCTTGAGATCTTAAGATCGAACTTGAAAGCTTCTTGAGATCTTGACTTGTAAACAGTGCTTGTCAAACAAAGCTGATCTTGAGTAGAGCATTGTTCTTCACAGATGCAAGCTTCATAACAGTGTCTTTGGCACCACAAATTTGACAACAAAAGGGTTATAAGCTATAGCACTTACATCTCTTGACTTGCTGACTGAACACCCATGCTAATTGACAAACCAGGGCACTTTCAATCTCCCCCTTTGTCAATTATGTGACAAAACACATAAAACCACCTAGAAGAACATCCTAAATTGCGTGTACATGATCCCTTAGCCAAATTTACGAAGATTCTACAAATTCATTCACTTTAACTTAAGTAGTTGCTCCCCCTGTTTTCTTGCAACTACTCCCCCTATCACCTGTATCACCAAAAAAAAATATACCAAATGTGTTCTCATGGTGGGATTTGTTCTCCCCCTTTTTGTCGGTCATTGACAAAGGTTAGCATGTACCAATAACAGAACAAATGACTGAAGTTGACAATCAATAAACAAGGAGAATCATGGTTAAAGGAGAGCTATGGTTTCTCAAAAACAGATAGCAACATCACTTTATCAAACTAGAAATCACAAATCAGCTCACAACTTCTATGGACATATAATAATTTGCAGAAGAACAAGCACCATTGTCAGAAAATGTTATGAGCATCTAAACTTGGCAGAGAATAGGCATCAAAGATATATATATATATATATATATATATATATTATTAATCAGCCATCAAAATATCTAAAAGAAACTGCCTAAGAATGGCAGTAGTTTAACCATTAAAACTATCAATCTTTCAAAAACAATATCCAGCCCATCTATGGGCATAGCAAAACCAAAGTATTTTCCTTATTCAAAGGATGATCAATCAATACAAAATTCAATCCATAGACAAAAATCAATTTCTCCCAAAAAAAAAATTTGTCCAGCCATGGACACCTTCACTCTAACTTCTTCCACATCATTGGAGTGCATGAGTTGCTCAGTCCATCAGCAGATTGATGATTTGTTCTGTAGCATGCTGGAGTGCATCAACCTTGTCCCTTATCACAGTCAGACACCTTTCATAGTTGTGGAGACGCTCGTCAATCCTAGCTTGTCCGTTCAGCAGATGGCGTTCAAGTACATGATGCCGGCGGTTTGTGACTGACTCAGGACTGTGGAGTCGCGTCCAATTAGATCCCCATGGCATTGACGTATTCAGCTACTGGCTGCTTGCTCCATCAGGAGGAGAACTATCCGGGTGAGAATAAGCGGAGATGTACACTTGTTGAATTGCATCATGGTCGAACCATACCTCTGGGTGTACTTTATTGGACGTCGGTGACAGATCCACCCAATGTGCTACCTCGCATATGAGGGATGTAAATGGGAGTGTATCAAGATGATTCCCTTTGACTATCCTAATCAATTGCTCTAGGATAAGGGTTGGTAGGCACACAGGAACCTCTTGATATACGTCATATAGGACATTGAGCACAAAGGGGTTTAGTCCGGTTTCTTTTGCGTCACATGGATACACGTTCGAACTGAAGATACTATGGAGGATTTTGAACATAGTTCCAAGATATTTAACATGAAGTACGTTTTCATCATTCCTAGGAATTGTAGCACCTTGGCATAGTGCACGCGTGATTTTCCCCCACATTCCCAATCCACTTAGATTTCGCTTAGTTACTGGACTTTGAGTCATACCTATGTATAGAAGACGTCCAAGAATGACTGGAGTAATGAGTTTGGCTTGTTGTACAAACTCCAGACGAATACATGGCGGACAATCCCGAACAACGTGGCAGTTATTGAAATATTACTGAATCATTTCATATTAGTAGGGACCACCTAGACTGAGTATATTCTGTCATCCTATTGTTTCTAATAGAAGGTCCACCCCATATGGCTCAATAACACTATTGAGAACAATACGATCCACGATCGCGACTTGCTCCCAATCTGATCGGTTTGAAGGTGATCCATTTCCAGTTATTTTTACATTTTTGCCATTTTTGGCTTTGGAAGATTTAGAGGAAGAGAGATCCTTACCTTTTCCCTTAACCATTTTCTTTCTCTTATTAAATGACTAGAAGGCAGCAAAGGAATGGAGAAGGCTAGAGAACATGAAGGCAATTTTTTTAATTTTTCATGCTCCCGTCTTCTTTTATAGCAGAGTGTCGATAACATCGAAACAGGTTCGATGTCATCGAACTCGGGCTCATAAAGTCATTGAAGACCGTGTCAATGACTGTTGGAAATGACCAACAAATATAATGATCATTGGGGAAGTCCATCGAACACCTGCTTGTCTTCTCGAGAGCCGTCGATGACATCAATGGTGCATTTTGATGTCATCGAGTTTTAAATCTCGATGACATCGAAAAGGGCTTGATATCATCGAGCATGTCAAGATACAACATTTCTACTGACATCAGTAACATGGTTAATTCATGAAGATTTGCCTATATTGCTTATGAATAATTAACCATACAATAATCATGAGAACCTCAGTTCAAAGATTTGCGTATTTAGTTCATCAATTTGCACATATTCCAATTGATTTCTAGAGATCACTAAACCTGTTTGCATCAAGAGCCTTAGTTAGGATATCAGCGAGTTGTTTTTCTATAGACACATAGTCTAACACAATAATCTTTTCTTCAACAAGTTCTCGGATAAAATGATGACGGATGTCAATATGCTTGGTTCGAGAATGTTGGACAGGATTTTTTAAGATGTTGATAGCACTAGTGTTGTTATAGAAGAGAGTCATTATGGATTGCTCAATCCCATAATCCAGTAGCATTTGTTTCATCCAAAGGAGTTATGCACAGCAACTACCTACAACGATATATTCGGCCTCAGCGGTGGACAAAGATATTGAATTTTACTTCTTACTCTGCTAAGATACAATTTTCGATATAGAAACATCCTCCACTTGTTGATTTGTGATCATCTAAATTTCTAGCCCAATCGGCGTCTGAATATCCAATAATGATGGTGGACGTTTCAAATGGATACCATAGACCAAAAGAGGTTGTTCCAGCTACATATTTGATGATTCTTTTAACTGTTGTTAGGTGGGATTCCTTAAGATTTGCTTGATATTGAGCACATGCTCTCATGCTAAAAGATATATCTGGATGACTGGTTGTAAGATATAATAGGCTTATTATCATACTTCGATATAGGTGTTGATCTACACTTTTTCCATTTATGTCTTTAGAGAGTCTGAGTGTGGTGCTCATGGGAGTATGATAGGTACAACTAGACTCAAGTCCAAATCTTTTCACTAAGTCTTTTGCATACTTGGTCTGACATACAAAGATTCCATTGTGCAATTGCTTCACTTGTAAGCCTAAGAAGAAATTCAATTCACCGACCATACTCATTTCGAATTCAGACTTCATGAGATCAGCAAAGTTATGAGCAGTATCTTCACCTGTAGAACCAAAGACTGTATGTAATGACCTTGAAAATTTTGTAATTTTCTTTCCTTAGTAGTTTTTTTTGGGTAATTAGCGCTTATCTCGATTGCTTATGAAATTTGCATCAATCACTTTAAATTCAATCTGCATGACTCTAAACTTGTAGATTAGTTAGCGTTATGTTACTCTGAAATCTGGGATTCATCGCTAAATCCAGTTGTTCTGGGAAATTTTTGGAAGTTCTGGATCGGACCTGGACCGCACGCGAAAGTCCGATAGCGATGATCTTAGGCTGTTGCGGTCACCATTTTGGACTTGACCATCACCTCAAAAATCAAGTCCAGGTGATGTTCTGGGTCGATTTGATTGAGTTCGGAGTGAAGAGTGTGAGAACGGTTGGAAAGTAAATGTGATTTTATAAAATCTGAGTCGTGTCGCTTGCGCGATGATTTTAAGCAATCTGACCATTGGATTCTGACCCAATTTCACCCTCTGATCAGGGAAGGTGGCCCAAGCATGCCCTTGTGCTTGTGGACCTGATCGAGATTTAGTGACCGTTGAATTGAGTGTGGTCCGCCACGGCTGATCTGAAGATCTGGTCGGTATGAAAACTCAGCCTAACCAAGATCCATGGTCAGTGAGCTTAAGTCCGACCTTTCGTGGTTATAGGCCCACCGGAAGTGCTTCGTTGGATCGTGAGAGGCCGGTTTTGGTTATACCCTAAGTATACCTTGCCCCTGGGGTTATTTTCATCAATGTTTGGCCTATATATAGACCTTAAAACCCTAGCTCTCTTTTCCATACGAATTTCCTAACCCTAGTTAAGTGAGAGAGAGGAAAAGAGAGAGAAAGTGAGAGAGAAGTTGGTGAATCATCTTAGATTCTTTCTTGTTCTTCTTCATCCTTTAATCTTCACTTTGAACCGTTATTTCGGCGATTCTGAGTTCATCTTTGGGTAAGTTAACCTAACCCTAATCTGTGTTAGAGCTTAGAATAGTCTTTGTGATGTTGTATTTCATTTCTATTCTTGCCTTAGGTTATCCTGTCGCCGTTGACGAAGACATATCGTCTGAAATCAGTTCGGTGTTCTTTTCTGGATTAAGGTGCGGACTTTAATCGTTTAGGTTATGGTTTTTAAGGCTTTCAATGCCAGTTAATGGTTTATTCTTGCTATGGATGAGATTTCACATGTCAAATGTTATGTTTACTTTGCGTTCCTAATATGCATGTGTTACATTGAGATTTGTGTATTCTATGTGTATGTATAAAGTACCGTATGCATATAAAATATGAACATGTGGTTGCCATGATTATTTGTCGTGTACTTATGCTAGATGTATGCGCGACAATTCCTTGGTAAAAGGAATTGTCCATATGTGTGTATTTCAACATACATCATGTATGTTGAACTATGTATTCTAAGTGTTTGTAGAAATACCCGAATGAACTAAAGTGCAATATATTATACTATTTGTGGGCGTTGAGAAGCGATTCTCAACCCTCCCACTAGTGTGTATGATTTCCTTCATGTAAGTTACATTCCTTGTTGTTTAATTTCAAGTCTTACTTATGCTTAAATCCATGTTAAGTTGATATTCTTCAGATGCTTACATACCATATGATTTGAGTTGTTGTTTCATTACTATTCTAAATTGTAGATATGAATACCTGTTGTAGTGGAATGTGTGTGGGACTATGCATTAGTCCAGGAAATCGGTAATCGGCCTTAAGTTCATGGCTGAGATTGCTTTCGCCACGTAGGATGTGATTAGACGAACCTGAGTCGTATTAGAGTTGTCGGCAGTGGTTTGGCCAGACGGAGTGTTTGGGCACTCTATGTCGTTCAACCCAATGTGCGCTCGTACTAGTCGAGTTCGTCAAGTAACCCGATTGTCCGATGTATGTTCACCATGTATGGACGCTACTGCTTGAATTTAGGGTACCAGACTTACCAATAAAATCCTGTTAATCATGGTATCTTGATCCGCTAAGACTCATGAGCCGGACATGGTGGTATGAGACACCGTGGTCGAGCTGTCGGCCTACACTGGGGTGACGAGCCTCCCCATAGTGACTAGTGAGCAACCAAACTCGTGAACCGATTATGGTGGTATGGGACACTATATTCGTGATGTCGGCCTACATTGATTGGTGACGAGCCCTTTGTAGTGACCTCGAGCATGCCTGGATACTGCATTGAGGTGACGAGCCTTGTTATGGTAACGACGGTATGATAGGCGTGCATTGACTGGTGACAAGCCCTTTGCAATGACCTAAAACCATATGATCGTATGAGATGTCTAGGACTGACGACCCTAGTATGGATCACTGTTTAGATGGTGATATGAGGAAGGTACTTTAGCTTCCCAATCCTGCTGTATGAAAAGGACTAATAACAACTTGGTAATCATGTTCATGCACCGCATTTGTATGTGCTTTGTAGATGTGGCACACTTTGAGGCGATGTCATGCGTAACATAAGATGAAGATGCTGAGGGTGTACGCGTGAGGGCACGCATCATTCTGCATACATCCTTGCATTAACAAGAGTACTTAGGACATGTTTAATTGTTCTGCTTTATCATTACTTCTTGATTGAATTGATAACATGTTAACCTGTGCTATATTGTTCCACTGAGTTGATCACTCACTCCCACGTTCTAGGGCGGTGTTAAACACCCACCAGATTCTGTCTTAGTTGCTGATGTTGCAGATGTTGATGCGACTTCTGAGGCAGAGCGGGAGATGGATGATGATGAGGCTGCTTTCTCTTTTATGTAGTTTTCAGACGGGTTCTAGTGAGCCTTGTTCTGATGCGCATGATTTTGGGATTTCTTTTGGGAATTAAATGATGTAAATTGATACTTATAATTTTGATAGCAACACTTACATTACAACCTGGTATGTATATGTATTTCAGGGATTTACACATATACACATATAGCTCTTTAAGTCTTCCGCTTGCTTTCTTCACTTATCCCTGAATTATATTTCCTATTGGCTTAATCTATTCCATGTTTTATACACTAATACAGACAACATACATTCTTCATTAAATATGTTGCATAAGTAATGTTTTGGAACTCGGGAGCTGAGTTATGCTCGACCCCCGAATTTCAGGGCATTACAAGTTGGTATCAGAGCATGATTTGGATTAAACCGGACCAAGGTTATGGTCACACACCGCACGCTGTCGCCACTTTAGTGTATTTGGGTGCGAGTTTATCGTAGATTATGTGTTTGTGTTCCGTAGCTTCGATCGGCGAAAGTTCACTGAAAACGTTCACCGAGATCGAGTCTGTGCCCTCTCCTGATCACACATAACGATCCGAAACCTTTCCTAGACCATCTATTAATGAGTTTAGATGGTCTAGCTTCCCTTTTAATTCTTTAATCTTCAAAAAATCTCTGTTTGAATCAGATTTCTGCCCGAATGGCCCGATAGGTGTCGAATCAAGCAAAGGGGCCGATCGGGGCATTTCCAGTGGGGCCCAGGGGGGACCCACATCATTTAGAGCATGGGGGACCAGGAGGACCTCGCCTAAATGGTGAGGCATCGCCGGATGGTCCAGAGACCGGCGAGGCCTCGTCGATCAGCGGGCCAGGCCGGGCAAGCTGGCTCGGGCCGATGTGATTTTGGCCTAGTGTGGCCCACCCTTCCATGGTTCGGTGATTAAAACCTCTTCTATACCCTACTTCCTTCACAAACTTCCCACCCATGCTCTCTTTTCTTTCAAGTTCTTCTCTAAACTTCTCTAAATCCCTTCCAAATCTTCTTCTTCTTCCTTTTTCGTGCAAACCCTATCCACCCATCTCTAAACTTCACCTCCCTTTGCTGTTTCCCTTTTCTTTTCTTCTCATTTGGGCTCTCAAGTCCTCTTTTAGGATCTCAAGTGTGTGGAAACTTCCCATCCTTCCTATTTCTCTCTTTCTCTCATTTCTCATGGCCCTCTTTGAGTTTATTACAGCCATCTTTTCCTTTTCCTCCCGTCTTTCTTTGATGGGGAAGAAGAGAGCACTCATGGATGAAGCCAGGCCTAGCCGTCCAACCCATGCACGGAAGCCGAGAGGTGCCGCCCTGAGCACGTCCACCACTCGTGAATTTCAGACTAAGCGGGACCTCGATCCTCGAGCTCCCATTGGTAAGACCTTGTTGGCAGAGTTGTCGCATGAAGTCTATGAAGGCCGTAGAGTCCTTTTTGAGGCTCATGTTGATCTGTGGCTGTATGGCGAGTTCCTGTTGTTGGAGCGTCTAGAAGGGGCTGGTTGGTGTCCCTTGTTTGAGGGCGAGTATCACACGAATGCAAGTACTGTTCGAGCCTTTTATGCCAATATTCGTGATCCTTTGCTAGAGCCTCTGCAGTTCAAGATTCCTTGTGGTAGCGGTCAGGAGGCTATAGTCAATGTCGCTTTGATATCCTGACTCCTGAATGTGCCACTTGGTGAGGTGTATGCTAGTGAGAAGAATTTGAACAGTATGCGCGAGAGGGATCGTCGCACCCGATCCTTGTGTGGTCGTCTGGTCGAATGGCAGCCTAATAGGAGTCCTCTGGCTACCAACATGACGGATGAGTTCCACTTGCTTCACCACATGTGTACGTTCAATGTATATCCAAGGTGGAGCAACCGCAGCGAGTGTACGCGCCTGATGATAGATTTTCTGTATCAGGTGGGACAAGAAGCGAAGTTGTGTGTGCCGACGTACATCTTGCGTCGGATTATTCTCATCACTCGTTCGACTAGGAGGACCGAATCGCTTCCTTTTGGCCGTCTCATTTGTAAGCTTGCACATGAGTTTGGCTATAGGCTTGGAGCAGAGAAGCAGGTTCCTGTTCGTCATATTAACCTGATGACTCTTAAGCAGATGGAGATTGGTTCTGGTCGACACACCTCAGAGAGTGAAGATGAGTCAGAGAGCGATGATGAAGAGAGTTATGCTGAAGGTGGTGCTGAGATTGAGGAAGAAACAGAGCAGGACGAGGAAGAGGTTGAGGCACAGGATACGAGTGAGAGCTCTCCTCCCGTGGCACCAGAGCAGAGCGCAGATTAGGCTGTCAGGGATGCCCGTCTCATACGGCTTGAAGAAGGGCAGGCTGTTCTACGCCAGGATATTATGGATCTTTGAGCCCTTGTGAAGCATAAGTTTAAGAAGGTGACTCGAACTCTGAAGTCTATCCTGTGTTGCTTGCAGGATAAGGGTGCCCCGCCTCCATCTCCTGATTCTGACGAGTAGATGTCATTGTAGTCGTCCTTTGCTTTGTTTGTTGTTTATTTTTGTGTAGCCGTTGTTGGCTTTGTAGTTGGAGTTGTTTGTAGTTGTTTGTGGTTGTTTGAAGTGTTAGATGTTGTAGTTCACATACTTTCCTAGTCATGATTCATGTAATGCTGTACTACTTGTATTGCGACAGTTTTGTTTAATGGAATGCATGTTGTTTATCTTTGAAGTTGTGTTGTGAATGCTGTGTGGATGGATTATGTGGACGTAGAATCTGACAGGTTGCATCCTCTGTTGAATGTAGGGATGCCTCCTAAGGGTTCGAAGTCTTCGGCCCATCTCTCTTTGGTTGAGTCGCTTGCTGGGGTTCCTCCCTTGAGTGATAGCCAGACGGATCCACAGACGGGCCCGTCTCATGCCGGTGTTGAGCCAAACCTATGGCTCCTCCAGTCACGCCCTCAGTTCCTAAGCCGAGCCGTGCATCTTCGTCTGCTCCGCCTACTGATAGGTTTGAGCAGATGATGTTGTTGATGCAGCAACAGCAGATTCAGCAGCAGCAGCAGCAGGAGTTCCTATCTTCCATGGCTGGCATCTTTGCTCAGTCAGTGGGAGCGACTCCACCTGTTTCACCTATGCCTCCATCTAGGAGCGCCAGTGCGAGCGACACTTTTGAGCGATTCCAGATCTTACGACCTCCCACTTTTGCGGGTTCTCATAGACCCGAGGAGGCCGAGTATTGGATCGATCGCATCTCTAAGATGCTGAGACCGCTGCATTGTTATGAGGTTAAGTAGGTTGAGCTTGCCTCCTTCATGTCTGAGAAGGAGGCCAGTCTATGGTGGGACAGTGTGCTTCGCACTGTCGAGGAAGGTTTTGAATGGTCGTGGCAGGCGTTTGAGGCATGCTTCCACGAGAAGTATTTCCCGATTACGTACCGACATGAGAAGGAGAGTGAGTTCCTTCGCCTCCACCAGGGAGGGCTGTCGGTGACGGAGTACAAGAACCGGTTCACTGAGCTGGGTCAGTATGTGCCTTTGATTTTGGGTGATCAGCCGATGAGGATGCGGCGCTTTTCTGAGGGATTGAGGCCGAAGATCCGATTGAAGATTTGTTGTGCTAGCATTTCTTCTTATGCGGAGTTGGTGAGCATGTCCTTGCGAACAGAGTAGGACGGGGACAAGTCATCCCGCATGCGAGCACCGATGGTTCCTAGGCTGCGACCAGACTTTCAGGGTGCACCTTTTCTCGGCAAGAGGCTGCGGGCATATTCTCCTCTTAGGCATTCAGCGCCGCCCGCACAGTAGATGAGAGCTGATCTTCGTTGTTCGTATTATGGGAAGACGGGGCATTTGGACCATTTTTACTTTTTGCGTATGCGGGGCAGTGGTTTTACTCCACCGTAGAGGATTAGCCGTCCGATGCCTCAGGTTATCTCTCCTCCACCTCTTCGATCAGCGCTAGCTCATCCATCCTTCAGACCTACAGTACCTAGCTTCAGGCCACCTCAGCGGCCCATGGTTCCTCCGCCGAATCGTCAGCAGCAGGATCGAGTTCATGCGCTCTCAGCTGAAGCGCCTATGTCTGACTTGGTGCCGCGGTCCTTCGAGGTGACAGCGCACATTGAAGGAATTCCCGTTTCTATGTTAGTGGATAAAGGGTCCACTACTTCTCTTATATCTTATACGGCAGTTAGGCGTTTGGGTTTGAGCACTATTCCTATGCAAAGAGTGACGCTTACTACCGTTACGGGGATTTCCCCTGCTATGAACAAGCGTTGTATGGATTGTTTGGTCGATCTAGGAAGTGGATCTATCCGTGTTGATTTCTTTGTCGCACCTCTTTATCATTACGATGTTATTATGGGTATGGATTAACTCACGAGGATGCGAGCTGAGATTGATTGTGAAGCAAGGTCGATGACTATCCATGGACCTAAGGGTGAGACAGTTACTTTCCCAGTTCAGGTCAGTTATCCTTTTCGTCTTGATTATTATACTTCTCTGTTGGAGAGTATGGTTGAATCGCCGTTAGTTAGCACGTCGGTAGTTCGGGAGTTTGAAGATGTGTTTGAGTCGATTCTTGGATTACCTCCTCAGCGTGAGATTGATTTTTCTATTGATCTCATGCCTGGTGCGGTGCCCATTTCTTTACCCACCTATCGTATGCCTCCGAGTAAAATGGAGGAGTTGAGGAAGCAAATAGATGGTTTGCTGAATTTGGGTTTTATTCGGCCTAGTGTGTCTCCTTGGGGAGCACCTGTCTTGTTTGTGAAGAAGAAAGATGGGTTCTTGCGATTATGTATTGATTATCGCAGGCTGAATCTGGTAACTGTGAAGAATAAGTACCCTTTGCCTAGGATTGATGATCTGTTTGATCAATTGAAGGGGGCACGGTACTTTTCGAAGGTTGATCTGCAGTCAGGGTATCATCAGTTACGCGTCAAGGATGGAGACGTGCAAAAGACCGCTTTCAGGACTAGCTTCGGTCACTATGAGTTCCTTGTGATGTCGTTCGACCTTACGAACGCACCGGCCGTGTTTATGGATCTGATGAACAGGGTGTTTCGGCCATTCTTGATCCGATTCGTCATTGTTTTTATCGATGACATCTTGATTTATTCTGCGAGTCGGGAAGAACACGAGGAGCACTTAAGAGCAGTTTTGGATACTCTTAGGAAGAATCATCTCTTTGCGCAGTTCAAGAAGTGTGATTTCTGGAAAGAGGAAGTCAAGTTCCTGGGACATGTGGTGTCCAAGGAAGGGATAGATGTCGATCTTACCAAGGTAGCTGCAGTGCAGGACTGGAAGCAGCCTGGTTCAGTTACTGAGGTAAGGAGCTTTTTGGGTCTTGCAAGCTATTATCGACGCTTCATTCAAGACTTCTCAAAGATTGCCAGACCGTTGTCGCAGCTTATACGGAAGGATTTGAAGTTTGCTTGGAATGAGAAGGCGGAGTTAGCTTTTCAGGAGCTGAAGGACAAGTTGACGTCCGCCCCTGTGCTAGTATTGTCAGAGCAAGGGTTAAGTATATTATATATACCGATGCCTCTCGCGTTGGCCTGGGTTGTGTCCTTATGCAGAAGGGCAGGGTGATTTCTTATGCTTCGCGTAAGTTGAGGAAACACGAAGAGAATTACCCTACGCACGACCTAGAGTTAGCAGCTGTCATTTTCGCATTAAAGCTTTGGAGACATTACCTCTATGGTGAGGAGTTCGAGCTCTTTTGCGACCACAAGAGCCTTAAGTATATTTTCACGCTGCATGACTTGAATATGAGGCAGCGCTGATGGATGGAAACATTAAAGGACTTTAAGTTCGATGTTTCTTATCATCCGGGCAAGGCGAACCTTGTGGCAGATGCGTTGAGTCGCAAGAAGGCTATTGAGTTTGCGGCTTTGCTTATGATAGCAGAGTGGGATATGTTGGAGTTTGTGCGAGATTTTGTGCAGAAGTTTACGGTGGTTGAGCCGTATGAGGTTATCGCACACATTCGTGTACAACCCCTTATCGACGAGAAGATTGTTGTAGCTCAGGCAGATGATGAGCTTTTGGTGAAGATGAGGAAGCGGGTTGGTACAGATGAGAACTCCGACTGGAGTGTTAGTTCTGATGGGGGCCTACGATTTCGTGGCTGGTTATGTGTTCCTGACATCCCTGACTTGAGACGGGAGGTTCTCGAGTTAGCCCATAGTTCTAAGCTTGCGATGCATCCAGGTAGCACGAAGATGTATCAGGATATGAGGAGAACTTATTAGTGGGAGAACATGAAGGTCCATATTGTTGAGTTTGTCTCTCGTTGTCTCACGTGCTTGCAGGTCAAGGCAGAGCATCGCCAACCTCCTGGGTTGCTGCAGCCCATGCCCATAGCAGAATGGAAGTGGGACTTCATCTCTATAGATTTTATTTCTGGGTTGCCGAAAACAAGGAAGGGATATGATTCTATTTGGGTGATCGTCGACCGATTGACGAAGTCGGCTCACTTCTTACCTATTAGAGTTACAAACTCTGCAGACGAGTTGGCTAGGCTGTATATCAAGGAGATTGTACGTCTGCATGGAGTTCCCCTGGAGATTGTGTTTAATAGAAATACGCGTGTCACTTCTATCTTCTGGACTCGTATTCAGGAAGTGATGGGTGTGAAACTGAAGTTCAGCACTGTGTTTCATCCACAAACAGATGGGCAAACAGAACGTGTGAATCAGATCTTAGAAGACATGTTGCGAGCTTGTGTTTTGGATTTCAAAGAGAGTTGGGATGATTGTCTTCAGTATGCAGAGTTCGCGTATAATAACAGTTTCCAGGCAAGTATCGGCATGCCTCCCTATGAGGCGCTGTATGGTCGCCCGTGTAGAGCACCGCATTATTGGGCAGAAGTTGGCGAGCGTAGTTTGCTTGGCCTGGAGTTGGTGCAGGTGACTTCAGAGAAAGTTGACATCATTCGATGTCGACTTCTGACAGCCTAGAGTAGGCAGAAGAGTTATGCTGATACAAGGCGTCGACCGCTTAAGTTTGAGGTTGGAGACCATGTTTTTCTTAAGGTCTCTCCTATGAAGGGAGTTTTGGGTTCGGTAAGAAGGGGAAGCTGACGCCGAGATTTATTGGTCAATTTCAAGTTCTGGATCGAGTGGGAGCGGTAGCATACCGCCTTGCTTTGCCCACACCTCTTGCGGGCGTGCATAACGTATTTCATGTTTTTATGCTGAAGAAGTATGTTCCTGATCCTTCGCATATTATCAATTGGGAGCAAGTGCAGTTGAGCGAGGATGTCACTTATGTACTGCGACCGACGCGTATTCTCGACAGGAAGGAGCAGGTATTATGTAGCAAGGTTATCCCTCTTGTGAAAGTTCTATGGACGCATCACAGTGAATAAGAGGCTACTTGGGAATCTGAAGCTGAGGTCTGGAAGAGCTACCCTCAGATCCTTGAGGAATATGAGAAGGTATGAATTTCGAGGACAAAATTTTCTTTAAGGGGGGTAGATTGTAATGACCCTGAAAATTTTGTGCTTTTCTTTCCTTAGTAGTTTTTTTTTCGGGTAATTAGCGCTTATCTCGATTGCTTGTGAAATTTGCATCAATCACTTTAAATTCGATCTGCATGACTTTAAACTTGTAGATTAGTTAGCGCTATGTTACTCTGAAATCTGGGATTCATCGCTAAATCCAGTTGTTCTGGAAAATTTTTGGAAGTTCTGGATCGGACCTGGACCGCGCGCGAAAGTCCGATAGCGATGATCTTAGGCTGTTGCGGTCACCATGTTGGACTTGACCATCACCTCAAAAATCAAGTCCAGGTGATGTGCTGGGTCGATTTGATTGATTTCGGAGTAAAGAGTGTGAGAATGGTTGGAAAGTAAATGTGATTTTATGAAATCTGAGTCGTGTCACTTGCGCAATGATTTTAAGCAATCTGACCGTTGGATTCTAACCCAATTTAACCCTCTGATCAGGGAAGGTGGCCCAGGCATGTCCTTGTGCTTATGGACCTGATTGAGATTCAGTGACCGTTGAATTGAGTGTGGTCCGCCACGGCTGATCTGAAGATCCGGTCGGTATGAAAACTCAGCCTGACCAAGTTCCATGGTCAGTGAGCTTAAGTCCGACCTTTCGTGGTTATAGGCCCACCGGAAGTGCTTCGTTGGATCGTGAGAGGCCGGTTTTGGTTATACCCTAAGTATACCTTGGCCCTGGGGTTATTTTCATCAATGTTTGGCCTATATATAGACCTTAAAACCCTAGCTCTCTTTTCCATACGAATTTCCTAACCCTAGCTAAGTGAGAGAGAGGAAAAGAGAGAGAAAGTGAGAGAGAAGTTGGTGAATCATCTTAGATCCTTTCTTGTTCTTCTTCATCCTTTAATCTTCACTTTGAACCGTTATTCCGGTGATTCTGAGTTCATCTTTGGGTAAGTTAACCTAACCCTAATCTGTGTTAGAGCTTAGAATAGTCTTTGTGATGTTGTATCTCATTTCTATTCTTGCCTTAGGTTATCCTGTCGCCGTTGACGAAGACATATCGTCTGAAATCAGTTCGGTGTTCTTTTCTGGATTAAGGTGCGGACTTTAATCGTATAAGTTATGGTTTTCAAGGCTTTCAATGCCAGTTAATGGTTTATTCTTGCTATGGATGAGATTTCACATGTCAAATGTTATGTTTACTTTGCGTTCCTAATATGCATGTGTTACATTGAGATTTGTGTATTCTATGTGTATGTATAAAGTACCGTATGCGTATAAAATATGAACATGTGGTTGCCATGATTATTTGTTGTGTACTTATGCTAGATGTATGCGCGACAACTCCCTGGTAAAAGGAATTGTCCATATGTGTGTATTTCAACATACATCATGTATGTTGAACTATGTATTCTAAGTGTTTGTAGAAATACCCGAATGAACTAAAGTGCAATATATTATACTATTTGTGGGCGTTGAGAAGCGATTCTCAACCCTCCCACTAGTGTGTATGATTTCCTTCATGTAAGTTACATTCCTTGTTGTTTAATTTCAAGTCTTACTTATGCTTAAATCCATGTTAAGTTGATATTCTTCAGTTGCTTACATACCATATGATTTGAGTTGTTGTTTCATTACTATTCTAAATTGTAGATATGAATACCTATTGTAGTGGAATGTGTGTGGGACTATGCATTAGTCCAGGAAATCGGTAATCGGCCTTAAGTTCATGGCTGAGATTGCTTTCGCCACATAGGACGTGATTAGACGAACCCGAGTCGTATTAGAGTTGTCGGCAGTGGTTTGGCCATGCGGAGTGTTTGCGCACTCTATGTCATTCAACCCAACGTGTGCTCGTGCTAGTCGAGTTCGTCAAGTAACCCGATTGTCCGATGTATGTTCACCATGTATGGACGCTACTGCTTGAATCTAGGGTACTAGACTTACCAATGAAATCCTATTAACCATGGTACCTTGATCCGTTAAGACTCATGAGCCGGACATGGTGGTATGGGACACCGTGGTCGAGCTATCGGCCTATGCTGGGGTGACGAGCCTCTCCGGAGTGACCAGTGAGTAACCAAACTCTTGAGCCGATTATGGTGGTATGGGACACTATATTCGTGATGTCGGCCTACATTGATTGGTGACGAGCCCTTTGTAGTGACCTCGAGCATGCTTGGATACCGCATTGAGGTGACGAGCCTTGTTGTGGTAACGGCAATATGATAGGCGTGCATTGATTGGTGACGAGCCCTTTGCAACGACCTAAAACCATATGATTATATGAGATGTCTAGGACTGACGACCCTAGTATGGATCACTGTTTGGATGGTGATATGAGGAAGGTACTTTAGCTTCCCAATCCTGCTGTATGAAAAGGACTAATAACAACTTGGTAATCATGTTCATGCACCGCATTTGCATGTGCTTTGTAGATGTGGCGCACTTTGAGGCGATGTCATGCGTAACGTAAGATGAAGACGCTGAGGGTGTACGTGTGAGGGCACGCATCATTCTGCATACATCCTTGCATTAACAAGAGTACTTAGGACATGTTTAATTGTTCTGCTTTATCATTACTGCTTGATTGAATTGATAACATGTTAACCTATGCTATATTATTCCACTGAGTTGATCACTCAATCCCACGTTCTGGGGTAGTGTTAAACACCCACCAGACTCTGTCTTAGTTGCTGATGTTGCAGATGTTGATGCGACTTCTGAGGCAGAGTGGGAGATGGATGATGATGAGGCTGCTTTCTCTTTTATACAGTTTTCAGACGAGTTCTAGTGAGCCTTGTTCTGATGCGTAGGATTTTGAGATTTCTTTTGGGAATTAAATGATGTAAATTGATACTTATAATTTTGATAGCAACACTTACATTACGACCTGGTATGTATATGTATTTCAGGGATTTGCACATATACACATATATCTCTTTAAGTCTTCCGCTTGCTTTCTTCACTTATCCCTAAATTATATTTGCTATTGGCTTAATCTATTCCATGTTTTATGCACTAATACAGACAACATACATCCTTCATTAAATATGTTGCATAAGTGATGTTTTGGAACTCGGGAGCTGAGTTATACTCGACCCCCGAATTTCAGGGCGTTACATTATATCATCCACATAGATCTGAGCAATAAGCAATGAATTCTCTGTCTTTTGAGTGAATTATTTTTTATCCACACTACCCCTGTAGAAATTATGGTCCAAAAGAAATTGTGTCAAATGTTCATATCAAGCACGTGGTGCTTGTTTGTGACCATAAAGTGCTTTGCTCAATCGATAGACATGATGAGGGTACTTAGGGTCTGAAAACCCTTTGGGTTGTTCCACATAAACCTTTTCATCAAGTACCCCATTCAGAAATGCACTTTTCACATCCATTTGAAATAATTTAAATTTTAGTGCACATGCAATGGACATAAGAATCCTGATTGACTGAAGGCAACCTACAGGGGCAAATGTTTCTTCAAAGTCAATGCCTTCTATCTATGAATACCCTTGAGCTACCAATCTTACTTTATTTCTAATAACATTGCCAGATTCATCAGATTTGTTCTTGAAGACCCATTTGGTTCCAATGATAATTGTATCCAGTAGTCTGGGAACAAGTTGTCATACCTCATTTCTCTGGAATTGTTGAAGTTCTTCTTGTATAGCATTTATCCAATGTTCATCTTGAAGAACTTCCACAATATTCTTGGTCTTAATCTTTGAGGTAAAGTAATAATGACTATAGATGCTTTCTATCTAGCAATGAGTTTTTACACCATCATTAGGGTCTTCAATAATTTGATCTAGAGGGTGATCCTTAATGATGGGTATGTTAGATGATGGTTGAGGTTCATTAAATGAGAGAGTTTTGTTATCTGATTTTCCTAGAATGCATGAGTCCACATCATCTTCTAATTCATTTAAATGGCTTTCTTTGTGGGGCTGGTCATCAACCACCACATTGACTGATTCTTGAATGGTTAGAGTCCTTAGATTGTATACTCTATAAGCATGACTATTCAAGGCATACCCTAGAAAAATACCTTCATCACTTTTAGACTCAAATTTTCCTAGGTGATATCTGTCTTTCCGAATATAACATTTACTGCCTACGACACGAAAGTATTTCACACTTGGTTCTTTTCTGTACCATAGCTCCTATGGTGTTTTGTTCAAACCTTCTCTCAAATATACTCTATTTATTATGTAGCAGGCTGTATTGACTGCTTCAGCCTAGAAACTCTTTACCATATCCTTACCATTCAACATATCTGGCCCCATTTCCTACAACACTCGATTCTTCCTTTCAACAACTCCATTTTACCGTGGAGTCTTTGGAGCTGAGAATTCATGGCAGATTCCTTTCTCATCACAATATCTTCCAAACCGTTCATTTTTAAATTCACCACCATGATCACTCCTGATACGATTTATGCAATATCCTTTTTCATTTTGAATTACAAGTTCATTGAAGGCATTCAATTTTTCTCGAAGGAAGGTAAACCAAGTAAATTTTGTGTAATCATCTACTACCACCAAGTAGTACCTTTTTCTGCCATGACTTTTAACTTTGGTGGGACCAACTAAGTCCATGTGTAGCAAATCCAATGGCTTTGTTCTTGTTATAGTGGTCATCTTTTTGTGATCAACTTTTATCTATTTACCCTTTAGACAATCACCGCATAAAACTTTTTCTTCCTTTTTAATCTTTGGGAGGCCTCTAACCAAATTTCTTAAACTTAACTTGGCTAAGTTTCGATAGTGAACATGTACCAACCTTTGGTGCTATAGTTTGGACTCGCTTTTTACAACCATATGACATTTTGTGGATAATACATTCTCATTGCTACTTTCAATAACATAGCAATTGTCACTTGTGCGTAAACCTTTCATGATAGATTTTCCTGTATGATCTAAGATTCTACACACATCTTTTAAAAAAGTGACCACGTGTTCTTTATCGCAGATTTATGAGATACTGAGAAGATTATGTTTCAGACCTTCCACACAAGGAACATTCTTAATTTTAGGGAGTCCTGGTCCAACTATTGTTCTTTGCCTAATTATTTTAGCGGAGCTCTCATCTACAAATGTGACAGAGCCACCATCAAATTCTAAGTAGTCATAGAAGTGGGTCTAATTGCCAGTCATGTGCCTAGAGCATCCGCTATCAAGATACCACTTTGAACTATTATCGTCCTTAAGAGTAGTATGAATTACTAGACATTTGTTCTACATGTTTTTATCTACAGAAAGGCTTAAAGATTCAAAACATTTTTAATTTTGGATATTTGCAGTGATGTCAACTATTTCCTCTAGACCTACCATGATTCCCAACTTCAGTCAAGATCACTCTCTAAGCGGTTAAGCCCTTAAGAGAGACCCACTTTGATACCAATTGAAATTGCGGTTATGATCACTTTAGTAGAAATGGGAATAGGTCAAAGTGTCCTAGAGGGGGGTGAATAGGACTTTATAAAATTTTATGATGATTTAAAATCCCATTATCATAATCCTGATTTAACAACCACCTATCAAGATGACCCCAATTTAACTTAAATGGCTTCCAAGCCAAATAGAGGATCCAATCATAAGACTATCCAGTATTTAAGTAGTATGCAATCTTAGTCTATGATGAATGAACGATACGACTGTATGTGTGTGGGAAGTGATTCTTATCAGTTCTAAATAATCATGTTAGCATACTTTATGAGAACATTCAATGTAAACACAAATAGTAAGTTGAAAATATCAATCCCAAACACAGTCATTTATAGTGGTTCAGTTACGTGCGTACTCCACTTTCGGTGAACGCACTCAACCCTTGAGTGTAGTGGATCTCACTAAAGAAGGTTTTAAATCAGGTTCACCTCTAACATTCACAACCTACACAAGGTCGACTCTAGGACCTACATAAGGAAACTAGGCATGTCTCCACAAGACACAAGTTTATGCCCCACACAGGAGCAAGGGTTAACACACAACACCTGGGTTTTATGCTCTATAAACGACCAAAGGATCCACATAAGGAACCTAGGGTTTTAGGCCACATAAGCCAATGATCCACACAAGGAACCTATAGTTTATGCCCTACACAAGAGCAAAGGTCAACACAAAGCACCTAAGTTTTAGGCCACACAGGCCAAGGACCTACATTAAGGACCTAAGTTTATGCTCTATAAGAGCAAGGATCAACACACAGCACCCACACGTACTCTCCCATCGAAGGCCTCGTATGAGGACTTGAAAGGGGTGAGAAACACTTGTGACCCAATCCTACATAAAGGAATGATCAGGAAGGTCTCTGGACTCTAATGACTTACAGATAAGTAGATAAGCCCCGTTCAACACGTTAATGAATATCTCCTCCTTGATGACGAAGATTCTTCAGCTCCCTTGATGTGCAACACTTGAAGATGTACCAATAAAGGTGATGGGTTGGGTCAAAGTTATCTTGGAATCTGCTCTAATAAATATTACCCATTAAAGTAATGGAGACATTCCAAGGTTTTAGGCATTCAAGGGATCTCAGCTCAATGATTTGCCATTAAGGTGGTAGCTGGAAGAACCTTGAATGTGAAAGTTCATTCCCCAATCCACTCTATTAAATATCAATGATGAGGGTGGATTGAAGGATGAACTCCCATGAGGAAAAGGGCTTAGGGTAGATGATATGTAGTTACTCCCTCAAAGCTCTCTCTATTTTTCTCAATACAACAACCCATAGCAAGCTCTCCTTTAATAGGTAAAGAGATCCAACGGTAATAAAATAGTCAATTTTTTGACAGATTTCGATATCATCGAGCCATCTTCGATATCATTGAACATATACTTTTGAAGACATCGAAGGATAGATCGATGATATGAACTCTTCTGACAATCACAACTGAATCTCTTATACACAACTGGATCATATCGAACATTTTTCGATGTCATCGGATTTCAAAATCCAATTTCATCGAACCACGGTTTGATTCCTCGACAATGAAAACATGAGAGCAGGCTAAATATGAGACAGCTGGCTTCGCTATTATCGATCCTCCCACATTGTCATCAAATTTCAAATGTCGATGATATCGATACTTAGTTCGATTCATCGATGTTTTATAGAAGATTTTCATATAAGCTCGCTAGACATTCCATTGTCCGAATTTGATGATATCAACCTAGTTTAGATATGATCGATATTTAAATATCGATATTATCGACTGAGTCGCGATTCCTCGAACATTTAAAGAAGATTTTCCTAAAAGCTTGCTAGACTAGCTTGGTTTGAATTCGATAACATCGAAGATCCATCAATATCATCGGAGTTTGAGTTCCGAGGATATCGAGGCTCTCTTCGAGTCATCAACAAATATATGATTTGCCTTAACATCTTGCTGAACACAAACTAACCAGAATTCGATTATATCGAGCCATCTTGATGATCTCAAAATTCAAATGTCGATGATATTGATTCTTCCAACGATACATCGAGAATTTTGTCCAGAGATCAAGTTGGTTGCTGGACGCAAGAGGTCCTTAATTTGATGATATTGAGTGCATTCTGAGGACATCGATAATAGGTGTCCGATCACATCGAGGTGATCTTGATATATCGACAAAAGCTGAAAACTTAGAGATTTTCCTGATTTGCAAAATAGTTTTCATACTTTAAACCTTATGTTGTTCTTTCCTCTTTTAAGGGTCTTATATACTACGGTGTTTTGGGACATGGGATGTGAGGCTAAGTTTACCTTTGATGAGTTCAGATCTCACTGTTAGTTGAGGCAGACGCTTGAATGATCTTCCTATGGGGCTCTCTTGACTTGCTGACTCAACACCCACGCTAATTGACAAACTAGGGCACTTTCACCTTATACCAGAGGTGCGGGGTGTTACAATATATAGGGTAGACAGGGATCTACAAGCTTGGTTCCTAACACTTCTGAGTAATAATCAAGCTAAGTACTACGAGTTCAAGTTGTCATTAAGGACTATGAGTCATGTGAATTGTGAACTACATTCAATTGATGTTTAAAACTTTATATCAATAAATTCATTAAAGGAACTTGTTCAACAATATACTAATCAACTTGACTTTAGGTTTTTTTTTAAAAAAATTAAATCAAATTACTTTGTATTTGATCATTATCCCATACTTAAACACACTCAAGTACACCAATAAACAAATAAAATAAAATCAGTATTTAAAAAGAAACCATAAAGATATTGATAATTACACTTAATAAACCGCAAGAATGCATTTCCTTTAGTGTTTTTTATTTTATTTTATTAATTAAGCTATATTTATTCAAAATCGAACTATACAAAACGCCCACCATTCAAGCTAGACCTAGGAAAAAACCCTTGGAATAGCCATCATAATACGTACACACACCTACCCACCCAGCCCTTGTTGGTCACTCTAACTAACGTGCCTAAAATCGCCCAACCCAACCTTATCAAGGAACAATAGCCCCCTGATCTCTAGGGGAAAGTCAACGGATGAGGAAGTGAAAAGAAGTCTTGAAGTTCTGATCCCCTACGGGCCATCCCATCCGCTGGCCTGTTACTTTCCTTAAGAATGTGAATAAAAGACACCACAACCTTCTTTCTTAACCTTTCAATCCTCTGCTACCAGTAGTTTCATCTCCAATTTGGATTAGATGTACCATTTAAAATCGACACCACCATCATGGAGTCCGATTCGATTTCAATCAATGAGAACCCCAACTTCATACATAAGGCCGAGCCATTGTAAACAACACGGAGTTCGGCCATGGAGTTCGATCCTACTCCATACCCCATCGAGAAAGAAAAAATAAAAGCCAGGTTATCTCTACCAGCGATGCGTGCCACCACCCTGTCCACTAGGGGTTAAAACAGGCCCCTTTTCACCCTGCCTATGCACAATGGGACGCCCAGGTAAATGGGGCAGGAGATGGATTTGACAATCCCCAATGTACTCTCAATAGTCCTGACTCTGGATGACGGAAGCTTATCAAAGCATAGGAAGGAGCTCTTGAGGAGGTTCACTTTCTAGCCAGATGACTCTTGATATGATTAAAGGAAGGCCTTGACTATACGCAGCGATGAAACTCCTTTATTCATGAAAAGTAGCATATCATTTGCATATAAAAGATGGGAGACTAGCAGGCTACCACGATGTAGCTTGAAAGGCTTACAATAGCCTTGTTTTACTAGCAACTTAACCCCTTGGCTGAGGACTTCCACAACAGTTATGAACAGGCTAGGGGATGGAGGATCACCCTGCCGCAATCCTCTTAATGATTTGAAGAAACCCGAAGCCTCTCCATTAATTAGAATGGAGAACCAATAACAGACATAACATTTTTCAACCAGGTAGATCCAAGAATTGCTGAAACCAAAACATTCGAACACTCTCTTTAGGAAATCCTAGTAAACTTTGTTGTATGCTTTTTCCATATCTAGCTTAAGCATGATATTACCACCACAAACTTTTCTATTAATGTCTCTAATGGTTTCCTGGGCTAGCGTAATATTCTTTGCTATATTGTGGCCTTGGATGAAGGCTCCTTGCTCAAGCGAGATCAAAGAAGGTAGAAGAGAATCTTAGTAAAAATTTTGTACCAAGAGTTACATAAACTAGTGGGCTGAAAATTGGTGAGCCTCTTTGGGACCGGGGATTTTGGGATTAGACGAATAAGAGACGTAGTAACTGCCCTCGGAATTTCCTCGCCCTTAAGGAGGTCCATGCTGCCTTGTGAAGGCCCTGGCCTAAGATATTCCAACATCCCATGAAAAGCACACCTGAGAAACCGTCAGGGCCAGCAGCGCCATAAATAGGGAGGGAGAGAACTGCCTGATGCACCTCCTGCTGGGAAGGGGGGGCCATCAGCTGATCATTATTTGAAAAAGAGATGATCTATGGGATAACTACGAGAAAGGGCTGCGAGAAGGGAGAGGGAGACCAGTCTTCAACCTTGAAGATGTCCTGAAAGTACCTGACCGCTTCAGTTTTAATACTGGCAAGCTCAACGAGATTGACACTAGATTCCAGCTCAATGGCCCTGATTTCATTCCTTCTCTGATTATTTTTTACTGAGGTGTGAAAGAACTTAGTGTTCCTATCACCCTCAGCCAGCCAGTTGTTCCTAGACTTTGTTTCCAGAAGATCTTGGCCATGAGTTTGAGGTTAGACAGATTTTGTCTTGCTGTGACATATTCCTGCTGAAAACTAATATCTGGCCCTGTCATGCTTGAAACTTGTTGCAGCCTGACATCAATCTCCTTCAGCACTTGCTCTACCTGTTTCACCTACTTGAAAACGTCACCAAAAACCTGCTTATTCCAAAACTTCAGGGCTGATTTAACCTTCTTAAGCTTCAGCTAAACGTTCAATAGCGGCTACGGAGAGACCTCCCCATCCCAAGCATTTTTAACTACCTGCAAAAATGACCTGTATTGCACCCACATTCTCTAAAATCTTAAAGGCTTAGCAGAGGAGCTGATGAACTAATTTGGGAATTGAAGAGCAGTGGCGCATGATCTGAGGAAGCACGAGGTAGGTGCTCAACGTGAAATCATAGGAAGGCACTTACCTAGTCAGCGTTTAGAAGCACCGTGTCTAGCCTAGCCCAAACTCTCGCATTACTCAACTGATTATTGCACCAAGTAAATCGGTTGCCTACAAAGCTCACATTAATCAACCCGATTATGTTGATCGCCTCAGCGAAATCCTCGGCGCTAGCTTGATTGAAGTTTTTGCTACTTCTTCTCTCTAAGGCTTCAATCACCACGTTGAAGTCACCACACAGGGCCCATGGGTTAGCAGTCGATCTGGACAAAACTGCCATTTCCTCCCAAAGCTCCCTTCTTAAGCTCCTAGCACATTTAACATACACTATAGACACCTGGAAAGGAGCCTGAAAATTTGGCAAAGAGATAGTGTGAGTAAGCATTTGATTAGTGGCGGTCAACACCGATAATATGAGGGGGCTATTATAGAACACCCATATCTTTCCTCCCACCTCTCCATTGGAGAGGGAGGATTAATGGAAGCCAAATTTCAAAACAGTTGCCACCCTTTTACCCTTTCTGAGCTAGCATCGGTTTAAGGATGGATACGAACCATGGATTATGCTTTAAGGTGAGTCTCTTCAGCGTTGAAATGGTTGGTTTATTACCAACACCCTAGGCATTCCAGACTAGAAAACTACCCATCAGTCACGTAACCGGAATTCATGGCCCTTCTCTTTAGTCTCCGTAACCTTTGACCCCAGTTGCCCCCCGATGTAATCCCTAACTTTTTTCCCTCGAGGGAGGAGCACGTCCTATCCTCCTATGGGTCCTTTTTAGGGGGTAGTCTTGCTATTCCCTATGGTTTCCAAGATGGGGGAAGCTGTGACCGTTGCTTTTGGTTAGGCTTGTGGCTAGATATTTGGGTGCTCATTGATATTTAGCTGCATTCCCACAATCTGCTTGGCTATTTCTGTAATTGTGTTATCAGTCTTTGGCCTTGCAACTGTGCTATTCTCATCCTTATGTTTCCCATTAGATGAAACTGCACAGAAAAAAAGGGGAGAGATTCACTTTCAGGTCAACCACGTGCTCATTTATCCTTTTATCCAACGACTTTGGTGCCTTTGGGGACCTTGATTCTAAGGAATTCAAGATTGTAGGCACTGAATATTGGTTTTGCCTAGATAGTGAAGATAGGATTTCTCAGTTGCTGTTGTTGTATGCACAACAGGAAGGATGTTGATGGCTTCAACTAGTCACAAAGAGAAGCTGCTGGAATATTTTTTCTTTTGCAAAAGAAGTTGCTGGAATTGGTATTTTATTTCATGGCTATAATCGAATACATGGAAGCTAATTTTTAGGCATCTGGAGTCATTGTGAAATTACAAAATTATCCAATCTATATGCATCTAGCGTTCATTAAGTACATGTAAAAAAACTTGGGAATTCAAGAGCTTGAAACGGTGGAGTTGGAAGATACTTCTGGAAACGTATCAATGGTCTAGATTTCAAGGATTCGTTGAAGGGTCTAAATGGCAGGGTAACGTCTGTTTGGGTTTGATGTTTCCAACAATTCTCCCCTTCAAACCAAAATAAGCTTCATTCCAAGCATCGATCTTAGTCATCTGAATGCATCTACCGATAGTTCCTTGGTGAAAATATCTGCCACCTATTCAGTAGTATGAAAATACTCTAATTTCACCATTTTCTACTTTACTTGATCTCTTAAGAAGTGATACCTAGTATCAATGTGCTTGCTCTTTCTATGCTGCACCAGATTTTTGGCAAGTTCGATTACCGACTTGTTATCCACGTATATAATGGTGGATTCCTACTGTGGATGTTTCATCTTCTTTTACATGTTCTTCAACCATATTGCTTCACAGATTGTGGACGATGCTACCACATACTCTGCTTCACATGTGGACAAAGCAACCACACTTTGCTTCTTTGAGTTCCATGTGAAGGCAGTCGATCCGAAGTAGAATACATAGCCAGTTGTGCTTTTCTTTTCATCTTGGTCACCTCCCTAATCACTATCGGAGTATCCATACAGAATTGCCTCATCATTGTATGGATAAAAGAGACTGAATTCCATGGTTCCTTTAACATACCTAAGGATTCTTTTTGCAACAAGCTAGTGTGACTCTTTTGGTGCTTCCATGTACCTACTTAGAAGCCCAACATTGTGGACAATATATGGCCTAGTGATTATGAGGTATCTGAGACTTCCAATCAAACTCTTCAATAGAGTCGAGTCCATGCTTCTTCCTTCACCTTATTTTGTCAGCTTCGGGCCCATTTCTATATGCGTATTTATGGCATTGCAGTCGGTCATCTTGAACTTTTCAAGAAATTCCTTTACATACTTCTTTTGTGATATATAAATGCCACCGACTTGTTGTTTTACTTCAATACCCAAGAAGAATGACATCAATCCACTATCAGTCATCACGAATTCATTGAATATAGTATGCTTAAATTCTCCAAACATCACCTGGCTATTTCCTGTGAACAGCAGATCATCAACATATAGGCATGCTATGAGGATGTCGCCACGAGCATTTTTCTTGATGTAAACTGCATGCTTATATAAACATTGGGTGAAGCCATTTTCTTGAAGACAGTTGTTGATGCATGCATTCCAGGCACATGGAGCTTGCTTCAACTCATAGAGAGCTTTCTTTAGTTGATACACTTTGTGTTCCTCCACTTGCATGACAAAGCCTTTAGGCTAGTTAATGTATACTTCTTCTTCGAGTATTCCATTTAAGAATACAGATTTCAGATCCAGTTGGTAGATCATCCAACTGTGATGAGTTGCAAGGGAGATAATCATCCTCACAGTGTCAAGGCGAGCAACTGGGGCAAAAACTTCTTCATAGTCTACCCCATATTTTTGTTTATAGCCCTTTGCTATGAGCCTTACCTTATATCCTTCGATATTACTATCGGCATTCCGCTTGATTTTATACACCCATTTGAGACCAATGGTCTTCTTGCCTTTAGGGAGTGAGATCAGCTCCCATGTATGATTCTTCTCGATAGCATAGATCACTTCTTCCATAGCCTTTCTTCAACATTCTTCATTTACGACCTCCTCGAATGTAAGAGGCTCATAGTCCGCATGCAGGCAGAACAAATTCACTTCCTTAGTTTCTACGTAGATGTCATGGAGGCTTCTCATTTTGATAGGAGCCAAGGGTGAAGGAGAATTGGATGAAGATGTGTTGGTTGAATTCTGATTTGATGAAGTACTTCCATGGGAGATGGAACGTACTCCCAGAATTTTGAGATTTGAAGGGAGTGATGTGGGTGTCTGCTCTTTATTCACATGCCTCTCTTCTTCATATTCTTCAGCCTCGACCTGATTTTCTTTGGCCGAATCTTCTTGGTTCCACTTACATGCTTCTTCCTCATAAAATACCACATCTCTACTTACAACCACCTTGTTAGTTAGTGGGTTGTAGAGCTTGTACGCCTTCAATATTTCATTGTAGTCAATGAAGATGCACTTCTTGCCACGATCATCAAGTTTTTTTCCTTCTCGCTTCTGAAACTTGAGCATAGGTGACAAACCCAACGATTTTAAGGTGCGCTACGATTTGTTTGTATCTACTCCATGCTTCCTGCATTGTCTTGAATATGACACTCTTGGTTGGACACCTATTGAGTAGATAGGAAGTACATGCAACTGCCTCTGCCCATAAATTCTTTGGTAGACTTTTCTCATTCAGCATGGTCCTTGTCATGTCGAGAATGGTATGATTTTTCTGTTCCGCAATTCCATTCTGTTGTGGCGTGTAGGCTGTATTGTGCTGTTGCTTGATTCCTTGATCCCCGCAATACTCTCGAAAGGCATTTGAGGTGTAATCTCCACCTCTGTCAGATCCATGGGTTTTGATTTTAAGGCTACTTTCTTTTTTGACAAGGGCCTTAAATTTTTTTAAAATAGTAAAAGCAACAGACTTCTCTTTGATTACATACACCCACAATTTTCTACTGAAACCGTCAATGAAGGTAATAAAGTATTTTTTATCTCCAAAGAAGATTGACTCCAATGGTCTACAGATGTCAGTGTGAACAAACTGCAATGGTTCTCTTGCTCTTCGGGATACTCCACTCGGAAAGGAGTTCCTTTGTTGTTTCCCAAGTGTACACACCTCACACCCTTATTCTGAAGCTTTAATGGTAGGCAAGTCATGCACCATGCTTAATGATGATAAAAGTTTCAGTCCACTGAAATATAGATGGCCAAAGCGAAGATGCCACATCCAAGAATCATTCTTTGCTTTTCCATAAAAACACTTCTCGAGCATTGTGTTTATATGGAGTAGAAACATACGATTCTTCGCCATTTGGACTTTCGCAATCAAACGTCCATATATATCGCTTATGGAAAGAGAAGAATTCTCCATGTGTATAATATACCCTTTTTTAAGGAGTTGTTCGAGACTCAGTATATTACTTTTCATGTTGGGCACATAGTACACATTGGAGATGTAGTTTGGAATACTATTCTTCTAAAATATTTTAATTTTGTCTTTACCTATCACCGGCGTCTTTGATGAGTCACTGAATGTCACATCACTATGAACTCCTTCTGTGAGTTCTTCAAATAGGCTTTTGTTCCCACACATGTGATTAGTTGCACTTGTGTCGAGATACCATACATTTGGTCGATCACAACCTTTCTCTTGTACAAGGAGCACTATGGAGCTTTCCTGGTCATGACTCGATGCTTCTGCATAGTTGGATCGTTCATCGTGATTCACTAGCTTGCTCCAACAATCCAAGGCATAATGGCGGAATTTGTTGCAATTTCAGCACTGAATATTTCTCATATTTTTGCAACCGCGTATGAATTGGCCTCTACCATTCCCTCTTCTATGAAAATTGGTAAATTTCTGTTGATTTTGTGGATGGTTCAGATAATATCCACTTGCCCTTCCTCTTACATTAGTGTTGGTACCACGACCTCCACGAATTGTATGACCACTATTTTGGTCATTTAGAGTCAGCTTAGACTCTAGGGCATGTTCCAATGTTGATGCGTTATTTTTCTGCATTTGTTGCTCATGCACTTGTAATGATCCCATCAACTCTTTGACGAACAGGCATTTCAAGTTCTTTAATTCTTCATTCGCCATAACCATGTGCTCAAACTTGGTTATGAGAGATCGTAGGGCCTTTTCCATGACATGTATGACTTTAAAATTTTCACCATTTCTTTTTAAATTGTTAATAATAACAAGTAGATGTGAGTAGTCAGAGATACTTTCACCTTCCTTCATGTGCGCCGCCTCGAACTCGACTCTTAGTGTTTAAAGACGAACCTGCTTCACTCGATCAACACCTTTGAAGATGGTGCTAAGGGTATCCCAAGCTTGCTTGCTTAATTTCGCTTTGGCGATATTTTTAAAAGTTGAATCATCCAACCCTTGATAGATAAGAAATAGGGCCTTCTTGTCTTTCTTCCTTTAATCTTTGAGGGTAGCCTTTTGCTCGTTAGTATAGGCCACTTCTTGCTCCATCATGGGTTCTACAAACCCATCGGTGATGATCTTCTATTGATCTTGAGATCTGAACAAGGCTTTCATTTGGATGCACCAATTTTCGTAGTTGTCCTTAGACAACTTGGGTATTCGAGGTTGTATTGTACTTGTCATTTTAAAATATTTCAATATTAGAATGATATATGTTGCTAGAACTTGCAAGAGTTCAAAGAACGTTCACCACTGCTTCTGTTGGAAGATGGTGATGGGAAAAAGGATGGAAAAAAAATTCAGCCTCCTCAAGGCTGAATTTTTTTTTCTGCTTGTTGGGTATTTCAAAACCAAAACAAGGAGGAGAAGTAGCTGGTGCAGGTGATATTCTTGCTATCAAAGCTCAAAAATCAAATGTTGTTGTCACAGTAGAATCTGAACAATTTTGAGAATTGGTTGCAGGTGAAGGCTACCGCTCATTTGGAAGGGGACCCGCTTCTTGCTGATGAGGCCAAAGATTAGAAGCTCTGATGCTAATTTGTAGGCACTAAATATTATTTTTGCCCAGACAGTGAAGATAGGATTTCTCAGTTGCTGCTGTTGTATGCAAAACAGGAAGGATGTTACTGGCTTCAGCCAGTCACAGAGAGAAGCTGCTGGAATATTTTTTTTCTTTTGCAAAAGAAGCTGCTAGAATTGGTATTTTACTTCATGGCTATAATCGAATACAGGGAAGCTAATTTATAGGCATCTGGAGTTATTGTGAAATTACAAAATTATCCAATCTAAATGCATATAGCATTCATTAGGTACATGTAATAGAACTTGGGAATTCAAGAGCTTGAAACGGTGGAGCTAGAGGATACTTCTGGAAACGTATCAACGGTCCAGATTTCAAGGATTCGTTAAAGGGTCTAAATGACAGGGTAACGTATGTTTGGGTTTAACGTTTCCAACAAGGATAATGGATTTTGGAGAGTTCCATGGAGAAGAATCTTCCATGTCTTCATTGCTCTCTGACCATCTCATAGGGGACCAATTTGGATCTGAAATGGGGCTAGATTCCATACACCTACTTATTCTGCCTACTAATCCCTTGATATGTTTTACTGAGAGATGCTTGTCGTTTAGGTGGAACGGGGGATGGGTTGGTTTCCCCCGAAAGCAGAGCCGTGTGAACATATAACTGATTAAATCCCTGAAGTATTCCCACATCCCCTGGATCCTGCAGCTGAGATTGGGGGGGGGGGGGGGGGGGGGGGGTGGGGGGTGGGTAGTAACCCAGTAGAGGTTATGCTATCATTGCGCCTAGTAGATTTCTGGTTCTACTCATCGACTGCATTACAACTGACTAGAAGAGGTCCCTCCTTTTGAGTCATTTGGGCCTCAGCATATGGGGGGCAGCCCTCTACACCAACAAGTTTTCTTAGTGTTGTTGTGTTGTTTTGGTTGGCCTGACTATAGCATTAGTTTTCTCATAATCATACTAACTATGGGATTAGCCTAATAAAAGTTAATACACTTTATACTCCTAAACAGATAGAAAGATAAGTGAAAATAATGTAAATTCTCATAGGGATAACTAATCTTTTGTAATGAAAACATAAAAATAAAAAATAAAAAATCTCATGAGAAAAAAGTTCATTTATAAACCACCAACTCATTCTCTGTCAGCCTCTTTTTCTCATGCAAAGCACATTTCTGCATGGTTGAATCCCCATTTCCAAATAGAAGTGGAGGAATGCTAGTAGCTCTCGTCATAGAAGTTCGATGCAACTCCTTCCATACGGTACATGAGGTAAAAGTATCAGGTGATTGCAACTATTAATTTGGTAGATCAATGCATGTGGAGGGAGCTACATAGAGATTCTAAGTGGAAAGCTGCAAATCAGCATTCCTCTTGCTAAGAATTAAACTACACCATCATAAACTCTCTTTCTTCCTCCATATTAAACTCATTTAATAAAAGCAACTAAAATAAGTCGGCTGATGAACTTTGAGACTTGTGTGATGGGGAGCAGGCACCCATGTGCTGGCATGAGATCCCTCTACACCTAATGAACCCACATGAGAATTGCAAGGATAGAACACACCAAATCATTGAAAAGGATTTACTCATATTTGTTTCTATATCTTCCATGAAAATAATAAACTTTATGTCCTCACTCTTTCCCTTTTCTTTGTCGGAAAGACTTGCCAGAATTTGGAGATGAGCCTTAAAAAAGCAAGATGTGGAATCTTCGTCAACCAACAAATACGAAATAAGCAAAGATAGGTACAGACATCTGGCTGCATTTGGATGGTTGCTTGAACTAAGTTGCAATCCTTCAATTCAAAAAATAGGAAATGTCCCAAGTGCATGCTGATAATTCATTCCACTGAATAATGAGGGACTTTCATCCAAATTGAAAATTGACTTTTGAAGTTAATAGCTGCATACTTTAGCATCAAAGATTAGTTTTGTGCTGGTTTTATTGAAGTTAATAGCTGCATACTTTAGCATACATTTTTTTAACACACACACACCCACACCCACACAATCATGTCGTAGTGGGATTTCACCACCTATGGATACTCGAACCCTTGACCAGGTGTTGAAACTCAGAATCTACCACTGGAGCAAGAGTAAGGATCCTTTGGCATACAGAAGTTAATAGCTACATACTATAAGCAAATCTTTAATGTTTATTTTCCATCCTACTCGATGATAAGGTTAACCAACCTAGATGAAGGAAAAATACAAAGATCAACTTGATCTAAACCCAAACCCATGACCTTAGCGTTGAAACTTGCAGGGTCTACCACTGATCCATGAGTAAGGACTAAAGGTTGTACTCTTGTAAACTTATTTAACTCTTCATATTGGACTTACCTAATATATATATATATATATATATATATATAAGAAATTAAAATGACTAATAATCTGAAAAATCTTTTGTAGGAATTATGTTGTATGCAAGACCTTCTACTTCAACGCTAGGTAGCAACACAAGGAAATATGTTGAATTCAATATTCTTGGGTTATTTGTTGGAGATAACGCATCTTGATTCTCCTCATTTTTAGGGTATGTGGGCAAGACACACTATCCACTTATATACAAAGATTGGCACCATATACCTAGTGCAATTAGGAATGATCGATGTTTCGAATGTCATTACAGTAAGCACTGAAATATATTAACTTTACCTTCTAATTTTTAAAATGTAATTATTATGACTGATTGCCCTATATAATGAAATACATAAGACTTATATGATGTTGAGGAGAAGTACAAAGAGAATATACTCAAGCCTGGAAATGGATGCACTGGGCGGCCTGCATCTCTAGCCTCGACATGATGAGATCCTTTTGTTTTACCCATATCAAGAGAGAGGGGAATGGCTCGGCAGATGGCCTGTCACGGGAGGGCAACAAGTTCTAAGGAAATCGGCTTTATAAGGCTATGCAGGACCTCCCTCATGAAATCCGGGGGATGGTGGTTTTAGAGAAAGTCAGGCTAGGTGTCAATAGGGAAGTGGATCATGTATAGTTTTCCTTATACATAGGTTGCCCCAAGTTATTTTTTCGATGCATCATGGGCAACCCGAAGAATAGTCCCCGTCTGTTCTTCACACCTTTGAGACAATTTCTTTTCTGTTGTACATCATTATCATACTTATCGTAATTTTAACGCGAAAGGTGATTCTTGTCCTTCCATACGCTATTTTCCTTCTTGAGTATATTCTTCTTCTTCTTTTTTCCCAAACAATGGATTATTTGTACCTATGATTATATATATATATATATATATATATATATATATATATATAATCATAGGCTAGATTTTAGCCTATTCTTTTGGAAGAAAAAAAAGAAGAAGAATATACTCAAGAAGGAAAATAGCGCATGGAAGGACAAGAATCACCTTTTGCGTTAAAATTACGATAAGTATGATAATGATGTACAACAGAAAAGAAATTGTCTCAAAGGTGTGAAGAAAGAGGAATGTGACAGATTCATTGATTATGAATCCACGGAATAGGATAAGAGTTGTCGTGAAATGGGAAAGGCTTCTAGAAAAGAAATGAAGATCCCTTATACGAGTGGTAGATGGGGATCTACTAGGACGACAGGGTTATTGTTAAAATTTTATATGTGCTCTTTTTCTTTCAAATGAATTTAAGAATATAGAATCATATTAACATGATTGTCCTTTATAAATTGTAGAAAAATGAAAATCCATATACTGTCATTATCATGATAGAATTGTTTGTGGCCACACATAATAGATCTGATGGATCTTTCCCCACACAAGAGTTGAGTGTCACAACTGAATGAATAAATGAGATAGTTGCCCGTGACCCAACTAGTATACACAAGGATATAAACCATGACCCAGTTGCATAGGTTTTTCATTCATCATCACTTTTAAATACTCAGTTTTTCATACCCTTTTTCTTACCAATATACATGCATCGCTATTCACGATGGATTATACTTAAGGTTTGTGGCCGTGATAGAAGTGGACTTGTTAGAGGGTTGGGCAATATTTCAAAGCCTACTATTACTTCTTCCACCCCTTACATAGATGAAATTAGAGCTGAGAAGAATATAATTGCTCAAGTGAAAGCATTAGTGGATGAATTCAAACAGGAGATCACAAATAAGATAGCTGAGCATATGAGTATGTTTGAACAATGTGTGCTTGAACTTCAGCAACAATTTCTTGGTCAAGTTCGACCTATGCAGTGCTCCCCTGGCATTGCTACATCTTAGATATTGCATTTTCTATGACAAAATTTGCATAAATTTTCATTTTTTTAAGACAAAAGTAGAATAATTTACTCCATGAAATAATAAAATTATTTGTTGTATAGGGCCATCTTTGATTTGGCGAGGCGTCAAGTCGTCAAGAAGACTCGGTTCCAACTCCATGAATGGAACAGATTGGTCATTTGACAGATAGTCATGGTCGCGTTGTTGCACATGGGCGGATGGTTAGAGATAATGAGAGCATCCCTCTACAATGTGTCAAGGTTGTATTAAATGTTGTCTTAGTTCTAGGTGTGGACGTGTTTGGTGATGTTAGTGATAGGACACTTGTAGATTGCAATGTGGGAGAAGTTCTCGTTTGGCCTAAAGTGTTGACAAAACCATGAATATTTACACTATCAAGTTAAACTTTTATCAATTACAGAACAAACTTTAAATTTATAGTAATTTTAGATTGTGTTTGACTTAATTTTGGATATTGTTTGACTAAAATATTGTTTTGGATTATTTAGTGGCTTTGTTTGACTAATTTACACAGATTTTTACTGCGATTTGTTTCGATTTTTCATCTGCTTATGTGTAACATAAGGTAACATAAGTACTTTTTTCTTCATTTCGACTTTTTGTTTTGCTTTATGCTTTTTGTTTTTGTTTTTTTTTTAATTATTTAAATATTCTAATTTCAATATTAAAAGAACTACGTAGTGACTTGATCTCAAACTACCTGTTTGAGTATAGAGGAAGTCGTTCCTACTAGACCATATTGGTAAAGCCACAAATTTTTTTCCTCACAGGATGAGCAACTCTCTCACATTTCCTTGAAGCTAAATATTTGGAATGATTTGATGCATGAATCTCAATCTTGCTTCTGCAAGTAATATGTGGGCATGGTTTAAAAGTTGCAAATTGATTGCAGGATCATAACCTTTGTTCAAGTGGGCATTTTCTTCTTGTCTTTATATTAATTATAATTTTGACATGTATAGATATTCTATGAGTTTTTTCAATTCATGCATTTGAATGGTCATGTATGCCTTCATATCATGATTTTGATGTGTATAGATATGCTAACATGTTAGAAAAGCAACAAATGTAAAGCTTTTTTTTTTTTTTTTTGGACATAAATTTTAACAACGGACTGCCCAAGTGAGAAGCATAAATTGATTCAGATGTGCTTTCTTTTCATTATCTTTTGATTTTCATTTGTATGTATATTCTTTGAGCTTTTACAATTAATCCATGCATTTGAATTGTCATGTCTTCATATTATGAATTTGATATGTATAGATATGCTATCAGGTGCAATAGATTCAAAAAATAACGAATGCAACAATTTGTGGCAGAAATTTTAACGATGTACTAAATATGTTGCTGGTTTGAAATCATTGACAGATTTCAGTCCATCGCCTATGCAAAGAGTAGCAACAGATATGATCCGTTGTAAAATTTTAGAACGACGGACTTTGTTCGTGACTCGAAGGTTTTTTGTATGACGGGCTTTCGAAGTTTATGATGGATGTAATCCGTTGTTTTTTTTGATGAACCCTATCCGTCGTTTGTTTTACGACAACGAAATATGACGAGAAGTCCGTTATTAACAGAATTTTACAACAGACTTGGTCCGTCGTTTTTTCATTCTCTTAGTTATTCTATTAAGCAATGAAAACAAGGAAAAAAAAAAAAGATTCATGATTCTACACATGGGAGATTTTTGGTGCATGGGCTATCCAGTGTGGGCCCCATCATCCAAATGGTCTATACTACAACTGAATCGTTGGGCCCTGCTTGTGGTGTGGAAAAGAAAAAAAAAAGTCCCATTAAACTAAACTTATTCTGAGGTCGACTGTGGTACAAGACCACAAAGTATGTATGTGGCCTTCAAAACAATTTGTTTTTCTGTAGTAGTTGAGAACCTTATATATTAAGAAAACAAGCAAACACGAAGTTGTCCATGATGGGCTGGCCCTTTGTGTGAATCTAGGGCTACATAAGTTGGAGGTTGAATCTGACTCGAAATTGGTGGTTGACACCCACAATGGGCGGTCACAACTTCTGTGGAATTCCTCCTACTGGCTTGCCGGAATCAGGCAACTGCAGAAGATAGCTTGCACTAGAATTACCCACATTCTTAGAGAAGATAATGGGCCGGCTGATGGGCTAGCCCGCTTGGGAAGTAGGATTCAGGAAACCGGGAATTCAGGGTCCTCGGGGATCTCCACTGAATCATCCGGGGGCAGGTTGTGCTTGGTAAGGTAGGGCTGGGCTCGATTAGAAAAGCTAGGGAGGGGAAGGAGGCATTCGCTTTCTGCCTGACGATATAAATGGATATGATGGGCTGCCGCTGGTTGGTTCAGATCCAGTGGCTGTCTAGTCTTGTGAAGTTCATTTTTAGGAATACAATTTCCGTTTGAAAAAAAAAAAACAAGAAGCAAACACGGAGCTGCTCAAGGCAGTGACCAGCTACAAGGACAGAAAGACGGGGGTCAGTTTTATGGTACAACACAAGATTTATTGGACTAAGAAGCTAAGACAAGACAGACCAAACTTACATTCCTAAGCACACCATAATACATAAGGTCACAAGCTTGCATGTTACTCACATCTTTTTCAGGACCTTGATATCCTTCCAACGAGACTCCATGTAGTAGGATCTGTCATTCTGTGCATAAACACCACAATGGAAGTTATGAGAGGCCGCTCCATGATCATCCACTGTTAACTTTAGAACCCCATCAATGAAAATGCTAACTTTTTTCCTGCCTACATCATGGATGACATTTAGGCGGAACCATCTATCGTAGATGTAAGGGACAAGAACCGGACTCCGGTAGTATGTGAGAGAACCATTGTACACCCTCACCATCGCAGTCGTGGCATGGGTGCTTGCACCAAAGATCTGCATGATGCATACACCCGATGTCCCGTTCGGCACAAAGCCATACCCTTCAAATTGCCAGACTCCAGAAGAATAATTACCCTGAGTGAGGGACTGGTAAAGTCAGTGCATTTAGACATTAAAAAATAATAATAATTAATGGTCTCTTGTGCAGAGGTAATAACCGTTAGATGAGATTATTGCAATGACCTGTTTATGTCATATTTACATTAGTTGCCAAATTTGTTTAGTGAGAAAGACTAGTAGCCGTCTCATATTAGTAGTGGTGCTAATCACAGGAGAATTGATGCGATCTTTCCTAGCTGGAATGTGCAGAAATGCTTTTTGCAGAGTTGTCAATCCTTAATTTTCGAGATTTGAGGTAAGTCATACTCATCAATCCTGATACTAGCCAATTCCTTGAGGCTTCAGACAATGAATTTGAAGCACGTCCCTTTTTTTTTTTTCTTTTTTTTTTTTTGTTTTTGTTTTTGTTTTTGTTTTTGTTAGCTTGTTAGTACACCCACTGTCAGTTCACACTTCAGCGTTAGCCACCCCCACTAGGGAATGATACCAAGACCTCAGTGTTGAAATGAGGTATCTTTCACTCAGTCTACCACTTGAGCTATGGATCTGGGTGTTTTGAAGCACGTCCCTAGATTAGGGAATCAAAGGTTGACAAATTCAAGGATCCAGACTGTCCCCAAGTGATTACTGTCCAGATCTTTATCATTTTATTTCCTGCTTTTGAATACCACAACATTGACAACTATAATGGTAACAAATTTTATTTATTTTTTAACAGAGGTGGGAGCTTACCACCTATAACTTTATTAGATGGCAAAACTTCTATATAGATTTTCAGGTGTGTGCCACAAAAACAAATAGCCCTCAACTATCATACTTTTCCACAACACATAACACAAGAAAGACAAACCAGGTTCAAATAATGAAAAACTAATGGAGAGAGACGAAGGGTTTGAAATTGTTTACTCATATACAACTCTCACTGTGGGAACTTGTGTTACTTGTTTGGGAGAGGCTTGTCGGTAGAGAAGACCCATGCTCGCTAATGGGCAGGTTGTAGGGTTTTTCAATGTCAAATTTCGAGCTATTGAGTGGGACCGGGATAAACCCAAACACGGGATCATTAAAGGCCCAACCCATTGCACCATGATGCAAAGGAGGGCGGTGGCCGCAAAGGCTAAAAAAAAAAAAGGGACTCAGGCCCTTCCCTTAAAAACTCTTTGAGAACAAGCAATAGAAGAAGAAGAAGAAGAAGAGATGGCAATGGGACACTATAGAGAAATTTTGGCGTGGATGCATGCCAGGAATGGTTATGTTTATATGTAATGTGGGGGGACTGAAGAGGATCCCACTGGATGGACAGTGGGGAAAATGAATCCTATTAAAAATTAGCCACGCGATGTCCTACTACCCTTTATTTGTTTTAGGTGACCTAAAATAAGTTGTGAATTTTTTATTAATTCATTGATACATGTGGCCAGTCTTGGTTATGTAGAATAAGGCCGTTCTTAGTTATGTAAAATAAGTATTGCGTGTAATATCATAATTAATCGCGGCAATGGTTAGACAAATAGTGTAAATATTCAGTGTACAGTTTAGATACTATTCACCAATGTTTGATCACGTTCAATGATGTTGATGGTGGGGCCACCACCTTCTTCACAGGTCATAATACCTTCCTCGCTAATGATAGGCCTGATTAATTATTCAGGCTACTTTGATCATCAATCAAGCTCATATGCATGTAAGCCGTCCGTGGGGGGCCGTCCCCTTTTTGTCACCGGCCCACCCCGAATCTGTGCATGTAAGCCGTCGGTGGCCTCTTTGTTCTTATCAATACAGATTTCTCTTTCAAAAAATAAAAAAATAAAAATCAAGCTCATGTGCATGATACATAGATCAAATGTAATATTCTTTTTTTTTTTTCTTCTTTTTTTTTTTCTATTTTTTTTTTGTTGTTGTTCTGTCTATGCAGCTTCCATAGTCTGACTGCAATAATGGCTTCACTTCTACAACAGAAGACATAAAAGAGAGAAGATGATGACATTGATGTAGCACGCACGTGACGAGTTTATCATGTGGGGAGTCTATGATTGAAACCATCGCATGAATAGACGCCATTTCCCATTGTGATCAGATTGGATACAACAGATGTAATTAGTACCTTGTAATAAAAGGAATTGGAGAAAAAAAAAAAAAAAACAACAACAAGAAGGTTGGTAGTAGTTGGCATGGGTAACTAGTTGTGTATTGTGAGTCGCTGTAGATTGGTGGAAATCATAATTATTTTACAATCTTGGCCTCCCATTAATAAAAATATTATTGTTGAATTTAGACAGTCTTCTACTTTCCATTTCTGCCGTCAATTAGATGTTGAATTTGAACTATCTTCCACATTTCACTTCTACCATCGATTAGACGTCCACAGCTTACTTTTTGTTTATTTACTATTTTCAATAGGTAAGCTGATCCAGGACCTGAGACTCTATGTTGAAACACGCCTTTTCTACTATTGAGCTATAAGGTTGAACCACCCAAACTACTTCCGGTGCAATTTTCAGATTATAATACTACTCTGTAGAATCTAGAACCGCCCGCAAAGCACCATACATGTGGTATAGTGCCCTGCTTCTTATCATTCTTCGTTTTTTGTTTGGTTAGTTTCTTTTGGGCACGAAGGAAAAAGTAAAAAAGGAAAACAAAAAAAAAAAGAGCAAATATAGAGCATGGGAGTTATAGTGCTTAAGATTGTATACGGGTACTCGAATCTCAGTACGAGGAGCAGTGATGCTTGTGAGGGCATGAGGCTTGTCTGTGGCGAAAACCCAAAGCCTGTGGACACCATCGATGAAGCTATAACGATCGCTTACGAGCAAGTCATAGGGTTTTAGAATGAGGAAGCTTGAGCTGTTGAGAGGAAGAGAGACAAACCCGTCCGTCGGATCGGTGGGCCCCCAACCCATGGCTCTGTGGGTGCAAAATTGTAGTAGAACTGAGAAGTGGAGAGCGAAGAGAGAACTAGAATAACTCATCTTCATCTTCTTCTTCCTCAAGAAGAGTGATAGAAGAGTTGGATGTTATTGGTGTTGGATTCGTTAGAGAGCTTTATGCATTTATAATAGATGCAGGGTAAGTAATTAGCGGGAAATGAGAAGTGCAGTTTTTTGCTACGCTCCGTTCACATGTGTCAATTTGGCACACATGTAAGGGATCCAAGCCACTCATCATGCGGCACTAAGCTTTGTTGACAGCTAGTGTTGGGTGGAAATGGGGACCTCATAGTCCACACACCGCCGATTGAACATGGATCTTGCTCAACTTCTTTCATCAGTCTATTTCTCTTGCATGCAAGTAGCCCACAGATTCGAATTTTTATTTTTATTTTCTTTCTTTCTTTCTTTCTTGGCCAAGGGATCGACATGGAGAGGACCGTCTGATGAACCACTTGAATCTCACACATGCACATGGGCCTGGCACGTACAACAAAACACATACCTGTGGTTACCGAGCTGAAATTGACGCCTGTGGGAGTGTGACCTGGTTATCTACATCAAGCGGGACATCGTGAGGTTAGAAAGTGTCTTTTCCTCTTACTCTTTTGTATGGTGCATGTTTGGTGCTCCCTTGGTACACCATACTAAGGACTATTTGTTAACACTAAATTTTTGTACTTAACGATTGAATTTGAAAATTGTTTGTTTCATGTTTAATGGTGTTTGTTAACGCATAAGAAAGAAAGTGCTCCACCATTCTATGTTGAAAATTTTCCTTGATAAAAGTCCTTGCGTTGAAAATTTTCCAGCTTAAAGGGGAATGAAGAATGCTCTACGTGATTATTATTTTTTTAATACAAAATTGTCCTTTAGGAGAGAGATTTTCTCCTTGCGCGCATTCCAACTTTTAACATGAGGCACTTCTCTGAGCCCACCATGATATATGTGTTTCATCCATTTTTAAAGATCATTTAAGGGCTTGATACCAAAAATGAGAGGAATATAAATCTCAGGTGGACCACACCACAGGAAAACAATAGTGATTGCATATCCACCATTAAAATTCTCCTAAAGCCTAATGTACTGTTTATTTGACATCCAATCTATTGATTAGGTCATATAGACCCAGATTAATGGAAAAAAACAAAAAACAAAGATTGGCTTGATCCAAAACTTTTATGGCCACCAAAAAGTTTTTAATGTTTGACGTTCATTCAACATTGTTTTCTTGAAATGCGGTCCACCTGAGATTGGGATATACCTCATTTTTGTTCTCATACCATAAAATGATCTAGAAACATAGATATACGGCATGGATGAAACACATACTTCATGGTGGGGCCGACATAACACCGACCACAGATGGGATGCTCACAGGTTTCTACACAAGGACTCTGTGTGAGGTAACTTAGATGTTTGTGAGAAATCCAACCCCTTTATCCAATTTTTAATCTCATTTTATGACATGAGACTAAAAATGAGGAGGATCCAAAACTAAAGTGGGCCGCACGAGAGGAAACAATGGAGATTTAGTGACCCCTGTCGAAACATTTATATGGCCATAAAAGTTTTGTAACAGTCTAATATTTTGGTGTTTTCACTTTATCTAAGTGAAAATGACCTTATAAGTGGTTTAGATGGCATATAAATAGCAAGGTGGAGCCTAGGAAGGTTTCAACGATAGGCATTCCTTTCCCCACTATTTCATCGCATGTGGCCCACTTGAGTTTTGGATTCTCCTCATTTTTTATAGCATGTATTAAAATGATGTCAAAAAACAGATGGACGTATTTGATTTCTCATAAACATCGCAGTAGACTCCACCCAGAATCCTTGCATAGGAACTTCATACAAAAGGCTTCCACATGAAATCCGCGTCCTAGGGTGAGTAGCGAGACCCCCTACAAACTGACACCACCAAGTTATGTGGGCCTGTTCAGGGACAAATATTGCATATCAGACCCAGTTGCTGCATAGAATTACAAGCATGATACCGCTTAATGGCCTGATTTATTCATGTTTGTGATGCAGGGCATATTCACGAGCTTGGACTGGAAAAGGGTATTAAAAGCATGGATTTAACAGTTTGAAGTCACCAAGGCAAGCGATGGACCCTAGGAGTCCAAGATCGATAAATTTGCACGCCAAGGATCCAAGAAAATCGAGGAATTTAAGCTCAAGTGGCATGAAAAGTGCCCAGAATGCAAGATCACGGGGTTCCTGTCATCCGATTGACTCAAAACTTCATACGTAGCCTGAGGACCATAAATGAACTGTACACGTAAAATTTTAACTCCTGAATCACTATAAAAGTGGCCCAACGAATAGATCAGCCCATTTAATCATTATGTGGGGCCCGCCTGATATCTGGATATGCTTCAAAATTGTTCTAGACAGCTTAAATGAGGCAAGAAAATGGATGGACGGCACAGATTTCTCTCGAATATCACGATGGATCCTTATGTACATTGCATGTACATAGGACACATGTGCATGAGAAGTGCACCGGACGGAGACTCCGGTCCAAGGGTGGACCACACCTAATCCACTCCCGAAGGACGCCGACTGCCTACTGACACTTTCACCGGGTGATCACTGTGGGCCCCACTCGCTCCTCAGTTCGAAGATCCAAACCGTCCACTCGTCTTAGGAGATGGCCAAGAACAACGCCTAGGTGGCCTTTTTCCACCATGCAAGCAGCTTCACGATCCCAGCCGGTCAAACGCAAGATGAACGGTGTAACACCAAGTTTTGTGGGCCGCAACGAAATCAAACTGTTCTCGTCCGTCCCCAACGGTTTTTCGACGTGATTCGAATGGACGGAGTGGATTTTCGACTCGGCCTCAATAAATGGGCCACCGCATGAACAGAGTCGACTTGCGACGACTCTGTTCGCAACTTGAAGCTGCGGTCGTCTCTGGTGGGCCACCATCATCGAACCTAACGTTGATCCAAACCATTCGGATGGAGCAGGAGCGGAAACCGACCGTGCAGGGGAGTTTTCTCGACGAAATCCGCGGTAAACATCACCGAACACGTCTTTCTTCCGGCTGCGAAATCTTTGCTGCGTAGCCTCTTTCTGCGTAAACAGGGAGTCCGGCTCCTTTGCAAACTGGTTGCGGAAGGACTGTTTATGCAAGCTATTCCTGGTGGGACTCCACAGCACCAGAGGAGGGCTTTCCATCTTTAAAAAGGAGGAGACGTGCGGGAGAGATTTCATGGAATTTTCAGGAGCTTGAACGTGGAAGCAGAGAGTACAAGTGCTCGGTTTTGGTTTGTGCTCGGTGGGAGGATTGGAAGCATTGGCTGCTGGAGAGAAACAGTGGGATTGGCAGTGTGTGGAGGTGGCGGTCTTGGCTCTGAAGAAAGAGGATTGGCAGCGTGAGGAGCTTGGCTGCTGCTGCACGTCAGGGAGAGTGAAAGAGAGACGGAGAGGAGCTGAGGAGGCAACGAGGACTTGAGCCTGGTTTTCTTCTTTCTCCTTTATATCTCTTTTATTTCGTAAGGTTAGCCGCATCATGACGGGCTAAACCTCTTAGCTAGGGCTAAGAGGTGAAGCTTGTAGTGAGATGGGGGATTTTATTCATTGCCTTTAATTTGATTTCAATTCATGAACTGAATTTGATTTAGTTGATTATTAAAGGAATATTTTTTTAGTCTTTTATGGTCTGTTGTGACTGAAATTACAATGGGTTTGCAATGGCTTTGAATATTTTCTTCCCCTTTTTATGTTTATGAAGTCAGGAAGCCCTGTTGTTCATCATTGCTCCATGGGCATGGTAGGATGACAGTACCTTTTCTGATCCTCATGCATTGTTGATTGGTTGGTAATTAGTTTAATCCTGTTGTTTGCTTTGTCTCCTGGGCATGGTTAGATGATGGAATCCATTCTAATTCATATACCCTTCACCTCTTGAAAACTATATCAAAGGAAGTCTATTTAAATTCCATGATTTCTGAAGCAGGCATAATTTCTCCCTGATCTCTACAAGTGGATCCTCTGAATCCCTAGTTTCCCTTCCTTGAATTGTTTAAAGTTTTAGATAATCATTCCACAATTATTCCTTAAATTCTATTTGGTTTAGATTACATCTTAGTCTAGTTCTAGTTCTACTTGGTTTCAGATAACGTACAGGTATCAGTCCCTGTGGATTCGACCCCGGTCTTACCGAGTTTATTACTACATCACAACCCTGCACTTGGGATGTGAACAAGTTTTTAGCGCCGTTGCCGGGGACTGACGGTTACGTTTTTCTGAAATTAATTAGTTTTAGAATTAGGTTAGGATTAGGATTTTACTAACTTTAGGTTAAAGGTTTTTATTTTATTTTATTTTTAGAAGCTAACCTGTTTTCCTGTTTTGTAGGATCCTGAAATAACTTCTAAATTGGTAATCCCTTTCTAAAGTCTCTACTTTTTTTGTTTTTAGAATTAAGGTTTAAATCTTAGAAATTTTCTAATTCTGGTATCCTCTCATCTGTAAGAAATAGAAACTAGGTTATTTCTTAATTAACTTTCTACTTTTATTTTTAGTAACTTTCTAATCTTAGAATTTAATTTGTTTCCTAATTTATTTTTAGAATTTTTGTTAAGAAACTAACCTTCCCATTTTGTAGGCCTTTAAGATAGAAATCTCTAATTCGGTACACTCCTTCTCTACTTTCTATTTTTCAGTTCTCTTTCTAGTATAGGACTTTCCTAGTTTATTTTAGAAGTTTCCACTTTCTTTTTAGAAATTAGTTTACTACTACCTTTATTTTAAAGGATTGTTCCTCTTCTTTTAGAATCTAACTTATTTTAATTTACTTTATTTTGTAGGTTTTAACTTAGGACTCCAATTTGGTAAGTTCTTTCCAACTCTCTCTTTCTTTCTAGATTTTCTTTTCCTTTCTTAGGATTAGGTTTTTAATTGAGGGCTGCAAGTGTTTTCATGCCCAAGTGGGCCCGGGCTAACTATCCATCTTCACGGGCTCCGAAGGAGGATTGGTTGAGGGGTTGACTATCCATCGCAGGACTAGACACCGCTCGAAATCCCCTGAGTTAACTGAGGTTATGGCTGAAGACCAACCTCCTCTACTTCCACCCAGGGTGGAGGATACCCAAGATGAGAATGAGGTGCAACAGGCACCCCCGCCTCGTACTCTACGAGATTATCTACAACCGGCGGGAGTGAGTACACCCTCATGCATGATTTTTCCTGAAAACACAGGACAAATGGACATCAAGCCAGGAGTTATCCAACTCCTTCCCAAATTCTATGAACTTGAATCAGAAAGTCCATATTTACATTTGAAAGAGTTCGATGAGATTATAGCTACATTATGTTTTCCTAATGTATCTGAGGATACAATTAGGCTGAAACTCTTTCCTTTTTCCTTAAAAGAGAAAGCTAAGACGTGGTTACATTCACTGCGTCCTAGATCCATTGGCACATGGAACGACATGCAGAGGGGATTCATAAAAAAATTCTTCCCACATCATAAAACGATTACCCTCAGAAAAGCAATCATGAACTTTGCCCAAAAGGAAGATGAAACATTCTTCCAATGTTGGGAAAGGTTCAAAGATTTGGTCAGTTCATGCACACAACACGGATTTGAAACGTGGCGCATTACAAATTTTTTCTATGATGGACTGACATCTTCCATGCGCTAAATGGTCGAGACAATGTGTAATGGAGAGTTCATCAACAAAGATGTTGACGAGGTATGGGATTACCTCGATAGTCTCGCTGAAAAAACACAATCATGGAATTATTACCCAATGGCGAACACCACGTCTAGGCCGACTCAATTAAAGGAGAAAGGTGGATTATATCTCTTGAAAGAAGAGGATGATCTCAAGTGTAAAGTGACTACGTTCATAAGGAAAGTTGAGGCCATAGAGGGAAAGAAGGATAAGGTCAATGAAATTGTTTGCGGCATCTGTGATTGCAACATTCACACAACTGAAAACTGTCCTACAATACCTGCCTTTCGAGGAGTATTGAATGAACAAGCCAATGCCGTAAATAACTATCAAAGACCTTTTACTGGACCTAACTCCAATACACACAATCCTGGCTGGAAAAATCATCCAAACTTTAGTTAGAGGAATGGACAAACGGCTACCCCTCCAGGTTTCTTCAATCAAAATCCAAATCAAGTGAAACCTCAAGAGGAACCGGTTCAAAATTTCATACAAGAGCTCGGCTCGACCAATCCAGGAATTCTGATTTTATGCAAAAGATAGATTCTCGTATGACGGTTATAGAAAAGGGGATGCTTCCTGCACAACCTCTCCCCAATCCTAAACCGCAGTACGAGAATAATGATCCCAGCTCTTTAAATCAGATGGGGCATGCTAAATCCATCACCACTCTTAGGAGTGGGAAGATCATTGATAAAACCCTTCCGGTTAGGCCCGAAAAGCCTCAAGAACCAGAAGAGGACAACAATGATGGATCCAGTGATGCCCCACAAAAAGTAGAACCAGAACTTCTAGAGAAGCCAGTTGCTCCATTCCCCCAACGGTTGGTTTCACCAAAACCTCTCTCTAACTCTCAGGATATCCTAGAGGTGTTGAAACAGGTGAAAGTCAACATTCCTCTACTTGATGTCGTTAAACAGATACCTTCATATGCCAAATTCCTGAAAGACTTATGCACGACCAAAAGATGAAAAATTATTCAAAAGAAAATCTTCTTGACCGAGAAAGTGAGTACCATCCTGAAGCAAGATGTGCGACAGAAATTCAAGGATCCCGGTAGCCCAACCATATCATGTGTAATCGGGAACCATCGAATTGATCATGCACTTCTTGACTTAGGAGCGAGCGTCAATTTGATTCCCTACTCGGTATACAAACAGTTAGGTTTGGGTGAATTAAAACCCACCCTAACCACACTACAACTTGCTGATCGCTCTGTTCGTGTACCAAGAGGGATAATTGAGGATGTGTTAGTCCAAGTCGAAAGATTTTACTACCCTGTAGATTTTATCATCCTGGACACCGAACCCATCAATAACATGAGCACTCAGATTCCCGTCATTCTTGGTCGCCCATTCCTTGCCACATCAAATGCAATTATCAATTACAGGAATGGTATCATGACTATGTCTTTTGGAAATTTGACATTGGAGTCGAACATTTTTTTCAATAACGGCAGCAACTCAGAGGATGATGACGATTTCCACGACATTAACATGATTGACTCTTTCGTGGAAGATACGACACCGCTGACTTTATCCTCCGACAATCTGGAGACGTGCCTGGCCCACTCCCATGATTTTGATGATGACATGATTAGGGAGACGTGTGCCTTGCTTGATACTGCACCGGTACTTGAAGTTAACCGGTGGAGGCCACAATTTGAAGAATTGCCATAAACCGATGTAGTGCCTCTACCGTCTAACCTCAAGCCGCCGAAGCTTGACCTAAAACCGTTGCCCTCTGATTTGAAATATGCCTATTTAGGTCAAGATGAGACATACCCGGTGGTGATCTCTGCCCACCTGGAGAAAGAACAGGAGAGTATGCTTATATCTACTCTCATTGAGCATAAAGGAGCCCTGGGATGGACGATAGCGGACCTCAAGGGAATCGATCCCTCGATTTGTACTCACCGCATATATCTTGAGGATAATGCAAAAACCGCTTGGCAACCACAACGTAGACTAAATCCAAATATGAAGGAAGTGGTTAAGGTCGAGGTTCTTAAACTATTGGATGTGGGTATTATATACCCTATATCTGATAGTCAATGGGTGAGTCCAACTCAAGTGGTCCCTAAGAAGTCTGGAATCACCATCGTAGCCAATGCTAATAATGAACTTGTGCCAACTAGAGTCACTACTGGTTGGAGAATGTGCATTGACTGCAGGAAGTTGAATACCGTCACGAGGAAAGACCACTTTCCTTTACCATTCATTGATCAGATCCTGTAAAGGTTAGCTGGTCATTCCTATTACAGTTTTCTTGACGGGTATTCGGGCTACAACCAGATAGAGATAGCTCCTGAAGACCAGGAAAAGACCACATTTACATATCCCTACGGCACCTTTGCTTACCGAAGGATGCAATTCGGACTATGTAATGCCCCTGCCACCTTTCAGCGATGTATGCTTAGTATCTTTTCTGATATGGTGGGGCAATACCTAGAGGTCTTCATGGACGACTTCTCTATTTACGGTCCATCTTTCAGCAAGTGCTTGGAAAGTCTTAAATGTGTGCTGAAAAGATGTGAAGAAAAGAACTTGGTACTTAATTGGGAGAAGTGCCATTTCATGGTTCAGAAGGGAATAGTCCTTGGGCATATCATCTCGTCCAAGGGAATCGAGGTAGATAAGGCAAAAATCGATCTTATCTCTAACCTACCCCCACCCAAGAACATCAGAGACGTGCGATCCTTCTTAGGACACGCAGGATTTTACAGGCGATTCATAAAGGACTTTAGTCTCCTCTCTCGTCCTTTATGCATCTTCTTCAAAAGGATGCTCCGTGCGAGTAGATAAGCAATGCCGGGAAGCTTTCACCAAGCTTAAGGGCACGTTAACCACCGCACCTATCATGCGGCCACCCGACCGAGCCTTCCTTTTGAGCTTATGTGCGACGCTTCTGATTATGCTCTTGGAGCGGTCCTAGGCTAGAGAAAAGATAAGCGGCCCTACGTCATTCATTACGCAAGTAGAACTTTAAATTCTGCCCAGGTGAACTACTCGACTACGGAAAAGGAACTCTTAGCTGTAATGTTCGCCTTGGACAAATTTAGGTCCTATTTGATCGGATCCAAGATCATTATCTACACAGATCATGTGGCACTTAAGTATCTTCTTTCTAAGAATGATTCTAAGCCCCGTTTGATACGATGGATCCTTCTACTCCAAGAATTTGATTTGGAAATTAAAGATAAAAAGGGAGTAGAGAACGTAGTGGCCGATCACCTTTCTCGCCTTAATACATCTGATTCCCTTGAGGCGACTCATATCAATGACATGTTCCCTGATGAACAACTGTTCCGAGTCTCCCATTCACCTTGGTTCGCTGATATTGCTAATTATCTTGCTACAGGTGCCATACCGACACAGTGGACTGCGCAAGATAAGAAGAAATTCTTCACCGAAGTGCGCAGCTTTTTCTGGGATGATCCTTATTTAAATATTGCCCAGACCAAATCCTAAGGAGATGTGTACCAGACGATGAGCATCAAAGTGTCATCTCCTTCTGTCACTCACAGGCCTGTGGTGGTCACTTTTCTGCTAAAAAGACCACGGCCAAGATTCTGCAGTGTGGCTTTTACTGGCCCACTATGTTTAGGGACACTCATGAGTTTTGCAAAGCTTGTGAGCGTTGTCAGAAATTGGGAGCATTGTCCCGTCGAAATATGATGCCTTTGAATCCCATCCTTATCATTGAAGCATTTGATTGCTGGGGCATCGATTTCATGGGACCATTCCCCCAATCGTTTGGGAATCTGTATATTTTGCTCGCCGTGGATTATGTCACTAAATGGGTCGAAGCGATTCCGTGTCGAAAGAATGACCATCGCACGGTCATTAAATTCCTAAAAGAAAACATTCTTTCTCGATTCGGAACGCCTCGAGCCATCATTAGTGATGGGGGCTCACACTTTTGTAATAAACCATTTGAGAGCTTAATGAAGAAATACGGTATCTCTCATAAGGTGAGCACCCCATACCATCCACAGACAAGTGGGCAAGCCAAGATTTCTAATAGGAAAATTAAACACATCTTGGAGAAGACGGTCAACCCTGATCGTAAGGATTGGTCAATTCGATTGATCGATGCCTTATGGGCATACCGTACTGCCTTTAAAACCCCTATTGGAATGTCTCCCTTTAGACTTGTCTATGGGAAAGCTTGTCACTTGCCTGTGGAGCTGGAACATAAAGCGTACTGGGCGATCAAAAATCTAAATTTCAACCTAGATAACGCTGGCTCGCTACGCAAACTTCAATTGAATGAACTTGAAGAAATCCGGAATGATGCGTACGATAATTCAAGAATTTACAAGGACAAGATGAAAGCATTTCATGACCAACACATTTTTTGAAAATCATTCATGCCTGGTCAGAAGGTCCTTTTGTACAATTCTCGATTACATCTCTTTCCGGGTAAGCTTCGATCTCGTTGGACCGGCCCTTACATTGTTGTCACTGTTTTTCCGTATGGGGCCGTTGAGATAAGAGATCCTGACAATGGCAAGGAGTTTAAAGTCAATGGACATCGATTGAAACCATTTGTCGAGAAATTTGATTCAGAGGACATGTCCATGCCTCTGACTGATCCTGTTTACCAGGATTGATCTCCTAGTCTGATGGAGGTATAGGTAGGTTTCCTATTTTCTTATGACTAGGGTAGTTGCTTTATTTGTCTGGCTGAAGACAGTAAACTTAGCGCTCCTGGGAGGTAGCCCAGCTCTTCATTTCATTTTGTTTATATCATTAGTTAGTTCAATGTTTGTGGGTAACATTACTTCAAACCCTCACGAGACTACAACTCGTCCACTAGGGGCAACCTAGGGGTTTAAAGGCTTGTTGCATACGCTAAATGCAATCGAGAGCACCTACGAAAGTGGTATAGGTAGGATTTCATTTTTATTATTTTTATTTTATTTTTGTTGGTTTCTCTCTTATGCTGACCCGCTCTTACGTAGATATCTTTGGAAAACCTCTTAATTCTTTCGTCCAGGTACTATCTTTCCATTACTCCTATTTTTTCGTTGTCTCATGTGCATTGCATGTTTATTTCTTTTTAAATTGAGGACAATGTAGATTTTTGGTTGGGGGTGGGAGATTAGGTCTCCTAATCAGCGTTTTCTTGGTCTTGAGCAGAAGTTGTGAAAATTTTTAAATTTTTCTAGAATTTCGTATGAATTCGAAGCGATTTTGATGGCCATCTTGAATTTAGAATTACAAGATAAGTGAAGTTGGTAATTTATGACTCTTAGATTCAGTCATCTATTATATTAGATTTCACAGTTAAGTTTGAAGTGTTAATCTATAATTAAAAGTTTTAAACATTGATTGAGTTATGATTTCACATGTCACATCTCGCTTTCACATTAAGATTTCAGTTTGATATTAAAGGGTTAACTTGGTAATCACTGAGCATGTAAGGAACCAGCTTGAAAAATTTGCCCGTCATGATCAATTGAAAAAAAAAAAAAAAAGAAGAAAAAAAAAAAAAAAGAGACACCTTTGGAAAAGGTTAGGCGAATAATCTTCACCATAGGTTTGCTCCCTATAGGTGCGGATTCGATTCTCCTCTCCCTCGATGAAAAAAATCAAAAGTGGGAAGAATAAAAAAAAAGAATTGTAAGGCAAATTCTGGTTTAGGTTTTGAGTGTCCTAAATGCTGTTTTGATTATCAATGTTCTCATAGAAATAAGCCGAGATTTCATTATACACTCATGATACTCATTGTTCAGAATTGTTCTAATTCCTGGAATAATACTTTGAACTTGATTATGAAGTTTACCGTGCGCCTGAGTCTAGGAGAAAGTAATACCCAACATTCATGAATCTGAGCATTCTCATATCTGGATTATTCTGCAAAAATCACTCGAATTCATTTTTTATAGAAATTGTTCTGTAATTCTCAACTTACTTTTCGCATATTTTGCTCGGGACTAGCAAAATGCTGGTTGGGGGTTGTGTTCAGGGTCAAATATTGCATATCAGACCCAGTTGCTGCATAGAATTACAAGCATGATACCGCTTAATGGCCTGATTTATTCATGTTTGTGATGAAGGGCGTATTCACGAGCTTGGACTGGAAAAGGGTACTAAAGGCATGGATTTAACAGTCTGAAATCACCAAGGCAAGCGACGGACCCTAGGAGACCAAGATCGACAGATTTGCACGCCAAGGATCCAAGAAAATCGAGGAATTTAAGCTCAAGTGGCCTGAAAAGTGTCCAGAATGCAAGATCATAGGGTTCCCACCATCTGATCAGTTCGAAACTTCATACGTAGCCTGAGGACCATAAATGAACCGTACACGTAAAATTTCAGCTCCTGAATCACTGTGAAAGTGGCCCAACGAACAGATCAGCCCCTTTAATCATTATGTGGGGCCCGCCTGATATCTGGATATGCTTCAAAATTGTTCTAGACAGCTTAAATGAGGCAAGAAAATGGATGGACGGCACAGATTTCTCTCGAATATCACGATGGATCCTTATGTACATTGCATGTACATAGGACACATGTGCATGAGAAGTGCACCGGACGGAGACTCCGGTCAAACGAAGGTCTGACCGAAGTTTGTTTTTTGAAAGGAAACAGCGTCCGGCGCTGTTTCGCCGGGCGATCACTGTGGGCCCCACTCGCTCCTCAGTTCGAAGATCCAAACCGTCCACTCGTCGTAGGAGATGGCCAAGAACAACGCCTAGGTGGCCTTTTTCCACCATGCAAGCAGCTTCACGATCCCAGCCGATCAAACGCAAGATGAACGGTGTAACGCCAAGTTTTGTGGGCCGCAACGAAATCAAATTGTTCTCGTCCGTCCCCAACGGTTTTTCGACGTGATTCGAATGGACGGAGTGGATTTTCGACTCGGCCTCAATAAATGGGCCACCGCATGAACAGAGTCGACTTGCGGCGACTCTGTTCGCAACTTGAAGCTGCGGTCGTCTCTGGTGGGCCACCATCATCGAACCTCACATTGATCCAAGCCATTCGGATGGAGCAGGAGCGGAAACCGACCTTGCAGGGGAGTTTTCTCGACGAAATCCGCGGTAAACATCACCGAACACGTCTTTCTTCCGGCTATGAAATCTTTGCTGTGTAGGCTCTTTCTGCGTAAACAGGGAGTCCGGCTCTGTTGCAAACTGGCTGCGGAAGGACTGCTTATGCAAGCTATTCCTGGTGGGACTCCACAGCACCAGAGGAGGGCTTTCCATCTTTAAAAAGGAGGAGACGTGCGGGAGAGATTTCCTGGAATTTTCAGGAGCTTGAACGTGGAAGCAGAGAGTACAAGTGCTCGGTTTTGGTTTGTGCTCGGTGGGAGGATTGGAAGCATCGGTTGCTGGAGAGAAATAGTGGGATTGGTAGTGTGTGGAGGTGGCGGTCTTGGCTCTGAAGAAAGAGGATTGGCAGCGTGAGGAGCTTGGCTGCTGCTGCACGTTAGGGAGAGTGAAAGAGAGACGGAGAGGAGCTGAGGAGGCAGCGAGGACTTGAGCCTGGTTTTCTTCTTTCTCCTTTATATCTCTTTTATTTCGCAAGGTTAGCCGCATCATGACGGGCTAAACCTCTTAGCTAGGGCTAAGAGGTGAAGCCTGTAGCGAGATGGGAGATTTTACTGTGTGCCTTTAATTCATAAACTGAATTTGATTTAGTTGATTATTAAAGGAATATTTTTTAGTCTTTTATGGTCTGTTGTGACTGAAATTACAATGGGTTTGCAATAGCTTTGAATATTTTATTCCCCTTTTTATGTTTATGAAGTCAGGAAGCCCTGTTGTTCATCATTGCTCCATGGGCATGATAGGATGACAGTACCCTTTCTGATCCTCATGCATTGTTGATTGGTTGGTAATTAGTTTAATCCTATTGTTTGCTTTGTCTCCTGGGCATGGTTAGATGATGGAATCCATTCTAATTCATATACCCTTCACCTCTTGAAAACTATATCAAAGGAAGTCTATTTAAATTCCATGATTTCTGAAGCAGGCATAATTTCTCCCTGATCTCTACAAGTGGATCCTCTGAATCCCTAGTTTCCCTTCCCTGAATTGTTTAAAGTTTTAGATAATCATTCCACAATTATTCCTTAAATTCTATTTGGTTTAGATTACATCTTAGTCTAGTTCTAGTTCTACTTGGTTTCAGATAACGTACAGGTATCAGTCCCTGTGGATTCGACCTCGGTCTTACCGAGTTTATTACTACATCACAACCTTGCACTTGGGGTGTGAACAGGGCCCCATCATGATGTATGTTTTATATCCACGCCGTCCATCCATTTGGAAAGATAATTTTAGGTAATGGTCCAAAGAATGAGTCAAATCCATAGCTCCAGTGGACCTCACTAGAGAAAATAGTGGGGAGAGTGACGCCCACCATTAAAAACGTTAATAGGCCACAAAAGTTTTTGATCACGCTAATATTTGTTTTTTCCATTCTTTCATGTCTGTAGTAACTTGTGAACATGTTGGATTTCAAATAAAAATCATGGAGAGCCTTAGGAAGGTTTCAACGATAGGCATCAATCTCCCCACTATTTTTTTGTGGTGAGGTCATCTACATATTTGGATTTGCCTCATTCTTTAACTCATGCCCTAAAATTATATCTCCCAATAGATGTACAGTGTAGATAAAGCACATACATCATAGTGGGGCCCACATACATCATAGTGTGCCCACAGAACTTGGTGATGTCACTTTGGTAGCAAATCTCGCCGCTGTCACAACAGTTCTATGGGCCTTATTTGAAGGTTTTGTTGTTATTAGTGCTCAAGCCTACACAACACATGGAGACAATCTTCCCACTAAGAGGAATTAAGGGCCTTATGAATAATGATATTTTAGTTTTCTATCAAATATTTTAGTCTATTTGAATTAAATATAATGATTTTACTTTCATTTAAAATAAAATAATTTCTTTATAATGTAAAACATTTCCAAACGGGAGATAGGGGCAAATGTGTCCAATTAACATATTTTAGACATTTCGGATCTTTGTTAACAAACAGGTTGTTTCAAATTCAGTACTTAATTTTCAGACTTCAGCTATAATTATCAAACAAGTTTTTTAACTTTAGATTTTAGATTCAGGCTTCAGATTTCAGATTCAAGCTTTAGATTTTAGATTCGAGCTTTATACTTTAGATTTAACAAATGGGGCCTTACGGGCCTAAGGCCCCTTTTGTTAATATATGAAGTATAAAGCTCGAATCTAAAATCTGAAGCCTGAATCTAAAATTTGAAGTCAAAAAACTTGTTTGTTAATTATGGCTGAAGTCTAAAAATTAAGTACTAAATTTGAAACAACCTGTTTGTTAACAAAAATTTGAAATGTTTGAAATATGTTAATTTGACACATTTGCCCCTATCTCCTGTTTGAAAATGTTTTGCATTATAAAGAAATTATTTTTTATTAAATAAAAATAAAATTATTCTATTTAATTCAAATAAACTAAAGTATTTAATAGAAAATTAAAATATCATTATTCATAAAAAATAGATAAAAAAAAATTAATAATTTGCATGTATAAGTGTGATGGTAATTTCTTCACGCATATTGGACATAATAGTTTGTTCAAAGTTTCCAAATACTCCTTCTACTTCAGGCATATCATTCTCTGATTCAATATTCATCTCCAAAAGAACATTTTCATCATTGTATTATTGGAAGAGTGGATTAGAGATGGATTCTTGCATGCTTTTATTAGCCGTGTTAAGTAGGGAGTCGATTAGGTCAGGCCCGCCTCATGAAGCACGGTGCTGCCCTGATCGTGGAACTCATCTTGATGTATATGTAGTACATCCAAGTCGTTCATCTGTTTTTCCAGGTTGTTATAGTATATGAGATGAGCAATGAATCAGATTCGAATCTCAATAGTACCACACTGTAGGAAAGAGTAGTGATTGACATTAAAAACTTTCTATAACCACAAAAGTTTTCAATAAAGCTAATACTAGTCTTTTATCTTCATCCAAGACTGCGCGAGGGCATGAGGATTGTCTATGGGCCCAAATAAGTTTTTAATGGTAAGCGTTTAATCACTAATATTTCCTGTATTGTGGTCAACCTTTAATTTGGATCTGCTTCATTTTTTGTCTCAGATCCAAAATGATCCGTGTAAATGGGTGGACAACATGGATATATTACACACATAAAAGTGGGCCCCACAGTCAGGGCGACATTGTAGTGGGTGAGGCTGGTGTTGTACCTAACCCACTCCCTGTCAAGTGGGAGCAAATTAGGTGATACCCAGGTAACAGCTTACTTGGTGATGCCCTTATCGTGGGGCCCACCTTGACTATATGTTGTGTATCCATGCCATCCATTTCTAAAACCCATTTTAGGATGTGTTACCAAAACTCAATGAGATCAAAATTTCAAGTGTGTAGACACCTCACCCCAGGTTGATAAGCTGATTGAGTTTGAAGAGATGGATGGACAACCACAACCCGATCCTAAACCTTAGTCCTAAACGACAAAATCCTACGAACCCCAGTCCTGAACCCTAAACTTAGTCCATTTGACCCAGTCAGCCTAACCTTAAATCCTAGGAAACCAAAACCCTAGAACATTAAGTCAACTCAACCGGTCAAGCTACCTAACCCAATAACCCAGTCAACTCACCTAGTCAGGCCCAAAACTAAGCATGAACCCAAGCTCGAAACCAAGCTCAATCGGAGAAATGGCTAAAATATTAAGGCAGCAACCCTCATAGTAGAGCCTCCACACACTTGGAGGATGCTGCCTGCCAAAGTAGGGAGTCCAAGTGGCAACCGACGGTATATATCTATGATGTTGTCGACCACATGGCACTCCCCCTCTTTCGGGCATCATCCCTCAATTATGTGGGTTTCTCCTTTTTCGAACCTTAAGTGTGTAGTTGAGGTGCATTTACTCCCATGCCCATCTCCTTTCCCAAAATTATCCTTTTATGACCTCATCCAATGCATGAGATGATATCATGTGGAAATCTCTAATCCTAGCCATTCAATCACAATTTTCTCTTATTATCATCAAGAATTACAAGAAAACTAGGGTTAGAGACTATATATAGCCCCCTTCCTTTCTCATTTCAAGCATAAGAAATTCAGATGTAGCCTCCCACTACATCTAGTAGATCATGATCCATTCCTCCAACAAGGATAGTGTTTAGAACCCCAAGTGTAGGGGCGCGATGTAATAATAATCTCGGTAAGACTGAGGTCGAATCCACAGGGACTAATCTCGTGTGTATTCTGAAAGAAACTAAAAGTAGAACTAGAGAAAGTTGTAAAACTAATTCTGAAGTGATTGAGAGAGTAATTGTAATTAAAGTGATTAAAACTAATGAATTCAAAGGTGGGAACTAGGGTTTCCAAGGATCCACTTGTAGAGATCAGGGAAATCTATTACTTGATTCAAGTAACACAATTGGAATTAGAGTCATATCCTATCCAATTGGAAGATATAACAATTAAGATCAATCTGAACTTTCCTTGACCTAATTCTAATGGAGGAGAATTGTTAGAGGTATGATTGAAAGAGATTTCATCACCAAACCATGCCCATCAGACGATGGCTAACAACAGGATTTACCAATCCCATAATCTCAAAATCAGGAAAAGAAGATACTCAAAGCTTTTGCAAATCTACTGCGATTTGAGTCATAATAAACTGTTAAGAACGGAAAGTATTCCTTTAAATATCAAATTAGAATCAAAGTAAGTTCAACATAAACATGAATCAAATTAATAGAAATATCCCATCACGCTACAAGCTTCACCCCTTAACACTATTTAAGAGGTTCAACCAACCATAGACATGATTGGAACTAAAACCCTAGAAGAAAAACGTGAAAAACTAAGGAATAAAGGAAGAAAAACCCTTAGCGACGTGTAACGCCCTGGTTTTCAGAACCCGAGTACGAGACTCGTTCTAGAAAACCTGAGGGTTAATAAATCAGAGTACTGGCCGAAATATCAAATCAGAGTGCGATAGCATAAGTAAGCATGGATAAATATCATAAAACCTGAATATTCGGCCGACTCAGATGGGGGGCCGTAGTACTAAATTTTAGGAGTATCAGTGAATCAAATCAAACATATGAAATACTACTACTACTGGTTGAGTTCAAAATATTCCGCTGCTTCTTGCTACGACTCCTCTTTGTAATAACCGTCTTCAGGCTCCACTATCGTGCCCTCAAGGTCAGTGCGGCCATCCTCCCCATCTGCACCTGCATACTCCTTATGATTAGATATTCGATGGATGAGTGACCAGCTCAGTGTGAATTCCCCTCAAGATTACACACTGTCGCCTCAACAAACATAGTTTAAAGAAAAGAGCAATGATACCAACTAAACAAATGAAATGCGATCTTGTCAAAATGCGTGGATGAATGGATGCACACGACCTAGGGATGCTCATCAAGTCGGACTTGGGATCGTCACCCACGCATAAGATCGATCACCTATGTAACATAACTTGTTTAATAGGGTGCGAAGTCATTGTACATATCTCGTACGCTTGTCACTAGCATAGCATAACTCATACAGTATAGTGATCAAGGGCATGTGCTACAACATCAAGAATTAGTAACCCGTTATCGCCGATATACCATGAATGCATGATTAGCCAAACTATTATTATTCCTATTACAATCAGCCAATTTAAGTAACTCAAAGGTCACTACGGGGGGCTCGTCACCCAGCATAGGCCGATAGCTCGGGCATAGTGTCCCATAACCACCATCCCTGGCTCATGAGGTATTCCACCTTGGAGTGTTTGAACGAGACCCCTCCATAATTGGTTGATTTATATACTTGGAGTCAGAGGGTCCCATTCCTCACACCATTAGTCTAGTTGCACCCTAAGTGTGGCTCGCATGCATTAGTGAATAATTTTCATTCATAATACTATGAGTTGAATTCAGTGGGCGACTCAAAGCAATCACTCAATATGTAAAGCATATAAATTAAATGAATATGTCAAGATTTGTGAAGAGATGTTATAAATCAAGCGTGAACTATCAAGTAAGACAAAACTAAGACATCGGAATGTAATAATTCTTACACATGAACAATACCCATGAGTTATCAGTCAATATTTAGTCCTAACATGTGATGTGATCATAGTTTAGCACTAACTTAAGATAGAGTAATAACTATTAGGATAGTAGTCTAATAAACACCATGTTTAACTAATTTAGAGCTGGAAAACTCAAGGGGAATAATCATCACCTTGTAGGGTCGTATAACCGTTCCTGGTCCGCGTCCCCGAGTACACCTTGTGACCCAAATCACGCAGATGATTCCCTGATTTCCAATTTTGATTCAATAGCCTGCATTAGACAAGTATTTTAAAGTACCTAAGTCATTGAAAGTGTGCGGGGTTTGTAGGGCTTATTATGATGGGGTTTTGGGCCTGCATCAAGGTTACCAGGCCCAATAGACTTAAGTTTAACAGATGCCCAAGTCAAGGCTCAAAGTTGCTTATTAGGAGCCGAACTGGGCTTGCTTTGGTCCAGTTATTGGGCCTAGTACAAGCCTGAAGAATCTGGGTTGTTCCTGGCCCAACAGTGTGCTTTAAGGTGAGGTCCACATTATGAGGTGAGGCCCCATTTTCTGAAATGCATGGGGCCCACTGCCATGATGTGGTGTAGCCTGTAAGTGCCATAATTTATTGCCCTTTGTGTTGTCAAATTTGTGGTGCCAAAGACACTATTATGAAGCTTGCATTTGTGAAGAACAATGCTCTACTCAAGATCAACTTAGGTTGACAAGCACTGTTCACAAGTCAAGAATCTCAAAGATGCTTTTAAGTTCTACCTCAAGATCTCAAGAAGCTTTCAAGTTTGAGCTCCATCAAGACTTCAAGCTTCACTACTTTCAAAGGTCACTTATTTACTATGTTCAATGTCCTTACTTCACTCCTGAGGTATGACTGACCTTAGGTTGACCTTTAGAGTAGGTCATTTTGGATACATAATTCATATGTTTTCTATAAGTGAGTTTGATCAGTTCTAAGACTAGTCTTGGACTTTGTTCGACTAGTCCTAACACTGCTTCAACCTGTCTAAGAAATTCATAGGTCAGTCGTAAGTTTGTTACAAAAATTAAAAAATTTCTATTAGGCTTCGACTAGTCTTGGGGACTGTTCGACCAGTTATAGGTACAGTGTCAACTGCATCTTCGACTTGTCGTAGAGCTACGACTCAATGTACAGTGCTAAAATTCGACTTGTTTCGACTAGTCGTGTGAACCTACGACCATTCATAAGAGACCCACAACCAGTTATAGACCACTTATGACCAGTCGTAAAACTGTCAAATCTTATTGCGCCTGAATTTTTCAAATATCTGTTGGTTCTACGATCAGTCGTAGAGGTCCTTAGACCAGTCGAATGTGTGATTTGTTCAGCTATAAATAGAGCACGAATCTCAGAATAAAACAAGAACTTTAGGCTAAATTAATTCGGTCTTCTGAGAGATAAGTCGGTGCTCCATTTAAGCTAAGTGTGCATATTTAATATTCTCTTTCTTTAGCTTTGTTAATTGATTTTGTTTCTTGCATTCCAATCTAATCTGAAAAAGAGAAATTGTTGTTTTCCTTTCTCTGGAATCAAAATCAATTAGAGCTAGCCCTTTTGTTTTAATTTAAAATCTATTAGAACCTAGAACCATTATAAAGTGAGTATTGGACATTGAACTTTGACATTCAAATCTCTACTCCGACTTGGTTCTTCTGGGCTGTTATGACGAAGGAGAAAATCAGGTATTTTACAATTTGTGTAATTTACATTGTTTTGGTTTTATTTGAGGTTAAGCCAGAAAAATCTCAAAGTTGTTGGTTATCTGAGGAGAGCCAGAAAACTCAAAAGTGAGGGTTTTTGAATTGTGTAAGCCCTTTGAAAAAGACACAATTATGAAGGTTTAGGGTGAACCTATGAAAACCTATTTGATAGTGAACGCTAATATCCCCTGTATGAGGATATTAGGAGTGGAGTAAAATTCTATGTGGCTGTTGTTTAACAGTTGGTGAACACACAGGCGAACCATTATAATTCTTTGTGTTGTGGATGTGTGATTTATATTTCCTATCTTTTATTATTCAGAATTGTGGAATGTATGTGTGGATGTGAATGTTGTAAATTTTACATTTCAAGCACAGTGGGGAATGTTGTAATAATTTAGATTTACATTTCAGCATTATAATTTTGCTATCTCTTTATTACGTTGTACTTCTGATTCTCTATTTGTTCTAGAAATAAGGTTGTCCCACCATAAACTTTGGTTTTTGGTGTAAGGTTGTCCTTAGAACAATTTGTGTTTCTATTTCTCTATTTTAGGTTGCTTTTCATTCCTGCTTTGTGATTGGTGTATAGTGCTATCTATTCTCTATTTCATATTCCGCTGTATTTATCTTAAAATTTGGCATAGTCTTATTCACCCCCCCCCCCCCCCCTTCTAGGACATATAGCTTGGCCATTTCACAGCCCACCCTGTTTAATGTGGGGCAACCCACCTTAGGGCTGACGTGCGGCCCACCTGGGATATATACTCAGGTGCAGCCCACCCCTTTGATGTGGTGCAGCCCACTGAGCTACATTCTTAGGTGCGGCACACCAGATTTCCTCACAAGCATTGCCCACCTAGAAACGTGTCGAGCCTGCTGATTTTTGCAGTGGGGCTCACTGAGATTTGTAATGGGGCCCATTGTGTGCTTGGTAAGGTGGGCTGATGATCTGGCCCACCCGCAGTATGTAGGGCCTGGACTTGCACAGGCCCACCGCCTACATGCTGGGAGTGGCCCACCTGCACCATACAAGGTGCGACCCTCTTGTTGAAGGGTGCGGTCCACTAAAATTTAAATGAGGCCTACCCTTTTGGAGCTAGACTCAGCTCATTTTGGAGTCTTTAAGCCTAGTCCTCTGCTCAGCTACACAGTCCAGTCAAGGGACCATTTTCTGCTTGACTAAGGAGCGTTACAACCCCGAACGTGGCCCAACTGGAGCCCTAATTTCCAGTTCGGATCAAGGCCTATTCATAGGTCGTTTCCATCCCACTTTGGGTCCCAGGTGAAGGCCCAAATTCTGCCATAATTTCGGCCCAAATCAAGGCCAGCTTTCAGCGTCTTTACGGTCCATCTGGGAGGTATTTGGACTCAGATTTGGGGCCGGTTGAAGGATGTTTTTCAGCTCCTTTGTGTGGCTTGAAGAAGGCCTGGTTTTAGCTTAAGGTTGAGGCCTATTTATAAATTGGATTGAAGCCTATTTAAAGGCCTACTGCAGCTCTCTTGACGACCTAGTTGGAGCTCAGTTTTTGCTTGCAGCACAGCCTCCAAACGAGGTTGGAACCTTCATGAAAGGAAAAAGAAAATAGGAGAAGTTAGGACATTACCTGGCCGGTCCTGTAAGGTGGCCCACATCTCTTTTCTCTCTTTCTCTCCTTTTCTTTCTCTTTCTCCTCCTCTCTTCCCATACTGTCACTCTTTTCTTTCTTCTTTTTTTTTCCTTTCCTTCTCTGGTGTGAAAGCTGAGGGCAAAAGTGTCTTATTTATAGGCAGGGAGGGAAATTGCCAGCGGTTGAGAAAAAAACTCCATAGCAACGGCTGTGATGGCCATGCATGGGACCAATTTGATCACAAGGATAGATTGTTAGTGCCCTGATTTATCAGAAAAGAAGATTTTTGTGTCTGGTGGGGCTCATCTTATGATCAGACTCAGATGGGTTAACGGGGAAGATGACCCGACCATTAATGGTAGATCACTGTCTAGGGTGTCTCGGTGTGACCTGGTCCGTTTGAGTGGACCTGATGGGGATTCTGATTAGTGTGGGGCCCACTTTTTTTGGGCTGCAAATGTGAGCCTCGGTTCATCTCATGAGAAGATCAGGTTCTTTCTATCTTCTCGTGAGATGAGATATCCTTCCTTCTCATCTCGTACCACCTCACAAGGAGGGGTTAGGATCATCCCACATGGCCCCAGGGATGGCCAAGGGTGTGCTAGCATCCCCATTCCTAAAATGGAAATACCTCCTTTTTGCCTTTCCATCTTGTCCGACCGTTTTTGGTTGTAAGAGGGCTCTCTCTTAGCTGGCGAGTGGATGTCGATAATCGCCTGGATAAACTGACATTCACTTGCCCATCAAGCCACCTGATGGTCCTTCATCTAAGGATCTTAGCCGAACGTGAAGAAATGGACGGTTTCGTCCCTACTCCTCCATTTCTTTGCATGGGTCCGAATTCCTATACAATTTTGTTTGGACGTATCCCATGCAAGATGGACGATTTTGATCATCTAGAGAGTGGCCAGGGTGGCCCACTTTGGGGCTTGAAATCTTTCAGTTAAAAATTTTTTAAAACGGCGAGAGAATTCTGCCATTTTGTAAGGGAGCTCGGTCAAAGCTGGTTTGACCAGCTTGATGCGAACAGTGTACCTCATGCATGAGTACTCTGGGTGCACTTCCACCTTATGTAGGGTCTACTGTGAGGTTTGTGATAAATCCATTCCGTCTAATCATCTTGGGGGCCCCACTTAGAGGTCCTGGCCCAGTTTGGGGCAAGGCTGGGGCCTAAGTAGGCCATATCACACCCTTCAGGGCTTATTCGGCCGATACATCTCGATCTAATGATCGGATTGGTCTAAGACTTCACTTTGACGGCTAAATGGGAAATTGAGAGGCTTCGAGTGCCTGGTTGGCCACTAATTAATTCTCAAGTACTGATAGCAAATGTGTTGTGCCAATATTCTTTGATCAGGTGGTCTATAATGGTTTTAACTTAAAGTGTTCAGTTAAGCTTACCCTCCCGACTGATGTAGGGTTCCTTTCAGCTCCTAGAGACTTTGATAGATGGCCTCAATGTTGACTGGAAGTCCCATCCAGCACATGTTGAGGTCAGTTATTTAGTAAATCGATCCTGGTTTTCATTGATGTAGGTCTAAGAGGTAACACCCATGAACCAGAGGTACGGGGTGTTACATGACGACTCTCCACCCTTGTGCTTTGCTCCTCCAAACCCTAGATGATGCTTAGGGACATCTTAAGGACTCCTATTTATAGTTTTGTAGCACCTCCTTTCTCACCGACTTGAAAAAAATCTATAAAGCGCCTCAAATCTATGTAGTTTCGATGCTAATGAAGTGTCTTCGATATGTCCTTCAATATGTCCTTTGATACTATCGAACAGTCTTTGATATATCGAAGATCGATCTAGAAATGTCCAATGAGTTTGGCCTGAAATCCTGAATTTATTGATTCTATCAAAGTGTGTTCGATATGTCCTTCGATACTATCGAACAGTCTTCAATATGTTCTTCGATATGTCCTTCAATATTATCTAATTGTCTTCCATATATTGTGTAAGACCCATATCCTAAACTGTACTATTCCGTAAGCTTTTGTGGTCCTCCCGGTCGAATTCTGGCAACCCTCGACATGTATCAGACATTTGCACGTAATCCTAAGCCGAGTCCTGCATGCCGAGGTCGGCTCGACCCGAAACTTGTACCTTTGCGACTGCGTCGTCACCATGGTTCTAACGTTGTGACTCGCGCACCGATTCGATACCAGAGCCTGAAGATATGGGTCTACGTTCATTCTGAAGAAACAGCGCGCGTTGTGAATTTTGAGGGAATCTCTACAACATGTCACATCCATCAAGTCAAATACATTACCCATACCCCATGTCACCTCACCCTATCTTAAGTACAAATGACCACTCTCTCTTTTTCCATAAGTCAAACTCTCTCTCTCCCTACCCATCAGTCTTTTACCAAAATTCAAACAAGCCCATACCATCCATATCCTTTTCTTACAACACCCATTCCACCCACCCATTTTCATCCCATCACTCTCTCTCTCTTCATCTCATTCCATTCCAAGCTTCCATGAGAGGAAATCTTTAAGGAGAGAAGAATGCAAGAGAGGACCCATTTTCCTAACCCCTCATCCAACCATCCAACCCTTCAAAATTTATCTCTCTCTTAAAGAAGAAGCTTAGGAGCCAAGGAGTCTAAGGAGCTAAAGAAGGAGGCCATAGGTGGGTGATCTACCGTCGATTTGCATTCGAGGGCCCACTTGTAAGTGGGACCTATTTTGATGTATGAGAGGCCCATAGTGGCGGGGGCCCTCCATCACCGTTTTTTCTCTCTCTCTCTATCTCTCCTCTCTCTCCCTCTCTCTATCCATTTGGATGATGTGGGCCCCACTAATTTGTGTTTTATCCACACCGTCTATCATGATCGGTGGGACTCCACCATGGAGTGCATCTGCATCCTGGCTGTCCAGGGCCTGGACACGCCCAAGTCCATGGCTTAACTGGCAGACTGAGTGGAGATACCTCGGTCCAACACTTGGAGGTCTTGGTATCGATCCCTGGTGGCGGTGGCTAATATGAAGTGTGTACTGACATGGGTGTATACTAACGAGCTAACCCTTCACCCTCTCCGTCTCTCTCTCACACACACACGTGTGTGTGTGTATATATATAATATTATATAATATAATGTATATTATAATATAAATATTACGTGGGACCCACCTTTAATTTGTACAATCTACACCGTCCAAATGTATTTGGACGGTGGATCTGCTATATATACATATGTATATAATATATTATATTATGTTTAAGTATATAATATATATTATGGTGGGCTACTCCCATGTGGGACCCACGTTGAAGTGGATTTCATCCACTTAATGCGTGCGCGTCTTGTCCAGCCGTCCATCTGGACGCTGGACATTGCAGCCCTATAAAAGAAAACGATATAATAATAATAAATAAATAAATAATACATATATAATATAATGCATATAGTATTACATTGCTGTGGACCCCACGTGGCAATCATCCACGTTAAAGTGGAATGGCTGGACGGTAGCTGGACGTCCACACACCAGCTATATAGCTAATGTATTGACGTCAGCAAGTAGGTGGGGCCCACCCCTTAGTGATGTATTCCATCACCGTCCACACCACAGGACGGTGGGGCCCCACACGTATGCTGCTGCACGTGCAGCAACAACTGCATGCCCCACAGTGATGTATTTACTGTATCCATGCAGTCTATCTATTCCCTTGCGTGGGACCTGCTGATATATGCGTTACATCTAAATCGTCCAACCATTGGCAAGACTGTCTCAAGGCTTGAGACTAAAAATAGGACAGATCCAATTATCCAATGGACCACACTACAGAAAGTAGTGGGTCTGAACACGAGGACTGTGTTATATCAACCGTCCACCTAGCTAGCGTTCTGGCCATGTACGTGGGTCCCCACCCTGATGCATGAGTTGTATCCCTACTGTCCATCCATTATAAGGGACTGCATCATGGATGTGCTGCATCTAGCCGTCCATCCATATGGCTGGCTCATCTCAAGATCGGAAATGAGACAGATCCAATTATCATGTGGACCACATGGTAGAAAACTTTGGTGTTGAACATCTACCACTGGAACCCCTTTGGGTTACAAAAGTTTTGAATCAATATAATGTTTATTTATCTTTCCCACCATTGCTATTTGTGGTATGGTCCAGATGATCTTTTGATCTAATTCATTGTTTTGGATAATGCTCTAAAATGATCTCTATAGTTGGATGAATAGCGCGGCCCGAGTAATGCGGCCCACTTGTTGTATTTCAGAGGCCCACCTCGAAGTATTTGAGGCCCATGAGTAAGGCCCATTGTGATGCATTTGAGGGCCAAGTGATGGGGCTCATTGTGATGTAATTGTAGCCCATGTTTAAGGCTCATTGGTGCGGCCCATGTAATGTGACCGACTTATGTATACGAGGCCCATCGGTGCGGCCCATTGGCACGACCTATTGATGCAGCCCACTAGACGTATTTGAGGCCCATGTGCAGGGCCCACCTCTTATGTATTTATGGCCCATTTAGCAAGGCCCATTGTAATGTAATTCTGACCCATATACCGTGGCCCATTGTGATATGTTTCCAGCCCATACGATTAGGCCCATTGTGATGTATTGAGGCCCATAGGTCATGGACCATTGAGATGTATTAATGGCCCATGTGCAGGGCCCACCTGTTATGTATTTAAAACCTGTGCGATGAGGCTCATTGTGATGTATTCCCAACCCATAAGATATGGCCCATTGTGATGTATATAGGTCCAGGTATGTGGCTCGTTGAAATGTATTTGTGGCTACTTGGCGAGGCCCGATGAAGTGTATATGTGGCCCTTGAGTGAGGCCCATTGTGATATATATCAAGCCTTTATGCGAGGACATGTGCCCACTATATGTTTGGCTTTGGCTGTGTGTGGGCCACTCCTTGAGGGCAATGTTGGTTAAATGTCCACATTGATGGGCAATGATGGTTGGATGTCCACATTGTGACCTTCCCTTAGCCCTTATTAGGCCCATTCTCATCGATGCCGATTATCGATCGAGGCCAATTACCGATTCTGATTTGTCGTGGCCGATTGCCGATTATCGATCGAGGCCGATTACCGATTCTGATTTGTCGTGACCGATTGCCGATTATCGATCGAGGCTGATTATCGATTCTGATTTGTTGTGGTCTTTTGCCGATTATCGATCAAGGCCGATTATCAATTCTAATTTGTCATGGTCGTTTGTCGATTATCAATCGAGGCCGATTACCGATTCTGATTTGTCGTGGCCGATTGCGGATTATCGATCGAGGCCGATTACCAATTCTGATTTGTCGTGGCCGATTGCCGATTATCGAACGAGGCCGATTATCGATTCTGATTTGTCATGGCCGATTGTCGATTAACGATTGAGGCTGATTATTGATTGAGGCCGATTATCGATTCTGATTTATCGTGGTCGATTACCGATTTTGATTTGTCGTAGCCGATTGCCAATTATCGATCGAGGACGATTACCGATCCTGATTTGTCGTGGTTAATTACCGATTTTCGGTCGTAGCTGATTATCGATCGAGGCCGATTATCGTAGCCGATTGCCGATTTCGATTATCGTGGCCGATTGTCGATTTCGATTGTCGGGGCCCAATGTAATGTATATGCAGCTCGTATTTGAGGCCCGCTGTAACGCATTTTCAGCTTGTGTTTAAGGCCCAATGTGTGATGTATATGAGGCCTATGTGATGAGGCCCATTGTGATGCATTAAGGGCTAGGCGATGGAGCTCATTGTGATGTATGTTAGGCACATGTGAAAGACCCATCGTAATGTGTATTAAGCTCTTGAGTGGGGCCCATGGTGTCGTATATTTGGCCCTCGTGTGAGGCCATGGGTCCACTATATATTAGGCTCTATGTGGGCCATTCCCTGGGGACAATGCTGGTTAAATGTCCACATTGTCGAGGCTGATTGTTGATGTCAGTTATTGATACTGATTATGAGTATGTGACAGCATAGCATCATGATACATGCCCATACGCATCATCTGCATATTTGTTATGAGATGTGGTTGATCATTGCATATGTCATTGGGCAGGTTGTTGTGAGACTCCCTAATAGGCAGAGGTTATCTCACATGAGCGTACGGTATGCGCAGGATTGATGCATGACTGGATTGTATGACTCATGCATCTTGCATTATGATTACTGTACGCCCGAGCGACATCAGGGCCATAGCCTCCACAAGCATATCGTGGATGGCTAGATGGGACACCGAAAATGTTGGTTCTAGTATACGGGCGCCATAGATGTCCCTGGGTGAAAATCCTTAAACCTCCGTGGCCAAGAGATGCCCCAATGTCGAGACGGAGTGGATACATGAATGCCCAAGTGCCGAATACCAAGAGGCTACGTCTCCCACTGTGTCATGGTCGGTTGGGAGGGGGTGTGGCCTTACCCGCCCGAGCATAGGGAGCATTACTAGGCTGAGTTTGACCATCTCGTGAATGGGTCCACTATCGACGTGCCGGATAGGTATTAGCAGACTATTGGCCAGGCGGATAGTGAGGTTTCTTATGCTCACTTGGACTGTGCGGCTAGGAGAGCAGCAATGCCATTTGGAGTGTACTAAACCCAAGTGATGATCCCAGAGAGGAACCGTACTGATATGTGGACTTATTAAGTAGGAGTCACATACTCGTACATTTATTTCATTCACTATCCACTTAGGTTGGTGGTGCGTAACTAATTGTTATGTACCTTCGCATGGCCAGGATTTCGGTTGGGCGCACGACTAACCTAAGATCCGGAGTATACCACATTGAGTATGACTATCTAAATTTAGGTATGAGACTGGTTTGGATAGAAGTCCTTTGTGATAGACCTTGTAGCCTGCGATACTACGTACTATCATCCCGACGTCACACTCCAGCATAGTCATTCCATTCGCACCATATATTGTATTACATCCGTGGCATATGAAATTTTGGATTAACATGTTTCTGCATTTATGTGGTCTAGGTGTGACTAACGCTATTCGTGAACTCATCAGGAATTGTATATTGTATCGCATCCTCAACATCTGATATTTAGCTCTTAATGACTCCTTATTTGCACAACTATCCTATATTGCGTATTCTGATATTGATTAACTCATGGACTTGTCCGTATTTTCGCTTACTTTGTTATCATATGATTTATGATCTTGTCAGTATTTCTGTTTACTCTGATAATTCTTACTCTTGTCAGTATTTCTACTTACTCTGATAATTCATGATCTTGTCCGATATTGTACGATTTATGGATTACCAGTATTTCCGATACTGTATGATGATGGCATTGTATTAAATACTTAGCACTTATCTTATGCACACACTTACCCCACCCTCTAAGCTTTCTATAAGCTTATGCACGATAGATGCATGCGGGAGATGTTAAGTTGCAGCATTGTTAAGCTTAGAGCGTGCAGCGGTCTTCTGGAGCTTGATTTTCAATTTATGTATTTTTCTTTCAGTATTGTACTCAAATGATTATATTAGTGGCTATGTGTTGTTGATGTTGCCTTTGTGAATTGGGTGATCTTGTGGTTATGCTTATTATGAGTTAAATATAAAAAAAATCCTCTTTGTAGGATCCCAGGATCGGAATCTGATGTATGGACACTAGGAGCTGAGAATAGGGTACTACGGAGGCTGTCGGCACCGGATTCGGCGATTGGAATTCCTGTGAATCCAATTTCCGGGTTTGAGCCGTGACAAATTGAAGGCTATTCTTATAGTTTTCCAAAATTAGACTTTTCTGGCTGCAAAATCTGTTTTCAAGACAATTTTCAGGATTCTTTTTCTTCACTTTAAATCTTCGATTCTCTTCTTTCATCACTTGGTTTCCTTGGATCTTTAGCATGTGAATTCTTTAATCTTAGTCTTCTAAGATCCATCCCTTGCCTTGGTGATTCTTGAGCATTAAATCTATGTTTTTAGCATCCTTTTCAATCCAAGCTCTTAAATTCACCTTGTAACATAAACATGAGAAAAATAAAACATTAAGCATTATCATGTTCATAAAATCAAGATATAAATGGGGGATAATATGCAATATTTGACCCTCAACACAATCCCCAACCAGCCTTTTTCTATTCCGAAGCAAAGTATACGAAAAATGAACTTTAATGGGCAATGTTCAAACCTTTTTCAGAAAACAATCTTTTGTGTAATCAAGTATAAATGAGTAGACTCAAGATGAGAAAGTGAGATTTTGAAAACCTAGACCCGAATCACATAAGCCATCAATCAGATAAGTTCTTTATCCATTAAGTCAGAGGATAGTTTGCATAACAAGTTTTTCAATGTGCTAGTGAAAATCAACTTACTTCTCATAAAAAATACTATCTTTTCATAATGTTAACCATGCTCATCATTTCAAGATTGGTTGAAAACTTAGTACTGATTCCGAACTTATCCCCTTCTCCTTCTTTTTCCAGTTTTTAATTTTATATTAATGGTCATTTATATCCATTTAGTCTTTTCAACCTTTTCACTTTTATTTCAGATTTGTTTTAATTATTTTTCAAACTTTTTTCAATCTTTTCACCATACATGACCCCTTTTGTTGATCTTCTATTTTTTAACTGGTTCTTTCCTTCTTTTAAGGTGGATAAAATTCTCCAGACTCAGTTCTCAATATCTTTCAATGATCATCATGCTAACAATCAGAAAATCTAGTACTATTCACAGAAAGCAAATTGAACGTGTCTTGTGATTTAGATGAACATGATATTCAAACTTCCTCTTAATCAATTGAGCGCAAGTACTTAGGTGATAAATTACTTAGATGATCAAACTCCAGCAATTCAAAATTTTATCTCTATCTTATCATCATACTCAAAACATTCTTAAATACACAAGTTATCGCTTTCCAAATAGATAAACGTTGAACGGAATGGATGATTTTAATGGTGGATATCCAATCACTATTGTTCTCATGTGGTGTGGACCACCTGAGATTTATATCCCTCTAATTTTTTGCATAAAATTATAAAATGATCTTTAAAAATAGATGAACGGAATGGATGAAACACATACATCATGGTAGGGCCCACAGAGCACCTTCCATGGTCTCGCCTAAAAATGGGCGCGCGCCCAAAACAGCGCGCGCCCAAGAGCCCTTTATTTTCCGTCTCATCTCTCTCTCTCTCTCTCTCTCTCTCTCTCTCTCTCTCTCTCTCCGTTCCCTAAACCCTCCCTCTCCCGATCTCTGCCTCATCTTGCGCAATCTCCTCCCTCTCTCTCTCCAATGCATCTCTGCCGTCTCTCTCTCCGTTCCTTAAACCCTCCCTCTCATCCGATCTCTGCCCCATCTTTTGCAATCTCCTCCCTCTCTCTCTCCAATGCATCTCCGCCGTCTCTTCTATCTCCCTCATGTCATCATTTTTCTTGGACCTCCATTGCAGCAGCCGTGAAGCACCGAAGGAATCCGAGGCTCCTCTCCATAGGTATGATATCTTCTTCTAGTTTTCTTTTGTAATTTTTTTAATACAATTTTTGAACTCGAATCAGCACAGATCTGTCATTCGCACATGTTTGATGTCTTGAAATCGAAGGAATCTGCTGCTCCTCCCTGCAGTTTCGATCTCTTCCTCTCTGTTGCTCTCTCCTATGACCTCATTTTCTTTGTTTTTTGTTGAGATTAGGGTTATATTTCTCTCTCTCTGTTTCACTCTCTCAGATTTTGTTCTGCCATTCGGATTTTTAGCCCTTTTTAGATTTTTGGTGCATAGACCATAATATCATCATTTTATTAGGTCACTAAACAATGGTACACTTGTAAAAACTAAAAAGTCCCTTGTATAATATCTCTTATAATTCATGCATGCTAATTGTTTGATGAAATGGCTCAATAAGGAATGTTTTGTGTGGATATAGCTTAGCAGAGGGTTGTTTTGCTTTGATTATGTGGGTTGGAGCTTGTGTTGTAGCAGTAAGAGGTGGGCTGTCATTGGCATTTGTAGATGCATGTTCACAGCATTCCTACTGTTAGATTCTCCTACCAGGGCATTTTGCAAGAGACTGTCCAAATGTGCCTGTCTTACCCGCTTTTGACACCAAGCTCTACGACAACTGCTACAAGCTGGGCCACATTGCTGCTGATTGTACCAATCAGAAGGCATGCAACAACTGCCACCAGACTAGTCCAGCTGAGATTTGATTATGCAAATCTGTTTATATATAAAAAAAAATTATGCATGTGTCACCTATAGTGAAAAGTATGTAGGAACCAATCAGATCAAGATCCTCTGTTTCATACTGTTTGGTGTTTGCGGCTTTAGGATCTTGGTTGGATCTTCATGAGGGGATCATCAAAATTTTCATGAGGCAGATTCTGGTGACAGTCATTGCAGAAGGATATCTGTTGGAATTAGATAAACTCTCATAAAGTCACAGGTTGTTTTCTTCTTTCAAGTAATGTATCAGGGTCCGTTGAATGGTGTCTGAGGGTACGTGGTAGATGTTCACTTTTGGTCAAGGTGATTGACAGTCATCCCTATAAGCATTCTAGAACTGTGTCAAATTAAATGTTGTGGAATAGTTATGGACATTTATGGGCATGTTGGTAAAATTTGAGTGACATCAAGTGGTACAACATAATTTTCTCTTGAAAAAGGGAACTCCTAGTTGGTAGAATAGAAATACTCTAGCTACCAGAAAGGCTACATGCCAACTTATCTTTGCTTTCTGGTTTTGTAACTGATGTAAATGCTTGTTGATACTTTTTGAATTGCAGTATGTCTATGGTTTCTGGACAATATATATTGATTGGGTGACTGTGTTGTTGTTCTGCTTATATATTTCTTATCCAGAGCTTATAACACAACCCAAATGGGAGGTTTGTTGTGGTTTGTGGGGATGGAGAATACATTTTATATACACAGCTTTGGCCTAGAGAAATAGATCCTTTGGTTCAACATTGAAATTTGTTTGGTCATCAGATGGAGAATATCCAGTTAGGGAAAGTATATCAAGGATTAAGATTTTTGAGATCACATATAACAATGGTGAAGGCTGTTGCTGTTCTTAATAGCAAGGAGGGAGTTAGTGGCACTGTGTACTTCACTTAAGAAGGACATGTCCCAACTACAGTGACTAGAAGCCTCTATGGTCTTAAACCTGGGCTCCATGGCTTCCATGTCCATGCTCTTGGTGACACAACAAATGGCTGTTTGTCCATAATCTTTTACATTTAGTCTCTATATTATTTTTTTTTCTTTTTGTTGATTGCCCTATTGATGATCGATTGCAATTAATATATAGCCAATGGTCCTGTGTGCAATGGGAAGAAGTCTGATGTTATTTTTTAATGGAGAAGAGCAGTAATATTGGTCTTCATTTTTTTTTTAATTGGTAAAATTTACATGCATTTTGAGGTTTTAGGAGTTTAAACTGACACCCTTTTGTTTTCTTTTATATTGATTCTTAGGGATGGATTTACCATTACAGCTAGAGGAAACCAAAATTTATATCGTCTTTATTGAAAAGAGGGAAAGGAATTTCATTTTAGGTTTATATATATATATATATATATATATATATATATATATATATATATATATATATATATATATATATATATATATATATATTTCTTTAAGTGGAACTTTTGATAGGGTGATACTAAAGGACCTACCAAGGCTGGCGATGGATTTGGCAAAAAGGATGTGGTTGCAGTGCCTATTATTATTATTTATTTATTGTGATGTTCACATCACATGGTTATAGTAGATTTGAGTGTTATTTGCATGAGCTTGTCATAATGTCTTTTGATTGTTTCGGTGGTAAATGAATTTGCTAGATTACTCATCAGGGTTCTTTTACTCAAGGAATGAGCTATATGCATTCTCAGGTAAAGATTTCTTCTCAATATCACTTGCTTACTGAAAATATAAATCTTGAAATTTGATATTGTATATACTATTCAGTGGCATTTTTGTATGAATGCAAAACTTTTTTCTTCAAAGGGCATAAAGACTTCATTTTGTAGGAAGCCAAATCCTTGGAGAAAGATTCATTTTGTCACATTTGGGCATGGGAAATGTGATGTTGTTGAATCTATAAAATTTGTTTGGATACTGGGAAAGAATTGAAAGGAATTCTATGGTGTGGGTACCTATTTATATAAAAAAAAATTTCAAAGAAGTGATAGTTGGGAAGGAATACAGTTGCTTGGAATTTCTAATTGAACTTGTGGCTAGGAATTTTTTTTTAAAAAAAAATGCAAAATGCTGGAATTTCTAACTAGAAATCGTTTCTAGGCTTTCCCAATCCCAATCACAGGAATTTACCCCTACTTAGATTCTATTTTGAGGTGGGTACTTTTCCAAGGAGCCAAATGACCCCTTACGATCTTTGATTTTTTTTTATTTTTTTTTTTAACACATGCATTCACTGTCACTACTCAGTATTTATTTGTTATGGAAATATATCAGAGATAAATAATAACTCCTGACATGTAGATGTAGCATTGGTGATACATAGGAGAATGGGAAGAATGTATGAGACTACTTGTTACTATGTGGCATCTCTGGAGAAAAGTTCCTTCCTTTTTTTGTAAGCTTCTATAAAGAGAAACTTCGTAGAAGTATACATAAAAATGGAGCTTATTCCCCAGGGTGGGCAGGGAGAGGGGTTATCTATTCCAATTCACATACTTCTAGAGGAACATTAAAACAAGCAAAACTTACTTGTGCATGTCTATCCAGCTTATTCCAGGTCTCATTGTAGATATACATAAATGTATTCTCAAATCCTTAAAGCTAGACTTACACCTAATCCTAATCTCAACTCCTAAACCTAAACCTAAACCAAAACCAAAACTTATAACCACTTAACTTAAACCTACACCTTAACCCAAACATATAACCCGAATCCGAACCTGAACCTGAATTCCTAAACCTAAACCTAAACCTATAACCTAACCTAAGCCTAAACCTATAACCTTAACCTTAACCTATAACCTAAACCTAAACCTATAACCTATAACCTAACCTAAACCTAAACCTAAACCTATAACCTAAACCTATTATCAAATCCCTAAACCTATAACCTAAACCTAAACCTAAACCTAGAACCTAAAACCTAAACCCAAACCTAAACCCGATCCCGATCCTGAACCCAAACCCAATTTCCTAAACCTAACCTTAACCTATTCTCAATTCCCTAAAGCTCTAGCTTATAACCTAAACCTAAACCTTAACTTAAACCTAAACCTAAACCTATAACCTACAACATTAACATAAACTTATAACATACAACATTAACCTAAACCTATACTTATAACCTAAACCTATTCTCAAATCCCAAAACCTATAACCTAAACCTAAACCTTAACCTATAACCTAAACCTAAACCTTACCTATAACCTAAACCTTAACCTATAACGTATAACCTAAAACCTAAACCTATAACCAATCACTATTGTTTTCCTGGGGGTGAATTGTAAAAGAAGTCGGCCCTCTTTTCTTGAGAAATGATATTTAGGCCCCTTTTATATATATATATATAAAAAAAACTTTTCAATCCTTTGAGGATATATAAGAGTAGCAAAAGTGAACGGAAAAAGGGGTATTTCCAAACAAGAACTCCAAAAATGAAATCCATGTTTCAATAGTACTTAGGAAATCATTGTTAGATATATTTTGACGACTAATTCCCATTTGTTTAAAGCTCTATAAATTTATTTTATCCTTTTTTTTAAAGGTAAATTCATTTTTTTTATTCCTTATATTGTTTCCCAGTTATATTTGTGTTAGTTTCAGAGTACAGGTAGCGATAGAAAGTGTTGGTCGATTGTGGCTTATAGACAAAGGGATGAGTAACCAATAATACAAATATGGGATGCCTTCCTCAGGTATCCAGATGTTTTTAGATATAATTATGTTGTTTTTAAATATATTAGCTCGAAATTGATGGAGCAGACCCGGATGTGCGTCGGAGCTATCCGGATGTTGAGCGGGGGTCCCTGGAAGGTGGGAACCGCTGTTATGACCATGATGAAGCTGTCCATTTCCTATGGACAGCATTGGAGTAGCCTGACCATTTGGACAGGCCATGTTTATGTATTAACTCGAAATTGATGGAGCAGACCCGGATGTGCGTCGGAGCTATCCGGATGTTGAGCGGTGGTCCCTGGAAGGTGGGAACCGTTGTTATGACCATGATGAAGCTGTCCATTTCCTATGGACAGCATTGGAGGGGCCTGGCCATTTGGACATGCCGTGTTTATATATTTGATCGAAATTAAAGGAGCAAACCCGGATGTGCGTCGGAGCTATTCGGAAGAGCGGGGTTCCCTGGAAAGAGGGAACCACTATTATGACCATGATGAAGCTGTCCATTTTTTATGGACAGCATTGGAAGGGCCTGGCATTTGCGTCGGATGGCCGTGTTTATATCTGTATTTGCAGGGACCATACCCTTAACCTAAACCAAAACATATGACCTAAAACCTTAACCTATAACCTAAACCTCAACCTTAACCTAAACCTAAACCTTAACCTAAAACCTAAACCTAAACCTAAAACCTAAATGTATTCTCAAATCCCTAAACCTAAACCTACACTTAATCCTAATCTTAACTCCCTAACCTAAACCTATACTTAAATTTGAAAACCCAAACATAAACCCAATCCCGAACTCGAACCTAAACCTTAACCTTAACCTTAACCTATTCTCAATTCCCTAAACCTATATCTTATAACCTAAACCTAAACTAAACCTAAACCTTAACCTATGCCTATAACCTAAACCTAAACTTAAACCTTAACTTAAACCTATAACCTAAACCTAAATCAAAACATATAACCAAAACTAAAACCAAAACCAAAACCTATATCCTAAACCCGAACGCATTCTCAAATCCTATAACCCATAATCTAAACCTAAACCAAAACCTATAACCTAAACCAAAGCCAAAACCTATAGCCTAAACCCGAACCCATTCTCAAATCCAAAAACCTATAACCTAAACCGTTAACTTATAACCTAAATCAAAACCTATAACCTAAATCAAACCTAAACCTAAAACCAAAACCTAAAACCTAAACCTATAATCTATAACCTAAATCAAAACATATAATCAAAACCAAATCCCAAAACCCAAAACTAAACCTAAACCTAAACCTAAAACCTAAATGTATTCTCAAATCATTAAACCTAAACCTACATCTAATCCTAATCTCAACTCCCTAACCTAAACCTAAACTTAAACTTGAAAATCTAAACCTAAACCCGATCCCGAACCCGAACCCGATTTCCTAAACTTAAACCTTAACCTTTTCTCAATTCCCTAACGTATATCTTATAACCTAAACCTAAGCCTAAACCTAAACCTTAACCTAAACCTAAACCTAAACCTAAACCTGTAACCTATAACCTAAACCTAAACCTAAACCTAAACCTGTAACCTATAACCTAAACCTAAACCTAAACCTGTAACCTATAACCTAAACCTAAACCTAAAACCTAAATGTATTCTGAAATCCCTAAACCTAAACCTACACCTAATCCTAATCTTAACTCCCTAACCTAAACCTAAACCTAAACTTGAAAACCAAAACCTAAACCCGATCCTGAACCCCAACCCGATTTCCTAAACCTAAACCTTAACCTATTCTCAATTCCCTAAACCTATAGCTTATAACCTAAACCTAAACCTGTAACCTACACCTAAAACCTAAATGTATTCTTAAATCCCTAAACCTAAACCTACACCTAATCCTAATCTCAACTCCCTAACCTAAACCTAAACCCGATCCCGAACCTGAACCCGATTTTCTAAACCTAAACCTTAACCTATTCTCAATTCCCTAAACCGAAACCTAAACCTATACCTTAACCTAAACCTAAACCTAAACCTATAACATATAACTTAAACATAAACCTAAAACTTAAATGTATTCTCAAATCCCTAAACCTAAACCTACACATAATCCTAATCTCAACTCCCTAACTTAAACCTAAACCTAAACTTGAAACCCCAAACCTAAACCCGATCCCGAACCCAAATTCGGTTTCTTAAACCTAAACCTAAATGTATTCTCAAATCCCTAAACCTAAACCAACACCTAATCCTAATCTTAACTCCCTAACCTAAACCTAAAGTTAAACTTGAAAACCCAAACTAAAACCCGATCCCGAACCCGAACCCAATTTCCTAATCCTAAACCTTAACCTATTCTCAATTCCCTAAACCTATAGCTTATAACCTAAACCTAAACCTAAACCTATAACCTATAACCTATAACCTAAACCTAAACCTAAACCTAAACCTGTAACCTATAATCTAAACCTAAACCTAACACCTAAATGTATTCTCAAATCCCTAAACCTAAACCTACACCTAATCCTAATCTCAACTCCCTAGCCTAAACCTAAACTTGAAAACCCAAACCTAAACCCGATCTCGAACCCGAACCTGATTTCCTAAACCTAAACCTTAACCTATTCTCAATTCCCTAAACCTATAAGCTTATAACCTATACCTAAACCTAAACCTAAACCTATAACATATAACCTAAACCTAAACCTAAAACCTAATATATTCTCAAATCCCTAAATCTAAACCTACACCTAATCCTAATCTCAACTCCCTAACCTAAACCTAAACCTAAACTTGAAAATCCAAACCTAAACCTGATCCCGAACCTGAACCCGATTTCCTAAACCTAAACCTTAACCTATTCTCAATTCCCTAAACCTATAGCTTATAACCTAAATCTAAACCTAAACCTAAACTTAAACTTTAACCTAAACCAATAACCTATAACCTAAACCTAAACCTAAACCTAAAACCTAAATGTATTATCAAATCCCTAAACCTAAACCTACACCTAATACTAATCTTAAATCCTTAATCTAAACCTAAACTTAAACTTGAAAACCCAAACCTAAACCCGATCCCGAACCCGTATCCAATTTCCTAAACCTAAACATTAACATATTCTCAATTTCCTAAACCTATAGCTTATGACCTAAACCTAAAGCTTAACCTAAACCTAAACCTAAACCTATAACCTAAACCTAAACCTAAAACCTAAATGTATTCTTAAATTCCTAAACCTAAACCTACACTTAATCCTAATCTTAACTCCCTAACCTAAACCTATACCTAAACTTGAAAACCCAAACATAAACCCAATCCCGAACCCGAACCTAAACCTTAACCTTAACATATTTTCAATTCCCTAAACCTATACCTTATAACCTAAACCTAAACCTAAACCTAAACCTTAACCTATACTTATAACCTTAACCTAAACCTAAACCTAAACCTTAACCTAAACCTATAACCTTAACCTAAAACCTAAACCTATAACCTAAACCTAAATCAAAACATATAACCAAAACCTAAACCAAAACCAAAACCTATATCCTAAACCCGAACGCATTCTCAAATCATATAACCCATAATCTAAACCTAAACCTAAACCTAAACCTAAACCTATAACCTATAACCTAAACCAAAGCCAAAACCTATAGCCTAAACCCGAACCCATTCTCAAATCCAAAAACCTATAACCTAAACCGTTAACTTATAACCTAAATCAAAACCTATAACCTAAACCAAACCTAAACCTAAAACCAAAACCTAAAACCTAAACCTATAATCTGTAACCTAAACCAAAACATATAATCAAAACTAAATTCCAAAACCCAAACCTAAACTTAAACCTAAACCTAAAACCTAAAACCTGAACCTAAACCTATAACCTAAACTCAAATTGCTAAAACTAAACCTAATCCAATAACCTAAACTCAAATCCCTAAACCTTAACTTATAACCTAACCTAAACATATACTGATAACCTAAAACTATTCTCAAATCCCAAAACCTATAACCTAAACCTAACCTTTCCCTAAACCTATAACCTAAACTCAATTCCCTAAACCTAAACCTAGACCTAAACCTAAACCTATATCCTAAACTCATATCCCTAAACCTTAACCTATAACCTAACCTAAACCTATACTTATAACCTAAAACTATTCCCAAATCCCAAAACCTATAACCTAAATGTAAGCTTTCCCTAAACCTATAAGCTAAACTCAATTCCCTAAAGCTAAACCTACACCTAATCCTAATCTCAACTCCCTAACCTAAACCTAAACTTGAAAACTCAAACTTAAACCCAATCCCGAACCTAAACCCGATTTCCTAAACTTAAACCACAACCCATTCTCAAATCCAAAAACCTATAACCTAAACCTAAACCAAAACCAAAACCTATAACCTAAACCCGAACCCATTCTCAAATCCCAAAACATATAACCTAAACATAAAGCTTAACCTAAACCTATAACCTATAACCAAAACCTATAACCTAAACTCGAACCCATTCTCAAATCCCAAAACCTATAACCTAAACCTTAACCTAAACCTAAACCTATAACCTATAACATAAATCAAAACCTAAACTTAAACCTAAAACCTATAACCTAAATCAAAATCTATTACCTTTCCCTAAACCTTAAACTAAACCTAAAACCTATAACCTAAATCAAAACCAAAACCAAACCTAAACCTAAACCTATAACCTATAACCTAAACCTAAACCTAAAACCTAATGTATTCTCAAATCCCTAAACCTAAACCTACACCTAATTCTAATATCAACTCTCTAACCTAAACTTAAACCTAAACTTGAAAACCCAAACCTAAACCCGATCTTGAACCTGAACCCGATTTCCTAAACCTAAACCTTAACCTATGACCTAACCTAAACCTATACTTATAACCTAAACCTATTCTCAAATCCCAAAACCTATAACTATAACCTAAACCTTAACCAAAAACCTATAACCTAACCTAAACCTAAACATATAACCTAAACCTAAACCTATAACCTTAACCTTAACATATAACTTTAACCAAAACATATAACCTAAACCTATTCTCAAATCCCGAATCCGATTTCCTAAACCTAAATCTTAACCTATTCTCAATTCGCTAAACCTATAGCTTATAACCTAAACCGAAACCTAAACCTATACCTTAACCTAAACCTATAACCTATAACCTAAACATAAACCTAAAACCTAAATGTATTCTCAAATTCCTAAACGTAAACCTACACCTAATCCTAATCTCAACTCCCTAACTTAAACCTAAACCTAAACCTAAACTTGAAAACCCAAACCTAAACCTGATCCTGAACCCGAACCCGATTTCCTAAACCTAAACCTCAACCTATTCTCAATTCCCTAAACCTTAACCTATAACCTAACCTAAACCTAAACCTAAACCTATAACCTAAGTGTATTCTCAAATCCTTAAACCTAAAGCTACACCTAATCCTAATCTCAACTCCTTAACCTAAACCTAAACCCGATCCCGAACCCGATCTCGATTTCCTAAACCTAAAACATTAACCTATTCTCAATTCCCTAAACCTATATCTTATAACCTAAACCATAACCTAAACCTAAACCTAAACTTATAACCTATAACCTTAACCTAAACATAAACTTAAACCTATAACCTATAACCTAAACCTAAACCCAGAACCTAAATGTATTCTCAAATCCCTAAACCTAAAGCTACACCTAATCCTAATATAACCTAAACCTAAACCTAAACCTAAACCATAACCTAAACCTAAACCTAAACCTATAACCTATAACCTTAACCTAAACCTAAACTTAAACCTATAACCTATAACCTAAACCTAACATAAACCTTAACCTATTACCTGCACTTATAACATAAACCTATTACCTAAACATAAGCCTAAAACCTAAACCTAAACCTAAAATCGAAATGTATTCTCAAATCCTTGAACTTAAACCTACACCTAATCCTAATCTCAACTCTCTAACCTAAACTTAAACCTAAACTTGATAACCCAAACCTAAACCTGATCCCGAACTTGGACCCAATTTCCTAAACGTAAACCTTAACCTTAACCTATTCTCAATTCCCTAAAGCTATAATCTATAATTAAAACCTAAACCTTAACTTAAACCTATAACCTAAGCCTAAACCTAAATCTAAACCTAAACCAAAACCTATAACCTAAACCTTAACCTATAACCTATAACCTAAACTTATAACCTAAAACCTAAACCTAAACCTAAAACCTAAACCTAAACCTATTTTAATGATCAGTTTTATTTTTAAAAAGTGCCCACTTTTTTGGAAGAAGTTTATGCAATTTTTCATGATGCTGAATTATATTGTTTTGTTGGTTTAATATTTTTTTTTTTCAGGTGAAAGACAAAAAGAAAATTGTTGCTGATTTTTTTTCTTTTTTTATTTATGATGTTAAACTTATATGTATTTATGTGTGGATGAATGTAATGTAGATAAGATTGCTTGTGTTTGGATGGATGTAGTTTATGTTTGGATGAATGTAGTTTGTGTTGGATTTACGTAGTTTGGGTTGTTTAGATGGATGTGAATGTGAATATGATGAAATATATTATATAACAGGTGTATATTAGGAAGAATACGATGAAATATATTGTAACAGGTGTATATTGACCCTGATAAAAAGGACGGTCCATGACAGTCCTTTTTAAGGACGGTCTATGGCCGTCCTTTAGAGGCCCATACGAGACGGTCCATGACAGTCCTTTTTAAGGACGGTCCATGACCGTCCTTTGAAGGCTTATCAAAGACGGTCTACGACAGTCCTTTTTAAGGATTGTCCATGACCGTCCTTTTAAAGGCCCATAAGTGACGGTCTAGGACCGTCCTTTTAAAGGACGGTCGATGGCCGTCCTTTAAAGGCTTATAAGGGACGGTCCGAGACCGTCTTTTTAAAGGACGGTCCATGACCGTTTTTTTTTTGTCAATAAAAATGACGGTTTTCGACCGTCCTTTAAGTAATACGACACGTCAAAATTTGACGGCCCTTGCGACGGTCCATGACCGTCCTTTTTAATCATTTGAGACAGTTTTGGACCGTCCTTTTTTTGCAGTTTTGGCATAGTGAACCTCAATTAACTCTGAGGATATTGAGTGGTGTCTAATCCGGTGATGGATAGATAACCCCTTAACTAATCCTCCTTCACTCAAAAGACTTCGAGTGTTGTCACGGACCCACTTGGGCATGAAACACTCTCAGCCTTCAATTTCAGATTCTAACCTAAACCAAAAAGAAAGAATGAAAATAGAAATCTACAATTAGAAAGAGAGAGAATTTGAAAGAAGTTACCAAATTGGAGGTTCCTAATTTAAGATCCTACAAAACAAAGGAAAAGAAATTAGTTTCTAAAAATAGAAATCCTAGATTTAGAAAGTTTCTAAAAATAAAAAACAAACCCTAACCTAGAAATAGAAAGAAAGAAAAATTAGAAAGAGATAACCAAATTAGAAGTTTCCAAAAACAAAAAAGGAAAGTTTTTGAACTTAGAATTAAAAAGCTAAGTTAATTTCTAAAATAATTCAAAAAAACCCTAATCCTAAAAATAAAAAATAAAAAAACCCTAATCTTAACCTAATCCCAAAACTAGTCAATCTCGGAAAAATGCAACCATTAATCGCCGGCAACGGCGCCAAAAACTTGTTCACAACCACAAGTGTAGGGTCGCGATGTAGTAATAATCAGTAAGACCGAGGTCGAATCCAAAGGGACTAATCTCGTGTGTATTCCAAAAGAAACTAGAAGTAAAACTAGAGAAAGATGTAAAACTAGTTCTGAAGTGATTGAGAGAGTAATTGTGATTAAAGTGATTAAAATTAATGAATTTAAAAGTGGGAACTAGGGTTTTCAAGGATCCACTTGTAGAGATCAGAGAAATCTATTACTTAATTCAAGTAACACAATTGGAATTAGAGTCCTATCATATCCAATTGGAAGATATAGCAATTAAGATCAATCTGAACTTTCCTTGACCTAATTCTCAATGGAGGAGAATTGTGATGAATGGAAGAGATTCCATTACCAAACCATGCCCATGAGACGATAGCTAACAACAGGATTTACCAATCCCAGAATCTCAAAATCAGGAAAAGAAGATACTCAAAGCTATTGCAGATCTACTGTATTTTGAGTCACAATAAATCATTAAGAACTGAAAGTATTCCTTTAAATATCAAACTAGAATCAAAGTAAGTTCAAAATAAACATGAATCAAAGTAATAAAAACATCCCACTAGGCTACAAGCTTCACCCCTTAGCCCTTTCTAAGAGATTTAGCCAACCATAATCATGATTGAAACTTAAACCCTGGAAGAAACCATTAAAAACTAAGGAATAAAGGAAGAAAAACCCTTGGCGATGGCTCTCCACCCTTGTGCTTTGCTCCTCCAAACCCTAGATGATGCTTAGGGACGTTTTAGGGACTCCTATTTATAGTTTTGTTGCACCTCCTTTTGCACCGACTTGGAAAAATCTAGAAATCATTTCAAATTTATGCAGTTTTGATGCTATCGAAGTGTCTTTGATATGTCCTTTGATACTTTCGAACAGTCTTTGATATATCGAAGATCGGTCCAGAAATGTCAAGCGAGTTTGGCCTGAAATCGTGAATTTCTCGATTCTATCGAAGTGTGTTCGATATGTTCTATAATATGTCCTTCGATACTATCGAACAATCTTTGATATGTTTTTTGATATGTCCTTCGATATTATCTAACAGTCTTCCATATATCGAAGGCCATTCTGGCCCCGGAATCTATTTCAGGACAATTTTTAGGATTCATTTTCTTAACTTCAAATCTTCAATTCTCTTCCTTCATCACTTGGTTTCCTTGGATCTTTGGCATGTGAATTCTTCAATCTTGGTCTTCTAAGATCCATCCCTTTGCCTTGGTGATTCTTAAGCATTAAATCTATGCTTTTAGCACCCTTTTTAATCCAAGCCCTTAAATTCACCTTGCAACACAAACATGAGTAAAGTAGAACATTAAGCATTATCATGTTGAGAAACCTAAGATATAAATGGGTGATAATATGCAATATTTAACCCTCAATAGATAGTAAGAGTGAGTGAGAGTGAGAGAGAGAGCCGAATGCTGGTCTAGTATAGCATAGCCAGAGCTCAAGCCTCCTAAGTCACCTAAGCTTAAATCTAAGCCACTTAACCTAGCCTTGTCACATTGCCATTCATCTAACCATTCAACCCTCTATCAGTTTCATCAAATCAATGCATTAACATCGTGTAACATTCATTCCTTCTTAACCCCCCTACTTCGTATATACATCAGCATCATAGTGCATCTTCATCGTTTTCACACATCTGACTAGCATGCCGATATAATCAGATCATGCCATCAGAAACCTTAGCCAGTCAACCGTTGTTTTAGCACATACATTGCATTCTATCGTTTTCCATCGTATTAGAGTGGCAGGCATATGCTCTGAGACCTGGCGATATAATTGCAGCAGGTCCACCAGAAACCTTACCGTTGGCGATCGTTTTATCATAAACATCAATACCGCATCAAGCATCCATACACACATACTTGTACCTTGAACTTGACCATTTTGAACATATGCTTTGTGACTTGCCGATATAGTCGGATCTTACCCATCAGAAATTCAGATCTACCAATCACTAGTATCATTGCATTGCATTACATTTTTTCCATGCGAGAACTACCATTATTCTTCATAAATTAGTCAGATCATGTGAAGTAAAGATCGTACATCCGTACAGGCAGAGTAGGTGCCTAACACCTTCCCTCTCTATAATTGTGGTCCCTTACTTAAAATCTCCGGAACATAATGTCACACCCCGAACTTGGAAACCAGGCTCACAAAATTCTCAATCGCCGAATCCGACACGACAGCCTCCGTAGCTCCTCATTCTCGACTCCCGACACCCATACACCGGGTTCCGATCCTGGGATACTACAATGAGGATTTCAAACATGATTTTGATTCAGTATAAGCATAACCATAAGTATAACCCACGAACAATAACCACAAAATCACCATCACGAAATCCACTATGATAAAAAGCTTTGAGTACAATGCGTATGAAAGGGAAATACAAGATAATAAAAATAACAAAAACTCCAGAATATCGACTGCACACTCCAACTGCGGCGAGGTTATGGCTGCGTCCTAACATCACCTGCACGCATCAATCGTGCATAAGCCTATAGAAAGCTTAGAGGGTGGTGTAAGTGTGTGCGTAGTATGAAGGTGCTCAGAATGCAATGCCAGAGTAATGCAGAATCATGCTGATGGGTACATGAATGCAATCAGCCATACCAAGCCTATGAGGTGTAAGATATGAATGCTATCGTCCATATCAAGACTATGTGATGCGAGATGCAACTCAAGCATGCCAATCCTCATCCAAATCCACATATCAATACAGCTCATCAAATATCAGTACATTTCTTATTCTGGATAATCACCGGGGTCTAGTACGCTCTACGCCAGCTTGTTACCCCTATCCAGATGCACAATTGGGAGAGTGGAAGAGACCTCACTATCCGCTTACCAATATCGGGCCTAGCTCGTCGATAGCGGACCCATTCCTCAAGCTGGTTAAACTCAACCTAGAAATTGTCCCCTCACTTAGGCGGGTAAGGTCCCACCCCTTTTCAACTGACCATGACACAGTGAGAGACCCTCGTGCGCTCATGTATCCACCTGGTCTCAACATTGGAGTCATCCTCTAGTACCATCGGGTCTAGGAATTTTCACCCAGGGACATCTATGGCGCCCCAATGCTAGAAACAGTATTTTCAATATCCATTCCGGCCATCCACGATGTGCCTATGGAGGCCACGGTCCTGATGTCTCTAGGGCATATAATGATCATGTCACACATATGCAAGATGCATGAGTCACACCGTCCAGTCATGCAGAAATCCTACGCGTACCGCGCGCTCATGTGGGTAACTCCTATCAATGAGTCCCATGAATAATCTGCCTAATGGCATATGCTATGATCAGTCACTACTCATATCAAGCATACATATGATGCGTATGGGTATGAGTCATGAAATTATATTAAACATGTTATAACGTGATGAACTATCCTCACTACGAAGATGGGCCTAGATGGACTACACACAACAAGTATGGGCCTATTAATGGGCCCTAGGGAGAGTTATAATGCAGACATTTAGCCAACATTATTCTTACAATGTGGACGTTAAACCATCATTGCTCCCAAGGCATAGCCCGCCATAGACATCATTATGTAAACCATGGTGGAATCACACATCGCAATGGGCTTCATATATATCATGTTCGGCCCACACAAAGGCCTCATATACATCTCATTGGGCCTCATATAAGTCAAATGGGCCGATTTAATGGGTCGAATCAAATGGGATGAATCGAATGGGCCGATTCGTTGGGCCGAATCGAATGGGCCGAGTTGAATGGGCTGATTCGAATGGGCTAGTCGAATAGGCTGAGTCGAATGGGTCGAGTCAATGGGCTAGATCAAGTAAGCCAAGTCAAATGGGCCGAATCGATGGGCCGAATCGACGGGCCGAATCAAATGGGCTGGTACAAATGGGCCGAGTTTGAATGAGCCGATCCAATGGACCGATTCCAATAGGCCATTCATCCATTGTTGAAGATCATTATAGAGCACATATATATAAAAAGAAATAAAATGAATTATATCCAAAGGATCATCTGGACCGTACTATAAATGGCAGTGGTGATATGGCTCCCACAATTAAAGATTTAGAGGACCTACCATAGCATCTATTTCCCATCTAAACTGTTCATAAGGTCACAAGGACCTGGACAGGGAGGGGAAAAACAAATATTATATTGATTCAAACTTTTGTAACCCAAAGGGTTTTTAATGGTAGCTGTTCAACGCCATTGTTTCCACAGTGTGGTCCACCTGATAACTGGATCTATCTCATTTTTAGTTTCAAGCTTTGAGACGAGCTCACCATATGGGTGGACAGTTTAAATACAACACATACAGCAGCGGGCCCCACAAGACTACTGACGTCATGGGGCCCACTGATGGGTGGCATGGATGAAGCACATATATCATGGTGGGGACCACGCACGTGATCAACACGTCAGACGGGTGGACGGCTAGATGGAATACACCTATCAATGTGAGGCCATTGACTGTCCGGTAGATTGACGGCCAGATTGCTGCCAAGAGGATGGACAGTTGGATGGAAGACGTCCATCAAGGTGTGGCCGAACATGACACTGTCCATATGGATAGTGCAGATGAAGCACATACAGTGGTGGGTCCCACCAGATAGATGGACGGCGTGGATTTCACCTCACACCATAGCCGTCCAGTGGCTAACGGTGATTGGGTCCCACGGCTGCTGATGCAGCAGATATATATCACAGTGGGTCCCACGTATGCGGCCACCCCAGCTCCCTCCCTTCTCAGTACATATATATATAATATAATATAATATAATATAATATACACTAATTAAAGTGGCGTGTCCCAACTGATCATTGGATCGACCTGATTTTTGGAACCATGCCATAAGATGGGCTGGTGATATGGATGGACGGTGTAGATGAAACACATAGATCAAGGTGGGGTCCACGAGTGTGGCCCACCAAAAATTTATTATTATATATATATATTTTAAGGACGGCCCAGCGTCCAACGTCTAGACCTGGACGCAGGGCACCGCATCTGGTGTGGGTCCCACGTGGGGCCCATATACATAGTATATATATATATATATATATATATAATTATATTATATAGTATTATATTATATTATATATATATATATATATATATTATACATATCCGTGTGTGTGTGTGCACTTAAATGTACCAGCTTCCAGCCATCTGGACGCTGGACAGTGTCAAGGGTCCCACTGGATGGTGTAATCATCAAGGTGGGTTCACGAGATGTGGCCCACCCATGCAAGATCAAGCTGACATTTGCATTTTTCCTACACCTGGGCCTGTCCAGATGGACGGGCAGCAATCCCATCCACTAGACAGTCCAGCAAGGTGGGCCCACTGCATGGACGGTATGGATATATAACATGGTTCATGGTGGGCCGCACACACACACACACAAGGTGGGCCACCTACCTATATAATATACAAGAGAGAGAGAGAGATATCACGAGGAAGAGGAGGGGCCTCGCCACTATGGGCCCTCCATTCCTTGCATTACATACTTCAAACGGGTCCCACCACATGTGGTCCGAAAAAAAAGAAATTTAACGGTGGATCACCCACCTATCGGCCTTTTTCTTGAGCTCCTTGGACTCCTATGCTCCTTGCCTTCAACTTTGATGGAGGTCGATGAAAGATGAATAGTTGAGATGAGAGATGAGAGGGTGGGAAAGTGGGCCACACTTATTGTTTTGGAAGGGAGCTTGGAAAGGCTTGGACGTGTGGTATGTTGGGTTGCTTGGGAGTAAAGAGAGGAAATGAGAAAGAGAGAGAGAGAGAGAGAGAGAGAGAGAGAGAGAGAGAGGTGATGGGTGAAAAGGGATGGGATGAGGTGTGATGGATGATGGGTGGAGTGGTTGGGTTGTAAGAAAGTGATGGGTGGAGAGAGAGAGAGAGAGAGAGAGAGTTAACTTTGGGAATGGGAAGGGGTAGGTTGTTGTACTTGGGGTATGGAGTGTATTTGATTTGTACTTGACATTGATTGAATGATTGATTGATGGGACATTTTGTAGAGATTCTCTCGGAGTTCACAATACCCGGCATTTCTTCGGAATGAATGTGGGCCCACATCTTCTGGCATGGGTATCGGTTCAGTGCGCGAGTCGCGGAATTGGAACCGCGGCGACGGCACGGTCGCTAGGGTATAAGTTTCGGGTCGAGCCGACTTCAGTATGTAAGACTCGGCTTAGGATCGCGTGCAAATGTCAAACACGGGTCGAGGGTTGCCAGAATTCGGCCGGAAGGACCACGGAAGCTTACGAAATGGTACGGTCTAAGATACGGGCCTTATACGTAAACTCATGAGCCACCCTAGGGTTAAGGATTTTCAGATTCTCAATCTTAAGAATTTCTATAGGCTCTAACTAATTGTAGAATCGTAGTAATTGGTTAGTAGCGACTTTAGTTAAATATAACATTTTTACCCCCATCACAAAAGCCCTCAAGCGAGGCAACCAAGTGGAAAAAAGAGAGTAGATCTCCCGTATCCTCTAGGAATTTGCCCTCTAATGTCCATATAATTGCGACTCTATGGGGGAGTAACTAGTCGTGACTCGACTTGAAAAGCAAGATCTTAAGGATTGCTGAAGAATTTCAGTTCTCGCACATTAAATTGCATTTGTATCTGCATCAACATTCATATTAAAAAGAATGACAAATTGTTCCTCCAAGAGTTTGGATCCCTAAAAAAGTCTATCTTATATTAGCATAATCAACACTAGATCTTCGATAGCAATGGATCATCATGAGAAAGAATGTTCAACCTTTCCACGCTCTTAATCTTGTAGAAGCTCAGTCTGTACAGCCACAACAGGTAGAAGTTGTGCCAATAGCCTACATAATCAATGCAAGACATGTTCTGACAATTCATGCAAATGCAAGTTACCGTAGCCAACAACCAAGTTGTTCTAGTTCAACAACAATAATCAGCTCACAAGCTCTTTCTAGCCTCTAATTCAAATCAAACACAACCATTGGACTCCGCACAAGACCACCGACACTAGCTAACATAACCCTCGACCAGGGGGCACTTCTTTTAATACCCTCCCGCATCAAGGAATCAATCTCAGAACAATCTTGCAACCGAGATTCCCAGTCAATTCCATAACAGCCTCATAGCCGAGACCTTTAATCAATTTCAAACCAATCCTTCAAATAGGATCCCAGTAAATTTCAAGATGGCTTCGTAGTCAAGGCGTCCCATCAATTTTCAGCTCACTTTGAAACCAATCCCGCAACCAGGACTTCTAGTAAATTTCCATCTTAATTTCAATCCAATCTTGCAAATAGGGTCCCTAGTCAATTTCAAGATAGCATTACAACCAAAGAATCCCATCAATTTCCTGCATAGTTTCAAACTAATCCCGCAATTAGGACTTCTAGTCAATTTTCAGTTCAGTTTTCAAACTGATCCTCCAAATAGAATCTCTAGCCAAATTTTAGAGCATTCCACAATAGGGATTTCAAATCAGTTTTAAGAAGTAGCTTCCCTGATCGAAAGTTTTGGAGCAGCATTGGCGAATGCCCATAATTGGGGTCAGTGTCCGGACTAGTTTGATCATCAAAACCTTGCAAATAGCTGTCAAGGGGGTCACTTTCCGGTATCTTAGTCTCCCCCAACCGAGAGTGCTTTTTAATTCCTCGCACATGGGAATTCGATTACATCTCAACAAGCTCCCCCTAAGGAGAGACATATGATCGAAGAAATCGATCAGTATGCTAAAGAAGAAGAATGAACCTTGTCGTAAGACACGTCGGTGAAAAGGCCTAGCTATATGTCTTAGAGGGGGGGGGGTGAATAGGACTATGCCAAATTTAAAATAATAACAGCAGAATTAAACAATAAGATAGCTAAGAAAAGGGAAGATAATAATTCACAATACAGAATATAAAGCAATCACAAAATCTAGTTGTTATAAGGACAACCTTTCACCTTAAAAACTAAGGGTTTATGGCAGGACAACCTTATTAGAATAATTAGAGAATTAAAAGCTAAAACTATAAAGGAACAAAAAGAAAATAGTAAGAATTGAAATCTAAACTATTACAACATTCCCCACAATGCTTGAAATGTAAATATTACAACATTCACATCCACACATACATCCCACAATTTTGAATGATAAATGATATAGAAATTAAGTAAACATTTAAACCACAATACACAAAGAATTATAGTGGTTCGCCTGTGTGTTCACCAACTATTAAACAACAGTCACATAGATTGCTACTCCACTCCTAATATCCTCACACAGGGGATATCAGCATTTACTATGAAAATATGTTTCACAGGTTCACCTAAAACCTTCACAATTGTGTCTTTCAAATGGGCTTACACAATTCAAAAACCCCACTTCTGAGTTTTCCTAGCTCTCTTCACATAACCAATAGATTGACATTTTTCTGGCTTAATCTCAAACAAAAACCAAAATGAAGGAATTTTACAATACAGTAAAATACCTGGATTTCTCGTTTTGTAGCAGCTCGGAAGAACCATTCGGAGTAGAAGTTCGAATGTGAAAGTTCAATGTCCAATATACTCACTTTGAAATGGTTCTAGGTTCTAATTGATTTTAAATTAAACCAGTTGGGCTAGCTATATTTGATTTTGATTCGAAGAAGGAATACAACAATTCCTATTTCAATTCAGATTGGAATATAGAAAAAAAATTAAATTAATAAAGCTAACAAAAGAGAATATTAAATATGCACAATGCAGCTTAAGAATGAACACAAACTTATCTCGGAGTGATGCCTTGATTTTACTTGAAATTCAATATGAAACTCTGAAATTCGTGTTCTATTTATAGTTGCAAAAATCGCATCTACGACTAGTCCTGAGGACACTACGACTGGTCATATACCGAACAGATTTTTGAAATTTTAAGCGCGATCGGATAAAACTGTTTCACGACTGGTCGTAGGATGTCCACGACCAGTCGTGAGCCCTCCACAACTGGTCGTGGGCATCCTACGACTGGTTGTGAGGAACAAGATTTATTCGCTGGAGTTTGAGTTGAAGGTGCACGATTGGTCCTGGAACGAGTCGTCACTGTTCCTACGACTGGTCGAGCAGTCTCCAGGACTGGTCGTAGCTCAACTAAAAAATTCTAAAAAATTACAACAACTTAGGACTGGTCTTGAAATTTCTCGAACTGGTCGAACCAAAGCTAAGACTAGTTGAATAGAGTTCAGGACTAGTCTTAGAACAATCCAAATATATATAAAGTAATTTAATTTGAATTATGTATACAAAATGACCTACCCTAAGGTCAGTCTAAGGTCAATCATACCTTGAAAGTGAGTTATGAACATTGAGACTTCATTTCTTCATATGATAGTTGACCTTTAAAGATTGTGAAGATTGAGATCTCTCTACTTGATGTAACATTGAGCTTAAGATCTTCTAGAGCCTGAATTACACTTCATCTTGCGTTGTACACTAACTTGAGTCTTTGAACAAGATCACTTCTTTCATTGTAGGTTGTACTTGCATTTCTTGAAATGGTTTGAAGTAGTTCTTTGTTCTTGACTTGAAGCAAAGTGTTTAGAGAGGTGATGCAATGTCTTGAACAAATATACCAATGAGCTACACAAGACATAGATTGATGTTTTGGCACCCCAAAATTTGACAACCAAACCATAGCACTTACAATCTCCCCCTTTGTTAAATTAGTGACAAAACACACTCTAAAAAAAATAGAGAAGCACAACATGTTCAATAAAGAATCATGCACCAGTCAATCATGCACTAGACAAATATAAGAGAACTAGTTACAGCCTGTTTAAAAAATCATGCACCAGTTGTCATTAACTAGCTCAAATTCTTCCTTTCTTATTTACTCCCCCTGAGTAGCACACACATATATATCGTAAAGATTAATGTTACTACCCTTCAATCCATATCCATTCCAATCAATCGAAACTACTTGAAATCTTCTCCCACTTTTTGTCACAATATGACAAAGGAAGCAAAAAAGAAATGGAAAAGGTTAATAAACAGGAGTAAGAAAATGATTAACTAGTCAACATTTAAGAAAATTAAAGTCCACAAACCATTAATCAGTTCAAATTCCACAAATAAAGGTTAGTCAACCAAACTGAAGTAAAATCAAAGTTCACACACCAACAAAGGTAAAATAGTATTAGAGTTAATACAGACCAAAGGATTAAATACTTAATCAGATCTAGATGAAGGAGCAGGTATAGTAGGATCAAGTTGATGAAGGCCCTTATTTATGCACCTAAGATACTTACGAATATATTTAAATTGTAAGTCATGAGCAACATTCATATTCTCAACCTTCTCCTCAAGAGCACAAAGACGAGCATCAAAATCAGATGACTCATAGTCAGGATCATTAGTAGAATTAGATTCAAGTTTATCAAAAATATCATCCATATTAATATCATCAGGAAGATCGCTAGCTTCATCTTCATTCCCTGCTTCAGCTCCTCCAACACCAACTCCACTTGGCCAGGAGCCAATTCCAACTTCATCTTGTTAATAGTCAAATTGTTAAAAATAAGATGATGGATAGGAGCTTCTCCAACCGGCATAGCAACTAACATGTGATTAGCTAACACAGTCATAAGATAGGCAAATAGAATATCACTATGACCTGGATGGAGATGAAACTGAATGACGGAATGACATATCAATGAAGGAAGACAAACTTTAGTACCAGAGATAACAGAATGCAAAACCCGAACCATAAACGAAGTCAGTTTAGTTTTGTTACCTGAACAAGGATACAGATTTGAAATAAAGATTCTGTGGAGAACTCTGTATCTGGGTAACAAATACTTTGAGGGGAGTGCATTCCCTTTATAAGTCCATTGCACATTCATATTACATAGATCTCTAGTGAGCATGCATTTTTCTGATTCTGAGGGTTTTTCAGCTAAAGTATGAATAAGAATACCCTCATTGTTGACAGGTATGTCCATAAGACCCGAAATCAGATGGTGGTCTACATCAAATGGACCTTCTCTAGCATCAATTTTAAATGTTAAATTCTCGGATAAAAATTCAGAGATACACGCAAACATAGCCTGTGTAATAGACTAGTATGCAGGCCCACCCCAATGTAAGATATTAGCCCATCCTACAGCTTGGAGAAGAGGAAGAATACTAAAAGGAGTAATGTGGTCAAGATCAACAAGTCGTTCAACAATGACAATGTGCAATCGTAAATCCCTCACATATGAGGGATCATCTTCGGGTGACCGAAGATGGCGCCAAGTAATAGGAGTTGATCGAAAAGAAGATGGACTACGTGATGTTTTATTTTTCCCTCTAGCATTCATTTACTCAAAGCAACAAGAAATCACAAAGGAAGTAGTGATGGGTTTTTCTAGATCAGTAAATGGAGAAGAAAAACCCCAAAATCTCAATAAAGCTTGAAATCAAGTACTCCAATGACAAAAATGAAGAGAATAGAACATGAATCTACAAGATTGATTGAAAAAATGCACTAATCTTGACGAATCAAACAGTAAGGTTCGACTAGTCGTGCTATAGCTTGTTGGAGAGAAAAGAAGAAATGAGGAAGATGATGGTTTCCCCCAAATTAAAGAGATCAGCACGTTCCACGACCGGTCTTAGACCGTCCTCGACTGGTCGTATCACGACTGGTTGAGCACACCCTCAACTAGTCGTATATCAACATAAACATGCAATTTTTATAAAAATTTAAAATTTAAATTAATAAATTATCATATATATATATATATACATTATGATACAAATAAGCATGAATATTCAATTTTGATTGCACATACCAAGATCAAATTTTAATTTATTAAACCTGCTTTTGTCGAGCGGTTTAGTGAAAATGTCAGCAAGTTGAGTCTCAGTAGGAATGTATTCCAAAGATATCGGTTTTTCTTCCACTAATTCACGAATATAATGATACCTAATGTTAATGTGCTTGGTACGTGAATGCTGGATTAGGTTTTTTGAAATATTTATAGCATTGGAATTATCATAATATAATATCATTGATTCCTGTGCAATTCCATAATCGCTTAACATACATTTCATCCAAACAAGTTAAGTACATGCATTTCCTGCTGCGATGTATTCAGCATTGATAGTTGAGAGTGATATAGAACTTTGTTTCTTGCTAAACCAAGAAACCAAACAATTTCAATATAGAAACAACCATCACTGGTTAATTTCCTGTCATCAATATTACCAGCCCAATCAACATATGAGTACCTAGCTAATTGAACACTAGTATCATATGGATACCAGAGACTCAATTTAGCAGTACTTGCGACATATCGCATTATCTGCTTAACAACAGTTAGATGTGACTCTTTAGGGTCAGACTGATATCTAGCGCAAATACCAACATTAAAAGCAATATCAGGTCTACTAGCAGTTAAATAAAGTAAATTGCCAATTATACTATGATATAATTTAGGATTAACATTTTACCTGTAGAGTCCTTTGAGAGTCTTACAGTTGTACTCATAGAAGTATCAAAATTCTTACCATTCTCAAATCTGAACTTTTTAATCAAGCTCAAAGCATATTTGGTTTGAGAAATAAAAATACCATTAGGTTGTTGTTTTACTTGTAACCCTAGGTAATAATTTAATTTCCTAACTATGCTCATTTTGAACATAGATTTCATTAAATCTGCAAACTCAACAGTCATCTTAGAACAGGTAGATCCATATATAATATCATCAACGTAGATCTGTACTATTAAGATGTGATCATTAAGTTTCTTAATAAAAAGAGTCTTATCTACACCCCCCATTTGAAAATTATGACTTCGTAAAAACTTAGTCAACTTCTCGTACCATGCCCTGGGAGCTTGTTTTAAACCATAGAGAGCCTTTTTAAAGCGACAGACATGATCAGTGTTCTTAAGGTCTTCAAAACCCATAGGTTGTTCAACATACACTTCTTCATGTAGATCACCATTTAAGAAGGCACCTTTTACATCCATTTGATAAATTTTAAATTTTTTAAAGGAGACAATGGATATAAATAATCTAATTGATTCAAGGTGAGCTGCTGAGGCAAAGGTTTCATCATAATCAATGCCCTCAATTTGAGTGTACCCTTGTACAACCAGTCTAGCCTTGTTTCGAATAATATTACCAAGTTCATCAGACTTATTTTTAAAAATTCACTTAGTTCCAATAATATGTTTATCTTTAAGTCTAGGAATAAGATACCAAACATCATTTCTCACAAATCCGTTAAGCTCTTCTTGCATCGCAACTATCCAGTTTTCGTCAGTAAGAGCTTCTTTAACGTTTGCCGGCTCTATTTGGGATGTAAAGTATACGTAATTACATATGTCTTCAAGTTGTTTATGAGTGCGCACACCAGTAAGAGGGTTTTCAAGAATCTGATTGGTTGGATGATCTTTAACAGTCTTCAATTCAGAATTGTTTAGACTTGATGAAGTATCTGGTTTGTAAATTAAAAGAACTTCATCATTATCTGAACTTGGGGCAGGTGTATTCAAATGATCGTCTATGAATACATTAATAGATTCCTGAATAACACTGGTCATTTTGTTCATTACGTGATATGCACGATAGTTGAAAGAATAACCTAAAAAGATCCCTTCATCACTTTTAGTGTCAAACTTTCCCAGATTTTCACGGTCATGTAAAATATAGCACTTACTGCCAAAACTTGAAAGTATTTGACAGTAGGCTTCTTATCAAACTACAATTCATATGTAATTTTATTATTAGATTTACTAGTATAAACCTAGTTGATTATATAGCAGATAGTATTTACGGCTTCAGCCCAAAGATTTTTAGATAGCTTCATACTATTCAACATTACATTAGCCATTTCCTAAAGCACTCCATTTTTTCTTTATACAATTCCATTTTGTTGTGGAGTTTTAGGTGCAGAGAATTCATGTAATATCCCCTGATCGCTACAAAACTTCTCAAAACTACTATTTTTGAATTCTGATCCATGATCACTATAGATCTTATTAGCATGAGAACCTTTTTTCAGTTTGGATCCATTTGAGAATCCTTTTTACTTCATCAAAGGTTTCTGATTTATCCCTTAAGAAAGCTACAGAAGTGAATCTAGTATAATCATCTACGATCACTAGTATGTATTTTTTGCCACCTCGACTCTCTGTCTTGGTTGGTCCTATTAGATCCATATGGAGAAGCTCGAGTGATTTTGATGTGACATTGGAGTTCACCTCTCTGTGAGCACTCCTAGTTTGTTTGACAATCTGGCATTCACCACATATTTTGTCTACTTTCTGTATTTTAGGTAGACCTCTTATTAGTTTTCTTTTGCTCAATCCATATAGATTGCGGTAGTATACATGTCCAAGGCGTTTATGCCATAATTCAGTCTCATCGGTATGGACCATGCAAAACAATTGATTAGATGAGCTAGAATCACTTACGATGTAGCATTTTTCAGATGTTCTACGACCAGTTAATATTATTGAACCATTTTTGTTTAAAATTTCACACCCTAAGTTAGAAATTTAACACTATGATTTTTATCGCATATTTGAGAAATGCTTAACAAGTTATGTTTTAACCCTTCAACGTACAAACCATTCTCAAATAAGGGGAGGTTAGAAAGTTGAACCGTACCTTGGCCAATAATCTTGCAGTTGCTGCCATCACCGAATGTGACTGAACCATTAGCCATGTCTTTGAGATCGGTGAATAGACCTTTATCACTAGTCATATGCCTTGAACACTACTATCGAAGTACCACTCTAAATGGCTTGAAGCTTTGAAAGCCATGTGAGCAACCAAGCAAGTAACCTTAGGAACCCATTTCATAACTATTTTGGGTTTAGGAGTATAGTTGGTCTTCTTGTATTTGTAATTGTTGTAGGAATGACCCACTAAGTTAGATTTTAAGAGCTCCTTAAGCAAATTAACTATCTTTTTAGCCAGAGGGTTTTGATTCTGATTTTTATAGTTGATATAACTACTTTTAGGTTTGAAAGATTGAAAAGTTTTAACATTTTTAGAAAACTTTTGATTTGAACTATTTCCTTTTGAGTTTGAAGATTCTCCTTTCACAAACTTAGGAAAAGTATTCTTCTATTTACGAGGAACATTTTTATCGTAGCTCAAACCAGATAGGTCGCCACATTTTCTTGATCCAGAAAAAAGTTTTTCTAACTTTAGATCACCTTAGGCATATCTCCATGTATCCTTTAAACTTAAAAGTGAAGAGACTTCAAGAAGTTATTCATTTTCAGATTTTAGGTTTTCAATCAAGAAAGTTTTAAACTCTAAATCACATTTTTATTTTTCAAAATAATCTAAAATGTGGGTTTCTAAAAAAAGTGATTCAAAATTTTCTTTAAGTTTTATAAACTTTTCTTTTTGAAGTTTTAGTTTTACGACAATTTTACAACTTTCCTTGTATAGGGCATTATAAGCATCTTGAAGATCTTCTTCATTTTCACAATCACTATTCAGATTTTCTTCACTTGTTGAATCATCGTTATCTAAAAAAGTGAATTTGGCTAGAGTCATAAGGGCTTTAACTTCATGGCCCAACTTGGTTTCGGAATCTTTTGATTCAGAAGTGGCTTCAGAATCAGAGGATTCATTCCAAGTAGCCAACATACTCTTCTTTTTAGGTTTGTCCTTTTTAGGACACTTTTTCTAAATGCCCACATTCTTGGCAATTGTAACATTGACTATCTTTGAAAGATTTTTGAGTTCTCATTTTAGGTCTTTTCTTATCATTTGATTTTTGAAAGTCAACCCTCTTTTTTACTTTTGAAAATCTTGTAAAACTTTTTTGCTAAAAGAGCCATATCGTCTTCAGAATTTTCTCAATCAGAATTTTCTTGAGAAATACATTTAGAAGATTTAAGAGCAATAAATTTACCTTTAAGAGCTTTAAAGTTTAACTCATAGGTTTGTAAAGAACCAACTAGTTCTTCTACCCTCATATTGTTCGTATCACAAAGTTCCTGGATCGTGGTTACCTTAGAATTGAATTGTTCAGGAAGTGAGCGTAGTATCTTTGTACACACTTTACTTTCTGGGATTTTATCACCAAGACCCCACATAGAGTTTACAATATCATTTAATCTTATATTAAAGTCTATAAACATTTCATTTTCTTCCATGTGAATTTCATCAAATTTGATTGTGAGGAGTTGGACTTTAGATTCTTGACAATTGAAATACCCTCGTGTGTCATTTCCAAAATATCCCAAGCTTGCTTTGCAGTATCATAGGATATAATTCTTTTGAACTCATCCGGTGATAGTGCACAAGTGATTGCATTTAGTGCTTTTGCATTGGCACTACTCTCACTTTTCTGAACTATGGTCCAAGTGGAATATGGTGAAACTTTTATTGATTTTGAACCATTAATACCAGTTACTTCAGTGCTAGGGGGGTTTCATTCAGTCACTGTGGCTTGCCACACACTCTCATCCATGGATTTAAGGAAAATCCTCATCCTGGCTTTCTAATAGGCATAATTGGAGCCATCAAATGGTGGAGGCCAAGTGACTAAGAGGCTATCAAAATTTGACATCTTATAAATATCTTAGATCGATTTGCTTCGAAAATAAATCCAAAGATAAAGAATTAGAATGAGCTATTAAGCTTTAATACCACTTGAAAATGCCTAGCTATATGTCCTAGAGGGGGGGTGAATAGGACTATGCCAAATTTAAAATAATAACAGCAGAATTAAATAATAAGATAGCCAAGGAAATGGAAGATAATAATTCACAGTACAAAATATAAAGCAATTAAAAAATATAGTTGTTCTAAGGACAACCTTTCACCGTAAAAACCAAGGGTTTTTGGCAGGACAACCTTACCAGAACAATTAGAGAATTAAAAGCTAAAACTTTGAAGGAACAGAAAGAAAATAACAAGAATTGAAATCTAAACTATTATAACATTCCCCATAGTGCTTGAAAGGTAAATATTACAATATTCACATCCACACATACATCCCACAATTTTGAATGATAAATGATATAGAAATTAAGCAAACATTTAAACCACAATACACAAAAAATTACAGTGGTTTGCCTGTGTGTTCACCAACTATTAAACAATAGCCGCATAGATTGCTACTCCACTCCTAATATCCTCACACAGGGGATATCAGCGTTCACTATAAAAATAAATTTCACAGGTTTATCTAAAACCTTCACAATTATGTCTTTCAAATGAGGTTACATAATTCAAAAACCCCACTTCTGAGTTTTCCTGGCTCTCCTCAGATAACCAATAGTTTGAGATTTTTCTAGCTTAATCTCAAACAAAAACCAAAATGAAAGAAATTTACAATACAGTAAAATACCTGGATTTCTCCTTTTGTAGCAGCCTGGAAGAACCAATCAAAGTAGAAGTTCGAATGTGAAAGTTCAATGTCCAATACTCACTTTGAAATGGTTATAGGTTCTAATTGATTTTAAATTAAACCAGTTGGGCTAGCTATATTTGATTTTGATTCTAAGAAGAAGGAACACAACATTTCCTCTTTTCAATTCAGATTGGAATACAGAAACAAAATCAAATTAATAAAGCTAACAAAAGAGAATATTAAATATGCACAATGTAGCTTAAAAATGAACACAAACTTATCTCAGAGTGATGCCTTTATTTTACTTGAAATTCGATATGAAACTCTGAAATTCGTGTTCTATTTATAGTTATAGAGATCGCATTTATGACTGGTCCTGAGGACAATATGACTGGTCGTAGACTGAACAGATTGTTAAAATTTTAAGCGTGATCGGATAAAATCGTTTCACAACTGGTCGTAAGGTGTCCACGACCGGTTGTGAGCTCTCCACGACTGGTCGTGAGGCACCAGATTTAGTTATTGGAGTTTAAGTCGAAGGTGCATGACTGGCCCTGGACCGAGTCATCATTGTTCCTACGACCGGTCGAGCAGTCTCCAGGACTAGTCGTAGCTCAACCAAAAAATTCTGAAAAATTGCAACAACTTAGGACTGGTCTTGGAATTTCTCGGACTGGTCGAGCCAGAGTAAGGACTAGTCGAACAGAGTTCAAGACTAGCCTTGGAACAAACCAAATACATATAAAGTAATTCAATTTGAATTATGTATATAAAATGACCTACCCTAAGGTCAGTCTAGAGTCAATCATACCTTGAAAGTGCGGTATGAACATTGAGACTTCATTTCTTCAGATGATAGTTGACCTTTGAAGATTGTGAAGATTGAGATCTCTCTACTTGATGTAACATTGAGCTTGAGATCTTCTAGAGCCTAAATTACACTTCATCTTGCATTATACACTAACTTGAGTCTTTGAACAAGATCACTTCTTTCATTGTAGCTTATACTTGCATTTCTTGAAATGGTTTGAAGTAGTTCTTCGTTCTTAACTTGAAGCAAAGTGTTTAAAGAGGTGATGCAATGTCTTTATCATATATACCAATGAGCTACACAAGACAGATTAATGTTTTGACACCACAAAATTTGACAACCAAAGGAGCATAAAACCATAGCACCTACAGTCGGTCCCTCAAACGAACTGTGCATAAATAGAAGAGTTATAGGAGCTGCTCCAAACAATATAGAATCAGCTTTAGAGAGAGCAATGGGCCTATCTCCCCTCAATGAAATTCAGTTACTTATGTCCCTTTCCAGATACGTAGGTACCTCATAATTTTGAGGTACCAAAATTCAAAAGGTACGACGATAGCAGATGTGCTACAACACATCTTAAGGCATTATGTGGAGAATTGAATATAGTGGCAAAAAATGAAGGATCACTCATCCGGCTATTCCAAAAATCTCTAAAAGGCGATGCTTTGGATTAATACACTTACCTAGATTGTAATTGGATTAAGACTTGAGAACAACTCTCATAAGTATTTTTCGACAAGTTTGCTTATAACCTCAACATGACTCCTAGAAGAGCAGACTTGGGAACCTTGAGACAGAAGGGCAATGAAATGCTATCAGCATATGTAAGGTGGTGGTGAGCAATGGCGACTAGGATGCACACTCTAATCGATGACGAGGAGAAAATCTCCATGGTCATCTATTCAACAAATCCGGGCATCTCTGGATATCTAATCTCACTTCCCTATGCGAACCTCATTCAACTCATCCGTGCTCGACAGTAAGTGGAAGTGGGAATACATGTAGGAACAATCTCCCCTAGCATCATCAGGCTGCTCTAGCTAAACGGAACAAGGTCGAAGGAAGACCACTAAGAAATGGGAATGAAAATGGGAACGGTGCTTCCTAACGTGTAGAAAAGCCAACATAATCGCTACAGCTCAAGGAACCCAACATGCAGCTAAATAGGGGCGGCAACAACACCAACAATACTGTCCTCAACATCAACAATAGAGGTATCAACCACTGCCACCGCTACGGTAAAATCCACAACCACAACCTTCGCAACAGCAACAACAATTCATGGGAAATATCAGTACCCCCATCAAAATCGACAGGTGAACAGGGAGTTTAAGAGATTCACTCTACTCACACAAACTTACAGGTATATCATGATAATGTTGGTGTAGAAACAACTCCTCATTCCCCTACAAACCATACCACCTCCAAATCCTCTGTGATGAACTACAATGAGAATGAGTACTATGAGTTCCACTAAGGCTGAGGTCATTTGATAGAAAGATGCTTCTCTTTGAGGCATGTAATCCAAGATCTTATCAACAGTCAAAAGATCTCCATCTCAACCCCTAAGACTACACCAATGACTCCCACAAATATCCTTCAGAATCCTCTGCTACAACATCCATCAGACCGCAGCTCATCACGAGGTCTAGTAATCAACATCCTCGAGAAGGAAAGCATCGATTGCTTCTTCATTCCTCTACGGTCTATCCATGTCATATTAGGAGACCACTTAAATGCACCACTGGTCATGTAAGGGGAACCCTAGACCCCTGTCCCAGCAATAGAGCTTATAATCCTCCAAGGAAGGAGCACTCCTTATCAGCCACATGATCCAGTGGTATTGGAAGGAGCACCCTCCAACTTCAAGCCAGTCATCTTAGAAGAAGCACCCTTAGCATACGAGCCGATCGTCCTACAAGGAGCAGCACGAGCAACACCGACAGGCCACTAAGGGCACCTATCTGCATGCCACATTACCTAGGGCATAACAGGAGGATCCCCTGGTAGGCAACGGTAATGGAGAGAAGACATTTCTTCACCCCATGGTAGCCTCCGACCACAAGTGCAATCAAGCCACAACCTAACCCTCGTATCATATATGAGGACAAACCTCACTGTATCCAATCCAGCATAGGCAACAGAGTGGTCCTACATGCAAGGGTTCCATATAAGAAAGAGAGTGATTGTCCCTGAAGCACCAGTACAACTCCCAACTTAGCAAGTAACGTCACAAATATCTGGATCAGAACTGCTATGCACCTCATGGACGTACCAGAACTATTTTCCAAGATGTTGAACGATGCTCACATCACCTCAAATACTCCACCAGAAAGGATCGCACTAATGATCGGGCAACTCCTCACACCCCGAGCAATCATGTAACACCCCATACTTTCCAGTACTCGGGTGTTACTGTATAACCAAACTTAGTATAAATACAAGCTCAGTTTAAGTAAACATCCACGTTCATTCTAATCTAAATCCAACCATTGGAAATAGTCCCAACCCATACATCAAAATATCTATCCGTTGCTTTCCAAGATGGATCATTTGGCTTCACATCCAACTCCCAGATCACACCTAAACATTCTTTAGGCTCCCTAGGGTTATTGACAACCAAATTCGGGTCAATCCATCCGACGGATCGTTGGATCAGCCAGGGAACTACTATTTGGTAACTAGAGATTCATATGGTATGGCCCACTCTAATGCAGGGAAACCCTAACAATAAAACATGTAGCTAAATGGTGCATGATGGGTAGTTCCACATCTTACGTATATGTATAATGAAAAGATAAGAAAATAATGATCACGATAATGATAATAATGATAATAATAATAATAGTTAAATAATTAATAATATAAAATCATGACACTACAACAAAAATGGGTAAAACCGACACTTTTGGGTGCACCATGCAGCAGCGCTATTTAAAAGCGGGCCCACGGATGTTTCTATATAAAAATAAAAATGACAGGCAATTTCCATTTCACTCCTGACTCTCTCTCTCTCTCTCTCTCTCTCTCTCTCTCTCGACGACTCTCTCTTTCCCTCTCCCGACTCTCTCTCTCTACCTCTCCCGACGAGTCTCTCTCTCTCTCTCTCTCCCGACTCTCAGCTTCTTCCAACCCCCAACTCTCTCTCTCTCTCACGCGACTCTCAGCTTCTGCCTACCCCTGACTCTCTCTCTCTCTCTCTCTCTCGCGCGCGCGAGCTGCCATTAATTTCAGGGCTTAGATGAAGATCTGAAACAGGTAAGAGTCTAGATTTCATCAATTTGAACCTTAGTGATTTCCTAATTAGGGATTTACAATGTTGAAACCCTAATCAGGGATTTACTATGTTGAAACCCTAATTAGGGATTTTCTATGTGGAAACCCTAATTCAATGTTGAAACCCTAATTAGGGATTTTTCTATGTTGTTTGATGTGAATACATAGAAACGATTTGTTGTGTGATACAGTTCTGATTTGTTCGATACTTCGATTTGTAGTTTTTCGATCTGAATTCTGTCGGATTTCGTGACGGGTGGAGTGTTTTCTACACTAGATTATGTAGTCAGAATTTTCAGGTGTTTATTTATTTATTTTATTTTTATAAATACTCGGTTTAGATTTTTGTTATTTTTGGTGTGTTTGATTCCAATCCGATTAGGTTCTTATCTGATGCTTTGAGGATTTCAGGGAAGAGTTATTAGTTTGAATTCTACTGGTTTTTTCATTTGGGACTTTGTGCTTTGGATTTTGCCATGGAAGGTGGCAGTGATCCGGAAGGGAGTCAGTTTCTTAGGTTTCTCTTTTCTCCATTTTCATTTTTTTTTCATCTGAGAATGTTGAATTGTGTAGAGAAAAAGGGTGTATTTTCTGGTAAAAAGGTAGGCTCGGTAGTGGGAGTGGTGCAGAAGACAGAACTGGCACTATGTGAACTTCCATTTTTCTAGTGTTTTTTCCCCACCCCAAATTCAAGATATGGAAGGGGCAGTCTGGAAAAAATCTCACCAGAAATATGGTGATAGATTATCATGTTTGACTTGGGAACTGAGAATCACAAGCACTCTTAAGACACATTTTGCAGTTTGGGACTGGCCTATCTTATCACAAGAAGTTCTGCAATTTAAAAGACTGTAACAGTAGACATCTTTGCAGTCTTAGAGTGTAATATCCCATCTCAATGCTGCTAACAAAAAAAATCTATGCCTCAGTTTAGGTATGAATATTGGCTCCCCCATGTTCAATAAATTACCAGACGTGTACCAGGGATGAATTCATGTTTACTCACCAGTCTCTGATTTGCAACAGAACCCGTACAAGGTGCCTCTCTTATATATTCCTCCATTGTTGTAAGAAATGAAGGAGGTGGTTGTTGAAAATGAGATGCATAAAGAACCATAAAAATGACGTCCCAAAGTATGAACAACCAAAGTAATCAAATAAAAAAATTTACCCACTTTACCCAAATTTAAACAAATAAATTGGAAGAAAAAAAAAACCTATCTCAAAGTTGGAAATTGGAAATTTCTAGCGAGCTCCAAGCCTTTGCAAAATTCATAAAAATCAGCAAGATTTATGCCTGTTGAAAGAATGAGCAAACTCAACAACCAATTCCTGGCTTCCAAAAAAATCCTAAAAATCTACAGCTGAGCATCAGTTGTTCTTATCATTAAGCACTTCAAATAAAAATAAAGGGCAATGAGACCTGGTGGCCTGCTCTTTTATAAATGTTGAGGGCTTTGACAGCATCATGTCTTGACATATCAAAAAAATGCATTGAGGTATAAAAATTATCATTTAAATAGAAGGCCCAATGCGATCCATTCTTAGAGGCGAGTATAACATCTAGAATGTTGAAATCACCATACCATATCCACAAGATTGATGATTCCATCATTCATGGAACAATATATTTTAAAACTCTCCTTCAATACCTGCATAACAAAAGTGGAAACGTTAAGAGATTGCACGTATATGTACAAATATAAATACTCTCTACTTTTATGCATTTTCTTCCCATGAATAGGAACCAATTCAAGAGTAGAGCATAGCTCATAAATCAGGCCCAAGCCTAGGTATTCAGCCCATAATTTGTAGCCCACTGCGCTTACATATCTTTATAATGTATGGCGCCTTTGGGGCCATGTGGCAAGCATAGGAAATGAAGGAAATTTTGAGATTCATGTATAGCTTGGGAAGGTCCTTTTCTATGGTTTTTTAAGTTGTATTTTGTTTTTAGAAATTTGTAGTATGTAGACTCATGGTTGTTCTTAAATGTAGTTAAGAGAGGTTTGTGTAATTGGTCTATATAAGGACCTATTTGCAATGTGAAGAAAATCCATTTTTGAGTTCTAATATATATACACACACATTGACACACACACACACACACACACACACACACACACACACACACACATCATTTCTTGCAATTTTTAGTAGAAGAAAGAGTTGGATGATTCCGCGTTGGTCATGAGTGAGTCCAACGCATACCGGCCAAGTGATTCCTAGTTCATCGGCACCAACTTGGTGATTGCACAAATTTTCAGCTTTGGTAGGTCTATTGCTTGCAACATTTCTAGTACTTCTAGTTAATGAATGAATTTTATATTTTTCTAGTCATTCATCAAGTTTATTTTCATGCTACAAAATTTCATTCCATCTGAGTTACAGAAAAAAGTATGAACAGTAGGGCCCATACCTAATGAATGGCTTGGATCCCACACGCATCCCGTGTTCATCCTTCCATGAATGTCTTGGTTTAATTACTAGAGGCGCATCATCAAGCCTTATGGGAGATCACTCTCAATTGAAGTACTTCTCTAGCCTTACTCAAACCTTACATCAATCATAGACATTACAAGGACTAATTGATGATTATCAAAAGAGCATTATTTTTGTTAAGAACTTTAGCCCATGTTTTGCTTCATTTGTTGATTTGCATCTTACTTCTCAAGAAAGAGGAGAAGTACACCCTTTTTCTCTTTTTGCAACTTCTCTCCTCTTTTCTCCTTTTTCTGAACTTTTTTTTTTCAATAGCTGATTCTTCACTCCTCTGAAGGACAGATTCCATGTGTTCACTGTGCTCTTTTCTAGTTTCTGGTTTCATCTCATATGTACTCTTATTTAATGGCCAGTATATTTCTTTGTCGGGGCTGCTTAGAATGGTTGATGGCTTGAACTTCAAAGACTTTGTGGCCTTCCTGTCAACCTTCAATTCTAATGGAAGCCTTCAATAGAAAAATTAAACGTATGGTGCTCTAACCTTGACCATGAATTTTTCCCCATTTATAGACTCCTTCATGCATATGGGCAAAGATAGTTTCTTATTTTTATCCAAGTGAGTAGTTAGTTCTCGATTTGTTTACCGACACTTATTCAATAAGAAGCTTCTATTGGGAATTAGAGTTTGGAAAGCTATTAGCAACACTTTATAGATACATACATATACTACATGTATGGTGTGATTTTTAAGAACTATTTGAGAAAGAACTCAGTTTTTATGCTTCCATATCTGACTTGAAATACTAGTATTATGCCTCCTAACAGAAACTTGTTTAATTCACAACTTATCAATCCATATCCTACCCGAAATAGATCCCATTATTAAACAACTAATACTCAACTCCAAATCACAGCTTTATGCACTAAACAATCGGGATTAAGTAATACACATTTAAGTTCAAATATAATGCAGAAATGTGGGTTTCAGAAATGCATGTCAAAGTTTGAAAACAAGTGCAAAAGCTAAAAGCATACCAAGCACTTCGAGCATTTTGTCACATTCATCAAGGATAAAATGCCTCATGTTCTTCAATGAGAGATCCTTATCTCTTGCTAGCACTCATTCTCTGTAAGCGTAGAGAGAACAAAAACAACAGTTTTTCCCATTCCAGACTTTGCTTGACAGATGACATCCATCCCCAAGATGGCTTGCGGTATGCACTCATGTTGCACTGATGTAGAACCAAATAAAATTGGAGTGAAGGAACCCTTAGTAAGCACAATTTGACCTTCCAGATCCTTTTAAAAGAAAAGGTTTGGCAAACCAATTGACTCCTCCAAATTCAGGTGTGTGGAAGTAGTGCGTTGCCTGAAATGGTCAGATTAAATTGCTTAGAGAAATGTGCATGTTAACATGGTTATTATATAATAAACAGCCCAAATCGCTGGTGTTTTGGCTGCGGCATTAAGGACCAAGCATTCTTCGCAGGTATTTCCCCTTTTCAACAATTTAGATAGTTCATCAGGTGGCACCCACATTGGATGGAAAACAGATAATTTAAAGTAGATATCCTCATCTGAACAATGAGATCTGTGGACTTCTTTCTATCACATGGAGTTGGTTGTACATATTTTCTCTTTAACCATCCATTTGCAAACCCTTTATCAAATAGATAGTATTATCTAAAGGAAAATTCGTGTAGAATTGTGCATCCATGGTTATGCTTACTAGATGCATGGTCTAGATCAATGAAAGGTAAGGCACACCTGTACATAGTGCTGATTCGAATGAAAACACCATCGATTTGGGATTCCTCCTACTCACATAAGGAAATGCAAAAGAAGTATAGAACTGGCAAGCCTTCCAAATTCACCGCATATATAAATCTATGCATTGTGTTAACCATTTGCAATAACATCTATAGACACCAATTTTTGTTCTTAGAGTTTTCCTTTTTCTTTTTTCTTTTTAAAGAATATTTGCTCAAAGTTGTTTAACACATCAAAATTTTAATAACAGTTAATTCATCACAATTAGCTTCTCATTATAACAAAATCTGTGTTTTTCATGAAGTCAAACAGAAAATGAGAAGAACTTGACAAGAATTCGCCTTCCGAAGGATGCTCGAATCCTGAATCTACAATGGCTCGAAGAAGCTCCGGCTTTAGAAGGAAATCTCTGAATCCTGAGCTGTGAATTCCAACATAGCCCCTACATAACAGAGGAAACAAAGAATGAAGACATGGAGAATGCTATCAAAAGCAATCTCAAGATAGAAAGCTCAATCAATAGCAAGTAAGCATCTAACTACGCATAAAACTTGAAATTCCAGTGAAGGAAAAAATAAAATAAAAATCTGATGACTCAATATTTGAAAACAGGGTAGCATAAAACCTACACCAAACTGAGTCTCTCTCTCTCTCTCTCTCTCTCTCTCTCTCTCTCTCTCTCTCTCTCTCTCTCCACAACATACTCATATGGTCCCACAAAAATGTACGAAGGGAAAACACAAATTTCATCCAATCTATTCATAAGGTCACATAAAATTGGACGATGGAAAACCCAAATTTCAGCTTGTCACTGAAGGAAGCGCTGCAAGACGAAGCGAGGATTGACTACTGTCATTGCCATCTTTTATTTGTTCAAAATGCCATCAGGTGTGGTTGCATTTACTCGTCTCTTGTTTGATGTCTTACATGTGTGGTATCCATGTGGAGAGATAGTAGGATCGATAATTAAAATTATTAGGATGGTCTATTCTAGAATTACACACTGATGGTTGAGATTTAAATTGTTGGCAGGGATGGTGTGGATGTGAGGGGCTACTTTGCTTGGTCATTGTTGGACAACTTCGAATGGGCAGAAGGTTTCACTATTAGATTTGGCCTTATTTACGTGTGTTATAAAGATGGTCTGAAGAGATACCCAAAACATTCTGCTCTTTGGTTTCAGCAGTTTCTCAGAGGGCATGAGGGTATAGATAATTCCATCTCCTCTGAATGATAAGTGGGACATGCATGGTACTAATACAGGCAGGCCATTTGTATGATTCAACTTTATGGATCTATTGCTTAATGTAACTATTTAGTGTTATTTGACATGTATACATATTATATGATTATGTTGTTCATTGGATAGGCATGGTCGTGTCCACACTTATAGCAGATCATTTCACCATCTTGTTGCTTTTTGCGCATTAACTTTTGAACTCGTTCAATGATTTTCTCATTAGTAAACACCTTCTTAACAAGTTCTGGGATTCTTATTCTTGATTCAAGGTTTCTTTTCTTGGTGTCTAGGCCAAAATGGGCATGACAGACGAGTTTGAAGCTTCTTTACAAGTACTATGGGGATTTGATACTGAAATTTCTTTTGAAGTGAATGAAATCAAGGTGTGGATTTGAACTGCCTTTAGTTCTTTTATTTTTTTGTTCTTTTTCTTTTTTGCCTTCATTTTTTCAAGTCCATCAAGTCATTCTTCTATTTTTGCACTGTACTGTTGAAGCTGCTCATTTATTCATATGTTGGCAACCTTAACGCTATGATCATTTTTAAAATTTGTTTCATGCAGAGATCTGTAACTTCCACAAGCAGGAGAACAACCATCTGATTTTCTGATCTCAAGCAAAGAAGATATTAGTTTCCATTCCATGATATATGTTCATCGAGTTGAAGGAGGCAGAGGTTCTGAAGAAACAGCTACAAAAGGTGCTTCTTTGGGTGTTTTTTTATTTTTTATTTTTTATTTAGTATTTATGAGAAACGTGGTTTCTTATTTTGTTGAGTTTGTTCAGTAAGATCTGTGTTTGGCAGATTTTTCTTCCTGCCCCCCCTTCACAAAATTACAATAGTTTTTCACTGCATCATATTATTGTGATTTAATTAAATTGAATTCATGGAGCTGCAGAATGAAGATTTTGGATTTTGGGGGCATTTGACAAAAAAAAAAAAAAAGAAAGAAAAAGAGTGGTCTACCTTTCGGATCTTGCCAGGAAGAATTGTAATTTTGTACTCGATGGGCAGAATCTTCTTAGCCACACCATTTTTCTTTCAAGATGCTCCAATCTTTTGTTGTTGTTTTGGGGGTTCTGACTTGCTTCCTATTTTCATCAGATTGAATTCACAAGCCGCATAATTTAGGAATTATTATTTTATCTATATCACTTGTTCTAATCTTGGAGTCGTAGGAGGTCACTTTTTTGGTTGTTTCAGAACTTAGATATTTTCAGGCCTTCCTCACTTGTTGCAACCGGATTGAATTCTTTTATTTATGTTCTTACTCAGGAACTATTCTGAATTGGTACTATTAAAAAAAAAACGCAAACACAAGTTTCAGACACTGACGTGAAGAAATCTGGATCTCTATACAATACATTCCTGGTGCTCTGGCAATGTGGCTAATTTTTCCAATAACCATTCTGCTACTTTTGCATTTTAAGATTTGCTTCATTAGTTATTCTATTTGAAAGATTGTGCTCCCTGGAAAGTAACATAATGTAGATGAAATTGTTTATTGGCAGAGCAAAAGGTCAAAATTCTACGGTTTGATTTTAGTATGGGTTTTTCTTCTTATAGAATGCGTGGCTTGTTTTAAAGATGAGATTTTTGGAGGAATTTTAAGTTCTGAAGTAGAATAATTCTGTTGGTATGTCTGATTTACTAGGACCATTTTTCTTTCTAGTTGAATCAGCTTGATTGCCTCTATTTAACCCATTCCATTTTGTGGATTATAAGATGTAAATGGTTTCTCCTTGGGTTCAGTTTGTACGAGTGGGGCCTATGATTTGTGATACAGACCAATGGTCTATTGGAACCCACAGGCATTGTGCGTGGATGGTGCCCCAAAACTCTCTAATCACCAACACCAATCTTGGGTCCTTTCTGTTTAATGTGGACCTTTGATGTATTGCTTATTAACCATCTACTTCTGGGCCACAAATTGGATGGTCAGGATTGGCCTGTTGAGGGTTTTTTGGGGTTATGGTCCACCTTTGAAGGGCCCAACTGACCAAGGGCCCCACTTGTACAAAATGAAGACCTTATCCAGGAACCTATAATTCTTTCATTTTAAATTCCCATTCTTCAGGACAGTTTGCATGGTGCCTGTGTAGTTGTACTTGAAACTGTTCATAGTAGAAACATGAGTATTGTAACCTTTGCTATTTACGATTCTTGACATCAAAGAAATCCATGTTTTCTAAAGGAAATAAATGCTACCCACATTCATACCTTTGTTAGTTAAATAGGTCTGCTCTCTGCCATTAATCTTGACTCTCGAGATTACTAACGTCGTCCTCTTAGCATCTCCTTTCCTGTGTCCTTGCATCCAAATGAAAAAGTTTCAGAGCAAACTACACTCGTTTCTTAAAAGACGACGTTTCAATAACTCCGCGGCATCAGTTTTTGTTCTCCTATGTACTGGTATGACTTGTTAAGCTCACCTTCAGAAAAAAAAAGGTACAATGTATTAAGCTTAGTAATCTGATATTTTGTGCAGTCAGAGGCTGTGATCAGACGGTTCGGTTGGTGGTAGAAGGCCATTTGTTAGAATAAAGCTATTTGATTCTGTCCAGCATTTAGAAATTCTAATAGTAATCATGGGAGGGAAAAGCTCTAGGATGGAAAGCCACCGCCATTCATATCCTTATGGGAATATGCCTGCATGGGCTACCTCACCAGCCCTTCCTATGCTAGTAGCTATACTGAACCTAAAGTGACGAGCAGATCAAATAGAAGGTATTCAAGGATTGCCGATAACTACAGCTCACTCGATCAGTATTCTGACACTCTTTTCCTTTTTACTCGCTTTTTCCTTGAATTCTTTGACTAGCCATGTTTGTAACTTACTAAAATAAATAAATAGTGACTTAGATTTGTAGAGGAATTACGAAGTCCTACTCATCTGATGATTCACTGCATGTTTGGCCTGTGGTTCAGGGATCTAAACTGCTGATCCGATGTTCCTCACTGTGGAAGAGGAATGCCTTAGAATATCCCAAATTAGATGTTCCAAACACTTACCTTGGTGGTCTAAAAATGTAGACAGAGTACGTCAACATTCCATATTTCATAATGACAAGTCCAAACATCAAAGGCATAGGATTGTCTTATTTGGTATATTTCCTGTGCATCACTTAGCTACTCTCAAGGCTGGCAGATGAAGGGTTTGAATCATAGAATACCATGGGCCCTCCAAGAAGGGAATCCTGTATGTTAGAAATCAAAGGGCCAGGAAGACTAGCCACAAGGGGTTGATCTAGTGTTATACTATGGAACCAAACATCTAAATCTTAAATCTTGTTGCCCTAATTACTTGTAGTTTCTTGAGATAGGTTCACTATGACTATTTCTTTTCTTTGATGTCAGTGTCTTATGTAGGTCAGCCCAAAGAGACCATCCACTGGTCCGACATGGATCTTCATCTTCTTCTTTTTCTTTTTCTTTTTTTATTTATTTTTATTTATTTTTATTTTTTATTTTTTAACACACACACTCACACCCCTCACACACTCACGCACTCACACCATGGTGGAATTTCACGGCAATGGGTACTCGAACCCATGACCTCGTGTTGAAACCCTTGGTAAAACATTAAAGCAAGAAATCTTTCACTTTTAACAGGAGATGATCATCATCCATCCACATAAGTAGTCATCATAGCCTTCGACTTAAAATCTAGAGATGTAAGTTTTGGGTACCATTTGTTCCATATCCAAGTACATGCAGGGTAGTATCTTACAGATAAAAGGAATTGGGCCAGTATTATTATTGTTGTTGTTGTTGTTGTTGTTGTTGTTGTTTGAAAATTACCAAGAATGGCCCGCATCTAGGTATTTCTTATCTATTAAATTGATCACACCCCTTACAGGGTTGGAACATTAAAAAAAGATGCTATCGAATGCACGCAGATTGTTAGATGCATACATTCATGAATGCTCATATACCCTAATGTGTACATGCATACTTAGGAAAATTTACTCATTTCAAATCTTGTAGCTCCCTATTGGAATTAACCCCAACGAGGCAGTATACAATTGTCTATCATGTGTTGATAGACCTAATAGCTGTTACAGGGTGTGAAATCATATAATGCATTTTGAAGTAGAACTAGTGATTGCTACCTTAATTTTCATATATGAGAGTTGCTAATATCTCCTTCAATGCAGGTTGAGGTTGCTCTGAGAGATCTTATACTCTCAGATTATGCCAAGAAGAATAATATAAACACCTCGGCACTGACACAGTCTGAAATTCGTGATATAATACTGGGGGCTGAGATAACTCCACCTTCACAACAGAGGCAACAGATTACGGAGATTGAGAAGCATGTGATGTGTTTAATAAAAGTCTATCATGTTGAGAAGCTTCTTTGCCGGTTTCACTTGGCTAATAATCTTTAGCAAATCTTCATGTGTAGGCGAAAGAAGCAAGCCAACTTATAACAGTCACAACAAGGACAACAATTGTGCACAGGCACGAACTCATTGTCACCACAACAAGCCCCTATGATCAAGCAGCATTTGGTTCTAAAACTGATTGGCGTGTGTGAGAAATCTCAGCGACGAATCTATATCTTAGAGTCAATCATATTTATGTAAACATTGAGGACATTAAGGTAAATAATTATGGTTATTTTCCATTGTATGCACTTTTTAACTTTCAAGATTCTGGAAACTGAACTTATGTGAGTAATTCCTGATTACAGGAGACAAGCTACACATAAATCATGCCCATGAACATTTTGAAGAAGTTTATTTGCATAACAGATCTTCGGACTCAAATTGCAGGATATTTGTATAGCATAAGCCCCCCAGATAACCCTCAAGTGAAGGAAATCCGTTGTATTAGTTATCAATCTACATTAATATTTTTTAGCCAACTCATCAAATTGAAGATGTGTATTGTAATAAATATTATATTTTTTATTATCTAGTAATATAAATTTTGTTTAATATTTAGTTTTATTTGTATGGCATCATTTTTATGTTTCAAATATTTTAAAAATATAGGTTTTGATTGAATTATATATAATAAAAAAATTACTGGCATGCTAGGGCCTATCAAATCTATACAAAAGTTTTTACCAGCGCTTGTGTAGAAATTTTGCGGCACTTTTTCTTGAGGAAAAGTGTTGAGAAGCCACTTCTACCGGCACTCCGAGTAACTTTTATCGGTGCTTATTCGCGTCCTGAAAAACTACAATTATTGGCACTCAGACAAGCGCCGCTAAAACTCACCTAGCGTCACCAATACTTTTCCCGACATACCCATTTATCGGCGCTTGGTTAGCGCCACTATTAAAAATGCCTGCGCTTTCAGGGGTTTTTATTGGCGATTTCGAGCGTCGGTAAAACTCCCAATTGTTGTAGTGTGAGATGGGTAGAGCGGGACCCACAACATGATTTAAAGATGCATGCATATGTGAGGGAAATAATAATGAAAATAAAAATGATAATAATAAATAATAGTATTAAAATAGTGTAAGATGATACTTAGTGTTATAAAATTATAACAGGTCATATACCCATAATCTGACCATTGGTGCCTAGCTTGAATGGTCCCTTAGACCATTTAAACCATCGACGTTCAATTTTGAGGAGATCCGACCATTAGATTGGCGGAGACCCACAGTAGGACCCAATTTGAGTTGTGGGCCCCACCTAGAACTTAGATTAGCTTGATCAACAACCAAGATCCTATGTAAGAGCTTTGTAGAAGAATGAACGGCGTGGATTTGTCAACACCATTTTTCCGGGCCTCACCTTTGATGAGTGTGCACGTGAGGTGCGTGCACTCATTGTGCACGTAACCATGGAGACTCGGTCAGTTGACGCTGACCCAAAATTCCCTAAAATAGAGAAACACGTCTCTGTTTCTATCTTCCAACAGCGAACAGATGAGCATCTGATGTTTTGATCTGTGGCCCACCATCACGGCCTAGAGAGATGATCTGAACCGTCCATCTGGTGCGCAGCAGAGGTCTGACCAAAACCTTGTGGCCCTCACATGTATACGTGATAGGGTGTGTACACAAACGTCGGCGTAAACAAGCCCTATAAGCACATGTTTTCGGATATGGAAACTGTTTCACCACTCCATGTTAACGATTCGTGTGCCCTAGTGTCCGTCCATCCAAGTCATCCATTTAGATAGACCTCAGCCATCCGTTTTACATGGTTTAGGGCTCCTTCAATACCAGGGAGAGAAAACCTCAGCTGGTTTTATGTTACCAACTGTATAAGAGAGCTGTTGTAAAACGAATCAAATCCTAATCGTTTGATCTCCGTCCAACACCTCTGGATGAGTCTAGGGCATAATTCATAGGGAGAAAAACATAAGCATGAGGGTGCTCCTCCCCTCTCTTTCGAAGAACCTTAGAAACAGCCGCACTTAAGAAAGAAACCGTCGTTTCCTTCTTCCTGCAAAACCATCACCCATACATCCATGGAGCTCCATTTTCCTTCTTCTCCAAGCTTCCTGGGACACGCCAGAGCCCCCTAGAAACTTTGTATTTGAGGAATATCGATCTAGCAAGGATCTGCAATTAATGGTAGATCATCTTCCTCGACAAGAAGCTCATTGAATCACCCCGGTAGTTGGGTTGTTGTGAGAGATAGAAGGAGAAGGTGGGAAGGACAGTGAGGAGAATTAGGAAGAAGGAAAAGAAAAATAGAAGAAAGAAGAGAAAAGGAGAAGATAGACGAAGGAGAGTTGGATGCAAGGCCTGCTGGAGCTCCTCCTGCTGCTGATGTCGTTGTAGAGGTGGTGAATTGAGAATAGGTTAAGGTTACGGTTTAGGAACTTGGGTACAGGTTCGGGATCGGGTTTAGGTTTGGGTTTTCAAGTTAAGGTTTAGGTTAGGGAGTTGAGATTAGGATTAGGTGTAGGTTTAGGTTTAGGGATTTGTGAATACATTAGGTTTTAGGTTTAGGTTTAGTTTATAGGTAATAGGTTTAGGTTATAAGCTATAGGTTTAGGGAATTGGGAATAGCTTAAGGTTTAGGTTTGGGAAATTGGGTTCGGGTTCGGGATCGGGTTTAGGTTTGGGTTTGTAAGTTTAGGTTTAGGTTTAGGTTAGGGAGTTGAGATTATGATTAGGTGAAGCTTTAGGTTTAGGGATTTAAGATTACATTTAGGTTTTAGGTTTAGGTTATAGATTATAGGTTTTGGTTTAGGTTTAGGTTATAAGCAATAGGTTTAGGGAATTGAGAATAGGTTAAGGTTTAGGTTCAAGAAATCAGGCTCAAGTTCGGGATCGGGTTTAGGTTTGGGTTTTCAAGTTTAGGTTTAGAATTAGGTTAGGGAGTTGAGATTAGGATTAGGTGTAGGTTTAGGTCTAGGGATTTGAGAATACATTTAGGTTTAAGGTTTAAGGTTATGTTATATTATATAGGTTTAGGTTTAGGTTTAGGTTAAGGTTTAGGTTTATGTTTAGTTTATAAGCTATAGGTTTAGGGACTTCAGAATAGGTTAACATTTTAGTTTAGCAAATCGGGGTTGGGTTCAGGATCGGGTTTAGGATTGGGTTTTCAAGTTTACGTTTAGGTTTAGGTTAGGGAGTTGAGATTAGGATTAGGTGTAGATTTAGGTTTTGGGATTTGAGAATACATTAGGTTTTAGGTTTAGGTTTAGGTTATAAGCTATAGGTTTAGGGAATTGAGAATAGGTTAAGGTTTAGGTTAGGAAATCGGGTTCGGGTTCGAGATCGGGTTTAGGTTTGGGTTTTCAGGTTTAGTTTAGGTTAGGTAGTTGAGATTAGGATTGGGTTTTGGTTTTGGTTTAGGGATTTGAGAATACATTTAGGTTTTAGGTTGAGGTTTAGGTTATAGGTTATAGGTTTTGGTTAAGGTTTAGGTTTAGGTTTAGGTTTACTTTATAAGCTATAGGTTTAGGGAAGTGAGAATAGGTTAAGGTTTAGGTCTAGGAAATCGGGTTCGGGTTCGGTATCGGGTTTAGGTTTGGGTTTTTAAGTTTAAGTTTAGGTTTAAGTTAGGGAGTTGAGATTAGGATTAGGTGAAGGCTTCGGTTTAGGGATTTGAGAATACATTAGGTTTTAGGTTTAGGCTTAGATTATAGGTTATAGGTTTAGGTTTAGGTTTAGCTTTAGGTTTAGGTTATAATCTATAGGTTTAGGGAATTGGGAATAGGTTCAGGTTTAGGTTTAGGAAATCGGGTTCGGTTTCGGGATCGGGTTTAGGTTTAGGTTTTCAAGTTTACGTTTAAGTTTTGGTTAGGGAGTCGAGATTAGGATTAGGTGTAGGTTTAGGTTTAGGGATTTGAGAATATAATAGGTTTTACGTTTAGGTTTAGGTTATAAGCTATAGGTTTAGGGAATTGAGCATAGGTTAAGGTTTAGGTTTACGAAATCGGGTTCGGGTTCGAGATCGGGTTTAGGTTTGGGTTTCATGTTTAGGTTTAGGTTAGGTAGTTGAGATTAGGATTAGGTGTAGGTTTCGGTTTAGGGATTTGAGAATACTTTAGGTTTTAGGTTTAGGTTTAGATTATAGGTTACAAGTTTAGGTTTAGCTTTAGGTTTAGGTTTAGGTTATAAGCTATAGGTTTAGGGAATTGAGAATAGGTTAAGGTTTATGTTTAGGAAATCGGGTTCGGGTTCGGGATCGGGTTTAGGTTTGGGTTTTCAAGTTTAGGTTTAAGTTTTGGTTAGGGAGTTGAGATTAGGATTAGGTGTAGGTTTAGGTTTAGGGATTTGAGAATACATTAGGTTTTAGGTTTAGGTTTAGGTTATAAGCAATAGGTTTAGGGAAATGAGAATATGTTAAGGTTTAGGTTCAGGAAATCGGGCTCGGGTTCGGGATCGGGTTTAGGTTTGGGTTTTCAAGTTTAGGTTTAGAATTAGGTTAGAGAGTTGAGATTAGGATTAGGTGTAGGTTTAGGTCTAGGGATTTGAGAATACATTTAGGTTTTAGGTTTTGGGTTAGGTTATATTATATAGGTTTAGGTTTAGGTTTAGGTTTAGGTTATAAGCTATAGGTTTAGGGACTTCAGAATAGGTAAACATTTTGGTTTGTCAAATCGGGTTTGGGTTCGGGATCGGGTTTAAGATTGGGTTTTCAAGTTTACGTTTAGGTTTAGGTTAGGGAGTTGAGATTAGGATTAGGTATAGGTTTAGGTTTTCGGATTTGAGAATACATTAGGTATTAGGCTTAGGTTTAGGTTATAAGCTATAGGTTTAGGGAATTGAGAATAGGTTAAGGTTTAGGTTTAGGAAATCTGGTACAAGTTCAGGATCAAGTTTAGGTTTGGGTTTTCAAGTTTAGGTTTAGGTTAGGGAGTTGAGATTAGGATTAGTTGTAGGTTTAGGTTTAGGGATTTGAGAATACATTAGGTTTTAGGCTTTGGTTTAGGTTATAACCTCTAGGTTTAGGGAATTGAGCATAACTTAAGGTTTAGGTTTGAGAAATCGGGTTCGGGTTCAGGATCGGGTTTAGGTTTGGGTTTTCAAGTTTAGGTTTAGGTTAGGTAGTTGAGATTAGGATTAGGTGTAGGTTTAGGTTTAGGAATTTGAGAATACATTTAGGGTTTAGGTTTAGGTTTAGGTTATAGGTTATAGGTTTAGGTTTAGGTTTAGGTTTTGGTTATAAGCTATAGGTTTAGGAAATTGAGAATAGGTTAAGGTTTAGGTTTAGGAAATCGGGTTCGGGTTTGGGATCAGGTTTATGTTTGGGTTTTCAAGTTTAAGATTAGGTTTAAGTTAGGGAGTTGAGATTAGGATTAGGTGTAGGTTTAGGTTTAGGGATTTGAGAATACATTAGGTTTTAGGTTTAGGTTTAGATTATAGTTTACAGGTTTAGGTTTAGGTTTAGCTTTAGGTTTAGGTTATAAGCTATAGGTTTAGGGAATTGAGAATAGCTTAAGGTTTAGGTTTAGGAAATCGGATTCGGGTTCGGGACCGGGTGCTTTGGGTTTTCAAGTTTAGGTTTAGGTTTAGGTTAGGGAGTTGAGATTAGGATTAGGTGCAGGTTTAGGTTTCGGGATTTGAGAATATATTAGGTTTTAGGTTTAGGCTGAGGTTATAGATTTTAGGTTTATGTTTAGGTTTAGGTTTAGGTTTAGGTTATAAGCTATATGTTTAAGGAATTGAGAATAGGTTTAAGATTACGGTTTAGGAACTCGGGTATAGGTTCGGGATCGGGTTTAGGTTTGGGTTTTCAAGTTTAGGTTTAGGTTAGGGAGTTGAGAGTAGGATTACGTGTAGGTTTAGGTTTAGGGATTTGAGAATACATTAGGTTTTAGGTTTAGGTTTAGGTTATATGTAATAGGTTTAGGTTATAAGCTATAGGTTTAGGGAATTGAGAATCGCTTATGGTTTAGGTTTGGGAAATCGGGTTCGGGTTCGGAATCGGGTTTAGGTTTGGGTTTTCAAGTTTAGGTTTAGGTTTAGGTATGGGAGTTGAGATTAGGATTTGGTGTAGGTTTAGGTTTAGGGATTTGAGAATACATTTAGGTTTTATTTTTAGGTTTAAGTTATATTATCTAGGTTTAGGTTTAGGTTAATGTTTAGGTTTATGCTTAGCTTTAGGTTTTAAGCTATAGGTTTAGGGACTTGAGAATAGGTTAAGGTTTAGGTTTAGCAGATCGTGTTTCGGTTCGGGAACGGATTTAGGTTTGGGCTTTCAAATTTATTTTTAGGTTTAGGTTAGGGAGTTGAGATTAGGATTAGGTGTAGGTTTAAGTTTAGGGATTTGAGAATACATTAGGTTTTAGGTTTAGGTTTAGTTTATAAGCTATAGGTTTAGGGAATTGAGAATAGGTTAAGGTGTAAGTTTACGAAATCAGGTTCGGGTTCGAGATTGGGTTTAGGTTTGGGTTTTCAAGTTTAGGTTTAGGTTAGGAAGTTGAGATTAAGATTAGGTGTAGGATTAGGTTTAGGGATTTAAGAATACATTTAGGTTTTAGGTTTAGGTTTAGGTTATAGGTTATAGGTTTTGGCTAAGGTTTAAGTATAGGTTTAGATTTAGGTTATAAGTTATAGGTTTAGGGAAGTGAGAATAGGTTAAGGTTTAGGTTTAGGAAATGGGGTTCGGGTTTGGGAACGGATTTAGGTTTGGGTTTTCAAGTTTAAGTTTAGGTTTAAGTTAGGGAGTCGAGATTAGGATTAGGTTTAGCATTAGGTTTAGGTTATAAGCTATAGGTTTAGGGAATTGAGATTAGGTTAAGGTTTATGTTTAGGAAATCGGGTTCGGGTTCGAGATCGGGTTTAGGTTTGTGTTTTCAAGTTTAGGTTTTGGTTAGGTAGTTGAGATTAAGATTAGGTGTAGGTTTAGGTTTAGTGATTTGAGAATACATTAGGTTTTAGGTTTAGGTTTAGGTTATAGGTTATAGGTTTAGGTTAGGGTTTAGGTTTAGGTTTAGGTTTAGGTTATAAGCTATAGGTTTAGAGAATTGAGAATAGGTTAAGGTTTAGGTTTAGGAAATCGTGTTCGGGTTCGGGATCGGGTTTATGTTTGGGTTTTCAAGTTTAGGTTAAGGTTTAAGTTAGCTAGTTGTGATTAGGATTAGGTGTAGGTTTAGGTTTAGGGATTTGAGAATACATTAGGTTTTATGTTTAGGTTTAGATTATAGGTTACAAGTTTAGCTTTAGGTTTAGGTTATAAGCTATAGGTTTAGGGAATTGAGAATAGCTTAAGGTTTAGGTTTAGGAAATCGGGTTCGGGTTCGGGATCGGGTATAGGTTTGGGTTTTCAAGTTTAGGTTTAGGTTTAGGTTAGGGAGTTGAGATTAGGATTAGGTGTTGGTTTAAAGTTAGGGATTTGAGAATACATTAGGTTTTAGGTTTAGGTTTAGGTTTAGGTTATAGGTTATAGGTTTATGTTTAGGTTTAGGTTTAGGTTATAAGCTATAGGTTTAAGGAATTGAGAATAGGTTAAGGTAACGGTTTAGGAACTCGGGTACAAGTTCGAGATCGGGTTTAGGTTTGGGTTTTCAAGTTTAGGTTTAGGTTCAGGAGTTGAGATTAGGATTAGGTGTAGGTTTAAGTTTAGGGATTTGAGAATTCATTAGGTTTTAAGTTTAGGTTTAGGTTATAGGTAATATGTTTAGGTTATGAGCTATAGGTTTTGGGAATTGAGAATAGCTTAAGTTTTAGGTTTAGGAAATCGGGTTCGGGTTCGGGATCGGGTTTAGGATTGGGTTTTCAAGTTTAGGTTTAGGTTTAGGTTAGGGAGTTGAGATTAGGATTAGGTGTTAGTTTAGGTTTAGGGATTTAGGAATACATTTAGGTTTTATGTTTAGGTTATTGATTAAAGGTTTAGGTTTAGGGATTTAAGAATACATTTAGGTTTTAGGTTTAAGTTATTGATTATTGGTTTAGGTTTAGGTTTAGGTTATAAGCAATAGGTTTAGGGAATTGTGAATTGGTTATGGTTTTGGTTCAGGAAATCGGGCTCGGGTTTGGGATCGGGTTTCGGTTTGGGTTTTCAATTTTAGGTTTAGAATTAGGTTAGGGAGTTGAGATTAGGATTAGGTGTAGGTTTAGGTGTAGGGATTTGAGAATACATTTAGGTTTTAGGTTTAGGGTTAGGTTATATTATATAGGTTTAGGTTAAGGTTTAGGTTTAGGTTATAAGCTATAGGTTTAGGGACTTGAGAATAGGTTAACGTTTAGGTTTAGCAAATCGGGTTTGGGTTTGGGTTTTCAATTTTACGTTTAAGTTTAAGTTAGGGAGTTGAGATTAGGATTAGGTGTAGGTTTAGGTTTAGGGATTTGACAATACTTTAGGTTTGAGGTTTAAGTTTAGGTTATAAGCTATAGGTTTAGGGAATTGAGAATAGGTTAAGGTTTAGGTTTAGGAAATCGGGTTCGGATTCGAGATCGGGTTTAAGTTTGGGTTTTCAGGTTTAGGTTTAGGTTAGGTAGTGGAGATTAGGATTAGGTGTAGGTTTAGGTTTAGGGATTTCAGAATACATTTAGGTTTTAGGTTTAGGTTTAGGTTTAGGTTTAGTTTATAAGCTATAGGTTTAGGGAAGTGAGAATAGGTTAAGGTTTAGGTTTAGGAAATTAGGTTTGGGTTCTGGATTGGGTTTAGGTTTGGGTTTTCATGTTTACGTTTAAGTTTAGGTTAGGGAGTTGAGATTAGGATTAGGTGTAGGTTTCGGTTTGGGGATTTGAGAATACATTAGGTTTTAGGTTTAGGTTTAGATTATAGGTTACACGTTTAGGTTTAGGTTTAACTTTAGGTTTAGGTTATAAGATATAGGTTTAGGGAATTGAGAATAGGTTAAGGTTTAGGTTTTGGAAATCGGGTTCGGGTTCAGGATCAAGTTTAGGTTTGGGTTTTCAAGTTTACGTTTAAGTTTAGGTTAGGGAGTTGAGATTAGGATTAGGTGTAGGTTTAGGTTTAGGGATTTGAGAATAGATTAGGTTTTAGGTTTAGGTTTAGGTTATAAGCTATTGGTTTTGGGAATTGAGAATAGGTTAAGGTTTAGGTTTAGGAAATCGGGATCGGATTCGAGATCGGGTTTAGGTATGGGTTTTCAATTTTAGGTTTAGGTTAGGTAGTTGAGTTTAGGATTAGGTGTAGGTTTAGGTTTAGGGATTTGAGAATACATTTAGTGTAAGAACCGTATCGTAGACCGTATCATTCTATAGACTTCCGCGGTCTTCACGGTCGAATTTCGACAACCTTCAACCCTTAACCGGTATTTGCATGCGACCCTGATTCACATGCCTTCAACCTGAATCGACTCAACCCAGGACTTATACCTTAGCGACTGCATCGTCGCCATAGTTCCGATGCTGCGACTTACGCGCCGAGGTAATGCTCTGGCTAGGAGATGTGGGCAAGCGTTCGGTGTGAGGAAAACGTCGCGCGTGCGAATTTTGAGAGAATCTCTATAAGATGTCACATCAATCAATCAACCCATCAATCCCATCATGTCAAGTACACATCACCTTTCATCCATTCCCAAGCAAGCCCCAAAAGTCAAAAAGTTCTTACAAAGCCCATACTTTCTTACACCATTTGCCACAAAAGTCAAAAGCGCTCTTACACCCATCACTCACCACATCAACACATCCATCACCCATTCCTCTCCTTGCTTACAATTCTCTCTCTCATTTCTCAAAGTCATTCCTAAGCAACCAAGAGCCTCACGTCCAAGCCCTCCCATGGACAGAAAAATACATGTGTGAGGCCCACCTTTCCATCCCTAGATCTCCCTTCCTAGCCATCCATTTCTCATCTTCCTCCATCAAAGAGAAGCACAAGGAGCTAAGGAAGCCAAGGGAGCAAGAAGATCAAGCGATGAGTGCTTTGATAGGGTAGTTTTAATTTTTTTTAAGATGGGCCAAGTGAGGCCAACCAATCAATGGTTTGGATCTCACTTTGGACCCGAAGATGTGGCCGATGACCCACTTTAATCATCATGATCATTCCATGATGGGGCCATTCTCCATGGACCCCATTATGATGTTTATTTTTCTTATATACCTAGGGTCATCTAAACTATCTATTTTAGTGGAGAAGGGATCTCCACCGTTGGATTTTGATTTAATGGGCCCATGTGTAATGGGACCCACTTGATGTATGATTGGTTGCAAGGGAGGGCTCATAGTGTCGGGGTCCCTCCATCACACGTGTGTCCCACTCTCTCTTTCCCTCTCTTTTTCTTTTTTTCTCTTCTTATGTTAATATGGTCATGTGGCCCATTAGGTTGGACCCCACCATGAGGTAGGTATTTTATCCAAACCATTTATAAGTGGGGCCCACCTTATATGTGTTGTACCCACACCCTCCGTCATTTGGTGGCCCACCTAAGCAGGGCCCACCTCAATGCATGTATGACGTCAAGCTATCCAGCGTCCCTAGACGCTGGACAAAAAGGGAAAAAGGGCACAAATATTAACTTGTTACCAAGCATATCGGGTGGCCCACTCTTATAGGCCCCACCATGATGTATATTTTATATCCACTCTGTTCATCGTGTAGGCCACTTCCTGAAGTGGGCCTACTCCAAAACTCAGCCTGATCTAGAGCTCAGGTGGCCCACACCGTAGGGAATAGTGGGATTAAACGTCTGCCCTTGAAACCCTTTTTGGGTCCACAGAAGTTTTGGATCAGGGTGAAATTTGTTTTTACCCTTCATCTAGGTCTACGTGACCTTATCAACGGGTTGGATGGCGTATCAACATTATGATGGGCCCCACGTGGAGCCCACAATGATATATGTGTTTTATTACCACCGTCCAAGCGGACGGTGGAGCCCACTGTGATTATGTTCTATCCCCACCGTCCAGGGACGGTGGGTGTGTATGTGTGCGTGTGCGTGTATGTGTGGGTGTGTGTGTGTATATATATATATATAATATTATATTATATATAATATTGTATATATTATATATAAAATATATATTATATTATATAAAATATGTGATGGTTGGCCTTCATGTGGACCCCCACCATGAGGCAGGTGCTACATCCAATCTGTCCATCTATTTTAAAAAGCCTATTTTATGGCATAGGCATAAAGAATGAGCCAGATCCATAGTCCAAGTGGACCCCACCTTGGCATGTTGTGAGGCCCATTTGTTGTATTAGGGGCCCATGGTTTAAGGCCCATTAAGATGTATTGGAGCCTATGGGTTGAGGCCCATTTGATGTACATTTGGGGCTCGATTGGTGTGCCCCATTTGATACACATAAGGCCCATGAGATTAGGCCCATTTGATGCATTCTAAGGCCCACGGGTTATGGCCCATTATAATGCACATAAGGCCCATTGGAGTGGCCCATTGATGTGGCCTACTTGATGAATATAAGACCCATGTAAGACGGCCCATTTGATGTATTTAAGGCCCAATGGGATGTACCTAAGGTCCATTGCAATGTGCGATCCCAACATGGTTTATGTAATGTTGTTTATGACGGTCGTGCCTTGGGAGCAATGTTGGTTTGACGTCCACATTGCAAGTATAATGTTGGTTAAATATCCACATTACAACTCTCCCTAGGGCCCGTTGTTTAGCCCATACTTGTTGTGTGTAGGCCATCTAGGCCATCTGCGTTGTAAGGATAGTGCATTACTTTATAACATGTGTAGTATAGCTCCATAACTCATGATCATACGCATCATATGTATGCTTGATATGAGAAGTGACTGATCATAGCATAAGCCTTCGGGCAGATTATCTAGGGGCTCTCGGATAGGGGATGTTGCCCTACATCAGTGCATGATACGCGCAGGATTGCTGTATGACTAGATAGTATGATTCATGTATTCGTATCGTGTGATATGGTTACTGTACGCCCTAGCGACATCAGGGACATAGCCTCCACTGATGTATCGTGGTTGGCAGGATTGGATACCAAAAATATTGTTCTACATGGGGTGCTATAGATATCCCTGGGTGAAAGTCCCTAAACCTTTATGGTACCAAGAGGTTGCTCCAACGTCTAGACCGAGTGGGTACATGAGCGCCGAGTGCCGATTACCAGACGGTTGTGCTTTTCACTGTGTCGTGGTCAGTTGGAAGGGGGTGCGGCCTTACCCGCCCGAGAGTAGGGGGCAATGCTAGGCTGAGTCTGACCAGCTCAAGGAATGGGTCCTGGGTCTGTTATTCACGAGCCGAGCTCGATATTGGCAGGAGGATAGTGAGGTCTTTTCCACTCACCTTATTGCACGCAATGGGGCGGCAATCTGGCTTGGAGTGTACTAGACCTCGGTGATATTTTAGATTTTGAGTTGAATTGATATGTGGACTTAGATGAGGATTTGTATGCTTGAGTTGCATTTCGCATTGCATGGCCTTGGTATGGCCGACATCATTCTTTGCACCGCATGGCCTTGGTACGGCTAATGGTATTCTTAGCTTTCATCAGCATGTTTCGCATTAATCTGATACTACATAACTGCATTACCACCTTGAGCACATACTTTCACCACCCTCTAAGCTTTCTATATGCTTATACACGACCGTTGCGTGCAGGTGATGTTGGATCGCAGTAGCGATGGGGCTTGAGCACGTGGCAGATTATTTTGGAGTTTTGTTCATCATCATTGTATTTCCCTTTATGCTCATTGTACTTGTAAAGTTTTTTGATCATAGTGGAAATGTGATGAAGTTTTTGGTTGTTGTTTGTGGGTTATGCCTTTAGTTATGCTTATTACGAATCAAAATGATGTGGAAAATCCTCCTCGTAACATCCCAGGATCGGAACCTGACAAATGGGCTTTGGGAGCCGAGAATGGGGTTCTACGGAGGCTGCGGCGTCGAATTCGACGATCAGGAATTTTGTGAGCCCGATTTTCAAGTTTGGGACGTGTCAGAAATTGGTATCAGAGCATAACTCGAAAATAAGCAAGAACAACATTACATGTCTGCTATGAATGATTGAGTCCTAAGTTCGGATAGCCTAACGATATTTTAGTTTAGACCCTTAACGTGCGTGCCTTCGCGAAACTTTAAGTTGATAGGCACCTTCGCTCTTTCCTGTAGGACATGCCTCGCAGGAGAGTGATCCGATTGACTCCCACACCACCACCTGAGACTCCGGCTCCACCACCTGCGGCTCCCGCACTACCACCTACGATCCCTGCTCCACCACCAGAGATTCCTACTGCCCAGCCTGTGGATGTAGCTCCTCCACCAGAGACCAGTGTGGATCCGACCGTATCTGTGAGTGCTTCCCAGTTATAGCAGATGATGCAGGTTGTGACGACCGCACTTCAGTGGCAGAGCAGACACCCGGTTGTTTCATCGGCCCAAGCAGAGCAGGAGCGCGTAAGTGCCCTTCTTTGAGAGTTCTGACGATTCGATCCCTCGCATTTTCAAGGTGAGCTAGACCCGACGATAACTGAGAGATGGCGCGTCGATGTGGAGAAGATATTCGAGATGATGGGATGTACGACTGAGCAGCGAGTCCGATTAATCGTATTTCTCCTCCATGGTGAGGCTGAGCATCGGTGGACGTCAGTCTCCCGAGTAGCGGGCGCTGATTTTGTATGGACTTGGGAGGATTTTGTAGATCGGTTTGACCGACAGTATTTTTCTGATCACATCCAACGACAGCGGGCGTTGGAGTTCGAGGCCTTGGTGCTGGGTGATATGACGGTGGCTCAGTATGCTGCTCGTTTTATAGCACTGTCCAGATTTGCACCATACTTGGTGGATGATGAGGAGTGGAGAGCCCACCGATTTGAGGGCGACTTGCATTATGGTCTTCGAGGTCGTTTTATTGGGCATGAGCTCCCGACTTTCGAGGGAGTGGTACGAAAGGCCCAGATTTTTGAGGCTGAGTGGGACGGTTCTCAGTTTGATCACTGTCAGAGGAGGGACCGGAAGAGGTAGACTCCTTCCAGTGATTCCCAGTAGGGTCGATCACAGCAGAGGCGCACAGGTCACCTAGCCTTCCGAGCGCCAGCAACACCTCCATCATCACCTCCGAGGCAGTTCACCGGCTCCTATTTTATGTGTGGTGCGACGGGGCACGGTATGTGGGAGTGTCCTCGCCCCCAGCAGCAGCAGCAGCAGAGAGGTCCACAACAACTTCCACCGCAGCAGCAGCAGAGGCCCCCACAGCAGCAGCGACAGCAGCCCCCACCACCTAGACCACCTCAGCAATAGCATCAGCACCAGCCTCCGAGACCGCAGCAGCAGAGGCAGCAGTTTCGACCGCCTCAGCGATAGCAGCAGCCGCAGCACACTCAGAGGGGACATGCACCTCCCCAACCGGCTCAAGCTAGATTCTATGCCGCCCAGCAGGATCCTCAGTCATCTGGAGGAGTCGTTGAGGGTATACTTCTAGTATCCGCATGCATTACACGTGTGTTGTTTGATTCTGGTGCATCGCATTCTTTTGTGGCCGAGAGTTTTTGCCGATCGACTGGTTACCATTGGAGTCTGCTCGTGAGGGTTTGTCAGTATCGACTCCCTTGGGAAAGACTGCAGTGTTGGGCCAATTTTGAATGTCTTGCTCCGTTTTGGTTGGGGATATCTTTTTGCCTGTCGATCTGTTTGCATTGCCGATGTCCGAGTTCGACGTCATCCTGGGCATGGATTGGCTTACCGAGTACCACGCCATATTGGATCGCTCCGTGAGGACAGTCACATTTTGTATACCTGGGTTGCCGCAGTTCCAGTTCATTACTGAGCCCAGAGGAGAGCCGTTATCTTGTTTGATGTCATGTGCCATAAAGGAGCTCATAGCGGTGAGCATCGACCAGTTACCTGTGGTTTGTGATTTTCCCGATGTTTTCTAGGAGATTTCGGGATTACCGCCTCTCTGACTCACCGAGTTTCAGATTGATCTCGTGCCCGGTGACGCGCCTATTTCGAAGGCCCCGTATCGTATGGCGCCGTTGGAGTTGTGGGAATTGCAGAAGCAGTTAGACGAGTTACGCAAGTTGGGGTTTATCTGTCCGAGCAGTTCACCGTGGGGAGCGCCAGTACTCTTCGTGAAGAAGAAGGATGGCTCGTTGAGGCTCTATGTAGATTACCACGAGCTCAATAAGGTCACAATCAAGAACAAGTACCCGCTCCCGAGGATTGATGATTTGTTTGATCAGCTGCAGGGTGCACAGTTTTATTCAAAGATTGACTTGCGTTCCGGTTATCATCAGATTCGGGTCCGAGAGGAGGACATTCCGAAGACAGCATTCAGAATGCATTATGGTCATTTCGAGTTTCAGGTCATGTCCTTCGGACTGACTAATGCGCCCGCAGTGTTCATGCAGTTGATGAACGAGCTCTTCCGCCTTTATCTCGATCAATTGTTGTAGTCTTCATCGATGACATTCTGATTTATTCGAGGACCCGTGAGGAGCACGAGCAGCAATTGGAGGTTACGTTGCAGACCCTCCACGCACACCAGCTGTATGCGAAGCTGGAGAAGTGCAAGTTTTGGCAGGAGGAGGTGAAGTTCCTTTGTCACGTAGTGACGAGGGAGGGTGTCGTAGTGGACCCCTCGAAGGTTGAGGCGGTGCGTCAGTGGGGCCAACCCATGACTGCTTTCAAGATCCGCAGTTTCCTTGGTTTAGCAGGCTACTATCAGCGTTTTATTGAGGGCTTCTCTTGTATTGCAGCCCCGTTAACCTGGTTGACTCGGAAGGGCGCAGAGTTTATTTGGAGCGACGCCTACGAGCGAGCATTTATGGAGTTGAAGGACCGCCTCATGTCCACTCCGGTCCTCACTCTTCCCTCTAGGAGTGATGGATTTATTGTATTCACTGATGCCTCACATATTGGTTTGGGTGCTGTCCTGATGCAGCACGGGAGACCAGTGGCCTTTGCATCTTGTCAGCTCAAGGTCCATGAGTTGAACTACCCCACGCATGATTTAGAGTTGGCTGTAGTTGTCTTCGCACTGGAGGTGTGGAGACACTATCTCTATGGGGTTAGGTTCGAGCTCTTTTCTGACCACAAGAGCTTGAAGTACCTCTTCTCGCAGTCCGAGTTGAATATGAGACAGAGGCACTGGATGGAGCTCCTGAAGGACTATGATTTCGATCTCCAATACCACCCGAGTAAGGCGAACGTGGTGGTGGATGCCCTCAGCCGTCAGCCACGAGGCCTGGTGGCACATATGATGATTCAGGAGTGGCGGATTGTCACGCCCCAGACTCGGTAACCGAACTCACAAGGAACCCGATGGCCGGTTCTGGCTGCAATAGCCTCCATAGTACCCCATTCTTGGCTCCTGAGGTAGGTTTCAATCCTAGGATCCTACAAGGAGGATTTTCATAACAGTATAATCACTTCTAATGCGAGCATACCTAAGATTATAGCAAGTACATCTGAGAATAACAAAGGCACACATCACAAAATCCACTAAAATTTTGAACTTTTACAATCATCCAAAAGGTCCAAAAGGACATACATGAGAATAAAAGGAAAAGAGAGAGAAATCAGCAACACTGGAGTCCTCACTGCTCAACTCTACTCCACGCTCTGCTACTACGGCGCCTACCTAGAGTCTCCTACACGCATCAATCGTGCATAAGCTTATAGAAGCTTAGAGGGTGGTGTAAGTGTGTGACAATGGTGTACAGAAGAATAGTGGGAGGTATAAGGAGAGAAGCATGATCAATGAACATATCACTAGTCTTACCAAGGCTTCACATGAATGCGATGTAATAAGTAATGGGTGCCATACCAAGGCAATGTATGAATGGGGGGGCTTGTACAACCAATGCTAATGCGATGCAAGTAATGTCAGTGCTCATATCCAAACCATAAGTCAAGTATATTTTCAATCATAAGGAAATTACCGGGGTCCATTACACTACTGAATGACTGCCGCTCTACAGACCCCACACAGTCAAACGAGCGTAAGAGACCTCACTACCCGCCTGTGGACAATCAATCACCAACAAGACCTGAAGGTAGTGGACCCATTTATGAGCTGGTCAGACTCAGCCTAGCAATGCCTCCTCACACCAGGCAGGTAAGGCCACACCCCTATCTAATCGACTACACGACAGTGGGAGTCGCGGCCTAACGGTATAAGGCCCTCGTGCGCTTATGTATTCCACCCGGTCACGGCGTTGGAGCAGATCCTTGGTACCATGGAAGTTTTGGAAATTTCACCCATGGGCATCCTATGCACCGGGTATGCTCAACTAATATTTCCGGTGTCCACACATACGGCCATCCACGAATACCCTTGTGAAGGCAAGGCCCTAATGAAGTAAGGGCGGATATCCACAAGATATGCAATGCCAGATGCATGAATCACACAATCACACATGTATCAATTCCAAGTATCCATCTCTTGAGGAGATAACAACATGTCCTACACAATGACACAGCCATGGCCAATCATACCTCAACCAATCATGCATATGATGCGTATGGGAGTGGGCCATAAAGATGAATGGGGGTGCCGATGAGGTGAAGATGAACTCTCTACTTAACAATGAAAGGTCTAGGCACTTAACCAATTCCTCATAAGGAATACAACCTCGAGTGGGGGCCCATATACCTGGGGTAGCCCACGAGACTAAGGACCTAGACTAAGGACCACGAGACTAATGGTATAGGCCTAAATAGATGAAACGGGCCTAGCAAGGGTCTATGGTGGGCCTTTAACCACCTATAGAAGCCCATGGGCCTACCTTAGGGCCATCAATGTGGACATCCAACCACAATTGGTCCCCAAGAGTTAGCCCGTCTCTAATTGATTATGGATCAAGGCCCAAGGCCCACGCAACATCAGAAATAAGAAACGAGCAGCCATAATCATATCACAAATACTCATGTTGGGCTTCAGAAAGGCGGCCCAAGGCCTATCTACAACATGGGTCCAAGGGAAACACACATAGCCCAACCCATATATACCACTATGGGCCCATAGGGGAAAGGTTAGGGCCCAACATAAAGGCCACTAATCCCATATATTGTGGTGGCCTAGTGGGCAACCCATTGCTCAAACCACATGGGCAAATGTCATGCTCTTAGTCAAGTAAGTTGGGCCTATAACCCGGCTCAAGTATTAAAGTTGATTTGGTGAGCAACCAAGGGCCCATCTACTTGTGTAATCTGGCCCACTAACCCAACACAATATTATGGTAAAAATGGCCCATGAGTTCAATGGGCCTATCTGAAAAGTCTCAGCCCAATTGGGCCTAAAGAGTTCAACAACTAGCTACATTCACGGACCCAAATTAAAATTCAACTGAGGTGGGCCTCAAAAGTACATTTATTAAGCCTAGTATTTAAGGAACCAAATGTATAAGTTATTCCCTCTAAGATCTTCACAATGTGGTGGGCCTCACTCCTCAAAATTTCAGCCCAAAGGCCAAGCATAATTATAACATGTTGCTGTCTTAAATTTGGGCACTCCATTGGAGTGGGTCCAGGGCCTCTAAAACTCTGGAAATTGAGGGCCAAGGTCCCTCATCATGCATACAATGAGAGGTAACCCAAAAAGGTGGCCCACCATCAGAGGAAATATTTTTGAATTATGGTTTTAGTAAGGCATATTGCTGGATTGTACAACAGAAAATCTGGCAGTCCAACTATCTTTGCCCATTCTTTTGGATGCACAAATGAGGTCCGTTGGAGCTGAAATTTTACAGAGTGACACTACCATAGGTGGGACATACCCCCACAAAATTTTAAAATTTTTGGACATCTGTAAATATTTTAATTCATTTAAAGAAATCCATCTGTCCTGAAAATCGGACTGATCTGGACGCCATGTTATAATGGGCCGGTCCAGCCATCACTATGGTGTGTACAGGTGTCCATTGGCCTCAAAATTTTGTACGTGGGTCCTACCATGGGTGGTACACCTTTATGTAAATTTTTATAATTATTTCACACCCAAAACTATTTTAATAAATTTTAGAATTCTAACCTGTCCAGGGTGGATTGCTGTTGGAACAGTGCAGAAAATCCAGACTGTCCACCTCACTTGGACCACACCTTTGGGACCCCTATGAGTGTCAGATTGGGCTGAAATTTGGGAGACATCAAGATAGGATCCCCACCTTTTAGAAAATTATATTTGGTGGTTATGAATAGTCCCCCAAACAGTCCCAAAATCGGGTCCAAAATCAACTAGAAACTGTCCAGAAAATTCTGGACAGCAACATGTACTTGGGTAAAATTAATTATATAAGCTAAATAAAAAGGGGAATACTCCAAGAACTAGGTTCTATGGCCCTCCCTAGTGGGCCCCACAAATGTCCAAAATAAATCCCAAAGTTACCACACTTGCATGCACCAATAAAGGTCAGCAAATGTGACACCCAACCATAGTGTAGGTGGGTATGGATGTTCCACCCTAGCTGGACTTTTCTGGACTGTCCAAGCCCACCAAGTGGACCACACACATCATCAGCAATCATAGGAAAGGTAGAATAAGAGAAATAAAAATATTCCGGCCATTGGGAGAAGGCTCCGTCACTATTGAGCCTTCCCAAACACAATCACACCCATACATTGCATTTCCATCTATATTTCACCATGGATCTTCATCATGCATAATCTACACTTGAGATAAATGGATGAGATACCATCTCAACCATGATGCAAGGGTCTAGATGACCTATCAGGTTATGAAATATGGCGAACCCTCCATGATGGGGTCAATCAAGAGGAAACCCCATGCATGGGACATGCATGCATAAGATGGACCATTTGGCCACATCCAAGGAATTGTGTAGGATCTCCACCATTGATTGGTGGGTCCTATACTTTCCGAATGAAAGAAGAATAAGATCTACACTATGGAAGGGATATTGCATGGAATAAAGAAGCACCCACCTAAACATCTTCACCAAAACTTGGATCACCAAGCTCCAAATGCTCCAAGGAACCAAGATAGATGGATGAGATGGGTTTTTAATGGATGGATTAAGAGGAAAAAGGAGGAGAAGGGGCTGGAGAATTTGAAATTTTTTGGAGGAATGTTGCTAGGGAAGAAGAGAAGAGAGAGAGAAATGAGAGGAAAAGAGAGAAAAATCTCTTTTAGGCTAAGTAATCATGAGTTTCTTACCTAGGATAGAGAAGAGAAATCATGGTAATAGGGAGTTAGAAATAATGTTGTAGGGTTAGTAGACTTTTTAGGTTAGTGGGTAGTATTTTAGAGATGGGTGGTGTAGGGATAGGGCCTAGGTAGTGTGTGTGTGTAGTGTGTGTTAGAAATAGGTCCAAGAGATGAGACCTACCTAGAAATCCATGCACACCACCTCTAGGTGGGCTGCATGATCATGATCAAGGGCTTAGAAAATGAAATGCACCCAACTTACGATCTACACATCGGATGGATGCACAAGATGCGCCGTTGGAACCGCGGCGACAATGCGGTCACAATGGTATAGGTCTCAACTCGATCTGAGTCGGGTCTTCATGACTGGGCTCATGGATGACCGCAAACACTATCCAAGGGTCACGGGTCGCCGAGATTCGACCGGTAGGACCGCGGGATCAAGATGGACGGAATGCATACTCACACACACACATGCACACATGCGAACTCGGGTCGGGTCTCACAACCCTCCCCACCAAAAAAGAAATTTCGTCCTCGAAATTAAACAATCTTAAACAAAATAAAAGATAAAACACCACCATCATATAGCAATCATCATATAAGGAAGGCAATACAAACAATCATATATCAATCAATCATCAAACAAATGGGGATAACGTTCTCTAATCTCGGCCTCGCGTTCCCAACACGCCTCAGCCTCTGAATGATGACCCCATTGCACCTTCACTAAGGGAATGACCTTAGTCCTGAGGACCTGCTCCTTCCGATCAAGGATATGAATCGGCTGCTCAATATAAGAAGCATCCTCACGGACCTCAAGTGGCTGCCAATCAATCACAAGAATAGTGTCCGACCCACATCTCCGCAACATAGAAACATGAAACACGTCGTGGATTGCAGACAACTCAGGAGGTAAGGTAAGCCTATAGGCCACAGCGCCCACGCGCTCGGTAATCTCAAAAGGTCCGATGAATCTCGGGGCAAGCTTGCCCTTCACACCAAAGCGAACCATGCCCTTCATAGGCGAGACCTTGAGATACACCATGTCCCTGACTGCGAACTCGAGGGGTCAACGCCGACGATCAGCAAAACTCTTCTGCCGGCTCTGGGCTGTGCGCATCCTCTGCCTGATAACATCAATAACCTCTGACGTCTGCAGCACAAGCTCGGGACCTAAGAGACGACGCTCTCCAACCTCGGTCCAACAACTAGGAGATCTGCACGGTCTGCCATAAAGTGCCTCAAAAGGAGTTATGCCGATAGTTGCCTGATAGCTGTTGTTGTACGCGAACTCGGCGAGGCGCATATGATCATCCCAACTACCCGCAAAGTCGATCATACAAGCCCTGAGCATATCCTCAAGGATCTGGTTGACCCTTTCGGTCTGCCCATCTGTCTGTGGATGATAAGCGGTGCTGAGATGCAAAGTGACCCCCAATGCCTGTTGAAAACTCCAAAACTGAGACGTAAATATGGAGTCTCGGTCTGAAACGATCGAAACTGGAATGCCGTGCAGTCTCACTATCTCCTCAATGAATATCTTCGCTAGCCGGTCCATAGACCAGGAAGCACGTATTGGAATGAAATGAGCCGACTTCGTCAGACGATCGACGATAACCCAGATGGTATCGTGACTGCGCTGAGTCCTCGGCAAACCTGCGATGAAGTCCATCGATACATGCTCCCACTTCCACTCTGGAACGCTCAACGGCTGCAAGGGACCAGGGGGTCTCTGATGATCAGCCTTGACACGTTGGCATGTGTCACACTCGGCCACAAAACTCATAATCTGGAGCTTCATCCCCTACCAGAAGTACTGCCTCATATCACGATACATCTTCGTGGAGCTCGGGTGGATAGTAAGTCTCGATCGGTGTGCCTCGGTCATCAGATCCCGACGCAACTCTGGAACGTCCGGGACACACAATCGGCCTCTGAAGTGTAATCCACCATCGGAACCAATCTGCCAGTCTGACTGCTCCACGGATGCGGCCTCTGCTCGGTACTCCTGAAGTGACTCATCTGTCTGCTGAGCCTCGATCACCCTGGCCACTAAGGAGGGTTGAATCGACAAGCTCGAAAGCTGAACAATGGAAGACTGCAGACCGAACTCAAAGTTAAACTCTGATACAACCTCAAGCATCTGCCACTCACGTACCATCATCTGTGCCACCAGGCCTCGTGGCTGGCAGCTGAGTGCGTCCGCCACCACGTTTGCCTTGCCTGGGTGGTACTGAAGGGCAAAATCATAGTCCTTCATCAACTCCATCCATCGCATCTGTCGCAGGTTCAACTCGGACTGCGAAAATAGATACTCCAAGCTCTTATGATCCGAGAAGAGCTCGAACCTAGCCCCATATAGATAATGCCTCTACACCTTCAGTGCGAAGACAACTGCTGCGAGCTCCAAATCATGAGTGGGGTAGTTCAGCTCATGAACCTTGAGCTGGCGCGAGGCATACGCCACTGGCTTCCCATGCTGCATCAGTACAGTACCCAAGCCAACTCTGGAGGCATCAGTAAAAACAACAAAACCCTCACTCCCATCAGGAATAGTGAGAACAGGAGCGGACGTGAGGCGGTCCTTCAACTCTGTAAATGCCTTCTCACAAACGTCACTCCAGACGAACTTGACGCCCTTCCGCATCAACCGGGTCAGCGGTGCTGCAATATGGGAGAAACTCTCGATAAACCGCCGGTAATATCCCGTTAGACCAAGGAAGCTGCGAATCTTCGACGCGTTCATGGGCTGGCCCCACCGACGCACTGCATCAACCTTCGAGGGGTCCACGGCGACACCCTCCCTCGTCACCACGTGACCGAGGAACTTCATCTCCTCTTGCCAAAACTCACACTTCTCCAGCTTCGCATATAGCTGGTGGGCACGGAGGGTCTCAAGCACAATCCGCAGGTGCTCAGCATGGTCCTCTCGAGTCCTCGAATATATAAGAATATCATCAATGAATACCACCACGAATTGATCAAGGAACGGCCGAAAAACCTCATTCATCAGCTGCATGAATATAGCGGGCGCATTGGTCAGTCCAAATGACATGACCAGGAACTCGAAGTGACCATAACGTGTCCGGAAAGCCGTCTTCGGAATGTCCTTCTCTCGGACCCGAATCTGATGGTAACCAGAACGCAAGTCTATCTTGGAAAAATACTGTGCACCCTGCAACTGATCGAACAAGTCATCAATACGGGGAAGTGGGTATCGGTTCTTGATGGTGACTCTGTTGAGCTACACAGACTTGCAATGAACCATCCTTCTTCTTCACAAACAATACCGGGGCTCCCCAAGGTGAACTACTGGGACGAATGAAACCTAACTCCCGAAGCTCATCCAACTGCTCCTACAGTTTCCTCAACTCTAATGGTGCCATTCGGTAGGGGGCCTTCGAGATGGGCGCAGTACCGGGCACCGAATCAATCTGAAACTCCACCTGCCGACGTGGAGGCAAACCCGGGATCTTCTGAAACACATTCGAGTACTCACAAACAACTGGTAGTAGCTCAATATTCTCTACCACAGAATCCTCAACGACTAAAGCTAAGAAACTAGATAACGGCTCTCCTCTGGGCTCAGCAACGAACTGGAACACTGGCAAGCCTGGAATATGAAACGTTACCGTCTGCGCGGCACAGTCTAAGATGGCACCATACTCCGCAAGCCAGTCCATACCCAGAATCACATCAAAACCTGACATCGGCATCACGAACAGATCGGCAGGAAGGAACATCTCGCCCACTAACACCGGGCAAGAAGGACAGCGAAGGGTCAACATCATAGACTTCCCCATAGGAGTCGAAACGGTCAAAGCCTCAGACACGGACTCCGATGGAATACCGGTCAATCGGCAAAACTGCTCAGCCACAAAAGAATGGGAGGCACCAGAATCAAATAAAACATGAGCAATGCAGGAAGAAACAAGAAGAATACCCTCGACTACTCCACCGGTCGATGACTGCGGGTCCTGGCCTGACGCCTGCTGTGTAGAATAGAAGCGGCCCTGAGCTGGTAGGGGAAGCAACCCGGAAGACTGAGGGTCCTGAGTCTGTGCCTGCTGGGCTGCGATACATACTGGACCCAGGGACCGGACATGCGGATATCCCCTCTGCTGGTGCTGCGGCTGCTGCTGTCTCTGCTGCTGCTGTCGCTGCTGAGGAGGTCTGCCTGGCTGCCTCTGCTGCTGAGGAGCCCTAGGAACGGTGGGTGGAAGCTGAGCTCTCTGCTGCTGCTGAGGAGGACGAGGAGGAGGCAACTGCGGTGGCCTCTGCTGCTGAATGGGGAGAGGGCACTCACGCCTCCGATGCCCGGCCTGTCCACAGCCGAAGCATACACCAGAAAAGGGGCCGGAGGATGGTGCTGACGATGATGATGAAGTTACTGTCTGAATCGTAGGCTGCTAAAATCCTGACCTGCCCCTCCGTCTCTACTGACGGTGCTACCTAAAACTGCCGGCTGGTGCCCTCCTCTTCCGATCTCCACCGGAACTCTACTCTCTTGACCTCTGGGTCATAGCCCAGTCCTCCTCATAAACCAGTGCCCGATGAATGACCTGGTCAAACGTCTCAAAACAATGCCCTACCACACGACTGCGAAGGGCAGGACGCAAACCAGCCACAAAACGACGAGCCCTCATCTTCTCATCACTGGTGAGATGAGGAGCAAATCTAGACAAGGCCAAGAAACAGGCCTCATACTGACATACGGTCATATCACCCTGCACTAGGGTCTTAAACTCGATCGCCCGCTGGATCTAAACATGCTGAGGGAAGAACTTCTGGTCGAAACGGACCACGAACTCCTCCCATGACCAAACAAACTGAGGTCCGACCATCCTAGATACAGATGACCACCAATGACGGGCCTCACCCTGAAGAAGATAGGTCGCAAGGGATACTCTCTGACCCGCAGGACACTAAATAGTGTTAAAAATCCTCGCAACCTCAGTGCGCCAAGCCTCGACGGCAGAAGGGTCAGGGTCACCACTGAACCTCGGGGGATCATGCTGTCGGAACTCTCGAGCTATCGCACTAGCTTGAGGTAAGTCAGACTGCCCAGAAACCTCAGTGGTAGCTGGCCGATGGGTCTGCAATGCGGTGGCAACAAGCTGCATCAACTGCTGAAAATACTCAGCTCCTATAGGTACTGTCGGAATGGCAGGGGCGGCACTCGCCTCAGGCGGAGGCACGGGTGCGGACGGAGGAGCAGGAGCCTCAGTAACTGGAGCAGCATGCTGAGTAGGGGGAATAGGTGGGGGAACCGGAGCAACTGGAGGTATGGGCGCTATGGGCTCAACTGGAGGAACAGGCCGGATCGGGACCTCAGGAATCGCATCCTCAACAACGGGAGCTGGATGTGCTCGAGTAAAAGGGGTAACTCGGGCGCCTCGTCCACGGGCACCACGACCACGGGTGCCACGACCACGGGAGCCACGTCCATGCGGCATCGTCTACAAAATAATGATGACGCAAAGAATCAAGACAATTACAGGCTCAATACGAAGCGAAAGGAAGGATCTCGGGACACTTCTTGTCCCAAGTTCTTAGCAAACCTGCGATGTCATCATTAGTCATTCCAGAATTACCTGCAATGCTCTGATACCAACTCCTGTCACGCCCCAGACTCGGTAACCGAACTCACAAGGAACCCGATGGCCGGTTCTGGCTGCAACAGCCTCCGTAGTACCCCATTCTCGGCTCCTGAGGTAGGTTCCGATCCTGGGATCCTACAAGGAGGATTTTCATAATAGTATAATCACTTCCAATGCGAGCATACCCAAGATCACAGCAAGTACATCTGAGAATAACAAAGGCACACATCACAAAATCCACTAAAATTTTGAACTTTTACAATCATCCAAAAGGTCCAAAAGGACATACATGAGAATAAAAGGAAAAGAGAGAGAAATCAGCAGCACTGGAGTCCTCACTGCTCAACTCTACTCCACGCTCTGCTGCTACGGCGCCTACCTAGAGTCTCCTACACGCATCAATCGTGCATAAGCTTATAGAAGCTTAGAGGGTGGTGTAAGTGTGTGACAATGGTGCACAAAAGAATAGTGGAAGGTATAAGGAGAGAAGCATGATCAATGAACATATCACTAGTCTTACCAAGGCTTCACATGAATGCGATGTAATAAGTAATGGGTGTCATACCAAGGCAATGTATGAAAGGGGGGCTTGTACAGCCAATGTTAATGCGATGCAAGTAATGTCAGTGCTCATATCCAAACCATAAGTCAAGTACATTTTCAATCATAAGGAAATCACCGGGGTCCATTACACTGCTGAATGACTGCCGCTCTACAGACCCCGCACAGTCAAACGAGCGTAAGAGACCTCACTACCTGCCTGTGGACAACCAATCACCAACAAGGCCTGAAGGTAGCGGATCCATTTACGAGCTGGTCAGACTCAGCCTAGCATTGCCTCCTCACACCAGGCAGGTAAGGCCACACCCCTATCCAACTGACTACACGACAGTGGGAGTCGTGGCCTAACGGTATAAGGCCCTCGTGTGCTCATGTATTCCACCCGGTCACGGTGTTGGAGCAGATCCTTGGTACCATGGAAGTTTTGAAAATTTCACCCATGGGCATCCTATGCACCTGGTATGCTCAATTAATATTTTTGGTGTCCACACATACAGCCATCCACGAATACCCCTGTGGAGGCAAGGCCCTGATGAAGTAAGGGCGGATATCCACAAGATATGCAATGCCAGATGCATGAATCACACAATCACACATGCATCAATTCCAAGTATCCATCTCTTGAGGAGATAGCAACATGTCCTACACAATGACACAGCCATGGCCAATCATACCTCAACCAATCATGCATATGATGCGTATGGGAGTGGGCCATAAAGATGAATAGGGGTACCGATGAAGTGAAGAAGAACTCTCTACTTAACAATGAAGGGTCTAGGTACTTAACCAATTCCTCATAAGGAATACAACCTCGAGTGGGGGCCCATATGCCTGGGGTAGCCCACGAGACTAAGGACCTAGACTAAGGACCACGAGACTAATGGTATAGGCCTAAATAGATGAAACGGGCCTAGCAAGGGTCTATGGTGGGCCTTTAACCACCTATAGAAGCCCATGGGCCTACCTTAGGGCCATCAATGTGGACATCCAACCACAATTGGTCCCCAAGAGTTAGCCCGTCTCTAATTGATTATGGATTAAGGCCCAAGGCCCACGCAACATCAGAAATAAGAAATGGGCAGCCATAATCATATCACAAATACTCATGTTGGGCTTCAGAAATGCAGCCCAAGGCCTATCTACAACATGGGTCCAAGGGAAACACACATAGCCCAACCCATATATACCACTATGGGCCCATAGGGGAAAGGTTAGGGCCCAACATAAAGGCTACTAATCCCATATATTGTGGTGGCCTAGTGGGCAACCCATTGCTCAAACCACATGGGCAAATGTCATGCTCTTAGTCAAGTAAGTTGGGCCTACAACCCGGCCTAAGTATTAAAGTTGATTTGGTGGGCAACTAAGGGCCCATCTACTTGTGTAATCTGGCCCACTAACCCAACACAATATTATGGTAAAAAAGGCCCATGAGTTCAATGGGCCTATCTGAAAAGTCCCAGCCCAATTGGGCCTAAAGAGTTCAACAACTAGCTACATTCACGGACCCAAATTAAAATTCAACTGAGGTGGGCCTCAAAAGTACATTTATTAAGCCCAGCATTTAAGGAACCAAAGGTATAAATTATTCCCTCTAAGATCTTCACAATGTGGTGGGCCTCACTCCTCAAAATTTCAGCCCAAAGGCCAAGCATAATTATAACATATTGCTATCTTAAATTTGGGCACTCCATTGGAGTGGGTCCAGGGCATCTAAAACTCTAGAAATTGAGGGCCAAGGTCCCTCATCATGCATACAATGAGAGGTAACCCAAAAATGTGGCCCACCATCAGAGGAAATATTTTTGAATTATAGTTTTAGTAAGGCATATTGCTGGACTGTACAGCAGAAAATCTGGCAGTCCAACTATCTTTGCCCATTCTTTTCTACGCCTAAATGAGGTCCGTTGGAGCTGAAATTTTATAGAGTGATACTAACATAGGTGGGACACACCCCTACAAAATTTCAAAATTTTTGGACATCTATAAATATTTTAATTCATTTAAAGAAATCCATCTGTCCTGAAAATCGGACTGATCTGGACGCCATGTTATAATAGGCCGATCCAGCCATCACTATGGTGTGTACAAGTGTCCATTGGCTCAAAATTTTGTACGTGGGTCCTACCATGGGTGGTCCACCTTTATGTAAATTTTTATAATTTTTGCACACCCAAAACTATTTTAATAAATTTTGGAATTCTAACCTGTCCAGGGTGGATTGCTGCTGGAACAGTGCAGAAAATCCATACTATCCACCTCACTTGGACCACACCTTTGGGACCCCTATGAGTGTCAGACTGGGCTGAAATTTGGGAGACATCAAGATGAGATCCCCACCTTTTATAAAAGTATATTTGGTGGTTATGAATAGTCCCCCAAACAATCCCAAAATATAGTCCAAAATCAACTAGAAACTGTCTAGAAAATTCTGGACAGTAACATGTACTTGGGTAAAATTAATTATATAAGCTAAATAAAAAGGGGAATACTCCAAGAACTAGGTGTTATGGCCCTCCCTAGTGGGCCCCACAAATGTCCAAAATAAATCCCAAGGTTACCACACTTGCATGCATCAATAAAGGTCAGCAAATGGGACATCCAACCATAGTGTAGGTGGGTATGGATGTCCCACCCTAGCTGGACTTTTCTGGATTGTCCAGGCCCACCAAGTGGACCACACACATCATCAGCAATCATAGGAAAGGTAGAATAAGAGAAATAAAAATATTCCGGCCATTGGGAGAAAGCTCCATCACTATTGAGCCTTCCCCAACACAATCATACCCATACATTGCATTTCCATCTATATTTCACCATGGATCTTCATCATGCATAATCTACACTTGAGATAAATGGATGAGATACCATCTCAACCATGATGTAAGGGTCTAGATGACCCATCAAGTTATGGAATGTGGAGAACCCTCCATGATGGGGTCAATCAAGAGGAAACCCCATGCATGGGACATGCATGCATAAGATGGACCATTTGGCCACATCCAAGGAATTATGTAGGATCTCCACCATTGATTGGTGGGTCCTATACTTTCTGAATGAAAGAAGAAGAAGATCTACACTATAGAAGGGATATTGTATGGAATAAAGAAGCACCCACCTAAATATCTTTACCAAAACTTGGATCACCAAGCTCCAAATGCTCCAAGGAACCAAGATAGATGGATGAGATGGGTTTTTAATGGATGGATTAAGAGGAAAAAGGAGGAGTAGGGGCTGGAAAATTTAGAATTTTTTGGAGGAATGTTGCTAGGGAAGAAGAGAAGAGAGAGAGAAATAAGAGGGAAAGAGAGAAAAATCTCTTTTAAGCTAAGTAATCATGAGTTTCTTACCTAGGATAGAGAAGAGAAATTATAGTAATAGGGAGTTAGAAACAATGTTGTAGGGTTAGTAGACTTTTTAGGTTAGTGGTGGTGTTTTAGAGATGGGTGGTGTAGGGATAGGGCCTAGGTAGTGTGTGTGTGTGTAGTGTGTGTTGGAAATAGTTCCAAGAGATGGGACTTACCTAGAAATTCATACACACCACCCCTAAGTGGGCCGCATGATCATGATCAAGGGCTTAGAAAATGAAATGCACCCAACTTACGATCTACACATCGGATGGATGTACAAGACGCGCCGTTGGAACTGCGGCGACAATGTGGTCACAATGGTATAGGTCTCAACTCGATCTGAGTCGGGTCTTCATGACTGGGCTCACGGATGACCGCAAATACTATCCAAGGGTCACGGGTCATCGAGATTTGACCAGTAGGACCGCGGGGTCAAGATGGACGGAATGCATACTCACACACACACATGCACACATGAGAACTCGGGTCGGGTCTCACACGGATGCTCGATGATATAGCAGAGTATGACTTTGAGTTTGACTTGCAGTCTTCTATTGTGCAGTTATCGAGCCTGTCGATTCAACCCTCTCTTGTCGCAAGGTTGATCGAGGCTCAACAAGCAGACGAGTCGTTACAGGATTACCGAGTTGAGGTAGCATCTGAGAGTCACGCAGATTGGCAGATTGGTTCAGATGGTGGGATTTGCTTCAGAGGCCGATTATGTGTCCCAGATATTCCTGAGCTACGCAAAGATCTTATGACCGAGGCACATCGATCGCGGTTTTCTATCCACACTGGCTCGACGAAGATGTACCGCGACATGAGGTGACAATATTTTTGGGTGGGGATGAAGCGTCAGATCACCAGTTTTATGGCCGAGTGTGACACATGCCAGTGTGTCAAGGCAGATCATCAGAGACCCTATGGTCTATTGCAGTTGTTGAGTGTCCCGATGTGGAAGTAGGAGCACGTGTCAACAGATTTTATTATGGGCTTGCCGAGGACTCAGCACGGTCATGATGCCATTTGGGTTGTTGTGGATCGTCTGACAAAGTCGGCACACTTTGTTGCGATTCGTGCGACTTGGCCTTTGGACCGGCTTGCGAGATTATTCATCGAGGATATTGTGAGACTGCATGGCGTTCCAGTCTCGATCGTTTCTGACCGAGACCCGAGGTTCACGTCTCAGTTTTAGGAGAGCTTCCAGAGAGCAATGGGGACTGATTTGCAGCTCAGCACCGCGTACCATCCGCAGATCGATGGCTAGACCGAGAGGGTCAACCAGATCCTTGAGGATATGCTTCGGGCCTGCGCGATTGATTTCGGGGGTAGCTAGGATGAGCATCTACGATTGGCTGAGTTCTCATACAATAACAGTTATCAGGTGACCATTGGCATGGCTCCTTTTGAGGCACTATATGGCAGACCATACAGATCACCGAGTTATTGGACCGAGGTTGGAGAGCATCGTCTCCTAAGTCCCGAGCTTGTGCAGGAGACGTCAGAGGCTATTGATATCATCAGGCAGAGGATGCGCATAGCTCAGAGCCGACAGAAGAGTTTTACTGATAGTCAGCGTTGTCCCCTGGAGTTTGATGTAGGGGACCATGTGTATCTCAAGGTCTCGCCCATGAAGGGCGTAGTGCAATTTGGAGCGAAGGGCAAGCTTGCCCCGAGATTCATAGGACCTTTTGAGATCACTAGACGCGTTGGTGCCGTAGCTTATCAGCTTGCCTTGCCATCTTAGTTGTCTAGCATCCACAACATTTTTCATGTCTCCATGTTGAGAAGTGTGGGTCAGACATTGTTCCTGTTATCGATTGGCAACCGTTAGAAGTTCGTGAGGACGCTTCTTACATCGAGCAGCCAGTTCGTATCCTTGATCGGAAGGAGCAGGTCCTCCGGACCAAGATCATTCCGTTGGTGAAGGTTCGGTGGGGTCACCATTCTATTGAGGAGGCTTCTTAGGAGCACGAGGCTGAGATTCGAGAGGCTTATCCCCATCTTTTTGATGATTGATTATGTTGTATTTTATATGTTATCTCTGATGTTATATGATAATGAGTATGTTTCTTCTTCCTTATGAGTTATGCTTAGTTACGATGATTATGTAAATTTCGATGATGAAATTTTTACTAGGAGGGGAGAGCTGTAAGACCCATATCCTAGACTGTACCGTTCCATAGACTTCCGCGGTCTTCCCGGTCGAATTCCGACAACCTTCGACCCTTAACCGGTATTTACATGCGACCCTGATTCACATGCCATCAACCTGAATCAACTTAACTTAGGACTTATACCTTAACTGGTTCCGATGCCACGACTCGCGCGCCGAGGCGATGCTCTGGCCAGGAGATGTGGGCCAGCGTTCGGTGCGAGGAAAATGCCGCACGTGCGAATTCTGAGAGAATCTCTACAAGATGTCATATCAATCTATTAACTCATTAATCCCATCATGTTAAGTACACATCACCTTTCATCCACTCCCAAGCAAGCCCCAAAAGTCAAAAAGTTCTTACAAAGCCCATACTTTCTTACACCATTTGCCACAAAAGTCAAAAAGGGCTCTTACACCCATCACTCACCACATCAACACATCCATCACCCATCCCTCTTCTTACTTACAACTCTCTCTCTCATTTCTCAAAGTCATTCCTAAGCAACCAAGAGCCTCACGTCCAAGCCCTCCCATGGAGAGAAAAATGGATGTGTGAGGCCCACCTTTCCATCCCTAGATCTCCCATCCTAGCCAGCCATTTCTCATCTTCCTCCATCAAAGAGAAGCACAAGGAGCTAAGGAAGCCAAGGGAGCAAGAAGATCAAGCGGTGGGTGCTTTGATAGGGTAGTTTTAATTTTTTTAAAGATGGGGCAAGTGAAGCCAACCGATCAATGGTTTGGATCTCACTTTGGACCCTAAGATGTGGCCGATGGCCCACTTTGATCATCATGATATGATGGGGCCATTCTCCATGGACCCCATTATGATGTTTATTTTTCTTATATACCTAGGGTCATCTAGACCGTCTATTTTAATGGAGAAGGGATCTCCACCATTGGATTTTGATTTAATGGGCTCATGTATAATGGGACCCACTTGATGTATGATTGGTTGCAAGGGAGGGCCCATAGTGTCGGGGTCCCTCCATCACACGCGTGTCCCACTCTCTCTTTCCTTCTCTTTTTCTTTTTTTCTCTTCTTATGTTAATATGGTCATGTGGCCCATTAGGTTGGACCCCACCATGAGGTAGGTCTTTTATCCAAACCATTTATAAGTGGGGCCCACCTTATATGTGTTGTACCCACACTGTCATTTGGTGGCCCACCTAAGCAGGGCCCACCTCAATGCATGTATGACGTCAAGCTGTCCAGCGTCCCTGGACGCTGGACAAAAAGGGAAAAAGGGCACAAATATTAGCTTGTAACCAAGCAATTGGGGTGGCCCACTCTTATAGGCCCCACCATGATGTATATTTTATATCCACTCCGTTCATCGTGTAGGCCACTTCCTGAAGTGGGCCTACTCCAAAAATCAGCCTGATCTAAAGCTCAAGTGGCCCACACCGTAGGGAACAGTGGGATTAAACGTCTGCCCTTGAAACCCTTTTTGGGTCCACAGAAGTTTTGGATCAGGGTGAAATTTGTTTTTACCCTTCATTTAGGTCTACGTGACCTTATCAACAGGTTGGATGGCATATCAACATTATGATGGGCCCCACGTGGAGCCCACACTGATATGTGTTTTATTACCACCGTCCAGGCGGACAGTGAAGCCCACTGTGATTATGTTCTATCCCCACTGTCCAGGGACGGTGGGTGTGTATGTGTGCGTGTGCGTGTATGTGTGGGTGTGTGTGTGTGTATATACATATATATAATATTATATTATATATATAATATTATATATAATATATATAAAATATATATTATATTATATAAAATATGTGATGGTTGGCCTTCATGTGGACCTCACCATGAGGCAGGTGTTGCATCCAATCCGTCCATCCATTTTAAAAAGCCTATTTTATGGCATGGGCATAAAGAATGAGCCAGATCCATAGTCCAAGTGGACCCCACCTTGGCATGTTGTGAGGCCCATTTGTTGTATTAGGGGCCCATGGTTTAAGGCCCATTAAGATGTATTGGGGCCTATGGGTTGAGGCCCATTTGATGTACATTTGGGGCTCCATTGGTGTGCCCCATTTGATACACATAAGGCCCATGAGATTAGGCCCATTTGATGCATTCTAAGGCCCACGGGTTATGGCCCATTGCAATGCACATAAGGCCCATTGGTGCCGCCCATTGATGTGGCCTACTTGATGAATATAAGGCCCATGTGATACGACCCATTTTATATATTTATGACCCAATGGGATGTACCTAAGGTCCATTGCAATGTGCGATCCTAGCATGGTTTATGTAATGATGTTTATGACGGTCGTGCCTTGGGAGCAATGTTGGTTTGACGTCCACATTGTAAGTATAATGTTGGTTAAATGTCCACATTACAACTCTCCCTAGGGCCCATTGTTTGGCCCATACTTGTTGTGTGTAGGCCGTCTAGGCCATCTGCGTTGTAAGGATAGTGCATTACTTTATAACATGTGTAGTATAGCTCCATAGCTCATGATCATAAGCATCATATGTATGCTTGATATGAGAAGTGACTGATCATAGCATATGCCTTCGGACAGATTGTCTAGGGGCTCCCGGATAGGGGGTGTTGCCCTACATGAGCGCATGATACGCGCAGGATTGCTGTATGACTGGATAGTATGATTCATGCATTTGTATCGTGTGATATGGTTATTGTACGCCCTAGCGACATCAGGGCCGTAGCCTCCACTGACGTATCGTGGTTGGCAGGATTGGATACTGAAAATATTGTTCTACATGGGGTGCTATAGATATCCCTGGGTGAAAGTCCCTAAACCTTTATGGTACCAAGAGGTTGCTCCAACATCTAGACCGAGTGTGTGCATGAGCGCCGAGTGCCGATTACCAGATGGTTGCGCTTTTCACTATGTCGTGGTCGGTTGGAAGGGGGTGCGGCCTTACCCGTCCGAGAGTAGGGGGCAATGTCTAGGCTGAGTCTGACAAACTCGAGGAATGGGTCCGCTATTGACGAGTCGAGCCCGATATTGGCAGGCGGATAGTAAGGTCTTTTCCACTCACCTTATTGTGCGCGATGGGGCGACAATCTGGCTTGGAGTATACTAGACCCCGGTGATATTCCAGATTTTGAGTTGTATTGATATGTGGACTTAAATGAGGATTTGCATGCTTGAGTTGCATTTCGCATTGCATGCCCTTGGTATGGCCGACATCATTCTTCGCACCGCATGGCCTTGGTACGGCTAATGGTATTCTTGGCTTTCGTTAGCATATTCTGCATTACTCTGATACTACATAACTGCATTACCACCTTGAGCCCATACTTTCACCACCCTCTAAGCTTTCTATAAGCTTATGCATGACCGTTGCGTACAGGTGACGTTGGATCACAGCAGCGCTGAGGCTTGAGCACGTGGCAGATTATTTTGGAGTTTTGTTCATCATCATTGTATTTCCCTTTATGCTCTTTGTACTTATAAATTTTTTTGATCATAGTGAAAATGTGATGAAGTTTTTGGTTGTTGTTTGTGGGTTATGCCTTTGGTTATGCGTATTACGAATCAAATTGATGTGAAAAATCCTCCTTGTAGCATCCCAGTGTTGGAACCTGACGAATGGGCGCTGGGAGCCGAGAATGGGGTTCTACGGAGGCTATTGGCGCCAAATTTGGCGATCAGGAATTTTGTGAGCCCGGATTCTAAGTTTGGGGCGTGACATTTAGGTTTTAGGTTTAGGTTTAGGTTATAGGTTATAGGTTTAGGTTAAGGTTTAGCTTTAGGTTTTGGTTTAGGTTATAAGCTATAGGTTTAGGGAATTGAGAATAGGTTAAGGTTTAGGTTTAGGAAATCGGGTTCGGGTTCGGGATCAGGTTTCGGTTTGGGATTTCAAGTTTAAGTTTAGGTTTAATTTAGGGAGTTGAGATTAGGATTAGGTGTAGGTTTTGGTTTAGGGAATTGAGAATACATTATGTTTTAGGTTGAGGTTTAGGTTATAGGTTATAGGTTTAGTTTTAGGTTTAGGTTTAGGTTTAGGTTATAAGCTATAGGTTTAAGGAATTGAGAATATGTTAAGGTTTAGGTTTAGGAAATCGGGTTCAGGTTCGGGATCGGGTTTAGGTTTGGGTTTTAAAGTTTAGGATTAGGTTAGGGAGTTGAGATTAGGATTAGGTGTAGGTTTAGGTTTAGGGATTTGAGAATAATTAGGTTTTAAGTTTAGGTTTAGGTTATGGGTAATAGGTTTAGGTCATAAGCTATAGGTTTAGGGAATTGAGAATAGCTTAAGGTTTAGGTTTGGGAAATCGGGTTCGGGTTCCAGATCGGGTTTAAGTTTGGGTTTTCAAGTTTAGGTTTAGGTTTAGGTTAGGGAGTTGAGATTAGGATTAGGTGTAGGTTTCGGTTTAGGGATTTAAGAATACATTTAGGTTTAAGGTTTTGGTTACAGATTATAGGTTTAGGTTTAGGTTTAGGTTGTAAGCATTAGGTTTAGGGAATTGAGAATAGGTTAAGGTTTAGATTCAGGAAATCGGGCTCGGGTTTGGGATCGGGTTTAGGTTTGGGTTTTCAAGTTTAGGTTTAGGTTTAGGGTAGGGAATTGAGATTAGGGTTAGGTGTGGGTTTAGGTTTAGGGATTTGAGAATACATTTAGGTTTTAGGTTTAGGTTTAGGTTATAGTATATAGGTTTAGGTTTAGGTGTAGGTTAAGGTTTAGGTTATAAGCTACAGGTTTATGGAATTTAGAATAGGTTAAGGATTAGGTTTAGAAAATCAGGTTCGGGTTCGGGATCGGGTTTAGGTTTGGGTTTTCAAGTTTACGTTTAGGTTTAGGTTAGGGAGTTGAGATTAGGATTAGGTATAGGGATTTGAGAATACATTAGGTTTTAGGTTTAGGTTTAGTTTATAAGCTATAGGTTTAGGGAATTGAGAATAGGTTAAGGTTTAGGTTTAGGAAATCGGGTTCGGGTTCGAGATCAGGTTTAGGTTTGGGTTTTCAAGTTTACATTTATGTTCGGTAGTTGAGATTAGGATTAGGTGTAGGTTTAGGTTTAGGGATTTGAGAATACGTTAAGGTTTTAGGTTTAGGTTTAGGTTATAGGTTATAGGTTTAGGTTTAGGTTTAGGTTTAGGTTTAGGTTATAAGCTATAGGTTTAGGGAAATGAGAATAGGTTAAGGTTTAGGTTTAGGAAATTGGGTTCGGGTTCGGGATTGGGTTTAGGTGTGGGTTTTCAAGTTTAAGTTTAGGTTTAAGTTAGGGAGTTGAGATTAGGATTAGGTGTAGGTTTAGGTTTAGGGATTTGAAAATACATTAGGTTTTAGGTATAGGTTTAGATTATAGGTTATAGGTTTAGGTTTGGGTTTAGCTTTAGGTTTAGGTTATAAGCTGTAGGTTTAGGGAATTGAGAATAGGTTAAGGTTTAGGTTTAGGAAATTGGGTTCGGGATCGGGTTTAGGTTTGGGTTTTCCAGTTTTGGTTTAGGTTTAGGGCAGGGAGTTGAGATTAAGATTAGGTGTTGGTTTAAGTTTAGGGATTGGAAAATACAATAGGTTTTAGGCTTAGGTTTGGATTATAGGTTATAAGTTTAGGTTTAGGTTTAGCTTTAGGTTTAGGTTATAAGCTATCGATTTCGGGAATTGAGAATAGGCAAAGGTTTAGGTTTAGAAAATCAGGTTTGGGTTCGGGATCGGGTTTAGGTTTTTCTTTTCAAGTTTAGCTTTAGGTTTTGGTTAGGGAGTTTAGATTAGGATTTGGTAGGTTTAGGTTTCGGGATTTGAGAATACATTAGGTTTTAGGTTTAAGTTTAGGTTATAGGTTATAGGTTTAGGTTATAAGCTATAGGTTATGTGAATTGTGAAAAGGTTAAGGTTTAAGTTTAGGAAATCGGGTTCAGGTTCAGGATCGGGATTAGGTTTGGGTTTTCAAGTTTAGGTTTAGGTTTAGGTTAGGGAGTTGAGACTAGGATTAGGTGTAGGTTTAATTTTAGGAATTCAAGAATACATTTAGGTTTTAGGTTCAGGTTTAGATTATAAGCTACAGGTTTAGGGAATTGAGAATAGGTTAAGGTTTAGGTTTAGGAAATCGAGTTTTAGTTCGGGATCTGGTTTAGGTTTGGGTTTTCAAGTTTAGGTTTAGGTTTAGGTTAGGGAGTTGAAATTAGGATTAGGTGTAGGTTTAGGTTTAGGGATTTGAGAATACATTTAGGTTTTAGGTTTAGGTTTAGGTTATAGGATATAGGTTTAGGTTATAAGCTATAGGTTTAGGGACTTGAGAATAGGTTAAGGTTTAGGTTTAGAAAATCGGGTTCGGGTTCAGGATCGGGTTTAGGTTTGGGTTTTCAAGTTTACGTTTAGGGTTAGGTTAGGGAGTTGAGATTAGGATTAGGTGTAGGTTTAGGTTTAGGCATTGGAGAATACATTAGGTTTTAGGTTTAGGTTTCGGTTAAAAGCTATAGGTTTAAGGAATTGAGAATAGGTTAAGGTTTAGGTTTAGGAAATCGGCTTCGAGTTCGATGTCGGGTTTAGGTTTGGGTATTCAAGAATAAGTTTAGGTTAGGTATTTGAGATTAGGATTAGGTGTAGGTTTAGGTTTAGGGATTTGAGAATACATTTAGGTTTTAGGTTTAGGTTTAGGTTATAGGTTATAGGTTTAGGTTAAGGTTTAAGTTTAGGTTTAGGTTTGGGTTATAAGCTATTGGTTTAGGGAATTGGGAATAGGTTAAGGTTTAGGTTTAGGAAATCGGGTTTGGGTTCAGGATCGGGTTTATGTTTGGGTTTTCAAGTATAAGTTTAGGTTTAAGTTAGGGAGTTGAGATTAGGATTAGGTGTAGGTTTAGGTTTAGGGATTTGAGAATACATTAGGTTTTAGGTTTAGGTTTAGATTATAGGTTTCTGGTTTAGGTTAAGGTTTAGCTTTTGGTTTAGGTTATAAGCATTAGGTTTAGGAAATTGAGAATAGGTTAAGGTTTAGGTTTAGGAAATCGAGTTCCGGTTCGGGATCGGGTATAGGTTTGGGTTTTCAAGTTTAGGTTTAGGTTTAGGTTCGAGAGTTGAAATTAGGATTAGGTGTCGGTTTAGGTTTAGGGATTTGAGAATGCATTAGCTTTTATGTTTAGGTTTAGGTTATAAGTTGCAGGTTTAGGTTTAGGTTATAGGTTATAGTTATAAGCTAAAGGTTTAAGGAATTGAGAATAGGTTAAGGTTTAGGTTTAGGAAATCGGGTACAGGTTCGGGATCGGGTATAGGTTTAGATTTTCAAGTTTAGGTTTAGGTTAGGGAGTTGAGATTAGGATTAGGTGCAGGTTTATATTTAGGGATTTGAGAATACATTAGGTTTTAGGTTTAAGTTTAGGTTATAGGTAATAGGTTTAGGTTATAAGCTATAGGTTTAGGGAATTGAGAATAGCTTCAGGTTTAGGTTTAGGAAATCGGGTTCAGGTTTGGGATCGGGTTTAGGTTTAGGAAATCGGGTTCGGGTTCGGGATCGGGTTTAGGTGTGGGTTTTCAAGTTTAAGTTTAGGTTTAAGTTAGGGAGTTGAGATTAGGATTAGGTGTATGTTTAAGTTTAGGGATTTGAGAATACATGAGGTTTTAGATTTAGGCTTAGATTATAGGTTATAGGTTTATGTTTGGGTTTAACTTTAGGTTTAGGTTATAAGCTATAGGTTTAGGGAATTGAGAATAGGTTAAGGTTTAGGTTTAGGAAATCGGGTTCGGGTTCGGGATCGGGTTTAGGTTTGGGTTTTCAAGTTTAAGTTTAGGTTTAAGTTAGGGAGTTGAGATTAGGATTAGGTGTTGGTTTAGGTTTAGGGATTTGAGAATACATTAGGTTTTTGGTTTAGTTTTAGATTATAGGTTACTGGTTTAGGTTTAGGTTTAGCTTTTGGTTTAGGTTATAAGCTATAGGTTTAGGGAATTGAGAATAGGTTAGGGTTTAGGTTTAGGAAATCGGGTTCGGGTTCGGGATCGGGTATAGGTTTGGGTTTTCAAGTTTAGGTTTAGGTTTAGGTTAGGGAGTTCAGATTAGGATTAGGTGTAAGTTTAGGTTTAGGGATTTGAGAATACATTAGCTTTTAGGTTTAGGTTTAGGTTATAGGTTATACGTTTAGGTTTAGGTTTAGGTTTATGTTATAAGCTATAGGTTTAGGGAATTGAGAATAGGTTAAGGTTTAGGCTTAGGTTATAAGTTATAGGCTTAGGGACTTGAAAATAGGTTACGGTTTTGGTTTAGGAAATGGGGTTCGAGTTCGGGATCGGGTTTAAGTTTAGGTTTTCAAGTTTAAGTTTAGGTTTAAGTTAGGGAGTTGAGATTAGGATTAGGTGTAGGTTTAGGTTTAGGGATTTGAGAATACATTAGGTTTTAGGTTTAGGTTTAGATTATAGGTTACAGGTTTAGGTTTAGGTTTAGGTTATCAGATATAGGTTTAGGGAATTAAGAATAGGTTAAGGTTTAGGTTTAGGAAATCGGGTTCGGGTTCGGGATCCGGAATAGGTTTGGGTTTTCAAGTTTATGTTTAGGTTTAGGTTGGGGAGTTGAGAAGAAGATTAGGTGTAGGTTTAGGTTGAGGTTTATGTTATATGCTATAGGTTTAAGGAATTGAGAATAGGTTAAGGATTAGGTTTAGGAAAACGGGTACAGGTTCAGGATCGGGTTTAAGTTTAGGTTTTCAAGTTTAGGTTTAGGTTAGGGAGTTGAGATTAGGATTAGGTTTAGGTTTAGGTTTAGGGATTTGAGAATACATTAGGTTTTAGGTTTAGGTTTAGGTCATAGGTAATAGGTTTAAGTTATAAGCTATAGGTTTAGGGAATTGAGAATAGCTTAAGGTTTAGGTTTAGGAAATCGGGTTTGGGTTCGGGATCGGGTTTAGGTTTGGGTTTTCAAGTTTAGGTTTAGGTTTAGGTTAGGGGTTGAGATTAGGATTAGGTGTAGGTTTAGGTTTAGGGACTTAAGAATACATTTAGGTTTTAGGTTTTTGTTATAGATTATAGGTTTAGGTTTAACTTTAGGTTATAAGCAATTGGTTTAGGGAATTGTGAATAGTTTATGGTTTATGTTCAGGAAATCGGACTCGGGTTCGAGATCGGGTTTACGTTTGGGTTTTCAAGTTTACGTTTAGGTTTTGGTTAGGGAGTTGAGATTAGGATTAGCTGTAGGTTTAGGTTTAGGGATTTGAGAATACATTTATGTTTTAGGTTTAGGTTTTGGTTATAGGATATAGGTTTATGTTTACGTTCAGGTTAAGGTTTAGGTTTAGGTTTAGGTTTAGGTTATAGGCTATAGGTTTTGGGACTTGAGAATAGGTTAAGGTTTAGGTTTAAGAAATCGGGTTCAGGTTCAGGATCGGGTTTATGTTTGGGTTTTCAAGTTTACAATTAAGTTTAGATTAGGGTGTTGAGATTAGGTTTAGGTGTAGGTTTAGGTTTATGGATTTGAGAATACATTAGGTTTTAAGTTTAGGTTTAGGTTATAAGCTATAGGTTTGGAGAATTGGGAATTGGTTAAGGTTTAGGTTTAGGAAATCTAGTACAGGTTCGGGATCGGGTTTAGGTTTGGGTTATCAAGTTTAGGTTTAGGTTAGGTAGTTGAGATTAGGATTAGGTGAAGGTTTAGGTTCAGGGATTTGAGAATACATTTAGGTTTTCGGTTTAGGTTTCGGTTATAGGTTATAGGTTTAGGTTGAGGTTTAGGTTTAGGTTTAGGTTTAGGTTATAAGCTATAGGTTTTGGGAATTGAGAATAGGTTAAGGTTATGAGCTATAGGTTTAGGGACTTGAGAATAGGTTAAGGTTTAGGTTTAGAAAATCGGGTTCGGGTTCGGGAGCGGGTTTAGGTTTAGGTTTTCAAGTTTAAGTTTTGGTTTAAGTTAGGGAGTTGAGATTAGGATCAGGTGTATGTTTAGGTTTAGGGATTTGGGAATACATTAGGTTTTAGGTTTAGGTTTAGATTATAGGTTACAGGTTTAGGTGTAGGTTTAGCATTTGGTTTAGGTTATAAGCTATAGGTTTAGGGAATTGAGAATAGGTTAAGGTTTAGGTTTAGGAAATCGGGTTCAGTTTCAGGATCGGGTATAGGTTTGGGTTTTCAAGTTTAGGTTTAGGTTTAGGTTGGGGAGTTGAGATTAGGATTAGGTGTAGGTTTAGGTTTGATGATTTGAGAATACATTAGCTTTTAGGTTAAGGTTTAGGTTATATGTTATAGGTTTAGGTTTAGGTTTAGGTTTAGGTTATAATCTATAGGTTTAAGGAATTGAGAATAGGTTAAGGTTTAGGTTTAGGAAAACGGGTACAGGTTCTGGATCGGGTTTAGGTTTGGGTTTTCAAGTTTAGGTTTAGGTTAGGGAGTTGAGATTAGGATTAGGTGTAGGTTTAGGTTTAGGGATTTAAGAATACGTTTTGGTTTTAGGTTTCGCTTATAGATTATAGGTTTAGGTTTAGGTTTAGGTTATAAGCAATAGGTTTAGGGAATTGAGAATAGTTTAAGGTTTAGGTTCAGGAAATCGGGCTCGGGTTCGGGATCGGGTTTAGTTTTGGGTTTTCAAGTTTGGGTTTTGGTTTAGGTTAGGAAGTTGAGATTAGTATTAGGTGTAGGTTTAGGTTCAGGGATTTGAGAATACATTAGGCTTTAGGTTTAGGTTTAGGTCATAGCTAATAGGTTTAGGTTATAAGCTATAGGTTTAGGGAATTGAGAATAGCTTAAGGTTTAGGTTTAGGAAATCGGGTTTGGGTTCAGGATTGGGATTAGGTTTGGGTTGTCAAGTTTAGGTTTAGGTTTAGGTTCGGGTGTTGAGATTAGGATTAGGTGTAGGTTCAGGTTTAGAGATTTAAGAATACATTTAGGTTTTAGGTTTAGGTTTTAGATTATAGGTTTAGGTTTAGGTTTAGGTTATATGCAATAGGTTTGGGAGTTGAGATTAGGATTAGGTGTAGGTTTACATTTAGAGATTTGAGAGTATATTTAGGTTTTAGGTTTAGGTTTAGGTTATTGGATATAGGTTTAGGTTCAGGTTTAGGTTAAGATTTTGGTTTAGGTTTAGGTTTAGGTTATTAGCTATAGGTTTAGGGACTTGAGAATAGGTTCAGGTTTAGGTTTAGGAAATCGGGTTCGGGATCGGGTTTAGGTTTGGGTTTTCAAGTTTACATTTAGGTTTAGGTTAGAGACTTGAGATTAGGATTGGGTGTAGGTTTAGGTTTAGGGATTTGAGAATACATTTAGGTTTTAGGTTTAGGTTTAGGTTATAGGATATAGGTTTAGGTTTAGGTTTAGGTAAAGGTTTAGGTTTATGTTTTGGTTTAGGTTATAATCTATAGGTTTAGGGACGTGAGAATTTGTTAAGGTTTAGGTTTAGGAAATCGGGTTCGGGTTCAGGATCGGGTTTAGGTTAGTGTTTTCAAGTTTATGTTTAAGTTTAGATTAGGGAGTTGAGATTAGGATTAGGTGTTGGTTTAGGTTTAGGGATTTGATAATACATTAGGTTTTAGGTTTAGGTTTAGGTTATAAGCTATAAGTTTAGGGAATTGAGAATCGGTTAAGATTTAGTTTTAGGAAATCGGGTTCGGGTTCGAGAACGGGTTTAGGTTTTAGTTTTCAAGTTTAGGTTCAGGTTAGGTAGTTGTGATTAGGATTAGGTATAGGTATAGGTTTAGGGATTTGAGAATACATTTAGATTTTAGGTATAGGTTTAGGTTATAGGTTATAGGTTTAGGTTTAGGTTTAGGATTAGGTTATAAGCTATAGGTTTAGGAAAGTGAGAATAGGTTAAGGTTTAGGTTTAGGAAATCGGGTTCGGGTTCGGGATCGGGTTTAGGTTTGGGTTTTCAAGTTTAAGTTTAGGTTTAAGTTAGGGAGTTGAGATTAGGATTAGGTGTAGGTTTAAGTTTAGGGATTTGAGAAAACATTAGGATTTAGGTTTAGGTTTAGATTATAGGCTATAGGTTTAGGTTTAGGTTTATCTTTAGGTTTAGGTTATAAGCTATAGGTTTAGGGAATTGAGAATAGGTTAAGGTTTAGGTTTAGGAAATCGGGTTCAGGTTCGGGATCGGGTTTAGGTTTGGGTTTTCAAGTTTTGGTTTAGGTTTAGGTTAGGGAGTTTAAATTAGGATTTGGTGTAGGTTTAGGTTTTGGGATTTGAGAATACATAAGGTTTTAGGTTTATGTTTAGGTTATAGGTTATGGGTTTAGGTTATAAGCTATAGGTTTAGGGAATTGTGAAAAGGTTAAGGTTTATGTTTAGGAAATCAGGTTCAGGTTCGAGATCGGGTTTAGGTTTGGGTTTTGAAGTTTTGGTTTAGGTTTAGGTTAGGGAGTTTAAATTAGGATTTGGTGTAGGTTTAGGTTTTGGGATTTGAGAATACATAAGGTTTTAGGTTTATGTTTAGGTTATAGGTTATTGGTTTAGGTTATAAGCTATAGGTTTAGGGAATTGTGAAAAGGTTAAGGTTTATGTTTAGGAAATCGGGTTCAGGTTCGGGATCGGGTTTATGTTTGGGTTTTCAAGTTTAGGTGTAGGTTTAGGTTAGGGAGTTGAGATTAGGATTAGGTGTAGGTTTAATTTTAGGGATTTAAGATTACATTTTGGTTTTAGGTTTAGGTTTTAGGTTATAGGTTACAGGTTTAGGTTTAGGTTTAGGTTTAGATTATAAGCTATAGGTTTAGGGAATTAAGAATAGGTTAAGGTTTGGGTTTAGGAAATCGGGTTCAGGTTTGGGATCTGGTTTAGGTTTGGGTTTTCAAGTATACATTTAGGTTTACGTTAGGGAGTTGAGATTAGGATTAGGTGTAGGTTTAGGTTTAGGGATTTGAGAATACATTTAGGTTTTAGGTTTAGGTTTAGGTTATAGGTTATAGGTTTAGGTTTTGGTTTAGGTTAAGGTTTAGGTTTAGGTTTAGGTTTAGGTTAGAAGCTATAGGTTTAGGGACTTGAGAATAGGTTAAGGTTTAGGTTTAGGAAATCGGGTTCGGGTTCAGGATCAGGTTTTGGTTTGGGTTTTCAAGTTTACATTTAGGTTTAGCTTAGGGAGTTAAGATTAGGATTAGGTGTAGGCTTTGGTTTAGGCATTTGAGAATACATTAGGTTTTAGGTTTAGGTTTCGGTGAAAAGCTATAGGTTTAGGGAATTGATAATAGGTTAATGTTTAGGTTTAGGAAATCGGCTTCGGGTTCAAGATCGGGTTTAGGTTTAGGTTTTCATGGTTAGGATTTGGTAAGGTAGTTGAGATTTGGATTAGGTGTAGGTTTAGGTTTCGGGATTTGAGAATTCATTTAGGTTTTAGGTTTAGGTTTAGGTTATAGGTTATAGGTTTAGGTTGAGGTTTAGGTTTAGGTTATAAGCTATAGGTTTAGGGAATTAAGAATAGGTTAGGGTTTAGGTTTAAGAAATCGGGTTCGGGTTCGGGATCAAGTTTTGGTTTGGGTTTTCAAGTTTAAGTTTAGGTTTAAGTTAGGGAGTTGAGATTAGGATTAGGTGTAGGTTTAGGTTTAGGGATTTGAGAATACATTAGGTTTTCGGTTTAGGTTTAGATTATAGGTTACTGGTTTAGGTTTAGGTTTAGCTTTTGGTTTAGGTTATAAGCTATAGGTTTAGGGAATTGAGAATAGGTTAAGGTTTAGGTTTTGGAAATCGGGTTCGGGTTTGGGTTCGGGTATAGGTTTGGGTTTTCAAGTTTAGGTTTAGGTTTAGGTTTAGGTTAGGGAGTTTAGATTAGGATTAGGTATAGGTTTAGGTTTAGGGATTTGAGAATACATTATCTTTTAGGTTTAGGTTTAGGTTATAGGTTATAGGTTTAAAATTAGGTTTAGGTTTAGGTTATAAGCTATAGGTTTAAGGAATTGAAAATAGGTTAAGGTTTAGGTTTAGGAAATCGGGAATAGGTTCTGGATCGGGTTTTGGTTTGGGTTTTCAAGTTTAGGTTTAGGTTAGGGAGTTGAGATTTGGATTAGGTGTAGGTTTAGGTTTAGGGATTTGAGAATACATTAGGTTTTAGGTTTAGGTTTAGGTTATAGGTAATAGGTTTAGGTTATAAGCTATAGGTTTAGGGAATTAAGAATAGCTTAAGGTTTAGGTTTAGGTAATCGGGTTCGGGTTCGGGATCGGTTTTAGGTTTGGGTTTTCAAGTTTAGGTTTAGGTTTAGGTTAGGGAGTTAAGATTATGTTTAGGTGTAGGTTCAGGTTTAGGGATTTGAGAATCCATTTAGGTTTTAGGTTTAGGTTTAGGTCATATGTTATAGTTTTAGGTTATAAGGTTTAGGTTTAGGGAATTGTGAAAAGGTTAAGGTTTAGGTTCAGGAAATTTGGCTCGGGTTCGGGATCGGGTTTAGGTTTGGGTTTTCAAGTTTAGGTTTAGGTTTAGGTTAGGGAGTTGAGACTAGGATTAGGTGTAGGGTTAATTTTAGGGATTCAGGAATACATTTAGGTTTTAGGTTTAAGTTATAGGTTTATGTTTAGATTATAAGCTACAGGTTTAGGGAATTGAGAATTGGTTAAGGTTTAGGTTTAGGAAATCGAGTTTCGGTTCGGGATCTGGTTTAGGTTTGGGATTTCAAGTTTAGGTTTAGGTTAGGGAGTTGAGATTAGGATTAGGTGTAGGTTTAGGTTTAGGGATTTAAGAATACGTTTAGGTTTTAGGTTTAGCTTATAGATTATAGGTTTAGGTTATAAGCAGTAGGTTTAGGGAATTGAGAATAGTTTAAGGTTTAGGTTCAGGAAATCGGGCACGGGTTGGGGATCGGGTTTAGTTTTTGGTTTTCAAGTTTGGGTTTTGGTTTAGGTTAGGAAGTTGAGATTAGTATTAGGTGTAGGTTTAGGTTCAGGGATTTGAGAATACATTAGGTTTTAGGTTTAGGTTTAGGTCATTGCTAATTGGTTTAGGTTATAAGCTATAGGTTTAGGGAATTGAGAATAGCTTAAGGTTTAGGTTTAGGAAATCGGGTTTGGGTTCAGGATTGGGATTAGGTTTGGGTTGTCAAGTTTAGGTTTAGGTTTAGGTTCGGGAGTTGAGATTAGGATTAGGTGTAGGTTCAGGTTTAGGGATTTAAGAATACATTTAGGTTTTAGGTTTAGGTTTTAGATTATAGGTTTAGGTTTAGGTTTAGGTTATAAGCAATAGGTTTGGGAGTTGAGATTAGGATTAGGTGTAGGTTTACGTTTAGGGATTTTAGAATACATTTAGGTTTTAGGTTTAGGTTTTGGTTATTGGATATAGGTTTAGGTTCAGGTTTAGGTTAAGATTTTGGTTTAGGTTTAGGTTTAGGTTATAAGCTATAGGTTTAGAGACTTGAGAATAGGTTAAGGTTTAGGTTTAGGAAATCGGGTTCGGGATCGGGTTTAGGTTTGGGTTTTCAAGTTTACGTTTAGGTTTAGGTTAGAGAGTTGAGATTAGGATTGGGTGTAGGTTTAGGTTTAGGGATTTGAGAATACATTTAGGTTTTAGGTTTAGGTTTAGGTTATAGGATATAGGTTTAGGTTTAGGTTTAGGTAAAGGTTTAGGTTTATGTTTTGGTTTAGGTTATAATCTATAGGTTTAGGGACTTGAGAATTTGTTAAGGTTTAGGTTTAGGAAATCGGGTTCGGGTTCAGGATCGGGTTTAGGTTTGGGTTTTCAAGTTTATGTTCAAGTTTAGGTTAGGGAGTTGAGATTAGGATTAGGTGTTGGTTTAGGTTTAGGGATTTGATAATACATTAGGTTTTAGGTTTAGGTTTAGGTTATAAGCTATAAGTTTAGGGAATTGAGAATCGGTTAAGGTTTTATTTTAGGAAATCGGGTTCGGGTTCGAGAACGGGTTTAGGTTTCGGTTTTCAAGTTTCGATTCAGGTTAGGTAGTTGAGATTAAGATTAGGTATAGGTTTAGGTTTAGGGATTTGAGAATACATTTAGGTTTTAGGTTTAGGTTTAGGTTATAGGTTATAGGTTTAGGTTTAGATTTAGGATTAGTTTATAAGCTATAGGTTTAGGAAAGTGAGAATAGGTTAAGGTTTAGGCTTAGGAAATCGGGTTCGGGTTTAGGTTTGGGTTTTCAAGTTTAAGTTTAGGTTTGAGTTAGGGAGTTGAGATTAGGATTAGGTATAGGTTTAGGTTTAGGGATTTGAGAAAACATTAGGTTCTAGGTTTAAGTTTAGATTATAGGCTATAGGTTTAGGTTTAGGTTTATCTTTAGGTTTAGGTTATAAGCTATAGGTTTAGGGAATTGAGAATAGGTTAAGGTTTAGGTTTAGGAATTCGGGTTCAGGTTCGGGATCGGGTTTAGGTTTGGGTTTTCAAGTTTAGGTTTTGGTTTAGGTTAGGGAGTTTAAATTAGGATTTGGTATAGGTTTAGGTTTTGGGATTTGAGAATACATAAGGTTTTAGGTTTATGTTTAGGTTATAGGTTATTGGTTTAGGTTATAAGCTATGGGTTTAGGGAATTGTGAAAAGGTTAAGGTTTAAGTTTAGGAAATCGGGTTCAGGTTCGGGATCGGGTTTATGTTTGGGTTTTCAAGTTTAGGTTTAGGTTTAGGTTAGGGAGTTGAGATTAGGATTAGGTGTAGGTTTAATTTTAGGGATTTAACATTACATTTTGGTTTTAGGTTTAGGTTTTAGGTTATAGGTTACAGGTTAGGTTTAGGTTTAGGTTTAGATTATAAGCTATAGGTTTAGGGAATTGAGAATAGGTTAAGGTTTGGGTTTAGGAAATTGGGTTTAGGTTCGGGATCTGGTTTAGGTTTGGGTTTTCAAGTTTACGTTTAGGTTTACGTTTGGAGTTGAGATTAGGATTAGGTGTAGGTTTAGGTTTAGGGATTTGAGAATACATTTAGGTTTTAGGTTTAGGTTTAGGTTATAGGATATAGGTTTAGGTTTTGGTTTAGGTTAAGGTTTAGGTTTAGGTTTAGGTCTAGGTCTAGGTTCGAAGCTATAGGTTTAGGGACTTGAGAATAGGTTAAGGTTTAGGTTTAGGAAATCGGGTTCGTGTTCAGGATCAGGTTTTGGTTTGGGTTTTCAAGTTTACGTTTAGGTTTAGGTTAGGGAGTTAAGATTAGGATTAGGTGTAGGTTTTGGTTTAGGCATTTGAGAATACATTAGGTTTTAGGTTTAGGTTTCGGTTAAAAGCTATAGGTTTAGGGAATTGAGAATAGGTTAAGGTTTAGGTTTAGGAAATCGGCTTCGGGTTCGAGATCGGGTTTAGGTTTAAGTTTTCATGGTTAGGATTAGGTTAGGTAGTTGATATTTGGATTAGGTGTAGGTTTAGGTTTCGGGATTTGACAATTCATTTAGGTTTTAGGTTTAGGTTTAGGTTATAGGTTATTGGTTTAGGTTGAGGTTTAGGTTTAGGTTATAAGCTATAGGTTTAGGGAACTGAGAATAGGTTAAGGTTTAGGTTTAAGAAATCAGGTTGGGGTTCGGGATCGGGTTTTGGTTTGGGTTTTCAAGTTTAAGTTTAGGTTTAAGTTAGGGAGTTGAGATTAGGATTAGGTGTAGGTTTAGGTTTAGGGATTTGAGAATACATTAGGTTTTCGGTTTAGGTTTAGATTATAGGTTACTGGTTTAGGTTTAGGTTTAGCTTTTGGTTTAGGTTATAAGCTATAGGTTTAGGGAATTGAGAATAGGTTAAGGTTTAGGTTTTGGAAATCGGGTTCGGGTATAGGTTTGGGTTTTCAAGTTTAGGTTTAGGTTTAGGTTAGGGAGTTTAGATTTGGATTAGGTATAGGTTTAGGTTTAGGGATTTGAGAATACATTATCTTTTAGGTTTAGGTTTTGGTTATAGGTTATAGGTTTAGGTTATAAGCTATAAGTTTAAGGAATTGAGAATAGGTTAAGGTTTAGGTTTAGGAAATCGAAAACAGGTTCTGGATCGGGTTTAGGTTTGGGTTTTCAAGTTTAGGTTTAGGTTAGGGAGTTGAGATTTGGATTAGGTGTAAGTTTAGGTTTAGGGATTTGGGAATACGTTAGGTTTTAGGTTTAGGTTTAGGTTATAGGTAATAGGTTTAGGTTATAAGCTATAGGTTTAGGGAATTGAGAATAGCTTAAGGTTTAGGTTTAGGTAATCGGGTTCGGGTTCGGGATCGGTTTTAGGTTTGGGTTTTCAAGTTTAGGTTTAGGTTTAGGTTAGGGAGTTGAGATTATGTTTAGGTGTAGGTTCAGGTTTAGGGATTTGAGAATCCATTTAGGTTTTAGGTTTAGGTTTAGGTCATATGTTATAGTTTTAGGTTGTAAGGTTTAGGTTTAGGGAATTGTGACAAGGTTAAGGTTTAGGTTCAGGAAATCGGGCTCGAGTTCGGGATCGGGTTTAGGTTTGGGTTTTCAAGTTTAGTTTTAGGTTTAGGTTAGGGAGTTGAGATTATAATTAGGTGTAGGTTTAGGTTTAGGGATTTGAGAATACATTTAGGTTTTAGGTTTAGGTTTAGGTTATAGGATATAGGTTTAGGTTTAGGTTTAGCTTTAGGTTTAGGTTATAAGCTATAGGTTTAGGGACTTGAGATTAGGTTAAGGTTTATGTTTAGGAAATCGGGTTTGGGTTCGGGATCGGGTTTAGGTTTGTTTTTTCAAGTTTACGTTTAGGTTTAGGTTAGGGAGTTGAGATTAGGATTAGGTGTAGGTTTAGATTTAGGGATTTGAGAATACATTTAGGTTTTAGGTTTAAGTTTAGGTTATAGGTTATAGGTTTAGGTTTAGGTTTAGGTTTAGGTTTTGGTTTAGGTTATTAGGTACAGGTTTTTACTTGAGAATAGGTTAAGGTTTAGGTTTAGGAAATTGGGTTCGGGTTCGGGATCGGGTTTAGGTTTGGGTTTTCAAGTTTAAGTTTAGGTTTAAGTTAGGGAGTTGAGATTAGGATTAGGTGTAGGTTTAGGTTTAGGGATTTGAGAAAACATTAGGTTTTAGGTTTAAGTTTAGATTATAGGCTATAGGTTTAGGTTTAGGTTTAGATTATAGGCTATAGGTTTAGGTTATAAGCTATAGGTTTAGGGAATTGAGAATAGGTTAAGGTTTTGGTTTAGGAAATTGGGTTCGGGTTCGAGAACGGGTTTAGGTTTCGGTTTTCAAGTTTAGGTTTAGGTTAGGTAGTTGAGATTAGGATTAGGTATGGGTTTAGGTTTAAGGATATGATGTGACGACCTGAAATTTAGGGGTCGAGCATAACTCAGCTCCCGAGTTCCAAAACATCACTTATGCAACATATTTAATGATGGATGTATGTTGTCTGTATTAGTGCATAAAACATGGAAGAGATTGAGCCAAATAGCAAATATAATTCAGGGATAAGTGAAGAAAGCAAGCGAAAGACTTATAGAAATAAATGTGTACATGTGCAGATCCCTGAAATACATATATATACCAGGTCGAAATTCAAGTGTTACTATCAAAATTATAAGTATCAAGTTACATCATTTAATTTCCCAAAAGAAATCTCAGCATCTCGCGCATCAGAACGAGGCTCACTAGAACCCGTCTGAAAACTGCATAAAAGAGAAAGCAGCCTCATCATCATCCATCTCCCGCTCTGCCTTAGAAGTCGCATCAACATCTGTAACATCAGCAACTAAAACAGAGTCTGGTGGGTGTTTAACACCGCCCCAGAACGTGGGAGTGAGTGATCAACTCAGTGGAACAATAAAGCACAGGTTAACATGTTATCAATTCAATCAAGCAGTAATGATAAAGCAGAATAATTAAATATGTCCTAAGTACTCTTGTTAATGCAAGGATGCATGCAGAATGATGCGTGCCCTCGCGCGTACACCTTCAGCTTCTTCATCTTACGTTACGCATGACACCACCTCAAAGTGCGCCACATCTACAAAGCACATGCAAATGCGGTGCATGAACATGATTACCATGTTGTTATTAGTCCTTTTCATACAGCAAGATTGAAAATCTAAAGTACCTTCCTCATATCACCATCCAAACAGTGATCCATACTAGGGTCGTCAGTCCTAGACATCTCATACGATCATATGGTTTGAGGTCGTTGCAAAGGGCTCGTCACCAATCAATGCACGCCTATCATAACTTCGTTACTACACTAAGGCTTGTCACCTCAATGCGATATCCAGGTATGCCCGAGGTCACTACAAAGGGCTCATCACCAATCAATGTAGGCCGACAGTGCGAATATAGTGTCCCATACCACCATAACCGGCTCACGAGTTTGGTTGCTCACTGGTCACTACGGGGAGGCTCGTCACCCCAGCATAGGCTGACAGCTCGACCACGGTGTACCATATTACCATGTCCGGCTCATGAGTCTTAGCGGATCAAGGTACCAAGGTTAATAGGATTTCACTGGTAAGTTCGGTACCCTAGATTCAAACAATAGCGTCCATACATGGTGAACATACATCGGACAATCGGGTTACTTGACGAACTCGACTAGCATGAGCACACGTTGGGTTGAACGACATAGAGTGCGCAAACACTCCGCGTGGCCAAACCACTGCCGACAACTTTAATACGACTCGGTTTCGTCTAATACGTCCTATGTGGCGAAAGCAACCTCAACCACGAACTTAAGGCCGATTACCGATTTTCTGGACTAATGCATAGTCCCACATACATTACACTACAATAGATATTCATAACTGCAATTTAGAATAGTAATGGAACAACAACTCAAATCATGAAGTACGTAAGCATTTGAAGAATATCAACTTAACATAAATATAAGCATAAGTAATGCTTGAAATTAAATAACAAGGAATGTAACTTACATGAAGGAAATCATACACATCAATAGGAGTGTTGGGAATCACTTCTCAACGCCCACAAATAGTGTAATAAGTTACACTTTAGATCATTCAGACATTTCTACAAACACTTAGAATACATAGTCCAACATACATGACGTATGTTGAAATACACGCATTTGGACAATTCCTTTTACCAAAGAGTTGTCACACATACGTCTAGCATAAGTACACGACAAATAATCATGACAATCACATGTTCATATTTTATACGCATACGGTACTTTATACATACACATAGAATACACAAATCTCAAAATAACACATGCATATCAGGAATGCAAAGCAAACATAACATTTGGCATGTGAAATCTCATCCATAGCAAGAATAAACTATTAACTGGCATTGAAAGCCTTGAAAACCATAACCTATACACTTAAAGTCCGCACCTTAAGCTAGAAAAGAACGCCGAACTGATTTCAGACGATATGTCTTCGTCAACGGCGACAGAATAACCTAAGACAAGAATAGAAATGAGCTACAACAATACAAAGACTATTCTAAGCTCCAACACAGATCAGGGTTAGGTTAACTTACCCAAAGATGAACTCAGAATCGCCGGAATAACGATTCAAAGTGAAGGTTAAAGGATGAAGAAGAATAGGAAAGAATCTAAGATGATTCACCAACTTCTCTCTCACTTTCTCTCTCTTTTTCTCTCTCTCACTTAGCTAAGGTTAGGAAATTCGTATGGAAAAGAGAACTAGGGTTTTAAGGACTATAAATAGGCCTAAAATTGATGAAAATAACCCCAGGGCCAATGTATACTTAAGGTATAACCAAAACCAGCCTCTCACGATCCAACGAAGCACTTTCAGTGGGCCTATAACCATGAAAGGTCAGACTTAAGCTCACTGACCATGGATCTAGGTCAGGCTGAGTTTTCGTACCGACCGACTTTACAGATCAGTCGTGGCAGACCACACTCAATTCAACGGTCACAGAATCTCGATCAGGTCCACAAGCATAAGGACATGCCTGGGCCACCTTCCGTGATCAGAGGGTGAAATTGGGTCAGAATCCAACGGTCAAATTGCTTAAAATCATCGCGCAAGTGACACGACTCAGATTTCAAAAAATCACATTTACTATCTAACCGTTCTCACACTCTTCACTCCGAACTCAATCAAATCGACCCAGAACATCACATGGACTTGATTTTTGAGGTGATGACCAAGTTCAACATGGTGACCGCAACAGCCTAAGATCATCGCTATCGGACTTTCGACGCGCGGTCCAGGTCTGATCCAGAACTTCCAAAAATTCCCCAGAACAACTGGATTTAGCGATGGATCCCAGATTTCAGAGTAACATAGCGCTAACTAATCTACAGGTTTTGAGTCATGCAGATCGAATTTAAAGTGATTGATGCGCATTTCACAAGCAATCGAGATTAGCACTAATTACCCCAAAAACAACTGCTAGGGAAAGAATAACACAAAATTTTCAAGGTAATTACATTTGAGAATACATTTAGGTTTTAGGTTTAGGTTTAGGTTATAGGTTATACGTTTAGGTTTAGGTTTAGGTTTAGGTTATAAGCTATAGGTTTAGGAAAGTGAGAAAAGGTTAAGGTTTAGGTTTAGGAAATCGGGTTCGGGTTCGGGATCGGGTTTAGGTTTGGGTTTTCAAGTTTAAGTTTAGGTTTAAGTTAGGGAGTTGAGATTAGGATTAGGTTTAGGGATTTGAGAAAATATTAGGTTTTAGGTTTAGGTTTAGATTATAGGTTATAGGTTTAGGTTATAAGCTATAGGTTTAGGGAATTGAGAATAGGTTAAGGTTTAGGTTTAGGAAATCGGGTTCGGGTTCGGGATCGGGTTTAGGTTTGGGTTTTCAAGTTTAGGTTTAGGTTTAGGTTAGGGAGTTTAAATTAGGATTTGGTGTAGGTTTAGGTTTTGGGATTTGAGAATACATAAGGTTTTAGGTTAAAGTTTAGGTTATAGGTTATAGGTTTTGGTTGTAAGCTATAGGTTTAGGGAATTGTGAAAAGGTTAAGGTTTAAGTTTAGGAAATCGGGTTCAGGTTCGGGATCGGGTTTATGTTTGGGTTTTCAAGTTTAGGTTCAGGTTTAGGTTACGGAGTTGAGATTAGGATTAGGTGTAGGTTTAATTTTAGAGATTTAAGATTACATTTAGGTTTTAGGTTTAGGTTTTAGGTTATAGGTTACAGGTTTAGGTTTATGTTTAGGTTTAGGCTATAAGCTATAGGTTTAGGGAATTGAGAATAGGTTAAGGTTTGGGTTTAGGAAATCGGGTTCAGGTTCGGGATCTGGTTTAGGTTTGGGTTTTCAAGTTTACGTTTAGGTTTAGGTTAGGGAGTTGAGATTAGGATTAGGTGTAGGTTTAGGTTTAGGGATTTGAGAATAGATTTAGGTTTTAGGTTTAGGTTTAGGTTATAGGGTATAGGTTTAGGTTTTGGTTTAGGTTAAGGTTTAGGTTAGAAGCTATAGGTTTAGGGACTTGAGAATAGGTTAAAGTTTAGGTTTAGGAAATCGGGTTCGGGTTCAAGATCGGGTTTTGGTTTGGGTTTTCAAGTTTACATTTAGGTTTAGGTTAGGGAGTTAAGATTTGGATTAGGTGTAGGTTTTGGTTTAGGCATTTGAGAATACATTAGGTTTTAGGTTTAGGTTTAGGTTAAAAGCTATAGGTTTAGGGAATTGAGAAAGGTTAAGGTTTAGGTTTAGGAAATCGGCTTCGGGTTCGAGATCCGGTTTAGGTTTGGGTTTTCATGGTTAAGATTAGGTTAGGTAGGTGATATTAGGATTAGGTGTAGGTTTAGGTTTCGGGATTTGAGAATACATTTAGGTTTTAGGTTTAGGTTTAGGATATAGGTTATAGGTTTAGGTTGATGTTTAGATTTAGGTTATAAGCTATAGGTTTAGGGAATTGAGAATAGGTTAAGGTTTAGGTTTAAGAAATCGGGTTCGGGTTGGGGATCGGGTTTAGGTTTGGGTTTTCAAGTTTAAGTTTAGGTTTAAGTTAGGTAGTTGAGATTAGGATTTGGTGTAGGTTTAGGTTTAGGGATTTGAGAATACATTAGGTTTTAGGTTTAAGTTTAGATTATAGGTTACTGGTTTAGGTTTAGGTTTAGCCTTTGGTTTAGGTTATAAGCTATAGGTTTAGGGAATTGAGAATAGGTTAAGGTTTAGGTTTTGGAAATCGGGTTCGGGTTCGAGTTCGGGTATAGGTTTGGGTTTTCAAGTTTAGGTTTAGGTTTAGGTTAGTGAGTTCATATTAGGATTAGGTATAGGTTTAGGTTTAGGGATTTGAGAATACATTATCTTTTAGGTTTAGGTTTAGGTTATAGGTTATAGGCTTAGGTTTAGGTTATAAGCTATAGGTTTAAGGAATTAAGAATATGTTAAGGTTTTGGTTTAGGAAATCGGGTACAGGTTCTAGATCGGGTTTAGGTTTGGGTTTTCAAGTTTATGTTTAGGTTAGGGAGTTGAGATTAGGATTAGGTGTAGGTTTTGGTTTAGGGATTTGAGAATACATTTAGGTTTTAGGTTTAGGTTTAAGTTATAGGATATAGGTTTAGGTTTAGGTTTAGCTTTAGGTTTAGGTTATAAGCTATAGGTTTAGGGACTTGAGATTAGGTTAAGGTTTAGGTTTAGGAAATCAGGTTTGGGTTCGGGATTGGGTTTAGGTTTGGGTTTTCAAGTTTACGTTTAGGTTTAGGTTAGGGAGTTGAGATTAGGATTAGGTGTAGGTTTAGATTTAGAGATTTGAGAATACATTTAGGTTTTAGGTTTAGGTTTAGGTTATAGGATATAGGTTTATGTTTAGGTTTAGGTTAAGGTTTAGGTTTAGGTTTCGGTTTAGTTTATTAGCTATAGGTTTTTACTTGAGAATAGGTTAAGGTTTAGGTTTAGGAAATCGGGTTCGGGTTCGAGATCGGGTTTATGTTTGGGTTTTCAAGTTTACGTTTAGGTTTAGGTTAGGGAGTTGAGATTAGGATTGGGTGTAGGTTTAGGTTTAGGAATTTCAGAATACTTTAGGTTTTAGGTTTAGATTTAGGTTATAAGCTATAGGTTTAGGGAATTCAAAATAGGTTAAAGTTTAGGTTTAGGAAAACCGCTTCGAATTCGAGATTTGGTTTAGGTTTGGGTTTTCAAGCTTAGATTAGGTTAGGTAGTGGAGATTAGAATTAGGTGTAGGTTAAGGTTCAGGGATTTGAGAATACATTTAGGTTTTAGGTTTTAGTTTCGGTTATAAGTTATAGGTATAAGTTAAGGTTTAGGTTTTGGTTTAGGTTTAGGTTATAAGCTATAGGTTTAGGGAATTGAGAATAGGTTAAGGTTTAGGTTTAGAAAATCGGGTTCGGGTTCGGGATCGGTTTTAGGTTTGGGTTTTCAAGTTTAAGTTTAGGTTTAAGTTAGGGAGTTGAGATTAGGATTAGGTGTAGGTTTAGGTTAAGGGATTTGAGAATACATTACGTTTTAGGTTTAGTTTTAGATTATAGGTTATTGGTTTAGGCTTTTTGTTTATCTTTTGGTTTAGGTTATAAGCTATAGGTCTAGGGAATCGAGAATAGGTTAAGGTTTAGGTTTAGGAAATCGGGTTCGGGTTCGGGATCGGGTTTAGGTTTGGGTTCTCAAGTTTAGGTTTAGGTTAGGTAGTTGAGATTAGGATTAGGTATAGGTTTAGGTTTAGGGATTTGAGAATACATTTAGGTTTTAGGTTTAGGTTTCGATTATAGGTTATAGGTTTAGGTTAAGGTTTAGGTTTAGGTTTAAGTTTAGGTTATAAGCTATAGGTTTAGGGAATTGAGAATAGGCTAAGGTTTAGGTTTAGGTTATATGCTATAGGTTTAAGGACTTGAGAATAGGTTAAGGTTTAGGTTTAGGAAATCGGGTTCGGGTTCGGGATCGGGTTTAGTTTTAGGTTTTCAAGTTTAAGTTCTGCTTTAGGTAAGGGAGTTGAGGTTAGGATTAGGTGTAGGTTTAGGTTTAGGGATTTGAGAATACATTAACTTTTAGGTTTAGGTTTAGGTTATACGTTATAGGTTTCGGTTTAGGTTATAAGCTATAGGTTTTAGGTTTAGGTTAAGGTTTAGGTTTAGATTTATAGGTTACAGGTTTAGGTTTAGGTTTAGGTTTAGCTTTAGGTTTAGGTTATAAGCTATAGGTTTAGGGAATTGAGAATAGGTTAAGGTTTAGGTTTAGGAAATCGGGTTCGGGTTCGGGATCGGGTATAGGTTTGGGTTTTCAAGTTTAGTTTTAGGTTTAGGTTAGGGAGTTGAGATTAGGAATAGCTGTGGGTTTAGGTTTGATGATTTGAGAATACATTAGCTTTTAGGTTTAGGTTTAGGTTTACGTTATAGGTTTCGGTTTAGGTTATAAGCTATAGGTTTTAGGTTTAGGTTAAGGTTTAGGTTTAGATTATAGGTTATAGGTTTAGGTTTAGGTTTAGCTTTAGCTTTAGGTTTAGGTTATAAGCTATAGGTTTAGGGAATTGAGAATAGGTTAAGGTTTAGGTTTAGGAAATCGGGTTCGGGTTCGGGATCGGGTATAGGTTTGGGTTTTCAAGTTTAGTTTTAGGTTTAGGTTAGGGAGTTGAGATTAGGAATAGCTGTAGGTTTAGGTTTGATGATTTGAGAATACATTAGCTTTTAGGTTTAGGTTTAGGTTATACGTTATAGGTTTCGGTTTAGGTTATAAGCTATAGGTTTAAGGAATTGAGAATAGGTTAAGGTTTAGGTTTAGGAAAACGGGTACAGGTTCGGGATCAGGTTTTGGTTTGGGTTTTCAAGTTTAGGTTTAGGTTAGGGAGTTGAGATTAGGATTAGGTGTAGGTTTAGGTTTAGAGATTTAAGAATACATTAGGTTTTAGGTTTAGGTTTTGGTCAAAGGTAATAGGTTTAGGTTGTTAGCTATAGGTTTAGGGAATTGCGAATAGCTTAAGGTTTAGGTTTAGGAAATCGGGTTTGGGTTCGGGATCGGGTTTAGGTTTGGGTTTTCAAGTTTCGGTATAGGTTTAGGTTCGGGAGTAGAGATTAGGATTGGGTGTAGGTTTAGGTTTAGGGATTTAAGAATACATTTAGGTTTTAGGTTTAGGTTGTAGATTATAGGTTTTGGTTTAGGTTTAGGTCATAAGCAATAGGTTTAGGGAATTGAGAATAGTTTAAGGTTTAGGTTCAAGAAATCGGGCTCGGGTTCGGGATCGGGTTTAGTTTTAGGTTTTCAAGTTTGGGTTTAGGTTTAGGTTAGGGAGTTGAGATTAGGATTAGGTGTAGGTCTAGGTTTAGGGATTTGAGAACACATTTAGATTTTAGGTTTAGGTTTAGGTTATAGGATATAGGTTTAGGTTTGGGTATAGGTTAAGATTTTGGTTTAAGTTTAGATTTAGGTTATAAGCTATAGGTTTAGGGACTTGAGAATTGGTTAAGCATTAGGTTTAGGAAATCAGGTTCGGGTTCAGGATCGGGTTTAGGTTTGGGTTTTCAAGTTTATGTTTAGGTTTAGGTTAGGGAGTTGAGATTAAGAATAGGTGTAGGTTTAGGTTTTGGGATTTGAGAATACATTTAGGTTTTAGGTTTTGGTTTAGGTTATAGGATATATATATAGGTTTAGGTTTAGGTTTAGGTTTAGGGATTTGAGAATACATTTTGGTTTTAGGTTTAGGTTTCGATTATAGGTTATAGGTTTACCTTGAGGTTTAGGTTTTGGTTTAGGTTTAGGGAATTGAGAATAGGTTTAGGTTTAGGTTTAGGTTATAAGCTATATGTTTAGGGAATTGAGAATAGGTTAAGGTTTAGGTTTAGGAAATCGGGTTTGGGTTCCAGAACGGGTTTAGTTTTCGGTTTTCACGTTTAGGTTCGGGTTAGGTAGTTGAGATTAGGATTAGGTGTAGGTTTTGGTTTAGGGATTTGAGAATACATTTAGGTTTTAGGTTTAGGTTTAGGTTATAGGTTATAGGTTTAGGTTTAGGTTTAGGATTAGGTTATTAGCTTTAGGTTTAGGAAAGTAAGAATAAGTTAAGGTTTAGGTTTAGGAAATCGGGTTCGGGTTCGGGATCGGGTTTAGGTTTGGGTTTACAAGTTTAAGTTTAGGTTTAAGTTAGGGAGTTGAGATGAGTATTAGGTGTAGGTTTAGATTTAGGGATTTGAGAATACATTAGGTTCTAGCTTTAAGTTTAGATTATAGGCTATAGGTTTAGTTTTAGGTTTATCTTTTGGTTTAGGTTATAAGCTATAGGTTTAGGGAATTGAGAACAGGTTAAGGTTTAGGTTTAGGAAATCGGGTTCGGGTTCGGGATTGGGTTTAGGTTTGGGTTTTCAAGTTTAGGTTTAGGTTTAGGTTAGGGAGTTTAAATTAGGATTAGGTGTAGGTTTAGGTTTTGGGATTTGAGAATACATAAGGTTTTAGGTTTAGGTTTAGGTTATAGGTTATAGGTTTAGGTTATAAGCTACAGGTTTAGGAAATTGTGAAAAGGTTAAGGTTTAAGTTTAAGAAATCAGGTTCAGGTTCGGAATCGGGTTTATGTTTGGGTTTTCAAGTTTAGGCTTAGGTTTAGATTAGGGAGTTGAGATTAGGATTAGTTGTTGGTTTAATTTTAGGGATTTAAGATTAAATTTAGGTTTTAGGTTTAGGTTATAGGTTATAGGTTATAGGTTTAGGTTTAGGTTTTGGTTTAGATTATAAGCTATAGGTTTAGGGAATTGAGAATGGGTTAAGGTTTGGGTTTAAGAAATCGGGTTCAGGTACGGGTGCTGGTTTAGGTTTGGGTTTTCAAGTTTACGTTTAGGTTTAGGTTAGGGAGTTGAGATTAGGATTAGGTGTAGGTTTAGGTTTAGGGATTTGAGAATACATTTAGGTTTGAGGTTTAGGTTTAGGTTATAGGATATAGGTTTAGGTTTTTGTTTAGGTTAAGGTTTAGGTTTAGGTTTAGGTTTAGGTTATAAGCTATAGGTTTAGGGACTTGAGAATAGGTTAGTGTTTAGGTTTAGGATATCGGGTTCGGGTTTAGGATCGGGTTTTGGTTTGGGTTTTCAAGTTTCCGTTTAGGTTTAGGTTAGGGAGTTAAGATTAGGATTAGGTGTAGGTTTAGGTTTAGGCATTTGAGAATACATTAGGTTTTAGGTTTTGGTTTAGGTTAAAAGCTATAGGTTTAGGGAATTGAGAATAGGTTATGGTTTAGGTTTAGGAAATCGTCTTCGGGTTCGAGATCGGGTTTATGTTTGGGTTTTCAAGTTTTGGATTAGGTTTGGTAGTTGAGATTAGGATTAGGTGTAAGTTTTGGTTTCGAGATTTGAGAATGCATTTAGGGGCCGTTTGGACGGGTGGATTGAAAGGGATTGTCATGGCTTTGGATGGATTGCACATATCCTAAGGCTCTTTAATGCTTGGCAGTGGATTGTCCCTGATCCCATTGACTTCCTTGATCCTACGCCCATTACCTGTGCGTGTTTGGACGGCAGGGTAGTCCAGGGATTGCAACAATCCATCCTCTTTGGACAGGCATGGGATTAGGCTTCAATCCCATTCATTCCAGGATAATACACCATAATAGGTGTTTGGAATTGGCAAATGTGCACCCAGCTGTTTGATGACCCTCATGCCTTGTTACTCCTGCAGGGGATTTCGTACGACCTCCCCACTGTGGGGTCCACCAGGATGCATGCATTGTATCCACTCTATCCATCCTTTCTAGTAGTTCATTTCGGGTTTTCGGAAGAAATCATTTGCTGAAAAACCATTACCCTGGGGCCAACCTTCATGTACAGATTATATATCTCCATTGTCCATCAGTTTTGCCAGATCATTTTATAGCATCGGTCCAAAAGTGAAGCAACTCCAAATCTCTGGCGCACCACACCACAGGAAATAGTCGTTGCAAGGCAACCACTAGCATTTAGTATAATGTTTATTTGTCATCTAAACTGTTGCTAAGTTCATACAGACCTGGATGTATCAACCCCATCCATTTTTCTTTTATGCATCGTGGCCCACAGAGTTTTTAACGGTCAATTACCACTGTTTCTGTAAAAGTAAGATATGAAGGATGATATTAATTTTTTTTTCCTTTATCCATGGTAATTTTATCATACAACCATTTGGCAGTAAAATAATTATCAGAATAGTCCTTATTAATGGTTTCAACGGTGGAGATCATTATTCTGTGTTGCGGACTAAGTTATGGTCTACATGATCAAAATTTCAGCGGTGCAAATCATTATTCCATCGGTTCACCTATTTGATGGTTTCCATCCAAAAAATAAGATGCAAAAAATTTGGTGGTAAGTCTAAACAGAGTTAAATCAGTACAGTAGCATACTGAGTAAGTCAGTATGCTAAAAAAAATCCAGTAGAACCTAAAAAATCCATAATGTGCGATACTCAATAGTACAACACCAATAATTTCTAAAATTTGAAAATTATAAGCAACGAAAAGAAAACAACCAACACGCCAACCAAAAGGGCCATGAGTGTCTCGCTGTCCGATAGCCCAAGATCATTAGTCGACGTTGCCCTCTCCACCACAACCGTGGTTGGTTGTGTCATCTGTCGAATAGAGGAGGTGGTCGTATGATGGATGTCCACCTTAGCAGATGAAGCAGCAACAGTAGAAAGTTATTACATGCCCAGTTCTAAAAAAAGATTAAGACAACCATTCATTCAATGTCAGACAGGTCTAACACCTCCATCACCAAAGTGATCACGGAGTGTTTTCTTTAACCACTCCATTCGACGCTCGAGTCGGAGACTGACAAAGAACGACGCAAGTGACTTGTCCTTACTCAGGATCCGACCAACTTTAAGAAATTTAGAGCAGGTCAGGCCTTTCACCTCTTCTAGCACATCAAGAACCTTACTTGTGCGATTGACCTCTTCGCCAAGCCCAAATTTCATCATTGAGTCGGCTACGGTCTGCAGAGAGGTCCCCAGTACATCACAGGGATGAGGAGGGCATGAACGTTTTTGTGTACCTGTCCCTCCTCGGTTAACATCAGAATCAGAAGTGTGAGTGGGATTACTGCGGGAGTCATGATGTCCCATCACAGGACTGTCCGATGGTAATGGAATGGTCCCTGTGGAGTCTGTTACATAATCCTCTGATATGTCAATAGTATGATCCATATCATCAACCTCTCTCCATGCTTCATTAAGATCGCGCTGAAGACGAGAAGATGATGCTGATGCGGCCATACTCCTACTGCCTTGTACATAGCGTCCGGTGGCCTGGTCAGATCCGCAAATTACTGCAAGGTCATCCATCCTTTCGATGCATTTCCCTCCGAGTCGTTCAGCACGTGGGTGAGACTGCCATATGAATAAGTCAGTTGTAATTAAGGGCTAAAACTACATAAAAATGTATTATGGGATTTTAAAAATTAGTAAAACTTACCTTAAGATACTCCTCCCAGACTTCATCTGGAGCCGTGACCACCATCCTCTCATTGTCCCAACCAAACCCACTCGCTGCTAGCATGTCTTTCACTGCATTATACTCTCTTTTATAATATCTCAACCGATTCGACACGTTTTGCCACTGGACGGCTACGTCAGTATGCTTTGTAACTTCTTCAACCGCAATTTGGTATGCCTCCCTCTTGAAACCATTATCAGCTCTACGCCCTAATGCAACCTGTTTGATAAATGTGTCAAACAGAATCTGATCCATAGCAGTAGTCCATTTGATCTTTGCGGCTCTGGATAGAGGCTCCGCTAGAGATTTCACCGTCTTCCCACGCGGAGAACTTCGAGTGGGAACCGGCGGTGTTCTTATGGGTGATTGGGTCGGTGTTAATGTAACATTAAAGGAGTCTGTCATTTCACCTGAATACGGAGTATGTATGCTATTTTACCAATGTCAATCATAATCATCAAAACAACATCTATTAACATATACGCCAAAAAGGGATAAATTCATTGATCATTATCAATATACTATCATCCAACTAATGTAACTGGGTGATTATATTTCCAAAAATTTAAAGTTAAGTAAACTTGAAATATACTATCATCCAACTAATGTAATGTAAATGACACATGAAGTATCAACTATCGACTCCTACTATTGTGCTGAGCATTTGCCCACATTCTAGCTGCAATGTCATCGCGTACTCGATTCCAAGCATCTTTTTCACGCTGAGTTACTCGAATGGACCATTGTCGCTCATCATTAGTTGATACCTCTACAGGTGTCGGGATAGCCACCCCATCGGTTGCAGATATACCAACGAAATCCCTGTCCAGTCGAGACTCATTTTCAGTACGTATATAATTGTGTAGGACACAACATGCTATCACAATTTGGACTTGTGTTTGAAATTCATACTGCATAGCGCTCTTCAATATGGGAAATCTGCCTTTCAAAACACCAAAACAACGCTCGATTGCATTGCGCAATTGTGCATGTCGATAATTAAACAGCTCCTTCATGTTTACAAGCGCTCTCCTAGTTCGATACTCCTGTAAGTGATATCAAACGCCCCGGTATGGAGCCATGAAACCAGGTGAATGAGCGTATCCAGCGTCGACAACGTAATATTTTCCTACACATTTGAATCGTAGTTCCCTTAAGTGAAAAATCAGATGCAATCATAGTTATAAATTAGACTGACACTGTTTTAACATATAAGCAGTACCGTTTGGGACAATCAAGGGATCATCTGATCGAGTCATTGCGTTGTGTAGCACCCTCGCATCCGAAGCAGAACCCTCCCAACCGGCCAATACATATGTAAATTTCATATCGAATGAACACGCTGCCAGGACATTCTGGGAGAGGACCCCTTTACGATTGTGAAAACTCGCCTGGTCAACCGCTAGAACATGTGCAGGAATGTGTGTTCCATCAATTGCCCCAAGGCAATCCTAAACCATGCGAACCAATTATCATGAAAGGACCACACATTGAATTGAAGTGAAAATTACAAACTTGGAAGACAGACCTACTGGAAAATTACCTGAAAGTAAGCAGACCAATTTAGATTTGTTTGGATCTCCAATGGCGTCTCTGTTCCGGCTGATTTAACTAAATCGGGGTATAGTGATACAATTGCCATTAGAACACGGTGAAGTGCCGACTGACAGTCTCTCCTGATCGAATAAATCTGTGACCTAAAACCCGGTTGCGAACATTGTGCCCCAATGTGTGTAGGAAAATAACTACTTGTTCTTCAAGACTAACATTACGAGTATCATGAAGTCTTGTCTTCTCGCGTCTCAGCGTACATAGTTCAAAAAATGAATCTCGATTCATCCTAAGTTGATCTAGACAATCTCCATCGCTAGCCCGAATAATAGAATTGACGAAATTCGCTCGTTCATCATCCCCATGACGCGCCGGTTGTTTGAACATGTAGTAGCGACAATATTCCCCAACAGCCTGTACACAAGCTGACACCGCTTGAGACATAATTACCCTCTTCATCTCATCCTCATCTGAAGAATCCATATGTTTGATGCCTATATTTTGTAGGGAGAATTCCAATATGTTTGGAATGCAATTGTACAAAGCACAATTCAAAGCAGCCAGCTGCCTGTCCTAGATCTTCCCATTTCCAAGAAGATCCCCAGCTCGATGCGATTTAGTATCAAGGTGTCCATTCCTATATATATGTGTCCGTGCAGATTTAGGTTTGGTGGTGAGGAAACATCTGTTTAAAAATGTTAGCAAGTATCAACAGTTAGAAAGCAAGAATGGGGCATGAGTCTAAAGCATGATTTGGAGTGGAAGTGAACAGTCCTGATCAATGATTGGCTGTGATGGGAAGTAAGCATTTCCAATAGACACCCACAGCCACACCCACCCACAAGTGCGGGCATATAGTTATTGAAGATTATAAAAATATACAATATAAAAGAGCATGAGATGATTAAAATATGCAATATAAAAGGACATGAGATGGGTGTTAAGAAAAGTAAAACGCATTTTATGTAAATTAGGAAGCCTCGTATTAAACCACACCAAAAGATGAGATTTGTTGTGACACGTCCAAAAATAATGTTATAGGATAAGTCAGGACTATAGCAAATGAAAATAAAAACATTGAAACCATTCAAACACAAGTCTATAGATTCCAAGATATCAAGTAGATCTCTCAAGCAAGATTCACATAACAACAATCAAACAGGCTAAAAAAAAAAACTTTAGACCACTGCCCCCACTTCACCTACACCCATTTTACCTTTTATATCCATCTCCATTTCTTCCCTTTCAGTGTGTGATCATTACCTGTCTTATTTATAAATTTGTACTAAGTCTGCTTGCATTGCAGTACTGTTCGAATAAGGAGAAAATGGTGGATAGCAGTGGAGGAAACGATGCGGTTACAAGCAGAATGCTAGGGGACATAATGGAAGAATCGATGAGGATTTTTTGGGAATTCATCAAGGCTGACAGAGATGAAGCTCATGTCATTTTGAATGGGCTGTTGAGCTCTCAAGCAGAGGTTCAAGACCCTTCAGACCCACAGCTCTTGGCCAACATCCAAGCAGATCTTCAAAAGGTTATGTGGGAATAACCACCTTTCCTTTCCACCAATCTAGAAAGTTATTTCAATATTTTGAAGGGTTAAAGAAAGAATATAAATTTAGATTGGGGCTACATGTAACTGGTTGTAGGTGATCATTTCTCCTGTCAAGTATTCATCTCAAGATTTAAACAGATTTTTATGATGTTCTGTAACCCTACATGTGTGTGTGCATGTACCTCATGAATCACGTTCTGTAGCAGTCCTAGCCTAAAAATTAGACTTGCTAATAGGTTCCCAAAACAAATGGATGACTGAATAAAATCTACAAACATTTTATCTCATTCAATGAGCGAATCACTTAAATTTTGGACCAGGGCATCTACAAAGTGGAACCCGCACAATGTAGTGCTTGGAACCTCACAAGTGTGCCACATGGGCACATGTGGTCTCTAGATGGCCCACCTTAATGCTGCGTGCCAGATCAGCATATCTCATATTTTTTCCTACATTTACATGAAAATATGAACAGAATTGAATAGAGAAAATAGTGCTTAAGCTCCTTTTTGTTATTATGTTGTTGAAACACTTTGAAACCATCATTTAATTGTCTTGCATTGCAGAAGGAGAAGAATCTGAAAGACATATAGAGAAGTGGAAACTGTATGAATCCTACAGTCATGCATAGTGCTCAAACCTCATATCGATGGGTCCTGATTCAATGAGGTAGTGAATGTAGATTGCCTCTCACTCTTACTAGGGGGTGAGAGTGAGAACAGCCGTGAAGTTCTCCTAAAGCTTAACATGCTACAGCATGAGTAATTCAACAGCCGTGAAGTTCTCCTAAAGTAAAACATGAGTGGCAACTTACAGACATGTAGGATAGAACAGCCACATACATGTGACAACCTCTCCCACTAAGTAGCAACATTTTAGTGATGTATTTACTCTGTATTGACCAACAGAGATATCATGAAAACTAATTACATTCTATCTGAAAATGCATTCTCAACTCAACCACTATGAGAAGAAAATACACACACACAACAGATACATCTTGATCTATATAGCACTAGCAATTTATAAGCATAATACAATTATTCTTTTTGGGTAGAAAGATTGTCCTATCAATAGGAGCAATTGGGTTTGTTTTGGTCATTTTCCTATAAATAAGCATATGGGCCTATCTTTACCTTTACCATAGTCACCAGATGTTAACAGCCAAGATCTAAATGCAAGCCAGGGACCAACCAGACAAAACCTGGAAAGTAGAGGATCAAAACGTAGGAGAGAATAAAACCTCGACATGCCTTTTTAAGTATTACAACTTCTGGGTCACTGACAAATAAGGAGATGTTTGAACACAGTAGCAGTGCTAAGCTCACGCGTGGCCGCACATGGTAACCATGTGAGGAACATCTCAGCCATGCAAGAGGGTTCTACCCTTCAGATGATTTGGTTTGAAAATCAGGCAGGCCACACATGCTGGAACACAATGGATGGTTTAGTGAAAATTGCCAAAGACCCACATTGAATGCACACATGTGGCTCTCCAGATGACTGGACTATCCTGATTTATGGGCCCGATCATCTGCATGGTGAAGCTCACCTGATCAACAGCTCATATATCCCATCGGCCAAGTGGTATGTATGGCCACATACAGAGGCACATGCAGCCTTAGCAAATAGTTTTGGATGATAGTTATGGGAACAAATACCATAACATGAGAAAAATCCTGACTTGTGTGTCATGAAGGAGATAGTTCTAATTTCATTAATAGCAGTCATCATAAATAGTTTTGTTGCTGAAGTTAGGTAGATAGGTAGCTAGATAGATAGAACGGTTACATCATTGTTATAGTCATGTAAACCAAGATCTGCTAATTAATTAGTCATACTACTATCAAAAGGAAAAAAAATGAATGCATTGGCAAATATTGAGTTGATGAATTTGTGCCTGTGAAAGAGAATTCAAACAACCAAAAAGCAAAGCAAACCAAAACCAAAAAGAAAATTAAAAGTCAAAAGCACTCTTTCTGCCTAATCAACCATGCAAGAAACTTTAGAAATTATAATTCCCAACCATAGACAAAGTTTTTGGCAATTGAGTTGTACACGATGATAATTTGTTCCAGTGTTCCTTGAAAGTTTGATGAGAATCGAGGACAGATGGTTTCCTTTCTCTTCTTTCTTTCCGCTTCTTTTTCTTTCTTTTTCTTTCCTTTTAATATTATTATTATTTATTTATTTATTTTCCTTTCTTTTGATGTACTGAAGTTGGGTTCTCAGCCAGTCAATAGAAAAATCGTCACTTAAAACTAGCTTTTATGTGAGACAACATGAATTAACAAGTAGACTTCCAGAACGACACTGAACATTAACAAGGTTCAATATCTACATGTTGGAAAGAAGGCCCAAAACTAGTTAGAGATCAATCAATATCTACAAAGGTAACATGTGCAGTAGCAAAGTATCCGTCAATGATGAGAACCCTGCAAAGAGATGAGATTGATTGGTGGGCATCCACATCTGAATCCTTCCCTATGGTGTGACATACCTAAGTTTTTGACCAACCTAATTTTTGAGTTCCAGGGTGAGCATGAGGCAGTGTACCTGATGGACAGTGTGGATCTCATTCACATTAGTTGGCATGCCTGCATTTTTCCACATGAGAGCTATGCTAGAGCAGTCCTAATAAAATGAGATTGTCATCCAAACTCTTTAATTATTGGCCATCTGTGTATAGCTATAATCTGTATCTGAACAAATCAATGGTCATGCAGATCCTCTCCGCGTGATTATTAGCCCCCATTCAAATTAACATTGATGGGATGAACAACAAATTCCAAGCATCCAAACAGACCCAAACCCCATTCGTTCATCAAAAATCCACATTACCAAGCTACTTTTTGTTGCGTGAAGAAGCTTACTAGATCATGGATAGGATTTTGCCACATACAAGGAACCCAAACAGTACTAAGTGTGGAACCCATCTGCAAACCTAAAATGCACAGTTTGCATACAGGATTTATCTGCTTTTTTACTTGGAAGATTTCTGTGTAATATCTACTACGTACATTAACTGTCAATGAAACTCCACACAACCATCCATGAAATAATAAGTTTCCAAATGTTGCTTGTTAAATTGTTTGTGACATACACACTTGAGCATGGTTCTAGGGTGCATGATGGAAGTGGTCGTCAACTAGATCCTTAGTTTGTACAAGTAAATAAAATCAATATTATTCATGGCAGGGACCTATATCCCATTGTAAACAAACAAATCAATAAGTATTTCCATAAACCTCTTATAAGTGGTTCTTTCCACCACCCCGTCAATGTCACACACACTTGAGCATGATTCTAGGGTGCAGGATGGAAGTGGTCCTTGAAATAGATCCCTGGATTGTTCAAGTAAATATGGTATTCAAAGACTGCAACCATATCCTATCATAAAACAAACAAATCATTAACTCTTTCCATAACCTATTAATAGTAGTTGCTTACACCAACCCTAGACCAGGCAGATTCCATCGTCCTCGTTCTGTGTAATGGCCAACATCAACAGAGAGTGAAAGGGGGGTTGAAACGGACTGGTTAGGGCCGACACCCTAACCAGCCCTCAAATCTCAAAGGTTTTGAGAGGGGCACGGAAAATTCATCATTTCTTCTAGTAAAAGACACGGTGGCCTATTTCATTGGTCCTTCACTTCTTACCACAGGTAACAGTGGAAATAATGGTAACAGTGGATTTCATGATGTAAGAGAAGAATCCTTACTCAAGAATTTAAAACAGGCTTTACCGGTAATATATGATCATAGCCAACATATATGCAAAGTCCAACTATTGCAAACAAGTCCAGAATGAAATTAAAGAGAAAGCTCAGCTCAATACCATGACATTAACATCCATTGACAGAATCAGACATGAATAGTAAATGCAATTAATCGGACAGAAATAAAGTAAGATAGTTGAAAGGAACATACCAGAGATCCTTATCAAATGCAAGGTTCGAGATCAATGACCTTCCATTCAGTAAAACCAGGTTGCGAGTTAGCAACAAATTTAAAATAAAATAAAAAAAAAAACTCAAAGCATTAGGCGTCGAAAGACACTATGTAGTTGAATGAATCCAACTGTGTATATGTAGTTGGAATCCAATAGTATTGAAGAACTGAAAACACTACAGGCTATAGATAAATTCATTGATGGACATGGAGGATAACGCAGACTCCATGGACTGAAAAATCTGTGCAATCCCAAGTTGATCATCTTTACTCATGCCTCAGTTGAAATCTATAAGTTTTACATAAAAAATAATGCAAGACTCCCAAAATCCAGATACCCCCATTTTCATGGTAATTCATGGTTTAAGACATCGATAGTCTAAAACCCCCAAAATCCCTTAGCCATGAGCAGCGTTAAAATGAAATTTCTAAAAATTCTGCACTAACCATCGTAGGATTAACGCAGAATCGATGTAAACACAGGAAAATGAATGCAAATTACCCAACAACCCCATTTTTTGGGGGAGTAAAAGGATTGAGAAAGCAACATGTTAAAAACCTCCAAAATCCAATAATATTAGCAGTGAAATTTGAGATAATCCAATTTATTTAGTGACCAAAGGAAGATTAAAGGAGAAAAAGAGTAAATATAACAGTGTATTTATCAGTTCCCTGGCTGAAATCAAACATGCACAATAAAAATCCCCTAACTGGAAGCCATGGCAGAAAGCAGACAATAGCCATGCATCTCGAAGGGCTATCTTATGGGCTGCACATGAGGGTTTGTCATACATGAGGGTTTCAAGAGGGAGGAAGAAGCTATACCTCTGCCCTCAGCCCAACCGTCAGACGGCGATGGCAACGATGATGGAGGAAGTCATGGCCATCGTGATCCACACAATACTTGGATTTATAGCCCTGTTTGGTCGTGAAAAATCACCTCCTGCCATCACTCCTGCCCTATCTCCCACCATTACTCCCGCCCTGGCTCTCCAATCCCATCCCATAGTCCCAATGACCGACTGTATGCGGAGGGATTGGGATGGCCTCGAGGCGGAATCCACCTCTAGAGTCACCAATCCGAAGGGATTACCTAATCCCACAAAGAATCCTTCGCTTGTGGCTTCGTTCTTATCCTCTCGCGTATCTCAAACGCGTCGTCTTTCGTATGGGGCGGGATTTGACTCTGCAATCCATCCTAAGCCGTCCGTTACCATTCGAATCCACCAGTCCAAACGGGCCCTTAGGTTTTAGGTTTAGGTTTAGGTTATAGGTTATAGGTTTAGGTTTAGGTTATAAGCTATAGGTTTAGGGAATTGAGAATAGGTTAAGGTTTAGGTTTAAGAAATCGAGTTCGGGTTCGGGATCGGGTTAAGGTTTGGGTTTTCAAGTTTAAGTTTAGGATTAAGTTAGGGAGTTGAGATTAGGATTAGGTGTAGGTTTAGGTTTAGGGATTTGAGAATACATTAGGTTCTAGGTTTAGGTTTAGATTATAGGTTACTGGTTTAGGTTTAGGTTTAGCTTTTGGTTTAGGTTATAAACTATAGGTTTATGAAATTGAGAATAGGTTAAGGTTTAGGTTTAGGAAATCGGGTTCGGGTTCGGGATCGGGTATAGGTTTGGGTTTTCAAGTTTAGTTTTAGATTTAGGTTAGGGAGTTGAGATTAGGATTAGGTGTAGGTTTAGGTTTATGGATTTTGGAATACATTTAGGTTTTAGGTTTAGGTTTAGGTTATAGGATATAGGTTTAAGTTTAGGTTTAGGTTTAGGTTTAGGTTTAGGTTATAAGCTATAGGTTTAGGGACTTGAGATTAGGTTAAGGTTTAGGTTTAGAAAATCAGGTTTGGGTTCGGGATCGGGTTTAGGTTTGGGTTTTCAAGTTTACGTTTAGGTTTAGGTTAGGGAGTTGAGATTAGGATTAGGTGTAGGTTTAGATTTAAGGATTTGAGAATACATTTAGGTTTTAGGTTTAGGTTTAGGCTATAGGACCTAGGTTTAGGTTTAGGTTTAGGTTAATGTTTAGGTTTAGGTTTAGGTTTAGGTTATTAGCTATAGGTTTTTACTTGAGAATAGGTTAAGGTTTAGGTTTAGGAAATCGGGTTCAGGTTCGGGATCGAGTTTAGGTTTGGGTTTTTAAGTTGGGCGTTTAGGTTTAGGTTAGGGAGCTGAGATTAAGATTAGGTGTAGGTTTAGGTTTAAGGATTTCAGAATACTTTAGGTTTTAGGTTTAGATTTAGGTTATAAGCTATATGTTTAGGGAATTGTGAAAAGGTTAAGGTTTAGGTTCAGGAAATCGGGCTCGGGTTCAGGATTGGGTTTAGGTTTGGGTTTTCAAGTTTAGTTTTAGGTTTAGGTTAGGGAGTTGAGATTAGGATTAGGTGTAGGTTTAGGTTTATGGATTTGGGAATACATTTAGGTTTTAGGTTTAGGTTTAGGTTATAGGATATAGGTTTAAGTTTAGGTTTAGCTTTAGGTTTAGGTTTAGGTTATAAGCTATAGGTTTAGGGACTTGAGATTGGGTTAAGGTTTAGGTTTAGAAAATCAGGTTTGGGTTCGAGATCGGGTTTAGGTTTGGGTTTTCAAGTTTACGTTTAGGTTTAGGTTAGGGAGTTGAGATTAGGATTAGGTGTAGGTTTAGATTTAGGGATTTGAGAATACATTTAGGTTTTAGGTTTAGGTTTAGGCTATAGGACATAGGTTTAGGTTTAGGTTTAGGTTAATGTTTAGGTTTAGGTTTAGGTTTAGGTTATTAGCTATAGGTTTTTACTTGAGAATAGGTTAAGGTTTAGGTTTAGGAAATCGGGTTCAGGTTCGGGATCGAGTTTAGGTTTGGATTTTGAAGTTTTGCATTTAGGTTTAGGTTAGGGATCTGAGATTAAAATTAGGTGTAGGTTTAGGTTTAGGGATTTCAGAATACTTTAGGTTTTAGGTTTAGATTTAGGTTATAAGCTATAGGTTTAGGGAATTGAGAATAGGTTAAGGTTTAGGTTTAGGAAATCGGCTTCGAGTTCGAGATCGGGTTTAGGTTTGGGTTTTCAAGTTTAGATTAGGTTAGGTAGTTGAGATTAGGATTAAGTGTAGGTTAAGGTTTAGGGATTTGAGAATACATTTAGGTTTTAGGTTTAGGTTTCGGTTATAAGTTATAGGTTTAGGTTAAGGTTTAGTTTTAGGTTTAGGTTTAGGTTATAGGCTATAGGTTTAGGGAATTGAGAATTGGTTTAGGTTTAGGTTTAGGTTATTAGCTATAGGTTTAAGGAATTGAGAATAGGTTAAGGATTAGGTTTAGGAAATTGGGTTCGGGTTCGGGATCGGTTTTAGGTTTGGGTTTTCAAGTTTAAGTTTAGGTTTAAGTTAGGGAGTTGATATTAGTATTAGGTGTAGGTTTAGGTCTAGGGATTTAAGAGTACATTAGTTTTTAGGTTTAGCTTTAGATTATAGGTTACTGGTTTAGGTTTAGGTTTAGCTTTTGGTTTAGGTTATAAGCTATAGGTTTAGGGAATTGAGAATAGGTTATGGTTTAGGGTTAGGAAATCGGGTTCGGACTCGGGATCGGGTATAGGTTTGGGTTTTCAAGTTTATGTTTAGGTTTAGGTTAGAGAGTTCGGATTAGGATTAGGTGTAGGTTTAGGTTTAGGGATTTGAGAATACATTAGGTTTTAGGTTTAGGTTTAGGTTATAGGTTATAGGTTTAGGTTTAGGTTAAGGTTTAGGTTATAAGCTATAGGTTTAGGGAATTGAGAATAGGTTAAGGTTTAGGTTTAGGTTTAAGTTTAGGTTATAAACTATAGGTTTAGGGAATTGAGCATAGGTTAAGGTTTAGGTTTAGGTTATAAGCTATAGGTTTAGGGACTTGAGAATAGGTTAAGGTTTAGGTTTAGGAAATCGGGTTCGGGTTTGGGATCGGGTTTAGGTTTAGCTTTTCAAGTTTAAGTTTAGGTTTAAGTTATGGAGTTGAGATTAGGATTAGGTGTAGGTTTAGGTTTAGGGATTTGAGAATACATTAGGTTTTAGGTTTAGGTTTAGATTATAGGTTACAGGTTTAGGTTTTGGTTTAGCTTTAGGTTTAGGTTATAAGCTATACGTTTAGGGAATTGAGAATAGTTTAAGGTTTAGGCTTAGGAAATCGGGTTCGGGTTCGGGATCGGGTATTGGTTTGGGTTTTCAAGTTTAGGTTTAGGTTTAGGTTGGGGAGTAGAGATTAGGATTAGGTGTAGGTTTAGGTTTAGGTTTAGGTTATATGCTATAGGTTTAAGGAATTGAGAATAGGTTAAGGTTTAGGTTTAGGAATACGGGTACAGGTTCGGGATCGGGTTTAGGTTTGGGTTTTCAAGTTTAGGTTTAGGTTTAGGTTAGGGAGTTGAGATTTGGATTAGGTGTAGGTTTAGGTTTAGGGATTTAAGAATACATTTAGGTTTTAGGTTTTGGTTATAGATTATAGGTTTAGGTTTAGGTTTTGGTTATAAGCAATAGGTTTAGGGAATTGAGAATAGTTTAAAGTTTAGGTTCAGGAAATCGGACTCGGGTCGGGTTCGGGTTTAGGTTTGGGTTTTCAAGTTGACGTTTAGGTTTACGTTAGGGAGTTGAGATTAGGATTAGGTGTAGGTTTAAGTTTAGGGATTTTATAATACTTTTAGGTTTTAGGTTTAGGTTTAGGTTATAGGATATAGGTTTAGGTTTAAGTTTAGGTTAAGGTTTAGGTTTAAGTTTAGGTTTAAGTTATAAGCTATAGGTTTTGGGACTTTAGAATAGGTTAAGGTTTACGTTTAGGAAATCGGTTTCAGGATCGGGTTTAGGTTTGGGTTTTCAAGTTTTCAATTAAGTTTAGGTTAGGGAGTTGAGATTAGGATTAGGTGTAGGTTTAGGTTTATGGATTGGAGAATACATTAGTTTTAGGTTTAGGTTTAGGTTAAAAGCTATAGGTTTAGGGAATTGGGAAAAGGTTAAGGTTTAGGTTTAGGAAATCTGGTACTGGTTCGGGATCGGGTTTAGGTTTGGGTTATCAAGTTTTGGTTTAGGTTAGGTAGTTGAGATTAGGATTAGGTGTAGGTTTAGGTTTAGGGATTTGAGAATACATTTAGGTTTTAGGTTTAGGTTTCGGTTATAGGTTAAAGGTTTAGGTTAAGGTTTAGGTATACGTTTAGGTTTAGGTTATAAGCTATAGGTTTAGGGAATTGAGAATAGGTTATGGTTTAGGATTAGGTTATACGCTATAGGTTTAAAGACTTGAGAATAGGTTAAGGTTTAGGTTTAGGAAATCTGGTTCAGGTTCGGGATTGGGTTTAGTTTTTGGTTTTCAAGTTTAAGTTCTGGTTTAAGTTTGGGAGTTGAGAATAGTATTAGGTGTATGTTTAGGTTTAGTGATTTGAGAATACATTAGGTTTTAGGTTTAGGTTTAGATTATACGTTACAGGTTTAGGTTTAGGTCATAAACTATAGGTTTAGAGAATTGAGAATAGGTTGAGGTTTAGGTTTAGGAAATCAGGTTCAGGTTCAGGATCGGGTATAGGTTTGTGTTTTCAAGTTTAGGTTTAGGTTTAGGTTGGGGAGTTGAGATTAGGATTAGGTGCAGGTTTTGGTTTTATGATTTGAGAATACATTAGCTTTTAGGCTTAGGTTTAGGGTATATGTTGTAGGTTTAGGTTTAGGTTTAGGTTTAGGTTATAAGCTATAGGTTTAAGGAATTGAGAATAGGTTAAGGTTTAGGTTTAGGAAAACGGGCACAGGTTCGGGATCGGGTTAAGGTTTGGGTTTTCAAGTTTAGGTTTAGGTTTGGGTGTTGAGATTAGGATTAGGTGTAGGTTTAGGTTTATGGATTTGAGAATACATTAGGTTTTAGGTTTAGGTTTAGGTCATAGGTAATACGTTTAGGTTGTTAGCTATAGGTTTAGGGAATTGGGAATTGCTTAAGGTTTACGTTTAGGAAATCGGGTTTGGGTTCGGGATCGGGTTTAGGTTTGGGTTTTCAAGTTTAGGTTTAGGTTTAGGTTCGGGAGTTGAGATTAGGATTAGGTGTAGGTTTAGGTTTAGGGATTTAAGATTACATTTAGGTTTTAGGTTTAGGTTATAGATTATAGGTTTAGGTTTAGGTTTAGGTTATAAGCCATAAGTTTAGGGAATTGAGAATAGTTTAAGGTTTAGGTTCAAGAAATCGGGATCGGGTTTAGTTTTGGGTTTTCAAGTTTGGTTTTAGGTTTAGGTTAGGGAGTTAAGATTGGGATTAGGTGTAGGTCTAGGTTTAGGGATTTGAGATTAAATTTAGGTTTTAGGTTTAGGTTTAGGTTATAGGATATAGGTTTAGGTTCAGGTATAGGTTAAGATTTTGGTTTAGGTGTAGATTTATGATATATGCTATAGGTTAAGGGACTTGAGAATAGGTTAAGGATTAGGTTTAGGAAATCAGGTTTGGGTTCGGGATCGGGTTTAGGTTTGGGTTTTCCGGTTTACGTTAAGTTTTAGGTTAAGGAGTTGAGATTAGGACTAGGTGTAGGTTTAGGTTTAGGGATTTGAGAATATAGTTTGTTTATAGGTTTAGGTTTAGGTATAGGATATAGATTTAGGTTTAGGTTTAGGTTTAGGTTTAGGTTATAAGCTATAGGTTTAGGGACTTGGGAATAGGTTAAGGTTTAGGTTTTGGAAATCGGGTTCGGGTTCAGGATCGGGTTTAGGTTTGGGTTTTCAAGTTTACGTTTAAGTTTAGGTTAGGGAGTTGAGATTAGGATTAGGTGTAGGTTTAGGTTTAGGGATTTGGGGATACATTAGGTTTTAGGTTTATGTTCAGGTTATAAGCTATAGGTTTAGTGAATTGAGAATAGGTTAAGGTTTAGGTTTAGAAAATCGACTTCGGGTTCGAGATTGGGTTTAGTTTTCGGTTTTCAAGTTTAGGTTCAGGTTAGGTAGTTGAGAATAGGATTAGGTGTAAGACCCGTATCCTAGTCCGTTCTGTTCCGTCGAGTCCCGCGATCCTTCCTGTCAAATTTCGGCAACCTGTGACGTATAATCGACGTTGCGATCGACCCTAAACCTTATGTTGTGCATTTGAGTCGGCTTAAATCAAGACTTGTACCATTGCGACCGCACCGTCGCCGCGGTTCCGACGCCGCGTCTCTCGCACCGATCCGATACCCTGGCAGGAAGATGTGAGCCGGCGTTTATTTCGAAGAAAACGCCGCGCGTTTGTAATCCTAAGAGAATCTCTTCAATGTGTCAAATCAATCCCATCAATCAATCCCATCCATCACCTCATGTCAAGTACAAGCAACCCATGCTTTCTCTCTCCAAAGTCAACCCTTTCTCACCCTCTCTCTTACACACCCATGCTAGTCAAGTACACATCACCTCACTCATCACTCACATCCATCACTCTCTCTCTTTACATCCCATCTCTCCCTCTCTCTTTCTCATTTCCCAACCCAATTCCAAGCAACCCATAAGCCTCACACGTCCACATTTTTCCAAGGAGAGAAAAAGAGAAGTGAGTAGTGTGGCCCACTTTCCATCCCAAAATCTTCCATCTTAGCCCTTGAATCTTCATCTCCCACCATCAAAGTGAAGCGCAAGGAGGTCGGCTTTCCATCGGACCAAGAAGATCGGACGGTGGGTGCCTTATAGGATAGTTTTTTTATGTTTTGATGATGGACCAAGTGAGGCCTACCGATCAATGGTGTGGATCTCACTTGGGACCTTAAGATGTGGTCGATGGCCCACCTTGATCTTCATGATCATTCCGTGATGGGGCCATTCTCTATGAACCCCATCATGATGTCTATTTTCTAGCTTGTAAAGGGTCATCTAGACCTTTCATTTTGGTGGAGAAGGGATCCCCACCGTTGATCCTTGATTTGGTGGGCCCACATGCAATGGGACCCACTCGATGTATGATTGCTTGTAAGGGAGGGCTCATAGTGGCGGAGTCCTCCATCATGCGTGTCCCATTTCTCTCTATCTCTCTTTCTCCCTCTCTTTTATTTAATTGGTTAAGGAGGGTAGGAATGGGATGTTTAGGGTTTAAGTTGTTATATGGTTTGGAATGGATTTTAGGGAGTGTTGGGGACGGTTGGTTTCGACGTTAAATTTGGTTTTCCCATTTAATTTTAAGGATTGATAGGTATTGTTGTAGTTGTTTAAACATTTAGTTAGTAGATAATGATAGTAATTTAGTTGTATAGAATGTTAAATTAAGGTAAGTTTGGTTTAGAAACGGGTCCCCCAGATTGGTTGGTGGTTTTCAGTTATGGGTTGTAGATTTGATAGTGTGTTGTAGATAGGACATGGGGTGGTAAGAAATGTGGTGGGTTGGTTTAAAGTTTTTTAAGGTTTGGGATTAGGATGTTTGGGTAAAGTAAACCTTTTTGGTCCGGGAGGGTAGGTTTGGGCCCAGTGGTAATAGGGGTGGAATAGGAGGGGGTTAGTTGGGTGGTTAAGGGGTTGGTTAGGGTAGGGTATAAGTAAGGGTTTGAAGGTAAATATGTTGGAGGGGTAGGTAGGAATTGGGGATTGGGTTTTTTGTTTGGTGGGTAGGAGGGGGTGGTTTAGTTATTAGAGGTATTGGGAAAGGGGGTATGGTTTAGGGTGAATGTTGTTGTTGAATGTTTGGCCCTAGGTGTCCAGGTTGGTTGGGTAGTAATGTTTGATATTAGGTTAAATTTAGATTTGGATTACATAATTTTTGTTATAGTATTGTAATTGGGGTTGAAAATTTGGTATTAAGTTTTAATTAGAAGTTGGGGGTAGGTTTGAAACGGGGGGCGGGATGTGGTTTTTTTAAGGGTTTTTTTTTTTTTTTTTTTTTTTTTTTTTTTTTTTTTTTTTTTTTTTTTTTTTTTTTTTTTTTTTTTTTTTTTTTTTTTTTTTTTTTTTTTTTGGGGGGGGGGGGGGGGGTGTGGTGGGTTGGGGGGGGGGGGGGGGGGGGGGGGGGGGGGGGGGGGGGGGGGTTGAGAATAGGTTGGTTTAGGTTTAGGAAATGGGTTGGGTTGGATCGGGTTTAGGTTTGGGTTTTCAATTTGGTTTAGGTTTAGGTTAGGGTAGCTTACTGGTTGGCCCCCAATTCAGGTTAAGATAAGTAGGTTGGCTACTAGGATTCAGTACAAAATTTGTGTGATTGGGCGGAATATTAGGCTTCGTTGCTTTGAGGTATGAAGGAAAGGTATTAGGGCTAAAATTAGGATAGATAAGATTAAGGCTAGGACACCTCCTAGTTTATTGGGGATTGAGCGTAGAATGGCGTATGCAAATAGGAAATATCATTCGGGTTTAATATGGGGTGGGGTGTTTAGTGGATTAGGGTTTGGTGGATCGTTTTTAGGTTTAATAGTTTTTTTAATTTATTTAGGGGGAATGATGGTTGTCTTTGGATATACGACTGCTATAAGTTTAGGGAATTGAGAATATGTTAAGGTTTAGGTTTAGGAAATTGGGTTCAGGATCAGGTTTAGGTTTGGGTTTTCAAATTTAGATTTAGGTTAGGGAGTTGAGATTAGGATTAGGTGTAGGTTTAGGTTTAGGGATTTGAGAATACATTAGGTTTTAGGTTTAGGTTTAGTATAGGTTTAGGGAATTGAGAATAGGTTAAGGTTTAGGTTTAGGAAATCGGGTTTGGTTCGGGATCGGGTTTAGGTTTGGGTTTTCAAGTTTGGGTTTAGGTTTAGGTTGGAGTTGAGATTAGGATTAGGTGTAGGTTTAGGTTTAGGGTTTAGAATACATTAGGTTTTAGGTTTAGGTTTGGTTATAGGTTTAGGTTTAGGTTTTGGGCTTTGGTTTAGGTTATACGCTATAGGTTTAGGGAATTAAGAATAGGTTAAGGTTTGGGTTTGGAAAATCGGGTTCGGGTTCGGGATCGGGTTTAGGTTTGGGTTTTCAAGTTTAGGTTTAGGTTTAGGTTAGGGAGTTGAGATTAGGATTAGGTGTAGGTTTAGGTTTAGGGATTTGAGAATACATTTAGGTTTTAGGTTTAGGTTTAGGTTTAGGTTATAGGTTATAGGTTTAGGTTTAGGTTTAGGTTAAGGTTTAGGTTTAGGTTTAGGTTTAGGTTATAAGCTATATGTTTAGGGAACTGAGGATAGGTTGAGGTTTAGGTTTAGGAAATAGAGATCGGGTTCGGGATCGGGTTTAGGTTTGTGTTTTCAAGTTTAGATTTAGGTTTAGGTTAGGGAGTTGAGATTAGGATTTGGTGTAGGTTAAGGTTTATGGAATTTGAGAATACATTTTGGTTTTAGGTTTAGGTTTAGGTTAAGGTTTAGGTTTAAAGTTAAGGTTATTTTGATCCATTTGATAGGCCACATGCTGTTTTCATGCTAAAAATTGGAGGAATTAAAGGAAGGTTTAGGTTTAGGAAATCGGGGGTTGGGATCGGGTTTAGGTTTGGGTTTTCAAGTTTTTTTAGGTTTAGGTTAGGGAGTTAATTAGGATTAGGTGTAGGTTTAGGTTTGGGAATTTAGAATAATTTTAGGTTTTAGGTTTAGGTTTAGGTTTAATTTAAGGTTTATTTAGGTTTAGGTTATAAAACAATAGGTTTAGGGAATTGGAATAGGTTAAGGTTTAGGTTTAGGAAATCGGGTTTGGGTTGGGATCGGGTTTAGGTTGGGGGTTTTAAAGTTTAGGTTTAGGTTTAGGTTAAGTTGAGATTAGGTTAGGGTGGTTTGGTTTGGTTTAGAATTTTAGGTTTTGGTTTAGGTTTAGGGTTTAGGTTAAGTTTAGGGTTTAAAGGTTTAGGTTTTTTGGTTTAGGTTATAACAATAGGTTTAGGGAATTAGAATAGGTTAAGGTTTAGGTTTAGGAAATCTTCTTTGGGTTTAGGTTTGGGTTTTCAAGTTTAGGTTTATTTAGGTTATGGATTTAGGTTTAGGTTAGGTGTTAGGTTTAGGTTTAGGGATTTGAGAATACATTTAGTTTTTTTAGGTTTATTTTAGGTTAGGTTTTTCTGTTTTTCTATTATTTTTAGGTTTAGGTTTGGTTTAGGTTTATTTAGGGAATTGAGAATATTAAGGTTTAGGTTTAGGAAATCGGGGACGGTTTGGGATGGGTTTAGGTTTGGGTTTTCAAGTTTAGGTTTAGGTTTAAAGGGGAGTTGAGATTAGGATTAGGTGAGGTTTAGGTTTAGGGATTTAGAATACATTTATTTTTTTTTTTATTTAGGTTTAGGTTTTTTAGGTTTGATTTTTTTATTTAGGTTTAGGGAAATTAGAATAGGTTAAGGTTTAGGTTTAGGAAACGGGTTCGGGTTTAGATCGGGTTTAGGTTTGGGTTTTCAATTTAGGTTTAGGTTTAGTTGAGATTAGGATTAGGGGTGGGTTTAGGTTTAGGGATTTGAGAATCATTTAGGTTTTAGGTTTAGGTTTTTTTAGGTTTAAGTTTGGGTTTAGTTTGGTTTAGGTTTAAGTATAGGGTAGGGAATTGAGAATAGGTTAAGGTTTAGGTTTGGAAATCGGGTTCGGTTATCTTTAGGTTTGGGTTTTCAATTTTTTGTTTTAGAGGGTTGAGATTAGGATTAGGTGTATTTTTAGGTTTTGAATACAATTTTAGGTTTTAGGTTTGGTTTAAGTTAAGGTTATTTAAAATTTATATATATAGGTTTAGTAAATTAAGAATAGGTTAAGGTTTAGGTTTGGATAAGTTATAGGTTTAGGTTATATTTAAAAAGGTTTAAATTTAGGTTTAGGAAATGGGTTCGGGTTCGCGGGGTTTGGTTTGGGTTTTCAAGTTTAAGTTTAGGTTTAGGTTAAGTTAAGGTTAGGATTGATTATTTAGGTTTGATGATTTGAGAATACATTAGCTTTTAGGCTTAGGTTTAGGGTATATGTTATAGTTTAGGTTTAGGTTATAAGCTATAGGTTTAAGGAATTGAGAATAGGTTAAGGTTTAGGTTTAGGAAAACGGGTACAAGTTCGGGATCGGGTTTAGGTTTGGGTTTTCAAGTTTAGGTTTAGGTTTGGGTGTTGAGATTAGGATTAGGTGCAGGTTTAGGTTTAGGGATTTGAGAATACATTAGGTTTTAGGTTTAGGTTTAGGTCATAGGTAATAGGTTTAGTTTGTTAGCTATAGGTTTAGGGAATTGAGAATTGCTTAAGGTTTACGTTTAGGAAATCGGGTTTAGGTTTGGGTTTTCAAGTTTAGGTTTAGGTTTAGGTTCGGGAGTTGAGATTAGGATTAGGTGTAGGTTTAGGTTTAGGGATTTAAGAATACATTTAGGTTTTAGGTTTAGGTTATAGATTATAGGTTTAGGTTTAGGTTTAGGTTTAGGTTATAAGCCATAGGTTTAGGGAATTGAAAATAGTTTATGGTTTAGGTTCAGGAAATCGGGCTCGGGTTGGGATCGGGTTTAGTTTTGGGTTTTCATGTTTGGGTTTAGGTTTAGGTTAGGGAGTTGAGATTAGAATTAGGTGTAGGTCTAGGTTTAGGGATTTGAGAATAAATTTAGGTTTTAGGTTTAGGTTTAGGTTATAGGATATAGGTTTAGGTTCAGGTATAGGTTAAGATTTTGGTTTAGGTTTAGATTTAGGTTATATGCTATAGGTTTAGGGACTTGAGAATAGGTTAAGGATTAGGTTTAGGAAATCAGGTTCGTGTTCGGGATCAGGATTAGGTTTGGGTTTTGAGGTGTATGTTTAGGTTTAGGTTAGGGAGTTGAGATTAGGATTAGGTCTACATTTAGGTTTAGGGATTTGAGAATACAGTTAGGTTATAGGTTTAGGTTTAGGTTATAGGATATAGGTTTTGGTTTAGGTTTAGGTTATAAGCTATAGGTTTAGGGTCTTGAGAATAGGTTAAGGTTTAGGTTTAGGAAATCGGGTTCGGGTTCAGGATTGGGTTTAGGTTTGAGTTTTCTAACTTATGTTTAAGTTTAGGTTAGGGAGTTGAGATTTGGATTAAGTGTAGGTTTAGGTTTAGGGATTTGAGATTACATTAGGTTTTAGGTTTATGTTTAGGTTATAAGCTATTGGTTTAGTGAATTGAGAATAGGTTAAGGTTTAGGTTTAGAAAATCGGCTTCGGGTTCGAGATCGGGTTTAGGTTTTGATTTTCAAGTTTAGGTTCAGGTTAGGTAGTTGAGAATAGGATTAGGTGTAGGTTTAGGTTTAGGGATTTGAGAATACATTTAGGTTTTAGGTTTAGGTTTAGGTTATAGGTTATAGGTTTAGGTTTACGTTTGGGTTTATGTTTTAAGCTATAGGGATAGGGAATTGAGAATAGGTTAAGGTTTATGTTTAGGAAATCGGCTTCGGCTTTGAGATCGGGTTTAGGTTTGGGTTTTCAAATTTAGGTTTAGGTTAGGTAGTTGAGATTAGGATTAGGTGTAGGTTTAGGTTTAGGGATTTAAGAATATATTTAGGTTATAGGTTTAGGTTTCGGTTATAGGTTTAGGTTAAGGTTTAGGTTTAGGTTTTGGTTTAGGTTATAAGCTTTAGGTTTAGGGAATTAAGAATCGGTTAAGGTTTAGGTTTAGGTTTAGGTTATAAGCTGTAGGTTTAGTGAATTGAGAATAGGTTAAGGTTTAGGTTTAGGAAATCGTGTTCGTCATTGGGATCGGGTTTAGGTTTGGGTTTTCAAGTTTAAGTTTAGGTTTAAGTTAGGGAGTTAAGATTAGGATTAGGTGTAGGTTTAGGTTTAGGGATTTGAGAATACATTTGGTTTTAGGTTTAGGTTTAGATTATAGGTTACAGGTTTAGGTTTAGGTTTAGCTCTACGTTTAGGTTATAAGCTATCGGTTTAGGGTATTGAGAATAGGTTAAGGTTTAGGTTTAGGAAATCGGGTTCGGGTTCGGGATCGGGTGTAGGTTTGGGTTTTCAAGTTTAGGTTTAGGTTTAGGTTGGGGAGTTGAGATTTGGATTTGGTGTAGGTTTAGGTTGAGTTAGTTGAGAATACATTAGCTTTTAGGTTTAGCTTTAGGTTATAGGTTATAGGTTTAGGTTTAGGTTTAGGTTTAGGTTATAAGCTATAGGTTTAAGGAATTGAGAATAGGTTAAGGTTTAGGTTTAAGTAAACGGGTACAGGTTCGGGATCGAATTTAGGCTTGGGTTTTCCCGTTTAGGTTTATTTTTGGGAGTTGAGATTAGGATTAGGTGTAGGTTTAGGTTTAGGGATTTGAGAATACATTAGGTTTTAGGTTTAGGTTTAGCTTATAGGTAATAGGTTTAGGTTATAAGCAATATGTTTAGGGAATTGAGAATAGCTTAAGGTTTAGGTTTAGGAAGTTGAGTTCGGGTTCGGGATAGAATTTAGGTTTTGGTTTTCAAGTTTAAGTTTAGGTTTAGGTTAGGGAGTTGAGATTAGGATAAGGTGTAGCTATAGGTTTAGTGATTTAAGAATACATTTAGGTTTTATGTTTAGGTTATAGATTATAGGTTTAGGTTTAGGTTTAGGTTATAAGCAACAGGTTTAGGGAATTGAGAATAGGTTAAGGTTTAGGTTCCGAAAATCGAGTTCGGGTTCGGGATCGTGTTTAGGTTTGGGTTTTCAAGTTTGGGTTTAGGTTTAGGTTAGGGAGTTAAGATAAGGATTAGGTGTAGTTTTATGTTTAGGGATTTGAGAATATATTTAGGTTTTAGGTTTAGGTTTTGTTTATAGGATATAGGTATAGGTTTAGGTTTAGGTTAAGATTTAGGTTTAGGTTTAGGTTTAGGTTATAAGCTATAGGTTTAGGGACTTAAGAATAGGTTTTGGTTTAGGTTTAGGAAATCGGGTTCGGGTTCGGGATCGGGTTTAGGTTTGGGTTTTCAAGTTTACGTTTAGGTTTAGTTTAGGGAGTTGAGATTAGGATTAGGTGTAGGTTTAGGTTTAGGGATTTGAGAATACATTTAGGTTTTTGGTTTAGGTTTAGGTTATAGGAAATAGGATTAGGTTTAGGTTTAGGTTAAGGTTTAGCTTTAGCTTTAGGTTTCGGTTATAAGCTATAGGTTTAGGGACTTGAGAATTGGTTAAGGTTTAGGGTTAGGAAATCGGGTTCGGGTTCGGGATCGAGTTTAGGTTTGGGTTTTCAAGTTTGGGTTTAGGTTTAGGTTTAGGTTTGGGTGTTGATATTAGGATTAAGTGTAGGTTTAGGTTTAGGGATTTGAGAATGCATTTAGGTTTTAGGTTTAGGTTTTGGTTATAGGATATAGGTTAGGTTTAGGTTAAGATTTAGGTTTAGGTTTAGGTTTAGGTTATAAGTTACAGGTTTAGGGACTTGAGAATAGGTTAAGGTTTAAGTTTAGGAAATCGCGTTCGGGTTCGGGATCGGGTTTAGGTTTGGGTTTTCAAGTTTACGTTTAGGTTTAGGTTAGGGAGTTGAGTTTAGGATTAGGTGTAGGTTTTAGGTTTAGGTTTAGGTTATAGGATCGAGGTTTAGGTTTAGGTTTAGGTTTAGGTTTAGGTTTAGGTTATAAGCTATAGGTTTATGGACTTGAGAATAGGTTATGGTTTAGGTTTAGGAAATCGGGTTCGGGTTCAGGATCAGGTTTAGGTTTGGGTTTTCAAGTTTATGTTTAGTTTTAGGTTAGGGAGTTGAGATTAGGATTTGTTGTTGGTTTAGATTTAGGCATTTGAAAATACATTAGGTTTTAGGTTTAGGTTTTCGTAATTGAGATTAGGTTAACATTTAGGTTTAGAAAATCGGCTTCGGGTTCGATATCAGGTTTAGGTTTGGGTTTTCAAGTTTAGGTTTTGGATAGGTAGTTGATATTAGGATTAGGTGTAGGTTTAGGTTTAGGGATTTGAGAATACATTTAGGTTTTAGGTGTAGGTTTAGGTTATAGGTTATAGGCTTAGGTTAAGGTTTAGGTTTAGGTTTAGGTTTAGGTTTTAAGCAATAGGTTTTGGGAATTGAGAATAGGTTAAGGTTTAGGTTTAGGAAATCGGGTTTGGGTTCGGGTTCGAGATCGGGTTTAGGTTTGGGTTTTCAAGTTTAAGTTTCGGTTTAAGTTGGGGAGTTGAGATAAAGATTAGGTGTAGGTTTAGGTTTAGGGATTTGAGATTACATTATGTTTTAGGTTTAGGTTTTGATAATAGGTTACTGGTTTTGGCTTAGGTTTATCGTTTGGTTTAGGTTATAAGCTATAGGTTTAGGGAATTGAGAATAGGTTAAAGTTTAGGTTTAGGTTATAAGCTGTAAGTTTAGGGACTTGAGAATCGGTTAAGGTTTAGGTTTAGGAAATCAGGTTCGGGTTCGGGATCGGGTTTGGGTTTAGGTTTTGAAGTTTAAGTTCTGGTTTAAGTTTTGGAGTTGAGATTAGGATTAGGTATAGGTTTAGGTTGAGGGATTTGAGAATTCATTAGGTTTTAGGTTTAGGTTTAGATTATAGGTTATAGGTTTAGGTTTAGGTTTAGCTTTAGGTTTAAGTTATAAGCTATAGGTTTAGGGAATTGAAAATAGGTTAAGGTTTAGGTTTAAGAAATCGGGTTCGGGTTCGGGATCGGGTATAGGTTTGGGTTTTCAAGTTTAGGTTTAGGTTTAGGTTGGGGAGTTAAGATTAGGATTAGGTGTAGGTTTAGGTTTGGGGATTTGAGATTACATTAGCTTTTAGGTTTAGGTGTAGGTTATATGTTATAGGTTTATGTTTAGGTTTAGGTTTAGGTTATAAACTATAGGTTTAAGGAATTGAGAATAGGTTAAGGTTTAGGTTTAGGAAAACGGGTACAGGTTCGTGATCGGGTTTAGGTTTGGGTTTTCATGTTTAGGTTTAGGTTAGGGAGTTGAGATTTGGATTTGGTGTAGGTTTAGGTTTAGGGATTTGAGAATACATTAGGTTTTAGGTTTAGGTTTAGGTCATAGGTAATAGGTTTAGGTTATAAGCAATAGGTTTAGGGAATTGAGAATAGCTTTAGGTTTAGGTTTAGGAAATCGGGTTTGAGTTCAGGATCGGGTTTACGTTGGGGTTTTCAAGTTTTGGTTTAGGTTTAGGTTCGGGAGTTGGGATTAGTATTAGGTGGAGGTTTAGGTTTAGGGATTTAAGAGTACGTTTAGGTTTTAGGTTTAGTTTATAGATTTTAGGTTTAGGTTCAGGTTTAGGTTATAAGCAATAGGTTTAGGGAATTGAGAATAGTTTGAGGTTTAGGTTCAGGAAATCGGGCTCGGGTTTCGGTTTGGGTTTTCAAGTTTAGATTTAGGTTTAGGTTAGGGAGTTGAATTTAGGATTATGTGTAGGTTTAGGTTTAGGGATTTGAGAATACATTTAGGTTTTAGGTTTAGCTTTATGTTATAGGATATAGGTTTAGGTTCAGGTTTAGGTTAAGATTTTGGTTGAGGTTTAGGTTTAGGTTATAAGCTATAGGTTTAGGGACTTGAGAATTGGTTAAGGTTTAGGTTTAGGAAATCGGGTTCGGGTCTGTTATCGGGTTTAGGTTTGGGTTTTCAAGTTTACGTTTGGGTTTAGGTTTGGGAATTGAGATTAGGATTAGGTGTAGGTTTAGGTTTAGGGATTTCAGAATACATTTAGCTTTTAGGTTTAGGTTTAGGTTATAGGTTATAGGTTTAAGTTAAGGTTTAGGTTTAGGTATGGGTTTAGTTTATAAGCTATAGGGATAAGGAATTGAGACTAGGTTAAGGTTTAAGCTTAGGAAATCGGCTTCGGGTTCGAGATCTGGTTTAGGTTTGGGTTTTCAAATTTATGTTTAGGTTAGGTAGTTGAGATTAGGATTAGGTGTAGGTTTAGGTTTAGGGATTTGAGAATACGCTTAGGTTTTAGGTTTTGGTTTTGGTTATAGGTTTAGGTTAAGGTATAGGTTTAGGTTTTGGTTTAGGTTATAAGCTATAGGTTTAGGGAATTAAGAATAGGTTAAGGTTTAGGTTTAGGTTATAAGCTATAGGTTTAGGGAGTTGAGAATAGGTTAAGGTTTTGGTTTAGGAAATCGGGTTCGTGTTCGGGAAGGGGTTTAGGTTTAGGTTTTCATGTTTATGTTTAGGATTAAGTTAGCGAGTTAAGATTAGGATTAGGTGTAGGTTTAGGTTTAGGGATTTGAGAATACGTTAGGTTTTAGGTTTAGGTTTAGATTATAGGTTACAGGTTTACGCTTAAGTTTTGCTTTATGTTTAGGTTATAAGCTATAGGTTTAGGGAATTGAGAATTGGTTAAGGTTTAGGTTTAGGAAATCGGGTTCGGGTTTAGGATCGGGTATAGGTTTGGGTTTTCAAGTTTAGGCTTAGGTTTAGGTTGGGGAGTTGAGATTTGGATTAGGTGTAGGTTTAGGTTTAGGGATTTGAGAATACATTAGCTTTTAGGTTTAGCTTTAGGTTATAGGTTATAGGTTTAGGTTTAGGTTTAGGTTTAGGTTATAAGCTATAGGTTTAAGGAATTGAGATTAGGTTAAGGTTTAGGTTTAGGTAAAAGGGTACAGGTTCGGGATCGGGTTTAGGCTTGCGTTTTCAAGTTTAGGTTTAGGTTAGGGTGTAGAGATTTGGTTTAGGTGTAGGTTTAGGTTTCGGGATTTGATAAAACATTAGGTTTTAGGTTTAGGTTTAGGTTATAGGTAATAGGTTTAGGTTATAAGCAATAGGTTTAGGGAATTGAGAATAGCTTAAGGTTTTGGTTTAGGAAATCGGGTTCAGGTTCGGGATCGAATTTAGTTTTGGGTTTTCAAGTTTAGGTTTAGGTTTAGGTTAGGGAGTTGAGATTAGGATTAGGTGTAGGTATAGGTTTAGGGATTTAAGAATACATTTAGGTTTTAGGTTTAGGTTATAGATTATAGGTTTAGGTTTAGGTTTAGGTTATAAGCAATAGGTTTAGGGAATTGAGAATAGGCTAAGGTTTAGGTTCAGGAAATAGAGCACGGGTTCTGGATGGGGTTTAGGTTTGTGTTTTCTGGTTTGGGTTTAGGTTTAGGTTAGGGAGTTGAGATTAGGATTAGGTGTAGGTTTCGGTTTAGGGATTTGAGAATACATTTAGGTTTTAGGTTTAGGTTTACGTTATAGGATATAGGTTTAGGTTTTGGTTTAGGTTAAGGTTAAGGTTTAGGTTTAGGTTTAGGTTATAAGCTATAGGTTTTGGGACTTGAGAATAGGTTAAGGTTTAGGTTTAGGAAATCGGGTTCGGGTTCGGGATCGGGTTTACGTTTGGGTTTTCAAGTTTAGGTTTAGGTTTAGGATAGGGAGTTGAGATTAGGATTAGGTGTAGGTTTAGGTTTAGGGATTTGAGAATACATTTAGGTTTTAGGTTTAGGTTTAGGTTAAAGGATATAGGGTTTAGGTTTTAGCTTAAGGTTTAGGTTTAGGAAATTGGGTTCGGGTTTCGGATCGGGTTTAGGTTTGTATTTTCAAGTTTAGGTTTAGGTTTAGGTTAAGGAGTTAAGATTAGGATTAGTTGTAGGTTTAGGTTTAGGGATTTAAGAATACATTTAGGTTTTCGGTTTAGGTTTAGGTTATAGGATATAGGATTAGGTTTAGGTTTAGGTTAAGGTTTAGGTTTAGGTTTAGGTTTAGGTTTAGGTTATAAGCTATAGGTTTAGGGACTTGAGAATAGGTTAAGGTTTAGGTTTAGGAAATCGGGTTCGGGTTCGGGATCGGGTTTAGGTTTGGGTTTTCAAGTTTAGGTTTAGGTTTAGGTTAGGGAGTTGCGATTAGGATTAGGTGTAGGTTTAGGTTTAGGGATTTGAGAATAGATTTAGGTTTTAGGTTTAGGTTTAGGTTATAGGATATAGGGTTTAGGTTTTAACTTAAGGTTTAGGTTTGGGAAATCGGGTTCGGGTTCCGGATCGGGTTTAGTTTTGTGTTTTCAAATTTAGGTTTAGGTTTAGGTTAGGGAGTTGAGATTAGGATTAGGTGTAGCTTTAGGTTTTCGAATTTAAGAATACATTTAGGTTTTAGGTTTAGGTTATAGATTATAGGTTTAGGTTATAAGCTATAGGTTTAGGGACTTGAGAATAGGTTAAGGTTTAGGTTTAGGAAATCTGGTTCAAGTGAAGGATCGGGTTTAGGTTTGGGTTTTAAAGTTTACATTTAGTTTTAGGTTAGGGAGTTGAGATTAGGATTTGGTGTAGGTTTAGGTTTAGGCATTTGAGAATACATTAGCTTTTAGGTTTAGTTTTAGGTTAAAAGCTATAGGTTTAGGTTATTGAGAATAGGTTAAGGTTTAGGCTTAGGAAATCGGCTTCGGGTTTGAGATCGGGTTTAGGTTTGGGTTTTCAAGTTTAAGTTTAGGATAGGTAGTTGAGATTAAGATTAGATGTAGGTTTAGGTTTTGGGATTTGAGAATTCATTTAGGTTTTAGGTGTAGGTTTAGGTTATAGGTTATAGGTTTAGGTTTAGGTTTTAAGCAATAGGTTTAGGGAATTGAGAATAGGTTAAGGTTTAGGTTTAGGAAATCGGGTTCGGGTTCGAGATCGGGTTTAGGTTTGGGTTTTCAAGTTTAAGTTTAGGTTTAAGTTAGGGTGTTGAGATAAAGATTAGGTGTTGGTTTAGGTTTAGGGATTTGAGAATACATTAGGTTTTATGTTTAGGTTTAGATAATAGGTTACTGGTTTAGGCTTAGGTTTTTCTTTTGGTTTATGTTATAAGCTAAAGGTTTAGGGAATTGAGAATAGGTTAAGGTTTAGGTTTGGAAAATCGGGTTCGGGTTCGGGATCAAGCATAGGTTTGGGTTTTCAAGTTTACGTTTAGGTTTAGGTTGGGGAGTTGAGATTAGGATTAGGTGTAGGTTTAAGTTTTGGGATTTGAGAATACATTAGCTTTTAGGTTTAGGTTTAGGTTATAGGTTATAGGTTATAGGTTTAGGTTTAGGTTTAGGTTTAGGTTATAAGCTATAGGTTTAAGGAATTGAGAATAGGTTAAGGTTTAGCTTTAGGTAAACGGGTACAGGTTCGGGATCGACTTTAGGTTTGGGCTTTCAAGTTTAGGTTTAGGTTAGGGACTTAAGATTTGGATTAGGTGTTGGTTTAGGTTTAGGGATTTGAGAATACATTAGGTTTTAGGTTTCTGTTTAGGTTATAGGTAATAGGTTTAGGTTATAAGCTATAGGTTTAGGGAATTGAGAATAGCTTAAGGTTTAGTTTTGGGAAATCGGGTTCAGGTTCGGGATTGGGTATAGGTTTGTGTTTTCAAGTTTACATTTAGGTTTAGGTTAGAGAGTTAAGATTAGGATTAGGAGTAGGCTTAGGTTTAGGGATTTGAGAATACATTTAGGTTTTAGGTTTAGGTTTAAGTTATCGGTTATAGGTTTAGGTTTAGGTTTAGGTAAAGGTTTCGGTTTATGTTATAAGCTATAGGTTTAGGGACTTGAGAATTTGTTAAGGTTTAGGTTTAGGAAATAGGGTTCGGTTTCAGGATCGGGTTTAGGTTTGGGTTTTCAAGTTTTCGTTTAAGTTTAGGTTAGGGAGTTGAGATTAGGATTAGGTGTTGGTTTAGGTTTAAGGATTTGAGAATACATTAGGTTTTACGTTTAGGTTTAGGTTAAAGCTATAAGTTTAGGGAATTGAGAATAGGTTAAGGTTTAGGTTTAGGAAATCGGGTTCGGGTTCGAGAACAGGTTTAGGTTTCGGTTTTCAAGTTTAGGTTCAGGTTAGGTAGTTGAGATTTGGATTAGGTGAAGGTTTAGGTTTAGGGATTTGAGATTACATTTAGGTTTTAGGTTTAGGTTTAGGTTATAGGTTATATGTTTAGGGTAAAGTTTAGGATTAGGTTATAAGCTATAGGTTTAGGAAAGTGAGAATAGGTTAAGGTTTAGGAAATCGGGTTCGGGTTCGGGATCGGGTTTAGGTTTGGGTTTTCAACTTTAAGTTTAGGTTTAAGTTAGGGAGTTGAGATTAGGATTAGGTGTAGGTTTAGGTTTAGGGATTTGAGAAAACATTAGGTTTTAGGCTTTGGTTTAGATTATAGGCTATTGGTTTAGGTTTAGGTTTAGGGATTTCAGAATACATTAGGTTTTAGGTTTAGGTTTAGGTCAAAGGTAATAGGTTTAGGTTGTTAGTTATAGGTTTAGGGAATTGAGAATAGCTTAAGGTTTAGGTTTAGGAAATCGGGTTTGGGTTCGGGATCGGGTTTTGGTCTGGGTTTTCAAGTTTAGGTTTAGGTTTAGGTTTGGGAGTTGAGATTCGGATTAGGTGTAGGTTTAGGTTTAGGGATTTTAGAATACATTTAGGTTTTAGGTTTAGGTTTAGGTTATAAGCAATAGGTTTAGGGAATTAAGAATAGTTTAAGGTTTAGGTTCAGGAAATTGGGCTCGGGTTGGGATCGGGTTTAGTTTTGGGTTTTCAAGTTTGGGTTTAGGTTTAGGTTCGGGAGTTGAGATTAGGATTAGGTGTAGGTCTAGGTTTAGGGATTTGAGAATACATTTAGATTTTAGGTTTAGGTTTAGGTTATAGGATATAGGTTTAGGTTCAGGTATAGGTTAAGATTTTGGTTTAGGTTTAGATTTAGGTTATAAGCTATAGGTTTAGGGACTTGAGAATAGGTTAAGGATTAGGTTTAGGAAATCAGGTTCGGGTTCGGGATCGGGTTTAGGTTTGGGTTTCAAGTTTACGTTTAGGTTTAGGTTAGGGAGTTGAGATTAGGATTAGGTGTAGTTTAGGTTTAGGGATTTGAGAATACATTTATGTTTTAGGTTTAGGTTTAGGTTATAGGATATAGGTTTAGGTTTAGGTTTAGGTTTAGGGATTTGAGAATACATTTAGGTTTTAGGTTTAGGCTTCGGTTATAGGTTATAGGTTTAGGTTAAGGTTTAGGTTTAAGTTTAGGTTTAGGTTTAGGTTATAAGCTATAGGTTTAGGGAATTGAGAATAGGTTTAGGTTTAGGCTTAGGTTATAAGCTATAAATTTAGGGAATTGAGAATAGGTTAAGGTTTAGGTTTAGGAAATCGGGTTCGGGTTTGAAAACGGGTTTAGGTTTTGGTTTTCAAGCTTAGGTTTACGTTAGGTAGTTTCGATTAGGATTAGGTGTAGGTTTAGGTTTAGGGATTTGAGAATACATTTAGGTTTTAGGTTTAGGTTATAGGTTATAGGTTATAGGTTTAGGTTTAGGTTTAGGATTAGGTTATATACTATAGGTTTATGAAAGTGAGAATAGGTTAAGGTTTAGGTTTAGAAAATCGGGTTCAGGTTCGGGTTCGGGGTCGGGTTTAGGTTTGGGTTTACCAGTTTCAGTTTAGGTTTAAGTTAGGGAGTTGAGATTAGGATTAGGTGTAGGTTTAGATTTAGGGATTTGATAATACATTAGGTTTTAAGTTTAGGTTTAGATTATAGGCTATAGGTTTATGTTTAGGTTTATCGTTAGGTTTAGGTTATAAGCTATAGGTTTAGGGAATTGAGAATAGTTGAAGGTTTAGGTTTAGGAAAGCGGGTTCGGGTACAGGATCGGGTTTAGGTTTGGGTTTTCAAGTTTAGGTTTAGGTTTCGGATAGGAAGTTTAAATTAGGATTAGGTGTAGGTTTTGGTTTTGGGATTTGAGAATACATAAGGTTTTAGGTTTAGGTTTTGGTTATAGGTTATAAGTTTAGGTTATAAGCTACAGGTTTAGGGAATTGTGAAAAGGTTAAGGTTTAAGTTTAGGAAATCGGGTTCAGGTTCGGGATCGGGTTTATGTTTGGGTTTTCAAGTTTAGGTTTAGGTTTAGGTTAGGGAGTTGAGATTAAGATTAGGTGTAGGTTTAATTTTAGGGATTTAAGATTACATTTAGGTTTTAGGTTTAGGTTTTAGGTTATAGGTTACAGGTTTAGGTTTAGGTTTAGGTTTAGATTATAAGCTATAGGTTTAGGGAATTGAGAATAGGTTAAGGTTTGGGTTTAGGAAATCGGGTTCAGGTTCGGGTTCTGGTTTAGGTTTGGGTTTTCAAGTTTACCTTTAGGTTTAGGTTAGGGAGTTGAGATTAGGATTAGGTGTAGGTTTAGGTTTAGGGATTTGAGAATACATTTAGGTTTTAGGTTTAGGTTTAGGTTATAGGATATAGGTTTAGGTTTTGGTTTAGGATAAGGTTTAGGTTTAGGTTTAGGTTTAGGTTATAAGCTATCGGTTTAGGGACTTGAGAATAGGTTATGGTTTAGGTTTAGGAAATCGGGTTCGGGTTCAGGATCAGGTTTTGGTTTGGGTTTTCAAGTTTACGTTTAGGTTTAGGTTTGGGAGTTAAGATTAGGATTAGGTGTTGGTTTAGGTTTAAGCATTTGAGATTACATTAGGTTTTAGGTTTAGGTTTAGGTTAAAAGCTATAGGTTTAGGGAATTGAGAATAGGTTAAGGTTTAGGTTTAGGAAATCGTCTTCGGGTTCGAGATCGGGTTTATGTTTTGGTTTCCAAGTTTAGGATTAGGTTAGGCAGTTGAGATTAGGATTAGGTGTAGGTTTAGGTTTCAGGATTTGAGAATACATTTAGGGCTCGTTTGGATGGGTGGATTGAAAGTGATTGTCATGGCTTTGGATGGATTGCATGTATCCCAAGGCTCTTTAATGCTTGACAGTGGACTGTCCCTGATCCCATTGACTTCCTTGATCCTACGCCCATTACTTGTGCGTGTTTGGATGGTCAGGGTAATCCAGGGATTGCAACAATCCATCCTATTTGGACAGGCCTGGGATTAGGCTTCAATCCCATTCATTCCAGGATAATACACCATAATAGGTGTTTGAAATTGGCAAATGTGCACCCAGCTGTTTGATGACCCTCATGCCTTATTACTCCTGCAGGGGATTCCGTACAGCCTCCCCACTGTAGGGTCCACCAGGATGCATGCATTGTATCTACTCTGTCCATCCTTTGTAGTGGTTCATTTCGGGTTTTCGGAAGAAATCATTTTCTGAAAAACCATTACCCTGGGGCCAACCTTCATGTATGGATTATATATCTCCGTTGTCCATCAGTTTTGCCAGATCATTTTATAGCATGGGTCCAAAAGTGAAGCAACTCTAAATCTCTGGCGCACCACACCACAGGAAATAGTCGTTGCAAGGCAACCACTAGCATTTAGTATAATGTTTATTTGTCATCTAAACTGTTGCTAAGTTCATACAGACCTGGATGTATCAACCCCATCCATTTTTCTTTTGTGCATCGTGGCCTACAGAGTTTTTAACGGTCAATTACCACTGTTTCTGTAGAAGTAAGATATGAAGGATGATATTAATTTTTTTTTCCTTTATCCATGGTAATTTTATCCTATGACCATTTGGCAATAAAATAATTATCAGAATAGTCCTGATTAATGGTTTCAACGGTGGAGATCACTATTCTGTGTTGCGGACTAAGTTATGGTCCACATGATCAAAATTTCAACGGTGCAAATCATTATTCCATCAGTTCGCCTATTTGATGGTTTCCATCCAAAAAATAAGATGCAAAAAAATTGGTGGTAAGTCTAAACAGAGTTAACTCAGTACGGTAGCATACTGAGTAAGTTAGTATGCTAAAAAAAAATCCAGTAGAACATAAAAAATCTGTAATGTGCGATACTCAATAGTACAACACCAATAATTTCTAAAATTTAAAAATTATAAGCAACGAAAGGAAAACAACCAACATGCCAACCAAAAGGGCCAGGAGTTTCTCGCTGTCCGATAGCCCAAGATCGTTAGTCGACGTTGCCCTCTCCACCACAATCGTGGTTGGTTGTGTCGTCTGTCGAATAGAGGAGGTGGTCGTGTGATGGATGTCCACCTCAGCAGATGAAGCAGCAACCTGATGAATAGGATAATCTGTAACAAGTCTGGACGGTTCCCTAGCCTTTCCTAAATAACTTTTCCAGCATGCCACAGCCTCTTTCCAATTCTTGAAGGCCCTGTGTCTGCCCCCACTGAATCCTTCCACTTCTACTTATACATCGTCCCATGTGACGTATATACCAGGATGACGTCCAACGAGGACAACATAATACTTCTCTTTACCCATCTGCATTGAAATGTGAGGGTTAGTGATGAAAAACGTTTCAAATTGTTGATTATGGTAGCAACTTGATGCTATGGAGAAACATAATAAATCTAAATATAAATTATTTACCCTGAACAAGAATTGAAAAGGTCGTTATACGTACCATCCTCCAGTAAATCAAGTGTGTGCTCCATTCCGGCTTAACGTGCATAATGCATGCATTTTGGTAGATATACGAAAAGACAAGTAACAAATAATCTGATATAGTCATAATCACAAAAGTCATAGTGGTAATGATAATCCCAGAAAATCAGCACATCAAAGTCCAAAGTAGCAGTTAAAAAAAATGTCACTCAAAAAAAAAAAAACCAAACCAAACACACCAACAGTAGAAAGTTATTACATGCCCAGTTTTAAAAACAGATTAAGACAACCATTCATTCAATGTCAGACAGGTCCAACACCTCCATCACCAAAGTGATCGCGGAGTGTTTTCTTTAACCACTCCATTCGGCGCTCAGGTCAGAGACTGACAAAGAACGACGCAAGTGACTTGTCCTTACTCAGGATCCGACCAACTTCAAGAAATTCAGAGCTGGTCAGGCCTTTCACCTCTTCTAGCACATCAAGAACCTTGCTTGTGTGATTGACCTCTTCGCCAAGCCCAAATTTCATCATTGAGTCGGCTATGGTCTGCAGAGAGGTCCCCAGTACATCATAAGGATGAGGAGGGCATGAACGTTTCCGTGTACCTGTCCCTCCTCGGTTAACATCAGAATCAGAAGTGTGACTGGGAGTATTGCAGGAGTCATGATGTCCCATCACAGGACTGTCCGATGGTAATGGAATAGTCCCTGTGGAGTCTGTTAGATAATCCTTTGATATGTCAATTATATCATCCATATCATCAACCTCTCTCCATGCTTCATTAAGATCTCTCTGAAGACGAGAAGATGATGCTGATGCAGCCATACTCCTACTGCCTTGCACATAGCGTCCGGTGGCCTGGTCAGATCTGCAAATTACTGCAAGGTCATCCATCCTTTCGATGTGTTTCCATCGGAGTCGTTCGGCACGTGGGTGAGACTGCCATATGAATAAGTCAGTTGTAATTAAGGGCTAAAACTACATAGAGATGTATTATGGGATTTTAAAAATCAGTAAAACTTACCCTAAGATACTCCTCCCAGACTTCATCTGGAGCCGTGACCACCATCCTCTCATTGTCCCAACCAAACCCACTCGCTGCTAGCATGTCTTTCACTGCATTATACTCTCTTTTATAATATCTCAACCGATTCGACATGTTTTGCCACTGGACGGCTACGTCAGTATGCTTCGTAACTTCTTCAGCCGTAATTTGGTATGCCTCCCGCTTGAAACCATTATCAGCTCTACGACCTAATACAACCTGTTCGATAAATGTGTCGAACAGAATCTAATCCATAGCAGTAGTCCATTTAATCTTTGCAGCTCTGGATAGAGGCTCCGCTAGAGATTTCACCGTCTTCCCACGCCGAGAACTTCGAGTGGGAACCGGCGGTGTTCTTATGGGTGATTGGGTCGGTGTTGATGTAACATTAAAGGAGTCTGTCATTTCACCTAAATACGGAGTATGTATGATATTTTACCAATGTCAATCATAATCGTCAAAACAACATCTATTAACATATATGCTAAAAAGGGATAAATTCATTGATCATTATCAATATACTATCATCCAACTAATGTAACTAGGTGATTATATTTCCAAAAATTTAAAGTTAAGTAAACTTGAAATATACTATCATCCAACTAATGTAATGTAAATGACACATGAAGTATCGACTATCAACTCCTACTATTGTGCTGAGCATCTGCCCACATTCTAGCTGCAATGTCATCGCGTACTCGATTCTAAGCATCTTTTTCACGCCGAGTTACTCGAATGGACCATTGACGCTCATCATTAGTTGATACCTCTACAGGTGTCTGGATAGCCACCCCATCGGCTGTAGATATACCAACGAAATCGTTGTCCAGTCGAGACTCAATTTCGGTACGTATATAATTGTGTAGGACACAACATGCTATCATAATTTAGACTTGTGTTTGAAATTCATACTGCATAGCGCTCTTCAATATGGGAAATCTGCTTTTCAAAACACCAAAACAACGCTCGATTGCATTGCGCAATTATGCATGTCAATAATTAAACAGCTCCTTCATGTTTGCAGGCACTCTCCCGGTTCGATACTCCTGTAAGTGATATCGAACGCCCCGGTATGGAGCCATGAAACCAGGTGAATAAGCGTTTCCAGCGTCGACAACGTAATATTTTCCTACACATTCAAATAATAGTTCCCTTAAGTGAAAAATCGGATGCAATCATAGTTATAAATTAGACTGACACTGTTTTAACATATAAGTAGTACCATTTGGGACAATCAAGGGATCATCTGATCGAGTCATTGCGTTATGTAGCACCCTCGCATCCGAAGCAGAACCCTCCCAACCGGCCAATACATATGTAAATTTCATGTCGAATGAACGCACTGCCAGGACATTCTAGGAGAGGACCCCTTTACGATTGCGAAAACTTCCCTGGTCAACCGCTAGAACATGTGCAGGAATGTGTGTTCTATCAATTGGACCAAGGCAATCCTAAACCATGCGAACCAATTATCATGAAAGGACCACACATTGAATTGAAGTGAAAATTACAAACTTGGAAGACAGACCTACTGGAAAATTACCTGAAAGTAAGCAGACCAATTTAGATTTGTTTGGATCTCCAACGGCGTCTCTATTCCCGCTGATTTAACTAAATCAGGGTATAGTGATACAATTGCCGTTAGAACACGGTGAAAGTGCCGACTGACAGTCTCTCCTGATCGAATAAATCTGTGACCTAAAACCCGGTTGCGAACATTGTGCCCCAATGTGTGTAGGAAAATAACTACTTGTTCTTCAAGACTAACATTACGAGTATCACGGAGTCTTGTCTTCTCGCGTATCAGCGTACATAGTTCAAAAAATGAATCTCGATTCATCCTAAGTTGATCTAGACAATCTCCATCGCTAGCCCGAATAATAGAATTGACGAACTTCGCTCGCTCATCATCCCCATGACACGCCGGTTGTTTGAACATGTAGTGGCGACAATATTCCCCAACAGCCTGTACACAAGCTGACACCGCTTGAGACATAATTACCCTCTTCATCTCATCCTCATCTGAAGAATCCATATGTTTGATGCCTATATTTTGTAGGGAGAATTCCAATATGTTTGGAATGCAATTGTACGAAGCACAATTCAAAGCAGCCAGCTGCCTATCCTATATCTTCCCATTTCCAAGAAGATCCCCAGCTCGATGCGATTTAGTATCAAGGTATCCGTTCCTATATATATGTGTCCATGCAGATTTAGGTTTGGAGGTGAGGAAACATCTGTTTAAAAATGTTAGCAAGTATCAACAGTTAGAAAGCAGGAATGGGGCATGAGTCTAAAGCATGATTTGGAGTGGAAGTGCCACCTAGTTACAAGGATCATACAACTAATATTTGGAATTTACATGCACATAGTATAAGATGGGTAATGGTGGTTCTCAAAATGTCAAGCATCCCCACCTTCACAGGGACATTAGCAATGCCCCCAAAACATTAAACTGATATATGGGATGGCCAATCGTCAATTTGGACCATCCATTCAAGTATACAAATACAGGAATGATCCTAATCATCAGATTAATGGTTTGAAAATGAAGAGTCAAGATTGATGGAGAAACAAAGTGGGAACAGGTCCAATCATTATCTCAAACATCTACCATAGGCCCCATCATGGATTGCTTATGATGTCAAAGAAGTACTCTAGCTTGTGATGCTAACCATCTAATCTATGGCTTGTAAAAAACGGATGGCTGTAACAAAATGGCCCACATTTAGAGAGTTAGGATCATCTGGCCAGTATGATTTTTTAGACCTAGCATGCACATAATGGCACAAACAAATGGAATGAACAGTCCTGATCAATGATTGGCTGTGATGGGAAGTAAGCATTTCCAATAGACACCCACAGCCACACCCACCCACAAGTGCGGGCATATAGTTATTGAAGATTATAAAAATATACAATATAAAAGAGCATGAGATGATTAAAATATGGAATATAAAAGGACATGAGATGGGTGTTAAGCAAAGTAAAAGGCATTTTATGTAAATTAGGAAGCCTCGTATTAAACCACACCAAAAGATGAGATTTGCTGTGACACGTCCAGAAATATTGTTATAGGATAAGTCAGGACTATAGCAAATGAAAATAAAAACAATGAAACCATTCAAACACAAGTCTATAGATTCCAAGATATCAAGCAGATCTCTCAAGCAAGATTCACATAACAACAATCAAACAGGCCAAAAAAAAAAAAACTTTAGACCACTGCCCCCACTTCACCTACACCCATTTTACCTTTTATATCCATCTCCATTTCTTCCCTTTCAGTGTGTGATCATTACCTGTCTTATTTATAAATTTGTACTAAGTCTGCTTGCATTGCAGTACTGTTCGAATAAGGAGAAAATGGTGGATAGCAGTGGAGGAAACAATGCGGTTACAGGCAGATTGCTAGGGGACATAATGGAAGAATCGATGAGGATTTTTTGGGAATTCATCAAGGCTGACAAGCTCATGTCATTTTGAATGGGCTGTTGAGCTCTCAAGCAAAGGTTCAAGACCCTTCAGACCCACAGCTCTTGGCCAACATCTAAGCAGATCTTCAAAAGGTTATGTGGGAATAACCACCTTTCCTTTCCACCAATCCATAAAGTTATTTCAATATTTTGAAGGGTTAAAGAAAGAATATAAATTTTGATTGGGGCTACATGTAACTGGTTGTAGGTGATCATTTCTCCTGTCAAGTATTCATCCCAAGATTTAAACAGATTTTTATGATGTTCTGTAACCCTACATGTGTGTGTGCATGTACCTCATGAATCACGTTCTGTAGCAGTCCTAGCCCAAAAATCAGACATGCCAATAGGTTCCCAAAACAAATGGATGACTGAATAAAATCTACAAACATTCTATCTCATTCAATGAGCGAATCACTTAAATTTTGGACCAGGGCATCTACAAAGTGGAACCTGCACAGTGTAGTGCTTGGAACCTCACAAGTGTGCCACATGGGCACATGTGGTCTCTAGATGGCCCACCTTAATGCTGCGTGCCAGATCAGCATATCTCATATTTTTTTCCTACATTTACATGAAAATACGAACAGAATTCAATAGAGAAAATAGTGCTTAAGCTCCTTTTTGTTATTATGTTGTTGAAACACTTTGAAACCATCATTTAATTATCTTGCATTGCAGAAGGAGAAGAATCTGAAAGACATATAGAGAAGTGGAAACTGTATGAATCCTACAGTTATGCATAATGCTCAAACCTCATATCAATGGATGGGCCCTGATTCAATGAGGTAGTGAATGTAGACTGCCTCTCACTCTTACCAGGGGGTGAGAGTGAGAACAGCCATGAAGTTCTCCTAAAGCTTAACATGCTACAGCATGAGTAATTCAACAGCCGTGAAGTTCTCCTAAAGTAAAACATGAGTGGCAACTTACAGACATGTAGGATAGAACAGCCACATACATGTGACAACCTCTCCCACTAAGTAGCAACATTTTAGTGATGTATTTACTCTGTATTGACCAACAGAGATATTATGAAAACTAATTACATTCTATCTGAAAATGCATTCTCAACTCAACCACTATGAGAAGACAATACACACACACAACAGATACATCTTGATTTATATAGCACTAGCAATTTATGAGCATAGTACAATTATTCTTTCTGGGTAGAAAGATTGTCCTATCAATAGGAGCAATTGGGTTTGTTTTGGTCATTTTCCTATAAATAACCTCCCGCCATCACTCCCGCCCTATCTCCCGCCATTACTCCCGCCCTGGCTCTCCAATCCCATCCCATAGTCCCAACGACCGACCGTATGCGGAGGGATTGGGATGGCCTCGAGACGCAATCCACCTTTAGAGTCGCCAATCCAAAGGGATTACCTAATCCCACAAAGAATCCCTCGCTTGTGGTTGCGTTCTTATCCTCTCGGGTATCTCAAATGCGTCGTCTTTCGTATGGGGCGGGATTTGACTCCGCAATCCATCCTAAGCCGTCCGTTACCCTTCGAATCCACATGTCCAAACGGGCCCTTAGGTTTTAGGTTAGGTTTAGGTTATAGGTTATAGGTTTAGGTTAAGGTTTAGGTTTAGGTTATAAGCTATATGTTTAGGGAATTGAGAATAGGTTAAGGTTTAGGTTTAAGAAATCGGGTTCGGGTTCGGGATTGGGTTTAAGTTTGGGTTTTCAAGTTTAAGTTTAGGTTTAAGTTAGGGAGTTGAGATTACGATTAGGTGTAGGTTTAGGTTTAGGGATTTGAGAATACATTAGGTTTTAGGTTTAGGTTTAGATTATAGGTTACTGGTTTAAGTTTAGGTTTAGGTTTAGCTTTTAGTTTAGGTTATAAGCTATAGGTTTAGGGAATTGAGAATAGGTTAAGGTTTAGGTTTAGGAAATCGGGTTCGGGTTCGAGATCGGGTATAGGTTTGGGTTTTCAAGTTTAGGTTTAGGTTTAAGTTAGGGAGTTCATATAAGGTTTAGGTATAGGTTTAGGTTTAGGGATTTGAGAATACATTATCTTTTAGGTTTAGGTTTAGGTTATAGGTTACAGGTTTAGGTTTAGGTTATGAGCTATAGGTTTAAGGAATTGAGAATAGGTTAAAGTTTAGGTTTAGGAAATCGGGTACAGGTTCTGGATCGGGTTTAGGTTTGGGTTTTCAAGTTTAGGTTTAGGTTAGAGAGTTAAGATTTGGATTAGGTATAGGTTTAGGTTTAGGGATTTGAGAATACATTAGGTTTTAGGTTTAGGTTTAGGTTATAGGTAATAGGTTTAGGTTATAAGCAATAGGTTTAGGGAATTGAGAATAGCTTAAGGTTTAGGTTTAGGTAAACGGGTTCGGGTTCGGGATCGGTTTTAGGTTTGGGTTTTCAAGTTTAGTTTTAGGTTTTGATTAGGGAGTTGAGATTATGATTAGGTGTAGGTTCAGGTTTACGGATTTGAGAATACATTTAGGTTTTAGGTTTAGGTTTAGGTTATAGGTTATAGTTTTAGGTTATAAGCTATAGGTTTAGGGAATTGTGAAAAGGTTAAGGTTTAGGTTCAGGAAATCGGGCTCAGGTTCGGGATCGGGTTTAGGTTTTGGTTTTCAAGTTTAGTTTTAGGTTTAGGTTACGGAGTTGAGATTAGGATTAGGTGTAGGTTTAGGTTTAGGGATTTGAGAATACATTTAGGTTTTAGGTTTAGGTTTAGGTTATAGGATATAGGTATAAGTTTAGGTTTAGCTTTAGGTTTAGGTTATAAGCTATATGTTTAGCGACTTGAGATTAGGTTAAGGTTTAGGTTTAGGAAATCGGGTTTCGGTTCGGGATCGGGTTTAGGTTTGGGTTTTCAAGTTTACGTTTAGGTTTAGGTTAGGGAGTTGAGATTAGGATTAGGTGTAGGTTTAGATTTAGGGATTTGAGAATACATTTAGGTTTTAGGTTATAGGACATAGGTCTAGGTTTAGGTTTAGGTTAATGTTTAGGTTTAAGTTTAGGTTTAGGTTATTAGCTATAGGTTTTTACTTGAGCATAGGTTAAGGTTTAGGTTTAGGAAATCGGGTTCGGGTTCGGGATCGGGTTTAGGTTTGGGTTTTCGAGTTTACGTTTAGGTTTAAGTTAGGGAGCTGAGATTAGGATTAGGTGTCGGTTTAGGTTTAGGGATTTCAGAATACTTTAGGTTTTAGGTTTAGATTTAGGTTATAAGCTATAGGTTTAGGGAATTGAGAATAGGTTAAAGTTTAGGTTTAGGAAATCGGCTTCGAGTTCGAGATTGGGTTTAGGTTTGGGTTTTCAAGTTTAGATTAGGTTAGGTAGTTAAGATTAGGATTAGGTGTAGGTTACGGTTCCGGGATTTTAGAATACATTTAGGTTTTAGGTTTAGGTTTCGGTTATAAGTTATAGGTTTAGTTTTAGGTTTAGGTTTAGGTTATAAGCTATAGGTTTAGGGAATTGAGAATAGGTTTAGGGAATTGAGAATAGGTTAAGGATTAGGTTTAGGAAATCGGGTTCGGGTTCGGGATCGGTTTTAGGTTTGGGTTATGAAGTTTAAGTTTAGGTTTAAGTTAGGGAGTTGAGATTAGGATTTGGTGTAGGTTTAGGTTTAGGGATTTGAGAATACATTAGGTTTTAGGTTTAGCTTTAGATTATAGGTTACGAGTTTAGGTTTAGGTTTAGCTTTTGGTTTAGGTTATAAGCTATAGGTTTAGGGAATTGAGAATAGGTTAAGGTTTAGGCTTAGGAAATCGGGTTCGGGTTCGGGATCGGTTATAGGTTCGGGTTTTCAAGTTTAGGTTTAGGTTTAGGTTAGGGAGTTCAGATTAGGATTAGGTGTAGGTTTAGGTTTAGGTTAGGGAGTTCTGATTAGGATTAGGTGTAGGTTTAGGTTTAGGGATTTGAGAATACATTAGCTTTTAGGTTTAGGTTTAGGTTCTAGGTTATAGATTTAGGTTTTGGTTAAGGTTTAGGTTGTAAGCTATAGGTTTAGGGAATTGAGAATAGGTTATGGTTTAGGTTTAGGTTATAAGCTATAGGTTTAGGGACTTGAGAATAGGTTAAGGTTTAGGTTTAGGAAATTGGGTTCGGGATAGGGTTTAGATTTAGGTTCTCAAGTTTAAGTTTAGGTTTAAGTTAAGTAGTTGAGATTAGGATCAGGTGTGGGTTTAGGTTTAGGGAATTGAGAATACATTAGGTTTTAGGTTTAGGTTTAGATTCTTGGTTACAGGTTTAGGTTTCGGTTTAGGTTTAGGTTTAGGTTATAGGCTATAGGTTTAGGGAATTGAGAATAGTTTAAGGTTTAGGTTTAGGAAATCGGGTTCCGGTTCAGGATCGGGTATAGGTTTGGGTTTTCAAGTTTAGGTTTAGGTTTAGGTTGGGGAGTTGAGATTAGGATTAGGTGTAGGTTTAGGTTTAGGTTTAGGTTATATGCTATAGGTTTAAGGAATTGAGAATAGGTTAAGGTTTAGGTTTAGGAAAACGGGTACAGGGTCGGGATCGAATTTAGGTTTGGGTTTTCAAGTTTAGGTTTAGGCTTAGGTTAGGGAGTTGAGATTAGGATTAGGTGTCGGTTTAGGTTAAGGGATTTAAGAATACATTTAGGTTTTAGGTTTTGGTTATAGATTATTGATTTAGGTTTATGTTTAGGTTATAAGCAATAGGTTTAGGGAATTAAGAATAGTTTAAAGTTTAGGTTCAGGAAATCAGACGCGGGTTCGGGATCGGGTTTAGGTTTGGGTTTTCAAGTTTACGTTTAGGTTTAAGTTAGGGAGTTGAGATTAGGATTAGGTGTAGGTTTAAGTTTAGGGATTTTATAATACAATTAGGTTTTAGGTTTAGGTTTAGGTTATAGGATATGGGTTTAGGTTTAGGTTTAGGTTAAGGTTTAGGTTTAGGTTTAGGTTTAAGTTATAGGCTATAGGTTTTGGGACTTTAGAATAGGTTAAGGTTTACGTTTAGGAAATCGGGTTCAGGATCGAGTTTAGGTTTGGGTTTTCAAGTTTACAATTAAGTTTAGGTTAGGGAGTTGAGATTAGGATTATGTGTAGGTTTAGGTTTATGGATTTGAGAATACATTAGGTTTTAGGTTTAGGTTTAGGTTATAAGCTATAGGTTTAGGGAATTGGGAAAAGGTTAAGGTTTAGGTTTAGGAAATCTGGTACAGGTTCGGGATCAGGTTTAGGTTTGGGTTATCAAGTTTTGGTTTAGGTTAGGTAGTTGAGATTAGGATTAAGTGTAGGTTTAGGTTTAGGGATTTGAGAATACATTTAGGTTTTAGGTTTATGTTTCGGTTATAGGTTATAGGTTTAGGTTAAGGTTTAGGTTTACGTTTAGGTTTAAGTTATAAGCTATAGGTTTAGGGAATTTAGAATAGGTTAAGGTTTAGGTTTATGTTATAAGCTATAGGTTTAGGGACTTGAGAATAGGTTAAGATTTAGGTTTAGGAATTCGGGTTTAGGTTTGGGATTGGGTTTAGTTTTAGGTTTTCAAGTTTAAGTTCTGGTTTAAGTTAGGGAATTGAGATTAGGATTAGGTGTGGGTTTAGGTTTAGAGATTTGAGAGTACATTAGGTTTTATGTTTAGGTATAGATTATCGGTTACAGGTTTAGGTTTAGGTTTTGCTTTAGGTTTAGGTTATAAGCTATAGGTTTAGGGAATTGAGAATAAGTTGAGGTTTAGGTTTATGAAATCAGGTTCGGGTTCGGGATCGGGTATAGGTTTGGGTTTTCAAGTTTAGGTTTAGGTTTAGGTTGGGGAGTTGAGATTGGGATTAGGTGTAGGTTTAGGTTTGATGATTTGAGAATAGATTAGCTTTTAGGCTTAGGTTTAGGGTATATGTTATTGGTTTAGGTTTAGGTTTAGGTTTAGGTTATAAGCTATAGGTTTAAGGAATTGAGAATAGGTTAAGGTTTAGGTTTAGGAAAACGGGTACAGGTTCGGGATCGGGTTTAGGTTTGGGTTATCAAGTTTAGGTTTAGGTTTGGGTGTTGAGATTAGGATTAGGTGTAGGTTTAGGTTTAGGAATTTGAGAATACATTAGGTTTTAGGTTTATGTTTAGGTCATAGGTAATAGGTTTAGGTTGTTAACTATAGGTTTAGGGAATTGTGAATTGCCTAAGGTTTACATTTAGGAAATTGGGTTTGGGTTCGGGATCGGGTTTAGGTTTGGGTTTTTAAGTTTAGGTTTAGGTTTAGGTTCGAGAGTTGAGATTAGGATTAGGTGTAGGTTTAGGTTTAGGGATTTAAAAATACATTTATGTTTTAGGTTTAGGTTATAGATTATAGGTTTAGGTTTAAGTTTAGGTTATAAGCCATAGGTTTAGGGAATTGAGAATAGTTTAAGGTTTAGGTTCAGGAAATCAGGATCGGGTTTAGTTTTGGGTTTCCAAGTTTGGGTTTAGGTTTAGGTTAGGGAGTTGAGATTAGGATTAGGTGTAGGTCTAGGTTTAGGGATTTGAGAATAAATTTAGGTTTTAGGTTTAGGTTTAGGTTATAGGATATAGGTTTAGGTTCAGGTATAGGTTAAGATTTTTGTTTAGGTTTAGATTTAGGTTATATGCTATTGGCTTAGGGACTTGAGAATAGGTTAAGGATTAGGTTTAGGAAATCAGGTTCGGTTTCGGGATCGGGTTTAGGTTTGGGTTTTCAGGTTTACGTTTAGGTTTAGGTTAGGGAGTTGAGATTAGGATTAGGTGTAGGTTTAGGTTTAGGGATTTGAGAATACAGTTAGGTTATAGGTTTAGGTTTAGGTTATAGGATATAGGTTTAGGTTTAGGTTAAGGTTTAGGTTTAGGTTTAGGTTTAGGTTATAAGCTATAGGTTTAGGGACTTGAGACTAGGTCAAGGTTTAGGAAATCGGGTTCGGGTTCAGGATCGGGTTTAGGTTTGGGTTTTCAAGTTTACGTTTAAGTTTAGGTTAGGGAGTTGAGATTAGGATTAGGTGTAGGTTTAGGTTTAGGGATTTGAGAATACATTAGGTTTTAGGTTAATGTTTAGGTTATAAACTATAGGTTTAGGGAATTGAGAATAGGTTAAGGTTTAGGTTTAGAAACTCGGCTTCGGGTTCGAGATCGGGTTTAGGTTTCGGTTTTCAAGTTTAGGTTCAGGTTAGGTAGTTGACAATTGGATTAGGTATAGGTATAGGTTTAGGGATTTGAGAGTACATTTAGGTTTTAGGTTTAGGTTTAGGTTATAGGTTATCGGTTTAGGTTAAGGTTTAGGTTTACCTTTGGGTTTATGTTTTAAGCTATAGGGATTGGGAATTGAGAATAGGTTAAGGTTTATGTTGAGGAAATCGGCTTCGGCTTCGAGATCAGGTTTAGGTTTGGGTTTTCAAATTTAGGTTTCGGTTAGGTAGTTGAGATTAGGATTAGGTGTAGGTTTAGGTTTAGGGATTTGAGAATACATTTAGGTTTTAGGTTTAGGTTTCGGTTATAGGTTTAGGTTTTGTTTAGGTTATAAGCTTTAGGTTTAGGGAATTAAGAATAGGTTAAGGTTTAGGTTTTGGTTATAAGCTATAGGTTTAGGGAATTGAGAATAGGTTAAGGTTTAGGTTTAGGAAATCGGGTTCGTGTTCGGGATCGGGTTTAGGTTTGGGTTTTCAAGTTTAAGTTTAGGTTTAAGTTAGGGAGTTAAGATTAGGATTAGGTGTAGGTTTAGGTTTAGGGATTTGAGAATACATTAGGTTTTAGGTTTAGGTTTAGATTCTAGGTTACAGGTTTAGGTTTAGGTTTAGCTTTAGGTTTAGGTTATAAGCTATAGGTTTAGGGAATTGAGAATTGGTTAAGGTTTAGGTTTAGGAAATCGGGTTCAGGTTCGGGATCGGGGATAGGTTTGGGTTTTCAAGTTTAGGTTTAGGTTTAGGTTGGGGAGTTGAGATTAGTATCAGGTGTAGGTTTAGGTTGAGGGATTTGAGAGTAAATTTATTTTTTGGTTTAGGTTTAGGTTATAGGTTATAGGTTTAGGTTTAGGTTTAGGTTTAGGTAATAAGCTAAAGGTTTAAGGAATTGAGAATAGGTTAAGGTTTAGGTTTAGGTAAACAGGTACAGGTTCGGGATCGGGTTTAGGCATGGGTTTTCAAGTTTAGGTTTAGGTTAGGGAGTTGAGATTAGGATTAAGCGTAGGTTTAGGCTTAGGGATTTGAGAATACACTAGGTTTTAGGTTTAGGTTTAGCTTATAGGTAATAGGTTTAGGATATAAGCAATAGGTTTAGGGAATTGAGAATAGCTTAAGGTTTAGGTTTAGGAAATCGGGTTCAGGTTCAGGATCGAATTTAGGTTTGGGTTTTCAAGTTTAGGTTTTGGTTAGGGAGCTGAGATTAGGATTAGGTGTAGGTAAAGGTTTAGGGATTTAAGAATACATTTAGGTTTTATGTTTAGGTTTAGGTTAAAAGTTATAGTTTAGGTAATTGAGAATAGGTTAACATTTAGGTTTAGGAAATCGGCTTCGGGTTCGATATCGGGTTTAGGTTTGGGTTTTCAAGTTTAGGTTTTGGATAGGTAGTTGAGATTAGGATTAGGTGTAGGTTTAGGTTTAGGGATTTGAGAATACATTAGTTTTTAGGTGTAGGTTTAGGTTAAAGGTTATAGGTTTAGGTTAAGGTTTAGGTTTAGGTTTTAAGCAATAGGTTTAGGGAATTGAGAATAGGTTAAGGTTTAGGTTTAAGAAATCAGGTTCGGGTTCGAGATTGGGTTTAGGTTTGGGTTTTCAAGTTTAAGTTTCAGTTTAAGTTAGGGAGTTGGGATAAAGATTTGGTGTAGGTTTAGGTTTAGGGATATGAGAATACATTAGGTTTTAGGTTTAGGTTTAGATAATAGGTTACTGGTTTAGGCTTAGGTTTATCTTTTGGTTTAGGTTATAAGCTATAGGTTTAGGGAATTGAGAATAGGTTAAGGTTTATGTTTAGGTTATAGGCTATAGGTTTAGGGACTTGAGAATAGGTTAAGGTTTAGGTTTAGGAAATCGGGTTCAGGTTCGGGATCGGGTTTAGGTTTAGGTTTTCAAGTTTGTGTTCTGGTTTAAGTTCTGTAGTTGAGATTAGGATTAGGTATAGGTTTAGGTTTAGGGATTTGAGAATTCATTAGGTTTTAGGTTTAGGTTTAGATTATAGGTTATAGGTTTATGTTTAGGTTTAGCTTTAGGTTTAGGTTATAAGCTATAGGTTTAGGGAATTGAAAATAGGTTAAGGTTTAGGTTTAAGAAATCGGGTTCGAGTTCGGGATCGGGTATAGGTTTGGGTTTTCATGTTTAGGTTGGGGAGTTGAGATTAGGATTAGGTGTAGGTGTAGGTTTGGGGATTTGAGAATACATTAGCTTTTAGGTTTAGGTGTAGCTTATATGTTATAGGTTTATATTTAGGTTTACGTTTAGGTTATATGCTATAGGTTTAAGGAATTGCGAATAGGTTAAGGTTTAGGTTTAGGAAAATGGGTACAGGTTCGGGATCAGGTTTAGGTTTGGGTTTTCAAGTTTAGGTTTAGGTTAGGGAGTTGAGATTAGGATTAGGTGTAGGTTTAGGTTTAGAGATTTGAGAATACATTAGGTTTTAGGTTTAGGTTTAGGTCATAGGTAATAGGTTTAGGTTATAAGCAATAGGTTTAGGGAATTGAGAATAGCTTAAGGTTTAGGTTTAGGAAATCGAGTTTGAGTTCAGGATCGGGTTTAGGTTGGGGTTTTCAAGTTTAGGTTTAGGTTTAGGTTCGGGAGTTGAGATTAGTATTAGGTGTATGTTTAGGTTTAAGGATTTAAGAATACGTTTAGGTTTTAGGTTTAGGTTATAGATTATAGGTTTAGGTTTAGGTTTAGGTTTAGGTTATAAGCAATAGGTTTAGGGAATTGAGAATAGTTTAAGGTTTAGGTTCAGGAAATCGGGCTCGGGTTCGGGATCGGGTTTAGGTTTGGGTTTTCAAGTTTGGGTTTAGGTTTAGGTTAGGGAGTTGAGATTAAGATTATGTGTAGGTTTAGGTTTAGGGATTTGAGAATACATTTAGGTTTTAGGTTTAGGTTTAAGTTATAGGATATAGGTTAGGTTCAGGTTTAGGTTAAGATTTTGGTTGAGGTTTAGGTTTAAGTTATAAGCTATAGGTTTAGGGACTTGAAAATAGGTTAAGTTTTAGGTTTAGGAAATCGGGTTCGGGTCCAGGATCGGGTTTAGGTTTGGGTTTTCAAGTTTCTGTTGTAGTTGAGATTAGGATTAGGTTAGGTTTAGGTTTAGGGATTTGAGAATATTAGGTTTTAGGTTTAGGTTTGTTATAGGTTTAGGTTTATGTTTAGGTTAGTTTGGTTTAGGTATAAGCTATAGGTTTAGAATTGAAATAGGTTAAGGTTTAGGTTTAGGGATTTGAGAATACAGGTTAGGTTTAGGTTTAGGTTATAGGTTATAGGTTTAAGTTAAGGTTTAGGTTTTGGTTTGGGGATTTGAGAATACATTAGCTTTTAGGTTTAGGTGTAGGTTATATGTTATAGCTTTATGTTTAGGTTTAGGTTTAGGTTATAAGCTATAGGTTTAAGGAATTGAGAATAGGTTTAGGAAAACGGGTATAGGTTCGGGATCGGGTTTAGGTTTGGGTTTTCATGTTTAGGTTTAGGTTAGGCAGTTGAGATTAGGATTAGGTGTAGGTTTAGGTTTAGAGATTTGAGAATACATTAGGTTTTAGGTTTAGGTTTAGGTCATTGGTAATAAGTTTAGGTTATAAGCAATAGGTTTAGGGAATTGAGAATAGCTTAAGGTTTAGGTTTAGAAAATCGGGTTTGAGTTCGGGATCGAGTTTAGGTTGGGGTTTTCAAGTTTAGGTTTAGGTTTAGGTTCGGGAGTTGAGATTAGTATTAGGTGTAGGTTTAGGTTTAGGGATTTAAGAATACGTTTAGGTTTTAGGTTTAGGTTATAGATTATAGGTTTAGGTTTAGGTTTAATTTATAAGCAATAGGTTTAGGGAATTGAGAATAGTTTAAGGTTTAGGTTCGGGAAATCGGGCTCGGGTTTAGGTTTGGGTTTTCAAGTTTAGGTTTAGGTTTAGGTTAGGGAGTTGAGATTAGGATTATGTGTAGGTTTAGGTTTAGGGATTTGAGAATACATTTAGGTTTTAGGTTTAGGTTTAAGTTTTAGGTATTGGTTTAGGTTAGGTTTAGGTTATTTAGGTTTATAGGTTTAGGATTAAAGGTTTAGGGATTAGGGTAAGGCATAGGGTAAGGTTTACGGTCTAGGGAATTGAGGATAGGTTAAGGTTTAGGTTTAGTTGTTAGGTTGGCTTCGGTTGAGATTAGGATTAGGTGTAGGTTTAGGTTTAGGGATTTGAGAATATATTAGGTTTTAGGTTTAGGTTTAGATTATAGGTTACAGGTTTAGGTTTAGGTTTAGCTTTAGGTTTAGGTTATAAGCTATAGGTTTAGGGAATTGAGAATAGGTTGAGGTTTAGGTTTAGGAAATCAGGTTCGGGTTCGGGATCGGGTATAGGTTTGGATTTTCAAGTTTAGGTTAGGGAGTTGAGATTAGGAATAGGTGTAGGTTTTGGTTTGGGGATTTGAGAATACATTAGCTTTTAGGTTTAGGTGTAGGTTATATGTTATAGCTTTATGTTTAGGTTTAGGTTTAGGTTATAAGCTATAGGTTTAAGGAATTGAGAATAGGTTAAGGTTTAGGTTTAGGAAAACGGGTATAGGTTCGGGATCGGATTTAGGTTTGGGTTTTCATGTTTAGGTTTAGGTTAGGGAGTTGAGATTAGGATTAGGTGTAGGTTTAGGTTTAGAGATTTGAGAATACATTAGGTTTTAGGTTTATGTTTAGGTTACAGGTTATAGCTTTAGGTTTAAGAAGCAATAGGTTTAGGGAATTGAGAATAGCTTAAGGTTTAGGTTTAGGAAATCGGGTTTGAGTTCGGGATCGGGTTTAGGTTGGGGTTTTCAAGTTTAGGTTTAGGTTTAGGTTCGGGAGTTGAGATTAGTATTAGGTGTAGGTTTAGGTTTAGGGATTTAAGAATACGTTTAGGTTTTAGGTTTAGGTTATAGATTATAGGTTTAGGTTTAGGTTTAGGTTATAAGCAATAGGTTTAGGGAATTGAGAATAGTTTAAGGTTTAGGTTCGGGAAATCGGGCTCGGGTTTAGGTTTGGGTTTTCAAGTTTAGGTTTAGGTTTAGGTTAGGGAGTTGAGATTAGGATTATGTGTAGGTTTAGGTTTAGGGATTTGTGAATACATTTTGGTTTTAGGTTTAGGTTTGAGTTATAGGATAATGGTTTAGGTTCAGGTTTAGGTTAAGATTTTGGTTGAGGTTTAGGTTTAGGTTATAAGCTATAGGTTTAGGGACTTGAGAATAGGTTAAGGTTTAGGTTTAGGAAATCGGGTTTGGGTCCGGGATCAGGTTTAGGTTTGGGTTTTCAAGTTTACGTTTGGGTTTAGGTTAGGGAATTGAGATTAGGATTAGGTGTAGGTTTAAGTTTAGGGATTTGAGAATACATTTAGCTTTTAGGTTTATGTTATAGGTTATAGGCTTAAGTTAAGTTTTAGGTTTAGGTATGGGTTTAGGTTATAAGCTATAAGGATAAGGAATTGTGAATAGGTTTAGGTTTAAGTTTAGGAAATCAGCTTCGGGTTTGAGATCGGGTTTACGTTTGGGTTTTCAAATTTAGGTTTAGGTTAGGTAGTTGAGATTATGATTAGGTGTAGGTTTAGGTTTAGGGATTTGAGAATACACTTAGGTTTTAGGTTTTGGTTTTGGTTATAGGTTTAAGTTAAGGTATAATTTTAGGTTTTGGTTTACGTTATAAGCTATAGGTTTAGGGAATTAAGAATAGGTTAAGGTTTAGGTTTAGTTTATAAGCTATAGGTTTATGGAATTGAGAATAGGTTAAGGTTTTGGTTTAGGAAATCGGGTTCGTGTTCGGGAAGGGGTTTAGGTTTAGGTTTTCATGTTTAAATTTAGGTTTTAGTTAGCGAGTTAAGATTTGGATTAGGTGTAGGATTAGGTTTAGGGATTTGAGAATACATTTGGTTTTAGGTTTAGGTTTAGATTATAGGTTACAGGTTTACGTCTTGGTTTTGCTTTATGTTTAGGTTATAAGCTATAGGTTTAGGTTTGGGTTTATGTTAGGGAATTGAGAATTGTTTAAGGTTTAGGTTTAGGAAATCGGGTTCGGGTTCGGGATCGGGTATAGGTTTAGGTTTTCTAGTTTAGGTTTAGGTTTAGGTTGGGGAGTTGAGATTAGGATTAGGTGTAGGTTTAGGTTTAGGGATTTGAGAATACATTAGCTTTTAGGTTTAGCTTTAGGTTTTAGGTTATAGGTTTAGGTTTAGGTTTAGGTTTAGGTTATAAGCTATAGGTTTAAGGAATTGAGAATAGGTTAAGGTTTAGGTTTAGGTTAACGGGTATAGGTTCGGGATCAGGTTTAGGCTTGCGTTTTCAAGTTTAGGTTTAGGTTAGGGTGTAGAGATTAGGTTTAGGTGTAGGTTTGGGTTTCGGGATTTGATAATGCATTAGGTTTTAGGTTTAGGTTTGGGTTATAGGTAATAGGTTTAGGTTATAAGCAATAGGTTTAGGGAATTGAGAATAGCTTAAGGTTTTGGTTTAGGAAATCGGGTTCAGGTTCGAGATCGAATTTAGTTTTGGGTTTTCAAGGTTAGGTTTAAGTTTAGGTTAGGGAGTTGAGATTAGGATTACGTGTAGGTATTGGTTTAGGGATTTAAGAATACATTTATGTTTTAGGTTAAGGTTATAGATTATAGGTTTAGGTTTAGGTTTAGGTTATAAGCAATAGGTTTAGGGAATTGAGAAGAGTTTAAGGTTTAGGTTCAGGAAATCGGGCTCGGGTTCGGGATCGGGTTTAGGTTTGGGTTTTCAAGTTTAGGTTTTGGTTTAAGCTAGGGAGTTGAGATTAGGATTATGTGTAGGTTTAGGTTTAGGGATTTGAGAATACATTTAGGTTTTAGGTTTAGGTTTAAGTTATAGGATATAGGTTTAGGTTCAGGTTTAGGTTAAGATTTTGGTTGAGGTTTAGGTTTAGGTTATAAGCTATAGGTTTAGGGACTTGAGAATAGGTTAAGGTTTAGGTTTAGGAAATCGGGTTCGGGTCCGGGATCGGGTTTAGGTTTGGGTTTTCAAGTTTATGTTTGGGTTTAGGTTAGGGAATTGAGATTAGGATTAGGTGTAGGTTTAGGTTTAGGGATTTGAGAATACATTTAGCTTTTAGGTTTAGGTTTAGGTTATAGGTTATAGGTTTAAGTTAAGGTTTGGGTTTAGGTATGGGTTTAGGTTATAAGCTATAAGGATAAGGAATTGAGAATAGGTTAAGGTTTGAGTTTAGGAATTCGGCTTCGGGTTCGAGATCTGGTTTAGGTTTGGGTTTTCAAATTTTGGTTTAAGTTAGGTAGTTGAGATTAGTATTAGGTGTAGGTTTAGGTTTAGTTATTTGAGAATACACTTAGGTTTTAGGTTTTGGTTTTGGTTATAGGTTTAGGTTAAGGTTTAGGTTTAGGTTTTGGTTTAGGTTATAAGCTATAGGTTTGGGGAATTAAGAATAGGTTAAGGTTTAGGTTTAGTTTAAAAGCTATAGGTTTAGGGAATTGAGAATAGGTTAAGGTTTTGGTTTATGAAATCGGGATAGTGTTCGGGAAGGGGTTTAGGTTTAGGTTTTCATGTTTAAGTTTAGGTTTAAGTTAGCGAGTTAAGATTAGGATTAGGTGTAGGTTTAGGTTTAGGGATTTGAGAATACGTTAGGTTTTACGTTTAGGTTTAGATTATAGGTTACAGGTTTACGTTTTGGTTTTGCTTTATGTTTAGGTTATAAGCTATAGGTTTAGGTTTAGGTTTAAGTTGGGGAATTGAGAATTGGTTAAGGTTTATGTTTAGGAAATCGGGTTCGGGTTCGGGATCGGGTATAGGTTTGGGTTTTCAAGTTTAGGTTTAGGTTTAGGTTGGGGAATTAAGATTAGGATTAGGTGTAGGTTTAGGTTTAGGGATTTTAGAATACATTAGCTTTTAGGTTTAGTTATAGGTTATAGGTTATAGGTTTAGGTTTAGGTTATAAGCTATAGGTTTAAGGAATTGAGAATAGGTTAAGGTTTAGGTTTAGGTAAACGGGTATAGGTTCGGGATCGGGTTTAGGCTTGCATTTTCAAGTTTAGGTTTACGTTAGGGTGTAGAGATTAGGTTTAGGTGAAGGTTTGGGTTTCGGGATTTGATAATACATTAGGTTTTAGGTTTAGGTTTAGGTTATAGGTAATAGGTTTAGGTTATAAGCAATAGGTTTAGGGAATTGAGAATAGCTTAAAGTTTAGGTTTAGGAAATCGGGTTCGGGTTCGGGATCGAATTTAGTTTTGGGTTTTCAAGTTTAGGTTTAAATTTAGGTTAGGGAGTTGAGATTAGGATTAGGTGTAGGTATAGGTTTAGGGATTTAAGAATACATTTAGGTTTTATGTTTAGGTTATAGATTGTAGGTTTAGGTTTAGGTTTAGGTTATAAGCAACAAGTTTAGGGAATTGAGAATAGGTTAAGGTTTAGGTTCAGGAAATCGGGCTCGAGTTCGGGATCGGGTTTAGGTTTGGGTTTTCTGGTTAGGGAGTTGAGATAAGGATTAGGTGTAGGTTTAGGTTTAGGGATTTGAGAATACATTTAGGTTTTAGGTTTAGGTTTAGGTTATAGGATATAGGTTTAGGTTTAGGTTTAGGTTAAGGTTTAGGTTTAGGTTTAGGTTTAGGTTATAAGCTATAGGTTTAGGGACTTGAGAATAGGTTAAGGTTTAGGTTTAGGAAATCGGGTTCGGGTTCGGGATCGGGTTTAGGTTTGGGTTTTCAAGTTTAGGTTTAGGTTTAGGTTAGGGAGTTGAGATTAGGATTAGGTGTAGGTTTAGGTTTCGGGATTTGAGAATACATTCAGGTTTTAGGTTTAGGTTTAGGTTATAAGATATAGGGTTTAGGTTTTAGCTTAAGGCTTAGGTTTGGGAAATCGGGTTCGAGTTCTGGATTGGGTTTAGGTTTGTGTTTTCAAGTTTAGGTTTAGGTTTAGGTTAGGGAGTTGAGATTGGGATTAGGTGTAGGTTTAGGTTTGGGGATTTAAGAATACATTTAGGTTTTCGGTTTAGGTTTAGGTTATAGGATATAGGATTTGGTTTAGGTTTAGGTTAAGGTTTAGGATTAGGTTTAGGTTTAGGTTCTAAGCTTAGGTTTAGGCACTTGAGAATAGGTTAAGGTTTAGGTTTAGGAAATCGGGTTCGGGTTCGGGATCGGGTTTAGGTTTGGGTTTTCAAGTTTAGGTTTAGGTTTAGGTTAGGGAGCTGAGATTAGGATTAAGTGTAGGTATAGGTTTAGGGATTTGAGAAGAAATTTAAGTTTTAGGTTTTGGTTTCGGTTATAGAATATAGGGTTTAGGTTTTAGCTTAAGGTTTAGGTTTGGGAATTCGGGTTCGGGTTCCGGATCGGGTTTAGGTTTGTGTTTTCAAGTTTAGGTTTAGGTTTAGGTTAGGGAGTTGAGATTACGATTAGGTGTAGGTTTTGGTTTACGGATTTAAGAATACATTTAGGTTTTAGGTTTAGGTTATAGATTATAGGTTTAGCTTTAGGTTTAGGTTATAAGCTAGAGGTTTAGGGACTTGAGAATAGGTTAAGGTTTAGGTTTAGGAAATCTGGTTCGTGTTCAGGATCGGGTTTAGGTTTGGGTTTTAAAGTTTACGTTTAGTTTTAGGTTAGGGAGTTGAGATTAGGATTTGGAGTAGGTTTAGGTTTAGGCATTTGAGAATACATTAGGTTTTAGGTTTAGTTTTACGTTAAAAGCTATAGGTTTAGGTAATTGAGAATAGGTTAAGGTTTAGGCTTAGGAAATCAGCTTCTGGTTCGGAATCGGGTTTAGGTTTGGGTTTTCAAGTTTAGGTTTAGGATAGGTAGTTAAGATTAGGATTAGGTGTAGGTTTAGGTTTTGGGATTTGAGAAAACATTTAGGTTTTAGGTGTATGTTTAGGTTATATGTTATAGGTTTACGTTAAGGTTTAGGTTTAGGTTTTAAGCAATAGGTTTAGGTAATTGAGAATAGGTTAAGGTTTAGGTTTAGGAAATCGGGTTCGGGTTCGAGATCGGGTTTAGGTTTGGGTTTGGGTTTGGGTTCGAGATCGGGTTTAGGTTTGGGTTTTCAAGTTTAAGTTTAGGTTTAAGTTAGGGAGTTGAGATAAAGATTAGGTGTAGGTTTAGGTTTAGGGATTTGAGAATACATTAGGTTTTAGGTTTATGTTTAGATAATAGGTTACTGGTTTAGGCTTAGGTTTATCTTTTGGTTTAGGTTATAACCTATAGGTTTAGGGAATTGAGAATAGGTTAAGGTTTAGGTTCAGGAAATCGGGCTCGGGTTCGGGATCGGGTATAGGTTTGGGTTTTCAAGTTTAGGTTTAGGTTTAGGTTAGGGAGTTGAGATTAGGATTAGGTGTAGGTTTAGCTTTTGGGATTTGAGAATACATTAGCTTTTAGGTTTAGGTTTAGGTTATAGGTTATAGGTTTAGGTTTAGGTTTAGGTTTAGGTTTTAAGCTATAAGTTTAAGGAATTGAGAATAGTTTAAGGTTTAAGTTTAGGAAATCGGGTACAGGTTCAGGATCGGGTTTTGGTTCGGATTTTCAAGTTTAGGTTTAGGTTAGGGAGTTGAGATTTGGATTCGGTGTTGGTTTAGGTTTTGGGATTTGAGAATACATTAGGTTTTAGGTTTAGGTTTAGGTTATAGGTAATAGGTTTCGATTATAAGCTATAGGTTTAGGGAATTGAGAATAGCTTAAGGTTTAGGTTCAGGAAATCGGGCTCGGGTTCGGGATCAGGTTTAGGTTTGGGCTTTCAAGTTTAGGTTTAGGTTTAGGTTAGGGAGTTGAGATTAGGATTATGTGTAGGTTTAGGTTTGGGGATTTGAGAATACATTTAGGTTTTAAGTTTAGGTTTAGGTTATAGGATATAGGTTTAGGTTGAGGTTTAGGTAAAGGTTTAGGTTTAGGGATTTGAGAATACATTTAGGTTTTAAGTTTAGGTTTAGGTTATAGGATATAGGTTTAGGTTGAGGTTTAGGTAAAGGTTTAGGTTTAGGTTTAGGTTTAGGTTATAGGCTATAGGTTTCGGGACTTGAGAATAGGTTAAGGTTTAGGTTTAGGGAATCGGGTTCGGGTTCGGGATCGGGTTTCGGTTTGGGTTTTCAAGTTCACGTTTATGTTTTGGTTAGGGAGTTGAGATTAGGATTAGGTGTAGGTTTAGGTTTAGGGATTTGAGAATACATTAGGTTTTAGGTTTAAATTTAGGTTATAAGCTATAGGTTTAGGGAATTGAGAATAGGTTAAGGTTCAGGTTTAGGAAATCAGCTTTGGGTTCGAGATTGGGTTTAGGTTTGGGTTTTCCAGTTTAGGTTTAGGTTAGGTAGTTGAGATTAGGATTAGGTGTAGGTTTAGGTTTAGGGATTTGAGAATACATTTAGGTTTTAGGTTTAGGTTTCGGTTATAGGTTATAGGTTTAGGTTAAGGTAAAGGTTTAGGTTATTAGCTATAGGTTTAGGGAATTGAGAATAGGTTAAGGTTTTGGTTTAGGTTATAAGCTATAGGTTTAGTGAATTGAGAATAGGTTAAGGTTTAGCTTTATGAAATCGGGTTCGGGTTCAGGATCGGATTTAGGTTTGGGTTTTCAAGTTTAAGTTTAGGTTTAAGTTATGGAGTTGAGATTAGGATTAGGTCTAGGTTTAGGTTTAGGGATTTAAGAATACATTAGGTTTTAGGTTTAGGCTTAGATTATAGGTTACTGGTTTAGGTTTAGGTTTAGGTTTAGGTTATAAGCTGTAGGTTTAGGGATTTGAGAATTGGTTAAGGTTTAGGTTTAGGTTTAGGTTAAGGAAATCGAGTTCGGGTTCGGGATCGGGTATAGGTTCGGGTTTTCAAGTTTAGGTTTAGGTTTAGGTTAGGGTGTTGAGATTAGGATTAGGTGTTGGTTTAGGTTTAGGGATTTGAGAATACATTATATTTTAGGTTTAGGTTTAGGTTATAGGTTATAGGTTTAGGTTTACGTTTAGGTTTTGGTAATAAGCTATAGGTTTAAGGAATTGAGAATAGGTTATGGTTTAAGCTTAGGAAAATGGGTACAGGTTTGGGATCGGGTTTAGGTTTAGGTTTTCAAGTTTAGGATTAGGTTAGGGAGTTGAGATTAGGATTAGGTGTAGGTTTAGGTTTAGGATTTGAGAATACATTAGGTTTTAGGTTTAGGTTTAGGTTATAGGTAATAGTTTTAGGTTATAAGCTATAGGTTTAGGGAATTGAGAATAGCTTAAGGTTTAGGTTTAGGAAATCGGGTTCGGGTTCAGGATCGGGTTTAGGCTTGGGTTTTCAAGTTTAGGTTTAGGTTTAGGTTAGGGAGTTGAGATTGGGTTTAGTGGTAGGTTTAGGTTTAGGGATTTAAGAATACATTTAGGTTTTAGGTTTTGGTTATAGATTATAGTTTTAGGTTATAAGCAATAGGTTTAGGGAATTGAGAATAGGTTAAGGTTTAGGTTCAAGAAAACGGGGTCGGGTTCAGGATCGTGTTTAGGTTTGGGTTTTCAAGTTTGGGTTTAGGTTTAGGTTTGGGAGTTGAGATTAGGATTAGGTGTAGGTTTAGGTTTAGGGATTTGAGAATACATTTAGGTTTTAGCTTTAGGTTTAGGTTATAAGATATAGGTTTAGGTTCAGGTTTAGGTTAAGATTTAGGTTTAGAATTAGGTTTAGGTTATAAGCTTTAGGTTTAGGGACTTGGGAATAGGTTAAGGTTTAGGTTTAGGAAATCGGGTTCGGGTTCGGGATCGGGTTTAGGTTTAGGTTTTCAAGTTTACGTTTAGGTTTATGTTAGGGAGTTGAGATTAGGATTAGGTGTAGGTTTAGGTTTAGGGATTTGAGAATACATTTAGGTTTTAGGTTTAGGTTTAGGTTATAGGATATCGGTTTAGGTTTAGGTTAAGGTTAAGGTTTAGGTTTAGGTTTAGGTTTAGGTTATAAGCTATAGGTTTAGGGACTTGAGAATAGGTTAAGGTTTTGGTTAAGGAAATCGGGTTCATGTTCAGGATTGGGTTTAGGTTTTGGTTTTCAAGTTTACGTTTTAGTTTAGGTTAGGGAGTTGAGATTAGCATTAGGTGTTGGTTTAGATTTAGGGATTTGAGAATACATTAGGTTTTAGGTTGAGGTTTAGGTTATAAGTTATAGGTTTTAGGAATTGTGAATTGGTTAAGGTTTAGGTTTAGGAAATCGGGTTCGGGTTCGAGATCGGGTTTGGGTTTTGCGTTTTAAAGTTTAGGTTCAGGTTAGGTTGTTGAGATTAGATTTAGGTGTAGGTTTAGGTTTAGGGATTTGAGAATACATTTAGGTTTTAGGTTTAGGTTTAGGTTATAGGTTATAGGTTTAGGTTATAGGTTATAGGTTTAAGTTAAGGTTTTGGTTTACGTTTGGGTTTAGGTTATACGCTATGGGTTTAGGGAATTGAGAATAGGTTAAGGTTTCTGTTTAGGAAATCGCGTTCGCGTTCGAGATTGGGTTTAGGTTTGGGTTTTCAAGTTTAGGTTTAGGTTAGGTAGTTGAGATTAGGATTAGGTGTAGGTTTAGGTTTAGGGATTTGAGAATACATTTAGGTTTTAGGTTTAGGTTTCGGTTATAGGTTATAGGTTTAGGTTAAGGTATATGTTTTGGTTTAGGTTTAGGTTATAAGCTATAGGTTTAGGGAATTGAGAATAGGTTAAGGTTTAGGTTTAGGTTATAAGCTATAGGTTTAGGGAATTGAGAATAGGTTAAGGTTTAGGTTTAGGAAATTGGGTTCGGGTTTGGTATCGGGTTTTGGTTTGGGTTTTCAAGTTTATGTTTAGGTTCAATTTAGGGAGTTGAGATTAGGATTAAGTGTAGCTCTAGGTCTACGTTTAGGGATTTGAGAGTACATTAGGTTTTAGGTTTAGGTTTTGACTATTGGTTATAGGTTTAGGTTTATGTTTAGCTTTAGGTTTAGTTTTTAAGCTATAGAATTAGGGAATTGAGAATAGGTTAAGGTTTAGGTTTAGGAAATCGGGTTCGGGTTCGGGATCGGGTCTAGGTTTGGGTTTTCAAGTTTAGGTTTAGGTTTAGGTTGGGGAGTTGAGATTAGGATTAGGTGTAGGTTTAGGTTTAGGGATTTGATAATACATTAGCTTTTAGGTTTAGGTTTAGGTTATAGGTTATAGGTTTAGGTTTATGTTTAGGTTTAGGTTATAAGCTATATGTTTAAGGAATTGAGAATAGGTTATGGTTTAGGTTTAGGTAAACGGGTACAGGTTCGGGATCGGGTTTAGGTTTGGGTTTTCAAGTTTAGGTTTAGGTTAGGGAGTTGAGATTAGGATTAGGTGTTGGTTTTGGTTTACAGATTTGAGAATACATTAGGTTTTAGGTTTCTGTTTAGGTTATAGGTAATAGGTTTAGGTTATAAGCTATAGGTTTAGGGAATTGAGAATAGCTTAAGGTTTAGGTTTGGGAAATCGGGTTCGGGTTCGGGATCGGGTTTAGGTTTGAGTTTTCAAGTTTAGGTTTAGGTTTAGGTTAGGGAGTTAAGATTAGGATTAGGTGGAGGTTTAGGTTTGGGGATTTAAGAATACGTTTAGGTTTTAGGTTTAGGTTAAAGATTATAGTTTTAGGTTTAGGTTTAGGTTTTAAGCGATAGGTTTAGGGAATTGAGAATAGGTTAAGGTTTAGGTTCAGGAAATCAGGCTCGGGTTCGGGATCAGGTTTAGGTTTGGGTTTTCAAGTTTAGGTTTAGGTTTAGGTTAGGGAGTTGACATTAGGATTAGGCGCAAGGTTAGGTTTAGGGATTTGAGAATACATTTAGGTTTTAGGTTTATGTTTAGGTTATATTATATAGGTTCAGGCTTAGGTTTTGGTTAAGGTTTAGGTTTAGGTTTAGGTTTAGGTTATAAGCTATAGGTTTATGGACTTGAGAATAGGTTAAGGTTTAGGTTTAACAAATTGGGTTTGGGTTCGGGATTGGGTTTAGGTTTGGGTTTTTGAGTTTACTTTCAGGTTTAGGTTAGGAAGTAGAGATTAGGATTAGGTGTAGTTTTAGGTTTAGGGATTTGAGAATACAATAGGTTTTAGGTTTAGGTTTAGGTTATAAGTTATAGGTTTAGGGAAGTGAGTATAGGTTTAGGTTTAGGTTTAGGAAATCGGGTTCGGGTTCGGGATCGGGTTTAGGTTTGGATTTTCAAGTTTAAGTTTAGGTTTAAGTTAGGGAGTTGAGATTAGGATTAGGTGTAGGTTTTGGTTTAGGGATTTGAGAATACATTAGGTTTTATGGTTTTTGTTTAGATTATAGGTTACAGGTTTATTTTTAGGTTTAGCTTTAGGTTAGGTTATAAGCTATAGGTTTACGGAATTGAGAATAGGTTAAGGTTTAGGTTTAGGAAATCGGGTTTGGGTTCGGGATCGGGTATAGGTTTGGGTTTTCAAGTTTAGGTTTAGGTTTAGGTTAGGGAGTTAAGATTAGGATTAGGTGTAGGTTTAGGTTTGGGGATTTGAGAATACATTAGCTTTTAGGTTTAGGTTTAGGTTATCGATTATAGGTTTAGGTTTAGGTTTTGGTTTAGTTTATAAGCTATGGGTTTAAGGAAATGAGAATCGGTTAATGTTTAGGTTTAGGAAATCGGGTACAGCTTCGGGATCGGGTTTCGGTTTGGGTTTTCAAGTTTAGGTTTAGGTTAGGTAGTTAAGATTAGGATTAGGTGTATGTTTAGGTTTAGGGATTTGAGAATATATTAGGTTTTAGGATAAGGTTTAGGTTATAAGTAATAGGTTTAGGTTATAAGCTATAGGTTTAGGGAACTGGGAATAGCTTAAGGTTTAGGTTTCGATAAACGGGTTCGGGTTCGGGATCGGGTTTAGGTTTGGGTTTTCAAGTTTAGGTTTAGGTTTAGGTTAGGGAGTTGAGATTAGGATTAGGTGTAGGTTTTGAGATTAGGATTAGGTGTAGGTTTAGGTTTAGGGATTTAAGAATACATTTAGGTTTTAGGTTAAGGTTATAGATTATAGGTTTAAGTTTAGGTTTAGGTTTTAAGCAATATGTTTAGGGAATTGAGAATAGGTTAAGGTTTAGGTTCAAGAAATCGTGCTCAGGTTCGGGATCGGGTTTAGGTTTGGGTTTTCATGTTTAGGTTTAGGTTTAGGTTAGGGAGTTGAGATTAGGATTTGGTGTAGGTTTAGGTTTAGGGATTTGAGAATACATTTAGGTTTTAGGTTTAGGTTTAGGTTATAGGATATAAGTTTAGGTTTAGGTTTAGGTTATGGTTTAGGTTTAGGTTTAGGTTTAAGTTATAAGCTATAGGTTTAGCGACTTAAGAATAGGTTAAGATTTAGCTTTTGGAAATCAGGTTCGGGTTCAGGATCGGGTTTAGGTTTAGGTTTTCAAGTTTACGTTGAGGTTTAGTTTAGGGAGTTGAGATTAGGATTAGGTGTAGGTTTGGGTTTAGGGATTTGAGAATACATTTAGGTTTTAAGTTTAGGTTTCTGTTATAGGATATAGGTTTAGGTTTAGGTTTAGGTTAAGGTTTAGGTTTAGGTTTAGGTTTAGGTTATAAGCTATAGGTTTAGGGACTTGAGAATAGGTTAACGTTTAGGTTTAGGAAATCGGGTTCGGGCTCGGGGTCGGGTTTAAGTTTGAGTTTTCAAGTTTACGTTTAGGATTAGTTTAGGGAGTTGAGATTAGGATTAGGTGTAGGTTTAGGTTTAGGGATTTGAGTATACATCAGGTTTTTGGTTTATGTTTAGGTTATAAGCTATAGGTTTAGAGAATTGAGAATAGGTTAAGGTTTAGGTTTAGGAAATCGGGTTCGGGTTCGAGATCGGGTTTAGGTTTGGATTTTCAAGTTTAGGTTTAGGTTAGGTAGTTGAGATTAGGATTAGGTGCAGGTTTAGGTTTTGGAATTTGAGAATACATTTAGGCTTTTGGTTTAGGTTTAGGTTATAGGTTATAGGTTTAGGTTAAGGTTTATGTTTTGGTTTAGGTTTTGGTTATAAGCTATAGGTTTAGGGAATTGAGAATAGGTTAAGGTTTAGGTTTAGGAAATCGGGTTCGGATTCAGGATCGGGTTTAGGTTTGGGATTTCAAGTTTAAGTTTAGGTTTAATTTAGGGAGTTGAGATTAGGATTAGGTGCAGGTTTAGGTTTAGGGATTTGAGAATACATTAGGTTTTAGGTTTAGGTTTAGGTTATAGGTTATAGGTTTAGTTTTAGACTTAGGTTTAGGTTTTGGTATAGGTTATAAGCTATAGGTTTAAGGAATTAAGAATAGGTTGAGGTTTAGGTTTAGGAAATCGGGTACAGGTTCGGGATCGAGTTTAGGTTTGGGTTTTCAAGTTTAGGATTAGGTTAGGGAGTTGAGATTAAGATTAGGTGTAGGTTTAGGTTTAGGGATTTGAGAATACATTAGGTTTTAAGTTTAGGTTTAGATTGTAGGTTACAGGTTTAGGTTTTAAGCTATAGGTTTAAGGAATTAAGAATAACTTAAGGTTTAGGTTTGGGAAATCGGGTTCGGGTTCCGAATCGGGTTTAGGTTTGGGTTTTCAAGTTTAGGTTTAGGTTTAGGTTACGGAGTTGAGATTAGGATTAGGTGTAGGTTTAGGTTTAGGGATTTAAGAATATATTTAGGTTTTAGGTTTAAGTTATAGATTATAGGTTTAGGTTTAGGTTTAGGTTATGAGCAATAGGTTTAGGGAATTGAGAATAGGTTAAGGTTTAGGTTCAAGAAATCGGGCACGGATTCGGGATCGGGTTTGGGTTTGGGTTTTCAAGTATAGGTTTAGGTTTAGGTTAGGGAATTGAGATTAGGATTAGGTGTAGGTTTAGGTTTAGGGATTTGAGAATACTTTTAGGTTTTAGGTTTAGATTTAGGTTATAGGATATAGGTTTTGGTTTAGGTTTTGGTTAAGGTTTAGATTTAGGTTTAGGTTTAAGTTATAAGCTATAGGTTTAGGGACTTGAGAATAGGTTAAGGTTTAGGTTTAGGAAATCGGGTTTGGGTTCGGGATCGGGTTTAGGTTAGGGTTTTCAAGTTTACGTTTAGGTTTAGGTTAGAGAGTTGAGATTAGGATTAGGTGTAGGTTTAGGTTTAGGGATTTGAGAATACATTAGGTTTTAGGTTTAGGTTTAGGTTATAAGCTATAGGTTTAGTTTAGGTTTGGGTTTTGGTTATAAGCTATAGCTTTAAGGAATTGAGAATAGGTTAAGGTTTAGGCTTAGGAAATTTGGTACAGGTTCGGGATTGGGTTTAGGTTTAGGTTTTCAAGTTTAGGATTAGGTTAGGGAGTTGAGATTATGATTAGGTGTAGGTTTAGGTTTAGGGATTTGAGAATACATTAGGTTTTAGTTTTAGGTTTAGGTTATAGGTAATTGGTTTAAGTTTTAAGCTATAGGTTAAGAGAACTGAGAGTAGGCAAAGGTTTAGGTTCAGGAAATCGGGATTGGGTTCGGGATCGTGTTTAGGTTTGGGTTTTCAAGTTTAGGTTTAGGTTTAGGTTAGGGAGTTGAGATTAGGATTTGGTGTATGTTTAGGTTTTCGAATTTGAGAATACATTTAGGTTTTAGGTTAAGGTTTAAATTTTAGGTTATGGGTTTAGGTTTAGGTCATAAGCTATAGGTTTAGGGAATTGAGATTAGGGTATGGTTTAGGTTTAGGAAGTCGGGATCAGGTTCTGGGTCGGGTTTAGGTTTGGGTTTTCAAGTTTAGGTTTAGGTTTCGGTGGGAGTTGAGATTAGGATTAGGTGTAGGTTTAGGTTTAGGGATTTGAGAATACATTAGGTTTTAGGTTTAGGTTTAGGTTATAAGCTATAGGTTTAGGGATTTGAGAATAGGTTAAGGTTTAGGTTTAGGAAATCGGGTTCGGGTTCGAGATCGGGTTTAGGTTTGGGTTTTCAAGTTTAGGTTTAGGTTTAGGTTAGGGAGTTGAGATTAGGATTAGGTGTAGGTTTAGGTTTAGGGATTTGAGAATACATTTTAGGTTTAGGTTTAGGTTATAGGTTATAGGTTTAGGTTTAGATTTAGGTTTAGGTTTAGGTTAAGGTTTAGGTTTGATCGGGTTTAGGTTTCGGTTTTCAAGTTTAGGTTTAGGTTAGGTAGTTGAGATTAGGATTAGGTGTAGGTTTAGGTTTCGGGATTTGAGAATACATTTAGGTTTTAGGTTTAGGTTTAGGTTATAGGTTATAGGTTTAGGCATTGATTTAGGTTATAAGCTATAGGTTTAGGGAATTGAGAAATGGTTAAGGTTTAGATTTAAGAAATCGGGTTCGGGTTCGAGATCGGGTTTAGGTTTAGGATTTCAAGTTTAAGCTTAGGTTTAATTTGGGGAGTTGAGATTAGGATTAGGTGAAGGTTTTGGTTTAGGGATTTGAGAATACATTAGCTTTTAGGTTTAGGTTTAGATTATCTGTTACAGGTTTATGTTTAGGTTTAGCTTTTGGTTTAAGTTATAAGCTATAGGTTTAGGGAATTAAGAATAGGTTAAGGTTTAGGTTTAGGAAATCGGGTTTGGGTTCGGGATCGGGTATAGGTTTGGGTTTTCAAGTTTAGGTTTAGGTTTTGGTTAGGGAGTTGAGATTTGGATTTGGTGTAGTTTTAGGTCTAGGGATTTGAGAATACATTAGCTTTTAGGTTTCGGTTTAGGTTATAGGTTATAGGTTTAGTTTTAGGTTTGGGTTTTGGTTATAAGCTATAGCTTTAAGGAATTGAGAATAGGTTAAGGTTTAGGCTTAGGAAATTTGGTACAGGTTCGGGATTGGGTTTAGGTTTAGGTTTTCAAGTTTAGGATTAGGTTAGGGAGTTGAGATTATGATTAGGTTTTAGGTTTAGGTTTAGGGATTTGAGAATACATTAGGTTTTAGTTTTAGGTTTAGGTTATAGGTAATTGGTTTAAGTTTTAAGCTATAGGTTTAGAGAATTGAGTATAGCTTAAGGTTTAGGTTTGGGAAATCGGGTTCAGGTTACGGATTGGGTTTAGGTTTGGGTTTTCAAGTTTAGGTTTAGGTTTAGGTTAGGGAGTTGAGATTAGGATTCGATGTAGGTTTAGGTTTAGGGATTTAAGAATACGTTTAGGTTTTAGGTTTAGGTTATAGATTATAGGTTTAGGTTTAGATTTAGTTTATAAGCATTAGGTTTAGGGAATTGAGAATAGGTTATGGTTTAGGTTCAGGAAATCGGGCTCAGGTTCGGGATCGGGTTTAGGTTTGGGTTTTCGAGTTTAGGTTTAGGTTTAGGTTTGAGAATTGAGATTAGGATTAGGTGTAGGTTTAGGTTTAGGGATTTGAGAATACATTAGGTTTTAGGTTTAAATTTAGGTTATAAGCTATAGGTTTAGGGAATTGAGAATAGGTTAAGGTTCAGGTTTAGGAAATCAGCTTTGGGTTCGAGATTGGGTTTAGGTTTGGGTTTTCCAGTTTAGGTTTAGGTTAGGTAGTTGAGATTAGGATTAGGTGTCGGTTTAGGTTTAGGGATTTGAGAATACATTTAGGTTTTAGGTTTAGGTTTCGGTTATAGGATATAGGTGTAGGTTTAGGTTTAGGTTAAGGTTTAGGTTTTGGTTTAGGTTTAGGTTATAAGCTATCGGTTTAGGGAATTGAGAATAGGTTAAGGTTTAGGTTTAGGAAATCGGTTCGGGTTCGGGATCGGGTTTAGGTTTGGGTTTTCAAGTTTACGTTTAGGTTTAGGTTAGGGAGTTGAGATTAGGATTATGTGTTGGTTTAGGTTTAGGGATTTGAGAATACATTAGGTTTTGGGTTTAGGATTAGGTTATAAGCTATAGGTTTAGGGAATTGAGAATAGGTTAAGGTTTAGGTTTAGGAAATCGTGTTCGGGTTCGAGATTGGGTTTAGGTTTGGGTTTTCAAGTTTAGGTTTAGGTTAGGTAGTTGAGATTAGGATTAGGTCTAGGTTTAGATTTAGGGATTTGAGAATACATTTAGGTTTTAGGTTTAGGTTTAGGTTATAAGTTACAGGTTTAGGTTAGGGTTTAGGTTTAGGTTTAGGTTTAGGTTATAAGCTATAGGTTTGGGAAGTGATAATTGGTTAAGGTTTAGGTTTAGGAAATCGGGTTCGGGTTCGGGATCGGGTTTAGGTTTGGGTTTTCAAGTTTAAGTTTAGGTTTAAGTTAGGGAGTTGAGATTAGGATTTGGTGTAGGTTTCGGTTTTGGGATTTGAGAATACATTAGGTTTTAGGTTTAGGTTTAGATTATAGGTTATAGGTTTAAGTTTAGGTTTAGCTTTAGGTTTAGGTTATAAGCTATAGGTTTAGGAAATTGAGAATAGGTTAAGGTTTTGGTTTAAGAAATCGGGTTCGGGTTCGGGATCGGGTTTAGGTTTGTGTTTTCCAGTTTGGGTTTAGGTTTAGGTTAGGGAGTTGAGAATAGGATTAGGTGTAGGTTTAGGTTTAGGGATTTGAAAATACATTAGGTTTTAGGTTTAGGTTTAGATTATAGGTTATAGGTTTAGGTTTAGGTTTAGCTTTAGTTTTAGGTTATAAGCTATAGGTTTAGGTAATTAAGAATAGGTTAAGGTTTAGGTTTAGGAAATCGGGTTCGGGTTTAGGTTTTGGTTTTCAAGTTTAGGTTTAGGTTTAGGTTATGGAGTTTAGATTACGATTAGGTGTAGGTTTAGGTTTAGGGATTTGAGAATGCATTTGGTTTTGTTTAGATTTAGGTTATAGGTTATAGGTTTACGTTATAAGCTATAGGTTTAGGGAATTGTGAAAAGGTTAAGGTTTAAGTTTAGGAAATCGGGTTCAGGTTCGGGATCGGGTATAGGTTTGGGTTTTCAAGTTTAGGTTTATGTTTTGGTTAGGGAGTTGAGATTATGATTAGGTGTAGGTTTAATTTTAGGGATTTAAGTATATGTTTAGGTTTTAGGTTTAGGTTATAAGTTATAGGTTATAGGTTTAGGTTTAGGTTTAGGCTTAGATTATAAGCTATAGGTTTAGGCAATTGAGAATAGGTTAAGGTTTAGGTTTAGGAAATCGGGTTCAGGTTCGGGATCTAGTTTAGGTTTTGGTTTTCAAGTTTAGGTTTAGGTTTAGGTTAGGGAGTTGATATTAGGATTAAGTGTAGGTTTAGGTTTAGGGATTTGAGAATACATTAGGTTTTAGGTTTAGGTTTAGGTTATAGTGTACAGGTTTAGGTTTAGGTTTAGGTATAGGTTATAAGCAATAGGTTTAGGGAATTGAGAATAGGTTATGGTTTAGGTTTAGGAAATCGGGTTCGGGTTCGAGATCGGGTTTAGGTTTGGGTTTTCAAGTTTAGGTTTAGGTTTAGGTTAGGGAGTTGAGATTGGGATTAGGTGTAGATTTAGGTTTAAGGATTTGAGAATACATTTCAGTTTTAGGTTTAGGTTTAGGTTTTAGGATTAGGTTTAGGTTATAGGTTTAGGTTATAAGTGATGGTTATAGGTTTAGGTTTAGGTTAGGTTGTAGGTTAAGGTTTAGGGAATTGAGAAGAGGTTAAGGTTTAGGTTTAGGAAATCGTGTTCAGGTTCGGGATCGGGTTTAGTTTTGGGTTTTGAGAATACATTAGGTTTTAGGTTTAGGTTTAGGTTTAGGTTATAGGTTTTAGGTTTAGGTTTAGGTTTAGGTTTAGGTTTAGGTTAAGGTTATATGTTAAGGCTAAGGTTATAGGTTTAGGTTTAGGTTTAGGTTATAGGTTTAGGTTTAGGTTAGGTTATAGTTATAGGTTTTGGGATTTAAGAATAGGTTATAGGTTCAGGTTATATGTTATAGGTGATCGATTTAGGTTAAGGTTTAGGTTATAGGTTTTGGGATTTGAGAATAGGTTTAGGTTATAAGTATAGGTTTAGGTTAGGTTGTAGGTTAAAGTTTAGGGAATTGAGTTTAGGTTATAGGTTTAGGTTATAGTTTATAGGTTTAGGTTATTGGTTTAGGTTGTAGTTATAGGTTTTGGGATTTGAGAATAGGTTTAGGTTATAGGTTAAGGGTGTGGTCCCTGCAAATACAGATATAAACATGGCCTGCTCGAATTGGTTAGGCCCTTCCAATGTTGTCCATAGGAAATGAACAACTTCATCATGGTCATAACAGCGGTTCCTATCTTCCAAGGACCCCCGCTCAACATCCGGATAGCTCTGATGCACATCCGGGTCTGCTCCATCAATTTCGAGTAAATACATAAACATGGCCTGTCTAAATGGCCAGGCCACTCCAATGCTGTTTATAGGAAATGGACAGCTTCATCATGGTCATAACAGTGGTTCCCACCTTCCAGGGACCCCCGCTCAACATCCGGATAGCTCCGATGCACATCCGGGTCTGCTCCATCAATTTCGAGCTAATACATTTAAAAACAACATAATTATATGTAAAAGCATTTGGATACCTGAGGAAGGCCTCCCATATTCGTATTGTTGGTTACTCATCCATTTGTCTATAAGCCACAATCGACCAACACTTTCTATTGCTACCTGTACTTTGAAACCAACACAAATATAACTGGGAAACAATATAAGGAATAAGAAAAAATAAATTTACCTGTACACATCATTAAATGTTTCCCTATAAGGAGGTGTAATGAATCAAAGAACGAAGAAATTCGACATGTAACTAGATACAAGAAATATAAAGGATATGCATATTTGGAGTGCTGTTATTCTCACATTGTTGTGAGAGAGTAGGGTTTCATCATATATATTGATCAACCTATCGAATTTTATGATCATATGAAGTTGAGGCATGCATGCAAACCAAAAAAGGCACTCCATAATCTAAAACAAGCATCTAAAGCTTGGTTACAATGGTTAAAGAATACTTTCTTCAAGTGATTTTATTTTCCCTTCTACTAATACATGCAGTTTTGTGAAGAAATATATCAATGAAACTTTGTGTTGTTGACCTCAATCTCTCCTCATGCAAATCACTTCAACAGTTCTCTTTTGGAAAAAGCAGATTCTTGGATTCTAAATTTAGATGGAACAGAACAAATACCATAGCCAGGTTTGAAACAATCACTGATAACTCTGCTTGAACACCTAACAACATGCATGTGGGCCTCTTGGTGGGACCCTAGATGATGAAATCGTCAAACAAAAATCTATTACAAACTCGCTACTGTTGCGTTCATTAGCTAATTTGCGTCCGTAGACACATCTCATAAACAAGCATGCCGTGCATGTGAAACATCATTTTCAAACCAAACTACACTCACCATTTTCAAATCAAACGCGGCCACTTCATTCCCCCACTCTCTCCCTCGATTTCCCCACTCTCACCTCTCCGTCTCTCTCTCTTGAAGAAAAAAAGAAGAAGGAAATAAAAATCTCTTTTATGTTTTGTCAATCCATCTTCCATTTTCTTCTTAACAAGAAAATCCATATTTACTAATATTCTTATTTTTCTATTTTTCAAAAGAATGAGTTCAGACTCCGAAAGCATCGGCTCCAGTACTCGTACTTTCAGTCCAAACCCTAACCAAGAAGGACTCCAAAATTACCAAACTGTTGGGGATCAGGGTTCTCTTCTCATAGTGTGATTACTAGGGATGCATATAAAGGGATTCATGAAATCAGTTTACCATTAGAAATTGCTGAAAAGATCACATTTGAAGAGAAGGTCACTACATACAACATGGATCATTTACAGAAACTAGTGGATGACAAATTATGTGTAACATACAGAGATGGTTCAGCCACTCATGCAATCAGGGAAGGTTCCAAAGGACATACATATTTGAAAGTTGGTCCAATCATAAACAGGCGTTATTTATGGATGGAGACATTGAGTTGTGCCAACATGGAGTCTGTGTCCAAACTCCACATGCTTGACAACAGTGGACACGACTCAAGACTAATATTTAAATAATCTATACTACCTACCATTAAATGCCTGGTGACAAAAGCTTTTTGACAAGATATGCTGCAATTAGTCATGTGCAAGTCATTAGTAGTCTTCTATTTTGGGAGATCCGTGCCTTGAGGGATTTTTAATAGGATATATCACATAAGAAAGAGATAATGTCACGCCGCAGACTTGGTAACCGGACTCACAAGGAACCCGATGGCCAGTTCTGGCCGCAATAGCCTCCGTAGTACCCCATTCTCGGCTCCTGAGTTAGATTTCGATCATGGGATCGTACAAGGAGGATTTTCATAACAGTATAATCATTCCCAATACGAGCATACCTAGGATCGTAGTAAGTACATATGAGAATAACAAAGGCACACATCACAAAATCCACTAAAAATTTAAACTTTTACATCATCCATAAGGTCCAAAAGGACATACATGAGAATAAAAGGAAAAGAGAGAGAAATCAGCAACAATGGAGTCCTCACTGCTCAACTCTACTCCATGCTCTGCTGCTACGGCACCTACCTAAAGTCTCCTGCACGCATCAATCGTGCATAAGCTTATAGAAGCTTAGAAGGTGGTGTAAGTGTATGACAATGGTGCACAGAAGAATAGTAAGAGGTATAAGGAGAGAAGCATGATCAATGAGCATATCACTAGCCTTACCAAGGCTTACCATGAACGCGATGCAATGAGTAATGGGTGTCATACCAAGGCTATGCATGAAGGGGGGGGGGGCTTGTACAGCCAATGCTAATGCGATGCAAGTAATGTCAGTGCTCATATCTAAATCATAAGTCAAGTACATTTCCAATCATAAGGAAATCACCGGGGTCCATTACACTACTAAATGACTGCCACTCTGCAGACCCTGCATAGTCAAATGAGCGTAAGAGACCTCACTACCCGCCTATGGATAGCCAATCACCAATAAGGCCTGAAGGTAGCGAACCCATTTACGAGCTGGTCAGACTCAGCCTAGCAATGCCTCCTCACACCAGGCAGGTAAGGCCACACCCCTATCCAACCGACTACACAACAGTGAGAGTCACAGCCTAACGGTATAAGGCCCTCGTGTGCTCATATATTCCACTCTGTCACGGCGTTGGAGCAAATCCTTGGTACCATGAAAGTTTTGGGAATTTCACCCATGGGCATCCTATGCACCTAGTATGCTCAACTAATATTTTTGGTGTCCAGACATACGGCCATCCATGAATACCCCTGTGGAGGTAAGGCCCTGATGAAGTAAGGGTGGATATCCACAAGCTATGCAATGCCAGATGCACGAATCACACAATTACCCATGCATCAATCCCAAGCATCCATCTCTCGGGGAGATACCAACATATCCTACACAATGGCACAACTAAGGCCAATCACACCTCAACCAAACATGCATATGATGCGTATGGGAGTGGGCCATGAATATGAATAGGGGTGCCAATGAGGTGAAGATGAACTCTCTACCTAACCATGAAGGGTCTAAGTACTTAACTAATTCCTCATAAGGAATACAAGTTCTAATGGGGGCCCATATACCTGGGGTAGCCCATGAGACTAAGGAGAACAATGGTATGGGCCTAAATAGATGAAACAAGCCTAACAAAGGTCTATGGTGGGCCTTTAACCACCCATAGAAGCCTATGGGCCTACCTTAGGGCCACTAATGTGGGCATCCAACCACAATTGGTCCCTAAGAGGTAGCCCATCTCTATTTGATCATGGATCAAGGCCCAAGGCCCACGCAACATCAGAAATAAGAAATGGGCAGCCATAATCATACCACAAACACTCATTTTAGGCTTCAGAAATGCGGCCCAAGGCCTATCCAAAACATGGGTCCAAGGGAAACACACATAGCCCAACCCATATATACCACTATGGGCCCATAGGAGAAAGGTTAAGGCCCAACATAAAGGCCACTAATCCCATATATTGTGGTGGCCTAGTGGGCAGCCCATTGCTCAAACCACATGGGCAAATGTCATGCTCTTAGTCAAGTAAGTTGGACCTACAACCCGGCCCAAGTATTAAAGTTGGTGGGCAACCAAGGGCCCAACTACTTGTGTAATCTAACCCAATAACCCAACACAATAGTATGGTAAAATGGCCTAAGAGTTCAATGGGCCTATCTGGAAAGTTCCAGCTCAATTGGGCCTAAAGAGTTCAACAACTAGCTACATTCATGGACCCAATTAAATTCAACTGTGGTGGGCCTCAAAAGTTCATTTATTAAGCCCAAAATTTAAGGAACCAAAGGTATAAATTATTCCCTCTAAGATCTTCACAATGTGGTGGGCCTCACTCCTCAAAATTTCAGCCCAAAGGCCAAGCATAATTATAATATGTTGCTGTCCTAAATTTGGGCACTCTATTGGAGTGGGTCCAGGGCCTCTAAAACTCTGGAAATTGAGGTCTAAGGCCCCTCATCATGCATAAAATGAGAGGAAACTCAAAAATGTGGCCCACCATCAGATGAAATATTTTTGAATTATGGTTTTATCAAGGCATATTGCTGAACTGCACAACAGAAAATCTGGCAGCCCAACTATCTTGGCCCATTCTTTTGGATGCCCAAATAAGGTCAGTTGGGGCTAAAATTTTACAGAGTGATACTCCCATAGGTGAGCCACACTCTCATAAAATATCAAAATTTTTAGACATCTATAAATATTTTAATTCATTTAAAGAAATCAATCTGTCCTGAAAATCGGACTGATCTGGACACCATGTTGTAATGGGTCGGTCCAGCTATCACTATGGTGTGTACAGGTGTCCATTGGCCTCAAAATTTTGTAGGTGGGTCCCACCATGGGTGGTCCACCTTTCTATAAATTTTTGTAATTTTTACATACCCAAAAATATTTTAATAAATTTTTGAATTCTAACCTGTCCAGGGTGGATTGCTGCTGGAACAATGCAGAAAATTCAGACTGTCTACCTCACTTGGACCACACCTTTGGGACCCCAGTGAATGTCAGATGAGGCTGAAATTTGGGAGACATCAAGATGAGATCCCTAAATTTTAGAAAAGTATATTTGGTGGTTATGAATAGCCCCCCAAACAGTCCCAAAATCTGGTCCAAAATCAACCAGAAACTGTCCAGAAAATTCTGGACAGCAACATATACTTGGATAAAATTAATTATATAAGTTAAATAAAAAGGGGTAATACTCCAAGAACTAAGTGCTATGGCCCTCCCTAGTGGGCTCCACAAATGTCCAAAATAAATTCCAAGGTTACCACACTTGCATGCAACAATAAAGGTCAGCAAATGGGACACCCAACCATAGTGTAGGTGGGTATGGATGTCCCACCCTAGCTAGACTTTTCTGGACTATCCAGGCCCACCAAGTGGACCACACACATCATCAGCAATCATAGAAAAGGTGGAAGAAGAGAAAAAAAAATATTCCGGCCATTGGGAGAAGACTCCATCACTATTGAGCCTTCCCCAACACAATCACACCCATACATTGCATTTCCATCTATATTTCACCATGGATCTTCATCATGCATGATCTACACTTGAGATGAATGGATGAGATACCATCCTAACCATGATGCAAGGGTCTAGATGACCCATCATGTTATGGAATGTGGAGAACCCTCCATGATGGGGTCCATCAAGAGGAAACCCCATGCATGGGACATGCATGCATAAGATGGACCATTTGGCCATATCCAAGGAATTGTGTAGGATCTCCACCATTGATTGGTGGGTCCTAAACTTTTTGAATGAAAGAAGAAGAAGATCTACATTATGGAAAGGAGATTGCATGGAATAAAGAAGCACCCACCTAAATATCTTCACCAAAACTTGTATCACCAAGCTCCAAATGCTCCAAGGAACCAAGATAGATGGATGAGATGAGTTTTCAATAGATGGATTAAGAGGAAAAGGGAGGAGAAGGGGCTGGAGAATTTGGAGATTTTTAGAGGAAGGTTGTTAGGGAAGAAGAGAAGAGAGAGTGAAATGAGAGGGAAAGAGAGAAAAATCTCTTTTAAGCTAAGTAATCATGAGTTTCTTACCTTGGATAGAGAAGAGAAATCATGGAAATAGGGAGTTAGAAATAATGTTGTAGGGTTAGTAGACTTTTTAGGTTAGTGGGTGGTGTTTTAGAGATGGGTGGTGTAGGGATAGGGCCTAGGTAGTGTGTGTGTAGTGTGTGTTGGAAATAATGTAGTGTGTGTTGAAAATAGTTCCAAGAGATGGGACCTACCTAGAAATCCATGCACACCACCCCTAAGTAGGCCACATGATCATGATCAAGGGCTTAGAAAATGAAATGCACCCAACATACGATCTACACATCGTATGGATGCACAAGACGCATCGTTGGAACCGCGGCGACGATGCGGTCACAATGGCATAGGTCTCAACTAATTCTGAGTCGGATCTTCACGACTGGACTCATGGATGATCACAAACACTATTCAAGGGTCATGGGTCACCGGGATTCGACCGGTAGGACCACGGGATCAAGATGGACGGAATGCATACTCACACACACATGCACACATGCGAACTCGGGTCGAGTCTCATAGATAAGCACAATAAAAATAAAGAAAGGTAGAGATTTAGATCCATAAAAGGTACAACCATCACAATAACAGTCCCAGGACAAGTTAATCTGCATCCATACATGAATGTCACGATGGTGCGGATTGCGTTGTGTAACTCAGCCCCGAAAGGGGTTCGATGGGGCCCACCATGATATACATGTAGAAAAACCCAAATCAGGATTTTCCTACATGTACTAAAATTCTAAGAAACACCCAACTTATTCAATGAGATTATAATATCTAGTAGATCTCCACAATCACCTTAGAATCATAGAAGGCATGTTTTTTATACAAGTCAGTATAGATCCCAGGATAGCATTGGAAAATTACTTAGAGATAATATCAAACTGACTATTGCAATCACAATTGCAATCATGATTTACTTCTAGTCTTGATCACAGTTTAAAATACATGTTTTGGGGATTTCTTTACAAAGATAATATCCCTATTGAGAGATAATATCAGCAGCTACTAGCCAACAACCCAATTGCAATCACTATTGCAATCATGATTTACTTCTAGTCTTGATCACAGTTTAAAATACATGTTTTGGGGATTTCTTTACAAAGATATTTTCCTTTCATCATTAAATGAGAAAATGAGAAAATATCCGAGCAATAATCAGATGCATGATAGTGCTACACATGGTGCAAAATAAATAAGCAGTTACATGACTTGAAATTTCAATATTCATATTGGAGAACTTACTCAGTTGAAGAGGAAGGTTTGTCATTCTCCTCATATATTACAACAAGAACTACATGAAATTTCATACCAATGAGAGAAAATGTGCAACTTGCTAAAGAAGAAATGACCCAATTCATTCAAAATTATACATGGCAGAAACAACAAGGATGCTAAAAGGAGGGCATCATCATATAGGAAACATAACTTGCATATCATCAACATGACTTGATGATTTTGAAAAGAGAAGAAGTAAACACCATTCCAAAAAAAAAATTGCTACAAAGGAGGGCATCATCATATAGGAAACATAACTTGTATATCATCAACATGTCTTGATGATTTTGAAAAGAGAAGAAGCAAAAACCATACCTGGGATAGCAATTACATAGGCACTTAAAACCTATGGTCCAATAAGTTTTGAACTTAAAACCTTCTAAAATTGGGTGGCAACAAGTTTTTGCAATAATTCAAGGGATGGATAATAACTTCTGGTCCAATAAGTTTTGAACTTAAAACCTTCTAAAATAGATAAATAAATAAAACTATCCCATGTTAACCACTAACAAATTGGGTGGCAAATTCATAATTCCAAACACATCATATGGTATTTCCGAAGAAGAATACTTTAAAAAAATTTTAAAAAATAAAAATAAACAGAACTTGCAGTTGTTGCAGACTTGAAAAATTCCCCACCTATGGTGGGAGCCAATTAGCAAATTTATTGTGGCTTATATCCCTGAAAATAAATAAATAATTATATTTTGTTATTTATTAATGAATAAACATTATTGCTAGTCTAACCCACCTAATGAGTTGATGGGACTGATTTTTATGCAAGACTGTCCTCATGGTGGACCTAACCTATTGGAAGGTGGGATGTCGCACAAACATGCTCAGTTGGAAGTAACTCACTAGGTGGAAAATGACTAATGGTTCAACTAGGTTGGATGTCGCACAAACATGCTCAAAAAGTAGCTTTAACAGTTTCCTGTTTCAAGAAATTTACATCAATGGGGCAACCAACTTAAAACAGATACCACCACGTGCACCATTCCAGATGCTAGATTATTATCAAAAAATTCCATGCATTTATAGTTCAAAAGCATTCCACCTACCTCATCTTTTGAATCGCTTTCTGAACTGTCAGTTGATTCTTCTTTCTTCTTTAATGCTGGGCCAAGTGAACTCTTAGGTGGCAGTGGTTTATTCGATCTGGCAGGAACCTTACCTAGAATTTTCTTCTTGCAGTTACATTTGACTAGAATCAGCAACCTGGAATTCGGGATTTTTTTTTGCTGATTTGGAATTATTTTTTGATGATTTGGAATCCTGGATTCTAGAATCATATCAATGAGAAAATGGGTGGGGGAAAAAAAGAAATTTATCAAACTGCTTTAGTTTTTTACTGATAACTTTTTTTTGCTAAAACAGATTTTAAGAAAGAAGCCAGTAACAAAGCAGGAATTAGATCAGACTCAAGATGCAGAAAGAAGACTGAGAAGAAAGAAAATTGAGGATTTCCTGTCTGATCTTAGGGGTAACATTTGGCCAACACCACCATAATTCTAGTCACCCTTGCTTGGATGTAGAATCTGCTTTGGAACCAACTTCCCAATGAACATCTACTGGTGCAGGGGCCAAACTGTAATCAAGAATCCTCTTAGTCAACAAGAGGATGAGCATTCAAAAATGGAGTTTAAGGAGTCCCTCAGAAACAACAAAATTTTCCCAACATGAATTATAAGGCAAGACACCTAGCAGTCCAAACTTTCAGTTTCCCATAGCATGGGCTGTAGGCAATATAGCCTTGCATTTAGAAATTGGTATAAAAGCATATATCTGCTAATGCCCAGCTGATACCTATTCAAATTACAGAAACATGATAGATTTGTCCAAGGCCTGGAAGATCTTTTACATCTCTAGGTTCATAAGATAATCAACTTTAATGAATTAAGGGGTTTACATGTATACAGGAAAAATGCAACATGTGTATGGCCTTGAAGATAATAAGTACATCTCAGACAATTCTCCATGGTATGATAATTGCCTCACGCATTTATATCATCTTGGATGCATTTCCTTAAAGCGTAAATATGAATAATACTATATGGATATAGCAATCTCGGGATATAGCAATCCAATAGATCTTGCACCACTGACGCATCTAGCATTACCTTCAAATCCGTACAATCCACTCTAATACCATCCAATCTGCCCGGCCAAATAGGCCCTTATTGTACTAAGTAAACTCAGTAGGGCCCTTTCAGTTTTGAATCCCCAAATTGAGAAAATTAGGGATTTTAATCCCAAATACAGCAATTAGGGATTTCGAATCCCAAATCCTAAATTGGGAATTTCAGATCCCCATCCCCAATTCTAGATTATGATTAGGGATTTCAGAACCTAGATCCCTAATCCAGTTACAATTAGGATTTCAGATCCTTAATCTCCTATATTTGTTCATGGATTAGGGATTTAAATCACACAATTAGGGATTAATAGATCTAGTTTCCAGAGCTCGGCTTGGAATCCGATAATTGGGGATTTTATATACCCTTACCTGTATTTCTGGGAGATAGCCATGGAGGCCATACCGGCATCTCTGTTGGTCTTCTATGTCTCTTCATCTCCAAGATCCTAGCCTTACACTTCGTCTCCATCACAACCAGCACCTCCGCCTCTCTCTACAGCAGTCATTATCATCGCAAGGAGAGGGTCTCCTGACAGATGCTGGCAGCATACGTGGTTTTCAGACCACCACTGATGTCATTCGCCTTCAGCAACGCCGTCAGCCATCTTGATCAGCACCATGTTTGATGTAGACGGCTGGTCGATGGCTGACTGCTCATTCATCAGCGGCGGTGGAGGCCTTTTGGGCACGAGAGAGAGAGGGAGAGGGTCTGGGTTTTTGGGGAGGGGCGGGCGAGAGAGAAAGGGTTTGGGTTCTGGGTGCAGGCGCACGAGAGAGAGACTGGAGGGATTTGGGTTTTGGGAGGGGCGGGCACGCGCGGGACTTTTAAGCGGAAACGAATTTGGGTTATGGTGTTCAGTACAATGTGGGCCCCACCATGATGTTTGTAATTCATCCATGCCGTCCATCTTGTTTTCTAAGATCATTTTATGGTATTAGACCAAAAATGAGTTATATTCCAATCTCAAGTGGACCACATTACAGGAAACAATGTTTAATGAATTTTGACCATTAAAACTTTTTTGAGGCCATAAAAGTTTTGGATTAAGCTGATATTTGTTTTTACCCTTCATCTGGGTCTGTGTGACCTAATCAATAGATTTGATGTCAAATAAATAGTACAGTGTGCCTTAGGAGGATTTTAATTATGGATATCCAATCAATATTGTTTTCCAGTGGTGTGGTCCACTTGAGATTTATAATCCTCTCATTTTTGTGGTCAAGCCCTAAAATGATCTTTAAAAATGGATGAACGGAATGGAGAAAGCACATACATCATGGTGGGGCCCACAGAGCATCGACCACCAGCTACGGGGCTGGTGGCAGGGGGAGTAGCCAATCCGTTCCCCTTTTAAGCTTAGTTTTTAAGTCTTGTGGGGCCCATCATGATATATATTATTTATCCACTCCATCCATTCATTTTAATGAATTATTTTAATAATTGATCCAAAAAAGAAGTCAGATCAAAGCTGTAAGCGGACTACATTACATATTAACGATAGAAATTTATTTTTTATTATTTCTTATGGTGTGGTCCACTTAGACCTTTAATCTATATAATTTTTTGGCTCATCCACTAAAATTATATATCAGAATTGATGGGTGGTTTAGATCAAACACATATATTCCAATGGGCCCCATGGAGCCCCTCAAGGTGGACCATACCATCTAAAATCATGTGAAGAAATTCCTGAAACATATAAAATCACTTGGTGGGGCCCACCTGAAATTCTGATGCATATGAAACTTAGTCTAACTCCTCATCCAAGTGGGACACACATAATGGATGGGCAAGATTTGTGAGCCACATAAAAATCCTCCTAAGGCCCACTGTACTGTTTATTTAACATCAATATGTTGATTAGGTCACACGGCCAGATGAAGGGGAAAAACAAAAATCAATTTGATCCAAAACTTTTATGGCCCCAAAATGTTTTTTAATGGTTGACTCTCATTCAACAATGTTTCCTGGAATGTGGTCCACTTAAGATTTGGATATATCTCATTTTTTGTCTCATACCGTAAGATGATCTTTAAAAATAGATAGACGACATGGATTAAACATATACGTCATGGTAGGGCTCACAAAAGTTTTGGATCAAGCTGATATATATTTTTTCACTTCATCCAATTTTTTACACCTAATCAATAGGTTAGATGTCAAATAACCATTATAGTGGGCCCTAGGAGGTTTTTAACTAGTGGACATTCAATCAAAAAAATTCCATAGTGTGGTCCACCTGAGATTTAGATCTATCTCATTTTCAGGATTAAGACATAAAATTATCTTTTGAAATGAATGGATGGCGTGAATAAAACACATACATCATGGTGGGGTCCACATTGCACCGACTACTAGCAACTTGGCTAGTGGCAGCGTAACTAGCTAAACCACGTATGCTTCTGGATAGAAGCGGATTGTGTATAGAGTAACTTGGTACCCTAAGCATACTGAGTAAATCCTATGGAGCCCACCATGATTTATTCATTTATTCACTATCCCACTCTTTTCTATGGTGGGTCCACTTGAACTTTGGCTCTGCCCCATCAGTCAGATGCACCATTCCATGGTGGGCCACGAGCTTAAAAATAAAGTCAATCCATGACTTGAGTGGGCCACACCACATACTATAGTTGAGAGGGTTACCCTCCCATTAAAACATCCATAATCATTTATTAGGCCCACCTAGATGTGCTTCATAGATCCAACCCATTCATTATGTGTGTCCCAATTGGATGAGGAGTCAGACCAAGTTTCATACGCATCCAAAGCTCATGTGGGCCCCACCAAATGCTTTTATATGTTTTAGGGATGTCTTCACATAGTTTTAAATGCTATGGCCCACCTGAGTTTCGTATATGACTGATTTGTGGACTTAAAGGGGACACATCAAATGCATGGTGTTGATGTTCTCAGGCTATATATACAGTTTCGAGCCAAACGGATGGTGGGAACCTTATGATGTGTTGGATGACTTTCAGGCCTCTTTAACATGAACGACTTGATTTCCTAGGATATCTGACATGTAAATCCTTCAATCTTGGTCCCCTGGGATCTGTCCCTTGCCTTTAGTGTCATCAGAGTGTTAAATCCATGCTTTAAGCATCCTTTTCAGTCCTACACTTGTGAATACATCTTGCATCACAAACACGATTAAATAAGGCATTAAACAGTATCATGTTCGTAAAAACAAGTAATAACTGGGGTCTAATATGCAATATTTGACCCTCAATAGGGGGCCATATAAAGTTTTGGATCAATCTGATATTTTTTTCCCTTCATCTGGGCCTATATGACCTAATCAATAGATTGGATGTCAAATAAAAAGTACAGTGGGCCTTAGGAGGGTTTTAATGGTGCATATCCAATCACTATTGTTTTCATGTGGTGTGGTCCTCTTGGGCCTTCAATAAAAAGTACAGTGGAGAAAGGTTTCCTTAAGACATTCACAATCATATATTGGGCCTGCCTAAATGTGATTCACATATCCAACCCACTCTTTATGTGTGTCCCACTTGGATGAGGGGTCAGACCAAGTTTCAACCGCATCCAAAACTCATGTGGGCCCCACCAAGTGCTTTTATTTTTTTTAGGATGTCTTCACATAGTTTTAAATGGTATGGCCCACTTGAGTTTCGTTTATCGATGATTTTTGGGATATCTCATAACCTAAAGGGAACATATCAAATCCATGGTGTTGATGTTCGACACACATCATGATGGGGCCTACAAAACTTATTAACATCAATTCTTAGGTTCTCACGAGGTCAGTAAGTTGGGTCACAATTTTAACCAGAATATTTGGCCCATTTTACATGTCTGGTCCATTCACTCTATTTTACTGATCAATACTCTCAATTTGACTAGTTACTCACCTCAATTAGGCTACATATGAGAAACATATTGGGCATACAAGATTGATCAACAATTTCAGTGAAATTTGATTTAAACATCTAAAGTTATTTACTCTTCAATTTGAATTGATTAGATTGTCCAAAAACGATTAAAGGTTCAATTAGTGGATGTGCCTAATAATTTAGTAATTTTATTTTTCACAAATAAATTTAACATTTTTTTTCAAAATGTATATTTTTTTTCTCTTTTAACTAAATATCATTTTTATTATAAAATATTTCAAAAATATTTAAAATACAAATTTTGAATTTTTATTTTCAAAATCTCAAAAAATTTCTCATATTTTAATTTTTTTCTCAAAAATTTCAAAATGCTGATTTTTTTCTTCGAAAGCATTATTTTGTTCTCAAAATTTTTCTTAAACACATTTAAAATTTCTACACTTTTCAATATTCCTTTTCATGTGATATTACAAATCATTTAAATATTACCTTTTAATTATATATATATATAAAAACTTCCATTCATATGACATAAAAACTATATATATATATATATAGATATATATATATATTCACACACACATTTTTACCGACAAATTTTTTTAAAAATTAAAACATTTTTACATTATTACCCAACCCAAAAAAGGGTTAGAGAAACATAGGGGCGGCAAGGATATACAACACATCATCAAAATCTCACTTTTGTTATCTAACTTTTCAATTTTTCTTATCAAAATACAAAATTTAGTTTTCTTTTCTAAAATTTGTATTTTTTTTACAATTTGTCATTTTTTTCACAATTTTGTTTAATTTTTTAAATTTTCTTTTTCAAAATATCATTTTTTAAAATCTCACTTTTGTTATATAACTTTTTAATTTTTCTTGTCAAAATACAAAATCTAGTTTTCTTTTTTTTTAAATATCTTTTTTTTTTTTTTTACAATTTGTCAATTTTTTTCACAATTTTGTTTAATTTTTTTAAATTTTTTTTTCAAAATATCATTTTTTAAATCTCACTTTTGTTATATAACTTTTTAATTTTTCTTGTCAAAATACAAAATCTAGTTTTCTTTTTTAAAAAATATATTTTTTTATAATTTGTCAATTTTTTCATAATTTTGTTTAATTTTTTAAATTTTTTCTTTTCCAAAATACCATTTTTTTATCGATTTTTTTAAAAAAATTTATCAACATTATTCAAAGTTCTTAATTATTTTTATAAGTTTCTCAACTAATTTTTTTTTTTAAATTCATAATTTGTTCGAGCTTCTTAATTTTTGACTTGAGCATTAGAGACGGTTTAGGACCGTCTCTAATATAGATGGTCTTTGACAAGGCTATAAGATGGTTTAGGACCATCTCTAAAAGAGACGGTCTTTGACAGTCTCAAATAGGACTGTCTCTAATAGAGACGGTCTTTGACAGTCTCTATTAGAGACGGTCTTTGACAGGGCTATAAGACGGCTAAGGATCGTCTCTAATAGAGACAGTCTTTAACAGTCTCAGATTACAAGTAAAAGATGGTCTTTGACAGGGCTACAAGACGGCTAAGGACCGTCTCTAATAGAGACGGTCTTTGACAGTCTCAAATTACAAGTAAAAGACAGCCAATGGCCATCTCAGATGACTGCATATAAGACGGTCAACGACCGTCTTAAATGATTTGTGGATGTTCAAATTTTTAAGAAAATATTAAGGACGATCAAGGGCCATCTAAAATTTTAGAGACGATTTACGACCGTCTCTAAAGTGTCTTTAAACTAAGCATTTTTAGAGATGGTCCAGAACCGTCTCTAAATCCATCATTTTTTTCCATTTTTCACGTAGTGGCATTCAATGTCATGAAACATCCTTCGATGTCATCGAAGAGGTTTGAATCTTAAAGTCGCATCTTTCTTCTTTCGCACTGAGTAAGTCTCTATGTCATCGAACCGTCCTTCGATGTCATTGAGCAATGCTTTGATCCATCAAACGAATCTTCGAGTCATCAAAAATGGGTCCAAAACAATCCAGCGAGTTGCTTCAATTTGTTCAATAAATTCGATGTCATTGAGCACCTTCCTTCGAGTCATCGAACATGTCTTTGATAGATCGATAAAAGCACCCGGTATGTCCAGCAACTTGATTTTTTTTCATAAATTCGAAGTCATCGAACAGTGTTTGATGTCATTGAACAGATCTTCAATGTCATCGAACGATTCTCGATTACCGAGTATTTGTGATTTCTGCACTCGTTCTTTTGACTTCCTTCTCCACTTGGTTTTTTTGGATCTTGGAGTCTTGAAATCTTCAATCTTTGTTTCTAAAGATCCATTCTTTGCTTTGGTGACTTTTGAGCACTAAATCCATGCTTTTAGCATTCCTATCAATCCAAGCCCCTAAATTCACCTTGCAACACAAACACATGTAAAATATACCATTAAGCCATATTATGTTTGTAAACCAAGAAATAAATAGGATCCAAATGTGATATTTGACCCTCAACAGTATACAAGCCTGATCCTAAAGAAAAAATGGAGGAAAAAAGGAGTTCTGATGCATGCTTATTAATTTCGTCAAACCTAGGACTCCCTAAAATGAGGAGATATTAGCCACGCTGCCTAAAGGTACCCCTCCATGCCATAGTGATCCTCTATGGCCCCTTATCTAGTGGGAAACAATCCTTGGGCCATTAGGGAAGGAACCACATGTGCTAGAAAATAAAGAAACCTTAGATCATGTGAGACCCGACCCGAGTTCGCATGTGTGCATGTGTGTGTGTGAGTATGCATTCCGTCCATCTTGATCCCGCGGTCCTACCGGTCGAATCCCGGCGACCCGTGACCCTTGGATAGTGTTTGCGGTCATCCGTGAGCCCAGTCATGAAGACCCGACTCGGATCGAGTTGAGACCTATACCATTGTGACCGCATCGTCGTTGCGATTCCAACGACGCGTCTTGTGCATTCATCTGACTTATAGATCAAAAGTTGTGAGCATTTCATCATGTGGCCCACTTTTTGTACAAAAGCATATGGACCACTCTCAGGCACAAGTTCCCATGCACACCACCCACACACACTACAATTCCCATGGAATAAACACTACCCATCCTAAACACTACCCACACCTAACCTACCCTAGCAAGCATTGTTTGTATCACCATAGGTCATGATTTCTTTCTCTAACCAAGGAGGGAGAGTAATGATGACTCCCCTACAACCTTCCCTTCCTCTCTCTCCTCCTTCATTCTCTCATTTTCCTCTTTCATGGAAGAATTTCCAGCCCTCCCACTCCCAATTTCCAGCAACTTTCCCTTCCTTTCTTCCTCCATCTAGCCATCACAAACTCATCTTGACCATTGAACCTTTAAGCTTGGAGCTTGGAGTACCTAGTGTTGGTGGTAGCTTGAAGATTCAAGGTGGGTGATTATAATTGTTGATCTTATTTTCTACCCTTTGATCTTTTTTGTCTTTCTAGATGGATCATATGGGACCCACCAATCCATGGTGGGGATCCCATTTGATCCCATGGATGTGGCCCTTTGGCCCATCCTACATGCATGTCATGATCCATGATGGGGCCATTCTCCATGGACCCCATCATGATGTATTTTATAATCCACTCCATCTTAAGGTCATTTAGACCCTAAGGATCATGTTGGGATGGCATCCCAACCATCCATAACAATTATATATCATGCATGTAGTGATTTTATGTTGCATGTAAAATCAATGTAGTTGTATGGGTATGATTCACTCTTGGGAGGGCCCACTAGTGGCGGGGCCCTACCCCCATGGCCGGATTACTCTCTTTCCTTCTTCTCTTTTCTCTGATGTATGGATGATAGTGTGTGTGTGGCCCATTTATAGTGGGTCTTGGATGTCCCAAAATAAATAAAAATAAAAATCCAGCAAGGTGGGATGCTCTTATCACCTAACTCCATGATCATCGGACACCTTAATCAAATGCATGCAAGTGTCCTAGTTCTAGTATGTGATTTGGACTTATGTGGGGCCCACTGAGGAAGGCCACACACCCTTTTTATGGCTGGGATTATTGAGATATAGGCTGATGTGTCCAGCCATGTATTGCTGTCCAAAAACTTGGACTGTTGCATGGATTGTCATGTTCAATCTTTGGCATGGATTTTTGGATCATGATTGTCATTATTTTCTTTATAAGTATGGAGTGTAATGAGAAGGTGTGGACCCCACCATGAGGTGTGATGGGTCATACCTCAGATGGTCCATGATATGGTACCCAAAAAGGAGGCCCATAGGGGTGGGCGGTCCACCTTGTTGGGCTGTCTAACCCACATGTATGGAGGGAAAACATACACTTCAGCTTGGTTTCTCTGGAGGATGGGCCACTTTTATGGACCCCACCTTACTTTATTTTATGAAGAAAATACTAAACCTCCATTTTTCCCCTCTTGGATGAAGGTTGGGCCCACCTTATTGGGTAAACAATGCATGGACAGCAACATCCCTTCCTGGACAGATTGAAATTATTAATTTAATTAAAATATTTATGAGTATCTAAAAATCATAAAATTTTACAGAGAGGTGGTTCACTTATGTTAGGACCCACCTACAAAATTTTGGGGCCAATGGACACCTGTACACACCATGGTGGTGGCTGGACTGGCCCATTACAATACGGTGTCCAGATCAGTCCGATTTTTAGGACAGATTGATTTCTTTAAATAAATTAAAATATTTATATATGTCTAAAAATTCTGAAATTTTGTGGAGATATGTTCCACCCATTCTAGGACCCACTTACCAAATTTCAGGGCCAATGGACCTCTGTGTACACCATGGCAAGGGCCGGACTGGCCCACCACGTTGGGACGTCCAGGTCAGTCCGATTTTCTGGACAGTCTATTTTATTTAAATAAATTAAAATATTTCTAAGTGTCCAAAAATCTTGAAATTTTGTGGGGGTGTAGATCACCTATAGAAGTATCACTCTGTAAAATTTCAGATCCAAAATACATTTGAGTTGCCCGTGGTATGGCTGGAAGTGGTCTGCTAGGCAGGGACGTCCAGGCTGGGGCATCTAGCCTGCTTCGTGGGCCCACCTCGATGTGTTGAATGTCCCACCACCCATCCATGTAGGGTCCTTAGGGGATTGATCATACTTGCCCCCTTTTTATTCAATTAGAACACATTAGGTGGATTTTTGGGCCATATAACCCAGGCCCATAGGTCTGCCTACACATGGGACATCCCTGCCTTAGGCTACTGCTGGGCTTGCATTCTAACAGTCTGGCCCATTTCATATATGTATTGTATATCCTCTCTCATCTGGTGGGGCCCACAGTGATGTGTGTGAGCCATCCAAAATTAATTATACTAAGAAATACTTCTAATGCTGAACTCCAACCAACCCAGAAATTTGGGTGGGCTGGAATTTGGCATTGAGCCCAATAACTGTTGCCTATAGATGTTCTTTGGGGCAATATGGCCCACTAGATTTGAGGAGGATTTATGTCATTATCTTATCATCTTAATTTTATTTTTTTTTTGGGCTTAATTAGTGTATGATTAAAGGCCCATCCCAAATAGGATTCTTCTTGGGCTAGTCTCTTAGTTAAGTAAGGGCCATATAACCTTGGTTGGGCTGGAACTTTTGATAGGCCCATTGAACCCTTGGGTCCTATATTTACCATGTCACTGTGATGGGCCTTATGGGCCAAATACTCAAGTAGTTGGGCCCTTGTTTGCCCACTATAATAAATCCATACTTGGGCCGAGATGTGAGGCCCAACTTACATGTGTTAAAAATTTAAGAATTTCCCATATGTTGGGATAATGGGCTGCCCATTAGGCCTACTACAATGAATGAACCTATGACCCTTATGGTTGGGCCCTAACCTTGCTTAAGGGCCCACCAGGTTGCCTTTGTTTTTGGGCTTAGTGTATGGCCCACTAGGCCATGGGTTGATTGTGCCTTGGACCTTTCTTTACATATATAGTAGGCTACCTTTTGGGACCCAGTTGAGGTTGGATGTCCTCCTTGGTGGCCCTAAGGTAGGCCCATAGAGGCCCTTATAGGTGGTTAAAGGCCCACCTTGGGCCCAGCTAGGACTGTTCCTCCTTAGGATTTTGACTCTCTTAGTTTGTGGGTCATCCCAAAGTACTGGGCTCCCACTAGAGGACTTCTCTTCTTCTTAGAATACCTGTCGATGTGCCTAGATCTTGACCCTCCTTGGGACAGACGATTTCATATTCCTCAGGTAGCACACTTACATCGTTGCGACCCATATGCATCATCTGTATGAATTGATTGCATTGTATAGTGGTCATTCAGGGATGGAGTTTCTCCCCTTTTACACATTGAGTGCCTGAAACTTGTGCATGATCTGTGTGTGTGACTCATGCATTGGCATCGCATTTCATGAGGATACCGCCCTTGCTTCATCAGGGCCTTGCCTCCACAGGGACATTTGTGGATGGCCGCATGTGTGGACACCGAAAATATTACTTGAGCATACTGGGTGCGTAGGATGCCCATGGGTGAGATTCCCAAAACTTCCATGGTACCAAGGATCTGCTCCAACGCCGTGACCGGGTGGAATACATGAGCGCACGAGGGCCTTATACCGTTAGGCTGCAACTCCCATTGTCGTGTAGTCGGTTGGATAGGGGTGTGGCCTTACCTGCCTGGTGTGAGGAGGCATTGCTAGGCTAAGTCTGACCAGCTCGTAAATGGGTCCACTACCTTCAGGCCTTGTTAGTGATTGGTTGTCCACAGGTGGGTAGTGAGGTCTCTTACGCTCGTTTGACTGTGCGGGGTCTGCAGAGCGGCAGTTATTCAACAGTGTAATGGACCCTGATGATTTCCTTATGATTGAAAATGTACTTGACTTATGGTTTGGATATGAGCATTGACATCACTTACATCGCATTAGCATTGGCTGTACAAGCCCCCCCTTTCATACATTGCCTTGGTATGACACCCATTACTTATTGCATCGCATTCATGGTAAGCCTTGGTAAGACTAGTGATATGTTCATTGATTATGCTTCTCTCCTTATACCTCCTACTATTCTTCTGTGCACCATTGTCACACACTTACACCACCCTCTAAGCTTCTATAAGCTTATGCACGATTGATACGTGCAGGAGACTCTAGGTAGGCGCCGTAGCAGCAGAGCATGGAGTAGAGTTGAGCAGTGAGGACTCCAGTGTTGCTGATTTCTCTCTCTTTTCCTTTTATTCTCATGTATGTCCTTTTGGACCTTTTGGATGATTGTAAAAGTTCAAATTTTTAGTGGATTTTGTGATGTGTGCCTTTGTTATTCTCAGATGTACTTGCTGTGATCTTGAGTATGCTCGCATTGGAAGTGATTATATTGTTATGAAAATCCTCCTTGTAGGATCCCAGGATCGGAACCTACCTCAGGAGCCGAGAATGGGGTACTACGGAGGCTGTTGCGGCCAGAACTGGCCATCGGGTTCCTTGTGAGTCCGGTTACCGAGTCTGGGGCGTGACAGATCAAGAGTGGGATCAAGTGCAACATTTCGAAGGATTTCAAGACGCCTTAATACCTGTCATCATAATCTCATCTTCAACCAACCAAGGGCATACTCTGCCAGCCTCAGCTTCAATCAACCAGGGGTATTCCCTGCTAGACTCGGCTTTAATCAACAAGGGGCATGCCCTACTAGTATCAGCTGCAACCAATCAAGGGCTTAACCTGCCAGTCTCAGCTTCAACCAACCAGGGGCACACCCTGCTAGTCTAAGCTTCAAGCAAGAAGGGGTACACCCTGCCAGTCTCAGCTTCAACCAACCATGGGTATAACCTGCTAGTCTCTTCTTTAAACAACCAGTGGTACACCCTGATAGTCTCATCTTCAATAAAATAGGGGCGCACCTTGCCAGGCTCAACTTCAATCAACCATGGTCACACCCTGCCAGTCTCAGATTTAATCAACCAAGAGCAAACCCTGGCAATCTCAGCTTGAACCAACCAGGGGCACACCCTGTCGGCCTTAGCTTAAAGTAAACAGGGGCGCACCCTGCCAGTCTTAGCTTCAACCAACTAGGGGCACACCCTGTTGGTCTTATCTTCAATCAACCGGGGACAAACCTTGCGAGACTCATCTTCAATCAACTAGGGGCACACCCTGTCAATCCCAGCTTCAATAAACCAGGGGCACACCTTCCAGTCTTAGCTTCAATCAACCAGGGGCACACCTTGGCAATCTCAACTTCAACTAACTAGGGGCATACCTTGCCATTCTCAGCTTCAAGCAACCAGGGGCACACCCTGCTTGTCTTAGCTTCAAGCAACCAGGGGCACACCCTGCTTGTCTCAGCTTCAACAATCAACCGCAAACCCTTCTTATCTCAACTTCAACAATCAACTAGGGGCATGGCATGCCTGCATCGCATCCATCGTCCAATCATGGTCATGACGGTCCAATCCGTTGGACTAAGAAGTGGCCATCCCTGAATTGGTTTGATGTGCAAATCCCATAGCATACCTAATGTTGGAGCAAGAAGAGCTCCAATGTATGGTAAGTGACTGAGGAGGGATTGAGTATAGCTCATATCTTGAACCCGACCAAGGGGAAATCATGGTCATCGGGCTAGACCATGATCCTCCATTCAATGCATCAACCCCCACCTCTTTAGGGTAGGGAACGTGGGGTCACAATTGGCTAACTACTCTCCTAACCATCGACTCAGACGATGAGCCATTTAAGGGCACCATTCTCCAAAAAAATGTCAATTTAAACAACATTTGACACCCTGAGCCATGTTAAGATCATTCATGGTTTGCAATGCCTGCTTGCTCAGGGTCCCTTGGAACCCAAAATTCTAAAAAAGTAAATATATATATATATATTTAAAAATCATCTAACATTTCAATTTCTCAAATTTTCCAAAAAACAAAGAACATTTTAATTCCTGTATTCATAAATGTGCCTAATTTGTTTGAAGTGCCACATGAGTTCCAAGTTCACAGATGATTTTGACATCGAATTAGACTTCAAAATCATGTGTCTGGACGATGTTCAAGGTGGGGAAGATGATGAGCTAGCTCATGTACTTAAGGATCTCTGTTGAGGGTCAAATATTGCATATTATCCCCCATTTATTTCTTGGTTTTAGAGACATAATATTCCTTAATGGTATATTTTACATGTGTTTGTGTTGCAAGGTGAATTTAAGAGCTTAGATTAAAAAGAATACTAAAAGCATGGATTTAGTGCTCAAAAGTAACCAAAGTAAAAAATGGATCTTTAAAGACCAAGATTAAAGATTTCAAGACTCCAAGATCCAAGAAAACCAAGTGGAGAAGGAAAGAAATCGAAAGAACAAGTGCAGAAATCACAAAGATGTGTCATCGAGAACCGTTCGATGGCATCGACGATCTGTTCAATGACATCGAAACAAGGTCGATGACATCAAATTTATGAGATAAAATCGAGTTGGTTGCTGGACATATTGGGTGCTTTTATCGATTCATTGAAGACATGTTCGATGACTTTAAGGAAGGTGTTCGATGACATCGAAGACTGCTCGATGGCATCGAATTTATTGAAGAAATTGAAGCAACTCGCTCGATTGTTTTGGACCCATTTTCGATGACTCAAAGACCCGTTCAATGGATCTAAGCTTAGCTCGATGACATCGAAGGACGGTTCAATGACATAGAGACTTACGCAGTGCGAAAGAAGAAAAGGCACGACGTCCGGATTTAAACCCCTTCGATGACATCGAAGGCGTTACACAGTCTATGTAAATTAAATCCGATTTTATGATTTTTCGGAACTTTACCTATAAATAGGGGTTTCTCGGAACGTTTTAGGATATTTAGGTTTCGGAGGAGCAAAGAAAAAGGGATGAAGCTTGTAGCGTGATTGGGATGTTTTTCTTGTTTTATTCTTGTTATTGTTGAACTCCTTTGATTTTAGTTTGATATTTAATGAATACTTTTAGTGTTTAATGGTTTGTTGTGACTGAAATTACAATGGATCTGCGATAGCTTGAAGTATCTTCTTTTACTTGTTTAGAGTTTGTGAAAATAGGAAATCCTATTATATTCCCCAGTCCCTTGGGCATGGCTGAGTGATGGAATCTTTTCTATCCTTCACAATTCTCCCATGGTAGTTATTGGATCAGTATACCTTGTTGTCTACCATTATCTCCTGGACATGGTTAGGTGATGGAATCACTTCCATTCCTCATGACTTTCTTCCGTTGAGAATTAGGTCAATGGAAGTTCAGATCGGATCTTATTGAATATCTTCCAATTGGATAGGATAGGACTTCAATTCCAATTGAGTGCCTTAAATCAAATAAGAAAACATCCTAATAGCTGCAAGTGGATCCCTGGAAACCCTAGTTTTCTACCTTTCAATTCTTAAGTTTCCAAACTCATCATCTCACAATTACTCTCTACTTTCCTAATTTAGGTTAGATCTTTTCCTAGTTTTGATTCTAATTACTTTTAGAATAGACACACAAGATTAGTCCTCATGGATTCGACCTCAATCCCACTAAGATTATTACTACATTATGACCCTACACTTGGGGTTGGGAACAAGTTTTTGGCGCCGTTGCCGGGGATTAACGGCTATGTTTTTCTAAGATTAATTAGTTTTAGAATTAGGTTAAGGTTAGTGTTTTTCGACTTTCTATTTTTAGATTAGGGTTTTTTTTTTTTGAATTATTTTAGAAACTAACTTAGCTTTCTACTTATAGGTTTAGGAACTTTCCTTTTCTTTTTTTAGAAACTAATTTATTTTCTAATTATAGGATTGCTTTATTTTTAGAACTTTTTAATTTCAGAAATTTAGTTTCAGAAACTAACTTATTTTGTTTTGTTTTGTAGGATCTTAATTTAGTAACTTCTAAATTGGTAACTTCTTTTCAATTCCTTCTTTCTTTTTATTTCTATATTTATATTTCCTTTCTTTCTTTTAGGTTAGTTTTGAGTCTGAATTTGAGGGTTGAGAGTGTTTCATGCCCAAGTGGGTCCATGACAACACTCAATGTCTTTTGAGTGAATGAGGATTGGTTGAGGGTTTATCCATCCATCACATGATTAGACACCACTCGAGATCCTTAGAGTTAATTGAACTGATGGCTGTCAATCAACCAGTTAATCAACTAGGAAGACAACCTCAACCTCGGGTTGAGGAAGTCCAGGATGAGAATGAGGTGCATCAAGCACCCCCACCTAGTACTTTATGAGATTATTTACAACTGGCGGGGGTGAGTACACCCTCATGCATGATTTTTTCAAAAAATACGGGACACTACGTGAAAAATGGAAAAAAAAGACGGATTTCGAGACGGTTCTGGACCGTCTCTAAAATTTCTTGGTTTTAAGACGCTTTAGAGACGGCCACAAACCGTCTCTAAAATTTTAGACGGCTCCTAACCGTCCTTAATATTGTCTTAAAAATTTGAACGTCCACAAATCGTTAAGGACGGTCGTTGACCGTCTTATATACGGTCATTTGAGACGGTCATTGGCCGTCCGTATTAGAGACGGTCTTTGACCGTCTTATATGCAATCATTTGAGACGGTCATTGGCCGTCTCTATTAGAGACGGTCCTTAGCCGTCTCATAGCCCTGCCAAAGACCATCTTTATTAGAGACTGTCAATGACTGTCTTTATTAGAGACGGTTTATGACCGTCTCTATCACAGACCGTCAATGACCGTCTCTATTGGAGACTGTCGAAGACCGTCTCTATTAGAGACGGCCCTAAACCATCTTATATCCCTGCCAAAGACAATGCTAATGTCAAAAATTAAGAAACTCTAAAAATTTAAGAATTACGAAAAAAAATAGTTGAGAAGCTTAAAAAAATAATTAACAATGTTTATGAAAAATTTAAATTTGGAAAAAAAAACTGTAACTTTATAAAAATCTAGATTTTGAAAAAAAAAATAAAAAAATAGAACTTTGAATAATGTTGAAAAAAAAAAAATTGATAAAAAAATGATATTTTGAAAAAGAAAATTTTAAAAATTAAACAAAATTGTGAAAAAAATGACAAATTGTTAAAAAATATATTTTTTAAAAAAGAAAACTAGATTTTGTTTTTTGACAAAAAAAATTAAAAAGTTATATAAAAAGATTTCGATTAAAAAAATGATATTTTGAAAAGAAAATTTTAAAAATTAAACAAAATTGTGAAAAAATTGACAAATTGTAAAAAAAATATATTTTTAAAAAAGAAAAATAGATTTTGTATTTTGACAAGAAAATTTAAAAAGTTATATAACGAAAGTGAGATTAAAAAATGATATTTTGAAAAAAAAAATTAAAATTTAAACAAAATTGTGAAAAAATTGACAAATTGTAAAATATATATATATTTTTAAAAAGAGAACTAAATTTTGTAAAAAAAATGTTAAATTTATTTATAATAAAAATGATATTTAGTTAAAAGAGTAAAAAAAGTATACATTTTGAAAAAAAATTGTTAAATTTATTTGTGAAAAATAAAATTACTAAATTATTAGGCACATCCACTAATTGAACATTTAATTGTTTTTGGACAATTTAATCAGTTCAGATTGAAGAGTAAATAACTTCAGATGTTTAAATCAAATTTCACTGAAATTGTTTATCAATCTTGTATGCTCAATATCTTTCTCATATGTAGCCTAATTGAGGCGAGTAACTGGTCAAAATGAGAGTATTGATCAGTAAAATAGAGTGAATGGACCAGACATGTAAAATGGGTCAAATATTCTGGTCAAAATTGTGATCCAACTTACTGACCTCGTGAGAACCTAAGAATTGATGTTAGTAAGTTTTGTGGGCCCCATCATGATGTGTGTCGAACATCAACACTGTGGATTTGATGTGTCCCCTTTAGGTTATGAAATATCTCAAAAATCATCTGTATGCGAAACTCAAGTGGGCCAACCATCTAAAACTATGTGAAGACATCCTAAAAATATAAAAGCACTTGGTGGGGCCCACATGAGTTCTGGATGCGGTTGAAACTTGGTCTGACCCCTCATCCAAGTGGGACACACATAATGAGTGGGTTGGATATGTGAATCACATTTAGGTAGGCCCAATATATGATTATGAATATTTTAAGGAAACCCTTGTCTACTACATTTAGGTGAGTTACTTGTTACCCTTACCAGAGTAAACTCTGTGGGGTCCACTGTTATTTATTTATTTTATCCACTCCATTCATCTATGTTAACAGATAATTTGAGGTGTAAAGAACAAAAAGGAAGCATATATATATCCAAAGCTCAAGTGGACCACACCACAAGAAATAGTGTGATTGAACCTCTACCATTTAAAATTTCTTGGAGACCATAGAAGTTTTGGATTAAGCTGATGTTTGTGTTTTCTATTCATTCATATATTTTTGATATTATGAACAACATTTAACTGTTTTTGGACAATCTAATCAGTTCAAATTGAAGAGTAAATAACTTCAGATGTTTAAATCAAATTTCACTGAAATTGTTGATCAATCTTGGTATACCCAAAATCTTTTCTCATATGTAGTCTGATTGAGGCGAGTAACTAGTCAAATTCGGGATATTGACTAGTAAAATAGAGTGAATGGACCAGATATATAAAATGGGCCAAATATTTTGGTCAAAATTGTGACCCAACTTACTGACCTCGTGAGAACCTAAGAATTGATGTTAGTAAGTTTTGTGGGCCCCATCATGATGTGTGTCGAACATCAACACAGTGGATTTGATGTGTCCCCTTTAGGTTATGAGATATGTCAAAAATCATCTGTACACAAAACTTAAGTGGGCCATAACATCTAAAACTATGTGAAGACATCCAAAAAAAATTAAAAGTATGAGTTTTGGATGTAGCTGAAAATTGGTCTGACCCCTCATCCAAGTGGGACACATAATGAGTGGGTTGGATATGTGAATCACATTTAGGCAGACCCAATATATGATTATGAATGTTTTAAGGAAACCCCTCTCCATTATATTATGTGGTGTGGCCCACCCAAGTCATGGATTGACTTTATTTTTAAGCTCTTGGCCCACCTAAGTCATGGATTGACTTTCTCCGTACTGTTCAACGCTTTTCTCGGATCATTTTAAGATATTAACCAAAAAATAGGGCAGGTCCAAAGCTTAAGTAGACTACAAAGTAGGGACTAAACGTCCACCATTAAAAATAACATTCATAGAAATTTTGGATCAAGTTGATGTTTATGTTATCTCTTCATTTATGTCCTTTTGTTTTGGGATTTGATGGTTTTTTGTCCATCTGGATTTGGGTGTTTCAGTATCACATTCCTTTTTTTTTTTCCCAGCTTTGATGTTAAAATCTCTTTTATAATTCGAATTTCTCCCTTTGTTTGTGAAATTTTAAGGAATCTTATTCCTATAAAAAAAAAAATAAATAAATAAAAATAGAAATATTTACTCATTCTTCATGATTATGAAGTATTTGTCCTTATTATAGCAGTAGTTGAACTTGTTAAACATTGTCTTTTGAAGAAGAATTATAGTCTCAATGTAAAAAAAAAAAAAAAAAAAGTACAGTTGGCCTTACGATGATTTTAATGATGGATAACCAATCACTATTGTTTTCATGTGGTGTGGTCCACCTAATATTTGAATATGATTCATTTTTGAGCTCATATCCTATAATGAGTTGGCAAAACAAATGGATCATATGGATATATAATATATAAATCAAAGTGGGCCCACATCTACGCCATCAGTCAGATGCACCATTCCATGGTGGGCCTAGGGTTTAAAAATCAAGTCAATACGTGAGTTTTTTGGGCCACACCACATACAAAAGTTGAGAGGGGTTACCCTCCATTAAAATATTCATAATCATTTGTTAGGCCCACCGAGATGTGGTTCACAAATCTAGCCTATCCATTATGTGTGTCCCACTTGGATGAGGAGTCAGACCAAGTTTCAAATGCATAAAAATTTTAGGTGGGGCCCACCAAGTGCTTTTATATGTTTTAGGCATTTCTTCACATGATTTTAGATGGTATGGCCCACCTAATTTCTTTATAAGGCTGATTTTTGGGATATCCCATAATTTAAAGGGGACCCATCAAATGCACAGTGTTGATGTTTGACACATGTCATGGTGGGGCCCACACAGCTTGACCTTTGTGTTTAATCCATGTCGTCCCCATGAGGTCAATCTGTGTGGGCTCCACCATGATATGTGTCAAACATCAAAACCGTGCATTTGATGGGTCCCCTTTAAATTATGAGATATCCTAAAAATCAGCTATATACTGAACTCCAATGGGCCATACCATCTAAAATCATGTGAAGACATGCCTAAAACATATAAAAGCACTTGGTAGGCCCCACATGAAATTTGGATGCGTCTAAAACTTGGTATGACCCCTCATCCAAGTGGCGCACACATAATGGATGGGCTGGATTTGTGGACCACATCTCGGTGGGCCCAAAAAATAATTATGAATGTTTTAATGGAGGGTAACCCCTCTCAACATTTGTATGTGGTGTGGCTCACAAAAGTCATAAATTGATTTTATTTTTAATCCCTGGGCCCATTATGGGATGGTGCATCTGACTGATGGGTTAGATGTTTGACACGCATCATGGTGGGGCCCACAGAGCCGTACCAGACCCTGCCTAAATTTGGGCGCGCGCTCAAAAACGGAGCCGCGCCCAAAAATCCCCAATTCCCAAATCTTTCCCTAATCTCTCGCTCTCGCTCTCTCCCTCCGTTCTCTCCCTCCATTTCCCTAACCCAGATGGTCCGTCTTCTCCTCCTCTCAGCAGCTGTTAGAATCCATGGCAGCTTCAGTAGTTGGGTCTTCCTGCAACGATGAAGGCACTCATTCTCTGTCTCGCGGGGCTTTCAAGAGAGAAGCTCAGATCCGAAAAACCATAAGAAATTCTTTCTCCTTTCAATTTCTCGACGCAAAAGAGCTTCGAGATCGAATCATTTTGTGGTATTTTCACACAAATCCGTTGAAAATCACGTTAATCCATGTTCTTTCTTTGACTGAGTTGATTTCAGATTGAGAGGTTGATGTTAGGGTTTTGTTTTGTAGTGAAATTGATTGCTTGTTTGTATTGAAGACTGTAAATCTTTGATTTAATCTCTTGCGTTTTGGTTTTATTAAGAGAAAACGAAAATGTTTTTGTTTTTGTTTTTTATTTTTTAATTTTAAAGAAATTGAGGATATTTTTTGGCATATTAGTGAAATTTTCGACATTCGAAACTGTAGATCCTTGAATAATCCATCTTTCTTTCTCTTTTTTTTCTTTGTTTTTTTTTTTTGAAAAAGATGCTTTGTGAAGGTAATTTTAAAAAACTAGAGGATATTAGTGAATTTCAGTGGGTTTTTATGTTTGGAACTGTAAATCTATGGGATTCCAGTGGATTTTGATGCTTGAAACTGTAACCCTTTTTTAAAGTGGATGGTGAAAGAGGACGTTGGAAGATTATTATTATTATTATTATTTTTAAAAATTTTTTTACTGGCATTTTATCACACACACACACACATATTTATTTCAAATTAGAGGAATTAAGTGAATTGTAATTTTTGGGATGTTTAATTTACAACAAATTCCTCTTCCTTTTTTTTTTTGGTTGTCACTGATCAAATAGAAAGATTTGGAATTTGTTTTTCCTGTTTTTTTTTCCCATGTCTTCTTTTCTATCTGTCTCTGTTTTTTTTCTTTTTTGTGTGTGTGTGCGCGCGTGTAACTGAGCAAGTAAGAGGCGCTAATGCAATTTCCGCATGGGCAAATTGAAGAAGTAAGCAATTCCTAGCACATGCCAACCTGGCACTGTTGGAGATCACTGCCATTCACCAGATGGGGCCTAGCATTGTAATGTTCTGGCCTGAAAATCAAGCCAGTATTGCCCACCTACCTGTCCACATATGGTTGACTAAAAAGGGTGCTTAGAAAAAAAAGATTGACATTTAATGTAATATGTGCATGTGTTGCCTTCCTGATTAGTGGATCAACCTGATTTTTATGCTAGGGCATGTTCACAGTGGGACCCACCTGGTAAAAGATCAGGGAATGTTCACGTATTTGCCAGTAGACACGTGGACTGCAAATTGTTTCGACGGTCTTGCCTTGTGTGCATTGCCGTAGCATTCCTCTTAGCATATTATAGGGCTTCAATGAATTTAGCAGATTATCTGAAGTAGCAGTGCCGATACATTGTTGATGCAATTTTTTTTCTTCTTCATGTTTTGTTTTGAAGAAGCTTACTCTTTTTTTTTGGTCTCCGATATGTTTCTACACTAGTTTGTTGGGTGGATGGTCAACTGAAGTGGAATATCCAAGTTTGGGTTGGTCACATGTGTTATTGGTTAAGTCACTAATGAATAAAATCTTTGGATCTAGGAGATATGGAGAAAACAATGGGTCTGGAGTGGGGTTAGACTTGAATTTTAGTTGAACCTTCAATGCTTTGGAAAGATAAAAACACCGACAAGCCCAAAAATTGGATTTTAGGTTCTGCTCAAGTTTCAAAGGAAGTTGCTCATACCCAGGCAAGTGAAAACTTGATTAGATATGGGAAAACGTGCTGAGCTTCTCTAGTAATCAATCAATTTGTTTTTCGAAGCTTTTAAACAGGTGAGTTACACCCGTACTCAACCCAAACCTCGAACAGACCTATTCAATGCAATATCTAAATTATTTCAGATCTCTATTACCTGGTTAATTAAGAACGAGGGTACTGGTATCTTATCATTGCAGAAAGACTAAAAGCAGAGCATCAGAATTGAAATGCTTCCTTTTTTACTAAATTGCTAAAAATTGAAGTACATCATCTTCTTTTTTTTTTTTTAATAGATAACACAATAAACAGAAAACACAACTTGATTTTATTTATTTATTTATTTTATTTTAAATTTTTAAATCAACCCTTTTGAGTCAACTACAATCTCATGGAGTGTGTCATATATTCAGTTGTACATGACAGACACATTATTATAATATTTATCAATTGTATCTGTTAGTGTAGACTCTTTCTTAACAAAATTTCTGAGCTAGTTATGACGATGAGGCAATATGGATGAGAAATTAATCAATTGCCCTCAAAGTTGTTAACAAGTACTTTATATGGTATGTATTTTAGAAATTAATCAACATTCTTGCAATTGAAGTAATAGGGATGGGAATTGCACATGCTTCAAGGTGTCTGGATAGGGGTGTAGTTGGGAATTCATGATATTTTATAGGGCTATGTATGATTTAGTGGTGTGACTGAGGATGAGATAACACATGATTCAGTTAATATTAGTATTTTTAATTAAATGCCATGATATAGATGAGTTTAAAAAAGTCAGGGTCTGTTTGGTTTCCAGTAATGAATGAGTTGATTTCACTTCAAATCTTTCATATATTTCCATTTTTTTTTCTCATTTTGGCTATTATTCGCTTCAAATTGTCATAGGCGAGTTAAGTCTTCTTGTTGGTTCATCCACACTTATATGTTTTCCCTAGTATTTCATATTATTTTCTAATATTAAGTTTTGTTCATGTTGTATAATGTTAGGTAAGGGAGGGAATGCCAATAGATTGCCTAGAAGCATGGTGGCTTTTTGTGTTAGTAGGCTCAGTAGAACTGCAGCAATGATACAACACAGAATCTTGATTAAGGTAATATATGAGAATCTTGAGAATGTCTTATATATTTGCTCGAAATTAATGGAGCATTCCCGAATTTGCGTCGGAGCTATCCGGATGAGCGGGGGTCCCTAGAAGGTGGGAACTGCTGTTATGACCATGATAAAGCTGTCCATTTCCTATGGACAGCATTGGAGGGGCCTGGCCATTTGGACAGGCCATGTTTATGTATTTGCTCAAAATTAATAGAGCAGACCCGGATGTGCGTCGGAGCTATTCGGAAGAGCGGGGTTCCCTGGAAAGAGGGAACCGCTATTATGACCATGATGAAGCTGTCCATTTTTATGGACAGCATTGGAAGGGCCCGGATGGCCGTGTTTATATCTGTATTTGCAGGGACCATACCCTTAACCTAAACCAAAACCTATGACCTAAAACCTTAACCAATAACCTAAACCTCAACCTTAACCTAAACCTAAACCTAAAACCTAAATGTATTCTCAAATCCCTAAACCTAAACCTACACTTAATCATAATCTTAATTCCCTAACCTAAACCTATACCTAAATTTGAAAACCCAAACATAAACCCAATCCCGAACCCGAACCTAAACCTTAACCTTAACCTATTCTCAATTCCCTAAACCTATATCTTATAACCTAAACCTAAACCTTAACCTATACCTATAACCTTAACCTAAACCTAAACCTTAACCTTAACCTAAAACCTAAACCTATAACCTAAACCTAAATCAAAACATATAGCTAAAACCAAAACCTATATCCTAAACCCGAACGCATTCTCAAATCCTATGACCCATAATCTAACCCTAAACCTAAACATAAACCTATAACCTATAACCTAAACCAAAACCTATAACCTAAACCAAAGCCAAAACCTATAGCCTAAACCTGAACCCATTCTCAAATCCAAAAACCTATAACCTAAACCGTTAACTTATAACCTAAATCAAAAGCTATAACCTAAACCAAACCAAACCTAAACCTAAAACCAAAACCTAAACCTAAAACCTAAACCTATAATCTATAACCTAAATCAAAACATATAATTAAAACCAAATCCCAAAACCCAAACTCAAACCTAAACCTAAACCTAAAACCTAAACCTAAACCTATAACCTAAACTCAAATCCCTAAACCTAAACCTATACCTAATCCTATAACTTAAACTCAAATCCCTAAACCTTAACTTATAACCTAACCTAAACCTATACTTATAACCTAAAACTATTCTCAAATCCCAAAACCTATAACCTAAACCTAACCTTTTCCTAAACCTATAACATAAACTCAATTCCCTAAACCTAGACCTAGACCTATACCTATACCTATAGCCTAAACTCATATCCCTAAACCTTAACCTATAACCTAACCTAAACCTATACTTATAACCTAAAACTATTCCCAAATCCCAACACCTATAACCTAAACCTAAGCTTTCCCTAAACCTATAACCTAAACTCAATTCCCTAAACCTAAACCTAAACCTAAACCTATACCTATAGCCTAAACTCATATCCATAAACCTTAACCTATAACCTAACCTAAACCTATATTTATAACCTAAAACTATTCCCAAATCCCAACACCTATAACCTAAACCTAAGCTTTCCCTAAACCTATAAGCTAAACTCAATTCCCTAAAGCTAAACCTACACATAATCCTAATCTCAACTCCCTAACCTAAACCTAAACATAAAGTTGAAAACTCAAACTTAAACCCAATCCCGAACCTGAACCCGATTTCCTAAACCTAAACCAAAACCCATTTTCAAATCCAAAAACCTATAACCTAAACCTAAACCAAAACCAAAACTTATAACCTAAACCCGAACCCATTCTCAAATCGCAAAACCTATAACCTAAATCCGAACCCATTCTCAAATCCCAAAACCTATAACCTAAACATAAACCTTAACCTAAACCTATAACCTATAACATAAATCAAAACCTAAACCTAAACCTAAAACCTAAACCTATAACCTATAACCTAAATCAAAACCTATTACCTTTTCCTAAACCTTAACCTAAACCTAAACTTGAAAACCCAAACCTATAACCTTAACCTAAACCTATAACCTATACCCTTAACCTAAACATGTCGCCTATAACCTAAACATAAACCTAAAACCTAAATATATTCTCAAATCCCTAAACCTAAACCTACACCTAATCCTAATCTCAACTCCTTCACCTAAATCTAAACCTAAACTTGAAAACCAAAACCTAAACCTTAACCTATTCCCAATTCCCTAAACCTATAGCTTATAACCTAAACTTAAACCTAAACCTAAACCTATAACCTATAGCATAAACCTAAACCTAAACCTAAACTTGTAACCTATAACCTAGACCTAAACCTAAAACCTAAATGTATTCTCAAATACTTAAACCTAAATCTAAACTTAAACCTATACCTTAACCTAAACCTATAGCCTATAGCCTTAACCTAAACCTATAACCTATAACCTAAACATAAACCTAAAACCTAAATGTATTCTCAAATCCCTAAACCTAAACCTACACCTAATCCTAATCTCAACTCCCTAACCTAAACCTAAACCTAAACTTGAAAACTTAAACCTAAACCCGATCCCGAACCCGAACCCGATTTCCTAAACCTAAACCTTAACCTATTCTCAATTCCCTAAACCTATAGCTTATAACCTAAACTTAAACCAAAACCTAAACCTAAACCTAAACCTTAACCTAAACCTATAACCTATAGCATAAACCTAAACCTAAACCTAAATCCGTAACCTATAACCTAAACCTAAACCCAAAACCTAAATATATTCTCAAATCCTTAAACCTAAATCTAAACCTTAACCTAAACCTTAACCTAAACCTATAACCTATAGCCTTAACCTAAACCTGTAACCTATAACCTAAATATAAACCTAAAACCTAAATGTATTCTCAAATCCCTAAACCTAAACCTAAACCTACGCCTAATCCTAATCTCAACTCCCTAACCTAAACCTAAACCTAAACTTGAAAACTAAAACCTAAACCCGATCCCGAACTTGAACCCGATTTCCTAAACCTAAACCTTAACCTATTCTCAATTCCCTAAACCTATAGCTTATAACCTTAACTTAAACCTTAACCTAAACCTTAACCTAAACCTATAGCCTATAGCATAAACCTAAACCTAAACATAAATCTAAACCTAAAACCTAAATGTATTCTCAAATCCTTAAACCAAAACCTAAACCTTAACCTAAACCTATAACATATAGCCCTAACCTAAACATCTAACTTATAACCTAAATCTAAGCCTAAAACCTAAATGTATTCTCAAATTCCTAAACATAAACCTATACATAATCCTAATATCAACTCCCTAACCTAAACGTAAACCTAAACTTGAAAATCCAAACCTAAACCCAATCCTGAACCCGAACCCGATTTCCTAAACCTAAACCTTAACCTATTCTCAATTCCCTAAACCTATTGCTTATAACCTAAATCGAAACCTAAACCTATACCTAAACATAAACCTAAAACCTAAATGTATTCTCAAATCCCTAAACCTAAACCTACACCTAATCCTAATCTCAACTCCCTAACTTAAACCTAAACCTGAACTTTAAAATTCAAACCTAAATACCAAACCGCGAACCCAATTTCCTAAACCTAAACCTTAACCTATTCTCAATTCCCTAAACTTTTTGCTTATAACCTAAACCGAAACCTAAATCTATACCTTAAACTAAACCTAAACTTATAACCTATAACCTATAACCTTAACCTAAACCTAAAACCTAAATGTATTCTCAAATCCCTAAACCTAAACCTACACCTAATCCTAATCTAAACTTTCTAACCTAAACCTAAACCTAAACTTGATAACCCAAACCTAAACCCGATCCCGAACCCGAACCCGATTTCCTAAACCTAAACCTTAACCTATTCTCAATTCCCTAAACCTATTGCTTATAACCTAAACCTAAACCTAAACCTAAACCTAAACCTATAACCTATAACCTAAACATAAACATAAAACCTAAATGTATTCTCAAATCCTTAAACCCAAACCTACACCTAATCCTAATCTCAACTCCCTAACCTAAACCTAAACCTAAACTTGAAAACTCAAACCTAAACCCGATCCCGAACCCAAACCCGATTTCCTAAACCTAAACATTAATGTATTCTCAAATCCCTAAACCTAAACCTACACCTAATCCTAATCTCAACTCCCTAACTTAAACCTAAACCTGAACTTTAAAATTCAAACCTAAACCTGATCCCAAACCGCGAACCCAATTTCCTAAACCTAAACCTTAACCTATTCTCAATTCCCTAAACTTTTTGCTTATAACCTAAACCGAAACCTAAACCTATACCTTAAACTAAACCTAAACTTATAACCTATAACCTATAACCTTAACCTAAACCTAAAACCTAAATGTATTCTCAAATCCCTAAACCTAAACCTACACCTAATCCTAATCTCAACTCCCTAACCTAAACCTGAACTTCAAAATTCAAACCTAAACCCGATCCCAAACCCGAACCCAATTTCCTAAACCTAAACCTTAACCTATTCTCAATTCCCTAAACCTATAGCTTATAACCTAAACCGAAACCTATACCTAAACTTAAACCTAAACCTATAACCTATAACCTAAACATAAACCTAAAACCTAAATATATTCTCAAATCTCTAAACCTAAACCTACACCTAATCCTAATCTCAACTCCCTAACCTAAACCTAAACCTAAACTTTAAAACCCAAACATAAACCTGATCCTGAATCCGAACCCGATTTCCTAAACCTAAACCTCAACGTATTCTCAATTCCCTAAACCTTAACCTATAACCTAACCTAAACCTAAATCTATAACCTAAACGTATAACCTAAGTGTATTCTAAAATCCTTAAACCTAAACCTACACCTAATCCTAATCTCAACTCCTTAACCGAAACCTAAACCCGATCCCGAACCCGATCCCGATTTCCTAAACCTAAACATTAACCTATTATCAATTCCCTAAACCTATATCTTATAACCTAAACCTAAACCTAAACTATAACCTAAACCTAAACCTAAACCTAAACCTATGACCTATAACCTTAACCTAAACCTAAACTTAAATCTGTAACCTATAACCTAAACCTAAACCTAAAACCTAAATGTATTCTCAAATCCCTAAACCTAAACCTACACCTAATCCTAATCTCAACTTCCTAACCAAAACCTAAACCTAAACTTTAAAACCCAAACCTAAACCTGATCTTGAACCCGAACTCGATTTCCTAAACCTAAACCTCAACCTATTCTCAATTCTCTAAACCTTAACCTATAACCTAACCTAAACCTAAATCTATAACCTAAACCTAAACCTATAACCAAAGTGTATTCTCAAATCCTTAAACCTAAACCTACACCTAATCCTAATCTCAACTCCTTAACGTAAACCCAAATCCGATCCCGATTTCCTAAACCTAAACATTAACCTATTCTCAATTCCCTAAACCATAACCTAAACCTAAACCTAAACCTAAACCTAAACCTAAACCTAAACCTATAACCTATAACCTTAACCTAAACCTAAACCTAAACCTGTAACCTATAACCTAAACCTAAACCTAAAACCTAAATGTATTCTCAAATCCCTGAACCTAAACCTACACCTAATCCTAATCTCAACTCCCTAACCTAAACCTTAACCTAAACTTGAAAACCCAAACCTAAACCCGATCCTGAACTCGAACCCGATTTCCTAAACCTAAACCTTAACCTATTCTCAATTCCCTAAACCTATAGCTTATAACCTAAACCGAAACCGAAACCTAAACCTAAACCTAAACCTATAACCTATAACCTAAACATAAACCTAAAACCTAAATGTATTCTCAAATCCCTAAACCTAAACCTACACCTAATCCTAATCTCAACTCCCTAACTTAAACCTAAACCTGATCCTGAACCCGAACCCGATTTCCTAAACCTAAACCTCAACCTATTCTCAATTCCCTAAACCTTAACCTATAACCTAACCTAAACCTAAATCTATAACCTAAACCTAAACCTATAACCTAAGTGTATTCTCAAATCCTTAAACCTAAACCTACACCTGATCCTAATCTCAACTCCTTAACCTAAACTTAAACCCAATCCCGAACCCGATCCCAATTTCCTAAACCTAAACATTAACCTATTCTCAATTCCCTAAACCTATATCTTATAACCTAAACATAAACCTAAACCTAAACCTTAACCTATAACCTAACCTAAACCTAAATCTATAACCTAAACCTAAACCTATAACCTAAGTGTATTCTCAAATCCTTAAACCTAAACCTACACCTAATCCTAATCTCAACTCCTTAACGTAAACCTAAACCTGATCCTGAACCCGAACCCGATTTCCTAAACCTAAACCTCAACCTATTCTCAATTTCCTAAACCTTAACCTATAACCTAACCTAAACCTAAATCTATGACCTAAACCTACACCTAATCCTAATCTCAACTCCCTAACCTAAACCTAAACCTAAACTTGAAAACCAAAACCTAAACATGATTCCGAACCCGAACCCGATTTCCTAAATCTAAACCTTAACCTGTTCTCAATTTCCTAAACCTATAGCTTATAACCTAAACTAAAATCTAAACCTAAACCTATAACTTATAACCTAAACATAAACCTAAAACCTAAATGTATTCTCAAATCCTTAAACCTAAACCTACACCTAATCCTAATCTCAACTCCCTAACCTAAACCTAAACCTAAACTTGATAACCCAAACCTAAACCCGATCCTGAACCCGAACCCGATTTCCTAAACTTAAACCTTAACCTATAACCTAACCTATACCTAAATCTATAACCTAAACCTAAACCTAAATCCTAAGTGTATTTTCAAATCCTTAAACCTAAACCTACACTTAATCCTAATCTCAACTACCTAAACCTAAACTTGAAAACCCAAACCTAAACCCAATCCCCAACCCGAACCCGATTTTCTAAACCTAAACATTAACCTATTCTCAATTCCCTAAACCTGAACCTAAACCTAAACCTATAACTTTAACCTAAACCTAAATCTAAACTTGTAACCTATAACCTAAACCTAAACCTAAAACCTAAATGTATTCTCAAATCTTTAAACCTAAACCTACACCTAATCCTAATCTCAACTCCCTAACCTAAACCTAAACCTAAACTTGAAAACCCAAACCTAAACCCAATCCCGAACCCGAACCCGATTTCCTAAACTTAAACCTTAAACCTTTTCTCAATTCCCTAACCTATATCTTATAACCTAAACCTAAACCTAAACCTAAACCTAAACCTGTAACATATAACCTAAAGCTAAACCTAAAACCTAAATGTATTCTCAAATCCCTAAACCTAAACCTACACCTAATTCTAATCTTAACTCCCTAACCTAAACGTAAACCTAAACTTGAAAACCAAAACCCAAACCCGATCCCGAACCCTAACCCGATTTCCTAAACTTAAACCTTAACCTATTCTCAATTCCCTAAACCTATAGCTTATAACCTAAACCTAAACCTAAACCTGTAACCTTCACCTAAAACCTAAATGTATTCTTAAATCCCTAAACCTAAACCTACACCTAATCCTAATCTCAACTCCCTAACATAAACCTAAACTCGATCCCGAACCCAAACCCGATTTTCTAAACCTAAACCTTAACCTATTCTCAATTCCCTAAACCTATTGCTTATTACCTAAACCGAAACCTAAACCTAAACCTAAACCTATAACATATAACTTAAACATAAACCTAAAACTTAAATGTATTTTCAAATCCCTAAACCTAAACCTACACATTATCCTAATCTCAACTCCCTAACCTAAACCTAAACCTAAACTTGAAAAAACCAACTCTAAACCCGATCCCGAACCCGAACCCGATTTCTTAAGCCCAAACCTAAATGTATTCTCAAATCCCTAAACCTAAACCAACACCTAATCCTAATCTCAACTCCCTAACCTAAACCTAAACTTAAACTTGAAAACCCAAACCAAAACCCGATCCCGAACCCGAACCCGATTTCCTAATCCTAAACCTTAACCTATTCTCAATTCCTTATACCTATAGCTTATAACCTAAACCTAAACCTAAACCTAAACCTATAACCTTAACCTAAACCTAAACCTAAACCTAAACCTGTAACCTATAACCTAAACCTAAACCTAACACCTAAATGTATTCTCAAATCCCTAAACCTAAACCTACACCTAATCCTAATCTCAACTCTCTAAACTAAACCTAAACTTGAAAACCTAAACCTAAACCCGATCTCGAACCCGAACCCGATTTCCTAAACTTAAACCTTAACCTATTCTCAATTCCCTAAACCTATAGCTTATAACCTATACCTAAACCTAAACCTAAACCTAAAACCTAATATATTCTCAAATCCCTAAACCTAAACCCACACCTAATCCTAATCTCAACTTCCTAACCTAAACCTAAGCCTAAACTTGAAAATCCAAACCTAAACCCGATCCCGAACCCGAACCCGATTTCCTAAACCTAAACCTTAACCTATTCTCAATTCCCTAAACCTATAGCTTATAACCTAAACCTAAACCTAAACCTAAACTTAAACTTTAACCTAAACCAATAACCTATAACCTAAACCTAAACCTAAACCTAAAACCTAAATGTATTCTCAAATCCCTAAACCTAAACCTACACCTAATCCTAATCTCAACTCCTTAACCTAAACCTAAACCTAAACTTGAAAACCCAAACCTAAACCCGATCCCGAACCTGTACCCAATTTCCTAAACCTAAACATTAACATATTCTCAATTCCCTAAACCTATAGCTTATGACCTAAACCTAAACCTAAAATCTAAATGTATTCTCAAATCCCTAAACCTAAACTTGAAAACCCAAACCTAAACCCGATCCCGAACCCGAACCCGATTTCCTAAACCTAAACCTTAACCTATAACCTAACCTAAACCTAAACCTATAACCTAAACATAAGCCTAAAACTTAAACCTAAACCTAAAAACGAAATGTATTCTCAAATCCCTAAACCTAAACCTACACCTAATCCTAATCTCAACTCTCTAACGTAAACCTAAACTTGAAAACCCAAACCTAAACCCGATCTCGAACCCGAACCCGATTTCCTAAACTTAAACCTTAACCTATTCTCAATTCCCTAAACCTATACCTAAACCTAAACCTAAACCTAAAACCTAATATATTCTCAAATCCCTAAACCTAAACCCACACCTAATCCTAATCTCAACTTCCTAACCTAAACCTAAGCCTAAACTTGAAAATCCAAACCTAAACCCGATCCCGAACCCGAACCCGATTTCCTAAACCTAAACCTTAACCTATTCTCAATTCTCTAAACCTATAGCTTATAACCTAAACCTAAACCTAAACCTAAACTTAAACTTTAACCTAAACCAATAACCTATAACCTAAACCTAAACCTAAACCTAAAACCTAAATGTATTCTCAAATCCCTAAACCTAAACCTACACCTAATCCTAATCTCAACTCCTTAACCTAAACCTAAACCTAAACTTGAAAACCCAAACCTAAACCCGATCCCGAACCTGTACCCAATTTCCTAAACCTAAACATTAACATATTCTCAATTCCCTAAACCTATAGCTTATGACCTAAACCTAAACCTAAAACCTAAATGTATTCTCAAATCCCTAAACCTAAACTTGAAAACCCAAACCTAAACCCGATCCCGAACCCGAACCCGATTTCCTAAACCTAAACCTTAACCTATAACCTAACCTAAACCTAAACCTATAACCTAAACATAAGCCTAAAACTTAAACCTAAACCTAAAAACGAAATGTATTCTCAAATCCCTAAACCTAAACCTACACCTAATCCTAACCTCAAATCCCTAACCTAAACCTGATCCCGAACCCGAACCTGATTTCCTAAACCTAAACCTATAACCTAACATAAACCTAAACCTATTACCTGCACTTATAACCTAAACCTATAACCTAAACATAAGGCTAAAACCTAAACCTAAAATCGAAATGTATTCTCAAATCCTTGAACCTAAACCTACACCTAATCCTAATCTCAACTCCCTAACCTAAACTTAAACCTAAACTTGATAACCCAAACCTAAACCTGATCCCGAACTCGGACCCGATTTCCTAAACATAAACCTTAACCTTAACCTATTCTCAATTCCCTAAAGCTGTAACCTATATACTATAACCTATAACTAAAACCTAAACCTTAACTTAAACCTATAACCTAAGCCTAAACCTTAACCTAAACCTAAATCAAAACTTATAACTTAAACTGTAACCTATAACCTATAACCTAAATTTATAACCTAATCCTAAACCTAAACCTAAAACCTAAAACCTAAACCTAAACCTATTTTAATGATTAGTTTTATTTTTTAAAAGTGCCCACTTTTTTGGAAGAAGTTTATGCAATTCTTCATGATTCTGAATTATAATGTTTTGTTGGTTTAATATTTTTTTTTTCAGGTGGAAGACAAAAAGAAAATTGTTGCTGATTTTTTTCTTTTTTTTATTTATGAAGTTAAACTTATATGTATTTATGTGTGGATGAATGTAATGTGGATAAGATTGCTTATGTTTGGATGGATGCAGTTTATGTTGGATTTACGTAGTTTGGTTTGTTTAGATGGATGTGAATGTGAATATGATGAAATATATTATATAACAGGTGTATATTAGGAAGAATACAATGAAATATATTGTAACAGGTGTATATTGACCCTGATAAAAAGGACGGTCCATGACAGTCCTTTTTAAGGACGGTCCATGACCGTCCTTTGAAAGCTTATCAGAGACGGTCTATGACAGTCCTTTTTAAGGACGGTCCATGACCGTCCTTTTAAAGGACGGTCCATAGCCGTCCTTTGAAGGCTTATCAGAGACGGTCTACGACAGTCTTTTTTAAGGACGGTCCATGACCGTCCTTTTAAAGGACGGTCAATGGCCGTCCTTTAAAGGCTTATAAGAGACGGTCCAAGACCGTCCTTTTTAAGGACGGTTCACGACCGTCCTTTTTTAGGACGGTCCATGACCGTCTTTTTTTCGTCAATAAAAATGACGGTTTTCGACCGTCCTTTAAGTAATACGACACGTCAAAATTTGACGGCCCTTGCGACGGTCCGTGACCGTCCTTTTTGGTCATTTGAGACGGTTTTGGACCGTCCTTTTTTCACAGTTTTGGCGTAGTGACATGGATATCAAGCTAGGGGTGATCCAACTCTTTCAAAATTTTCATGGGCTCAATCTGAAAATCTACATCTACACTTGAAAGAGTTTGATGAAATCATAGCCACTCTATATTTTCCTAACATGTCTGACGACATGGTCAGGCTGAAACTCTTTCTTTTTTCTTTGAAAGAGAAAGCTAAGATGTGGTTGCATTCACTACGTCCTTGATCTATTGGTAGATGGAATGATATGACAAGGGAGTTCATAAAGAAATTTTTTCCATACCATAAGACGAACACCCTTAGAAAGTCGATCATGAACTTCGCCTAAAAGGAAGATGAAACATTCTTCCAATGTTGGGAACAGTTCAAGGATCTTGTCAGTTCATGCCCACAACATGGTTTTGAAACATGGCGCATCACGAATTTCTTCTATGATGGACTGACGTCTTTCATGCGCCAATTAGTCAAGAAAATGTGTAATGGGGAATTCATGAATAGAAGTGTCGATGGTGTGTGGGATTATTTTGATAAGCTTATTGAAAACACACAATTATGGGACATCTCCCCAAAATCAAGCACAATGTCTAGGCCGACTCAATCCAAGGAGAGGGGAGGAATGTATCTCCTGAAAGAGGGCAATAATATCAATGTTACAGTGGCTAATATCAGCAGAAAACTCAAGGTCATGGAATTAAAGAAGGATAAGGGCAAGGAAATTGTTTGCGGTATTTGTACTTGCAACATTCACACAATTGAAAATTACCCAACAATATCTGCTTTTCAAGAGGTATTAAATGAGCAATCTAATGTTGTAAGTAATTACCAAAGACCTTTCAGTGGGCCCACCTTTAATACATACAATCCCAGTTGGAAAAATCATCCAAACTTCATTTGGGGAAACAGATAAACTGTTACACCTCAAGGATTCCCTAATTAAATTCCACATTAAGGGAAACCTCAGGAGGATCCAGTTTTAAAGCATCTTTAAAATCAAGAGCTTTTCAATCAAGGTATGCTACAAGTCTTTCAAGACTTGAGAAAGGCCGTACAAGGACTTGAGACTAAAAGTGCAATTAGGAATAAAGGGAGCCTTCCAGCTCAACCTCTTCCCAATCCAAAGCTGCAATATGAAGTTAACAACCCGAGGTCTTCAAATCAGATGGAGCAATCTAAATCTATCACCACTCTTAGGAGTGGGAAGACCATTGACAAAACCATTCCAGTTAGGGCTAAAAATCCTGAGGACCTGGAAGTGGACAAAAATGATAGATCTAGCCATGCCCCATAAGAGTTAGAACCGAAATTTCAAGGCAAGCCAATAGCCCCATTTCCCCAAAGTTGATTGCACCAAAACCTCTCTCTAACTCTCAGGACATTCTAAAGGTGTTGAAACAAGTGAATGTCAATATTCCTCTACTCGATGCCGTAAAACAAATACCTATATATGATAAATTTCTAAAAGACTTATGTATGACCAAAAGACGATAGAATATTCAAAAGATAATCTTTTTAACTGAAAAAGTGAGTGTCATCCTAAAGTAAGATGTGCCAAAGAAATACAGAGATCCCAGTAGCCAAACCGTCGCTTGTGTAATTTGGAACTACAAAATTGAGCGCGCACTTCTTGACTTAGGAGCGAGTGTAATCTGATTCCTTACTTGGTCTATGAACAACTAGCTTTGGGTGAATTGAAACTCACCCGAACCACATTACAACTTGCTGATCGCTTAGTTTGTGTACCGAGGGATAATTGAGGATTTGTTGGTCTTGGTTGACAAATTCTACTACCCAGTAGATTTTATCATCCTAGATACTCAATCCATCGTGCTCATGAACACTCAAATTCCTATCATTCTTGGTTGCCTATTCCTTGCCACATCAAATGCAATCATTAATTGCATGAATGGAGTCATAAGTTTGTCTTTTGAAAATATGACATTGGAGTTAAATATCTTTTTCAATATGGCCAAACAGGTAGAGGATGATGATGATGCCCACGATGTTAACTTGATTGATTATGTCGTGGAAGATAGAACACTTCTGACCTTATCCTCTGACCCTTTAGAGACGTGCCTGGCCCACTCCCGTGATTTTGATGATAGCATGATTAGGGAGATGGGGACCATGCTGGATACCGTGCCGGTACTTAAAGTTAATCGGTGAAGGCCACAATTCGAAGAATTGCCCCACACTGATGTAGTGCATCTACCGTCAAAGCTCAAGGCACAGAAACTTGACCTAAAACCTTTGTCCTCTGATTTGAAATATGTCTATTTAGGTCACGATGAGACATATCCAGTGGTGATTTCTTCCCACCTTGAGTAAGAACAGGAGAGTATGCTCATCTTTACTCTCATTGAGCACAAGGGAGCCCTTAGATGGTCAATTGTGGACCTCACGGGAATTGGCCCTTTGATTAGTACTCATCGCATTCATATTGAGGATAATACGAAGACCTCCCAGCAACCACAACGTAGATTAAATCCAATCATGAATGAAGTGGTTAAGGCTGAGGTTCTCAAGCTATTGGATGTGGGTATTATATACCCTATATCCGATAGCCATTGGGTGAGTTCAACTCAGATGGATCTGTAACACCCCATGGGTCTAAATATGTTTACACGTGTGTGGAAACGCACATAGTTATCCTTACACATCAACACCCGATAACTCTCGATTTATTCATCTCAACCGTCTTGTACAACATTCATCCGTATAACAAGCCATCTATCTGATTGATTTTAAAATTAGTCCATCATATCTTCAGAACATGAGCCCACGAATCCACACGTTAGGAGCTGTCGTCGTTCACAGAGTAAGCCAATCAAACCATCCATCATACATCCTAAGGTTTGGATCAACAAATCTATCGTTCGTCTAACTTTAAAAACTCCCACAAATGTACATCACTTAATCATTAGTAAACTTCTAATAACTTTCACCTAAACTAGGCCAAAAACACTAGGAATCATCCTTAATCATATTTTGTAATGATCTCACCGTCAGATCTTCATAGATCGTAAAATAACCTATGTATTTAGAAAGTATAGCTCACTTACAAATTTAAAATAATCTAACCTTTCTTCTCAAGCCCTACAGTAAATAAATGGCGTTGATCAAGATGCCAACCACGATAAACAACTTAGAAAATAATAATGAAAATAATAATAATAATAATAATAATAATAATAATAATAATAATAATAAATAGTAATAGTAATAAAAATTAATATTAATATTAGTATATGGTTAGTATTATGTTATAAGGCTCCTACAAATGATCCACTAGGACCTTTTGACCGTTGATGCTCGGGTTGAAGTTGATCCGACCATTGAATCAACGTAGTCGTCACTTAAAGGATGTAAATGAATTCATATGGCCCACCTGATCTTTGGCCAAAGTCTCTTATAGGGCCTACTAAGTGGAATGAATGGTGTGGATCCACTAAAACATCATTATGGATCCACTTTAGGGCAGTGCATGTGCACAGTTCACATGCACTCGCTGTGCACTGGGCGGAGCATCTCGGTCAAGCGGCCGCTGACCGAGATTTCTCAAAAAAGAGAAATCCTATCTCCCTTTCACATTGCCAGCAAACGAAACTAGCAACGTTCATGTAATCATGTTATGGCCCACCATCATCGACCACTTCGCAGATCAGAACCATCTATTATGGCCAGATGATGATCCTGAACAAACCATGGTGGTCTCACCTGTTGGAGTGTACCGACATGCACACGAGAACCGGCGCAAACCGAACCTGAATGCACAACGTTTCCAAAAATGGAAATTGTTGCACAACCAGCTCAGCAATCTGCGTGCCCTTGCATCCTTTCATCTAAAACGTCCCTTTAAAGGTTATCTTAGCCGTCCACTCCATTTTCAGAGGCTAGGGTTTTGGGTAGGAAACCAACAACCAAAAAGCAACTCTCCCCTAGCCATTTTCTTCTCCCTTCAAAACCACCATACAAACCTCCTTCACACTTCAAAACCACATTCCAGAAGCTCCCTACCACCAATCCAGAGCCTCCACTAGGATCGGATCTGAAGAAAACCCCTTCATTTGCAACCTGCCATGATCGCCCGTGGCTTTCTTCCTCGATAGAGCAAGCTGCTCTGCATCGAGTTTCGACCGATTTCGGTCCGAGTCGGATGGGTCAGGACCAATTTCAGAGGTCGGAGAATGTTTGAGAAGAAAGGAAAAGGAGGAAAAAAAAAAAAAAAAGAAGAAGAAGAAGAAGAAGAAGAAGAAGAAGAGTAGTAGAAGAAGAAAGGAGAGTGAATGAGAGAGAAAATGAGAAGGAAGAGGGAAGGAGAAACAGGGAAGAAAAGGAGAGGACGTTTGCCGTTGCACCACTTCGACTTGACTCGCTGGTTTGCAAGTTGGGTCTGATGCATCGGGGCTGAGTCCAGATTCGCCCTAGCCACCCTAGAAAGGAGAAAAGGAGAAGAAGATAGATCGCAGAATGGGGCTATTCATCTCATGTAGATCTGCAGGGTCGGGCTTGTCCAGTTCAAGGTGCATCAACTCGCTGAGTTGATTGACATTCCAACGAGTTGAGTTGGGCCTTCACTGCCGATGCATGGTCTGTTGTTGGGTTGGATAAAAACTCAATCCCAACTGCATGCATGAACACTGTTGTTAGTCTTGACGATCTGACGAGTCGTGCAGCTAGTTCGGGACTGAGTTGTGATTGTACAATCGCTGAGTCGTTGTTCAGTAGACTCAGTGAGTTGTGTTGATTTTGTGCTGGCATGGGTAGTCCAGGGGTGGAAGAACCACGGAAGAGGGTTGCTGTGGAGTTTTTATTGGGTTGAGATACCGGTATAGACCTTGACTAACTGTTTAACAAGTCAAGGGTTGCTACGGAGTTGGCTCGTGGACTCGGGACGAGTCGCTGACTCGTTTGGAGTTGCTCGGGCCTGGTCGAATTAGGGAAAGCGGATTGGACCCTCCAGTGAGAACGAAAGTACGAGAAGGAAGATAGAGAGAAAAGAGAGGGCGGTCAAGTTTACTCGCTCATAACTTGACTGAATCGGCGGTCGAGCTGTGGGTCATTTCTGGTCCAACAACCTTGATGGATAGGTCAAGGGAGAAGAGAAGCGACGTGTTGGTTGTGCCGAACCACGCCTACCCGCCGAGTCAAACTAGATGGGTAAATCTCTAAACCTCCCATTAGTTAAATCTAAGTTCCCTTGATCCAACCAACCTATGTTCCTACTAGATTTGTAAGTTAATAATAAGGTGTTTATTCTAATTTGTCCTTCAAGCTATCTAATGTGAACTATTAGGGTCTAATGTAGGGGACTTGAGTTCTCCAAATCACCTCCCAAGACCCATCTTGATTTGTGTTCAAGTGAAGAATGAATAGATGGATGCAAGAAATTCCCACACCTAGGGTTCATTTGAATTAAGGAACCCCTAACTTGAAAAGTTGGGACCTTGTCAACAATCGACCAATCATGTGGGCTAAAGAGTTTGATCCTAAGGGCGCGCACACTTCATAGCAACACCAGTAGATGATTCAACTCCTAAGGTGATTATTTTTCCCCTTAAGCTTTCCATTTCCATATTAGTTTAAGTTATAGTCTTTATTAAGAATCAAAATTGTTATCTCATAGCATGCAGCCTCTTACACTAGTATGATTTTTTAGGACATGATTTATCCCTGATTTATGGTTGATAGTTGTAAACCATGATTGCATGTGATAGTTACTTACATGATAACTCTCATTTTAATCGATAGTTCGCATCATGACCTATTGTGATTATTATGCTTGACTTATGTCCGCCATGCTATAACTATATGCTTTCTCATGAATTATTGTGAGTTGCTTATGAATTTTTATTCACTACACTTACTAGTGGGCAACTCCCTCTTGTGTACGTGAACCCATGCTTATGATGTAACAAGATGGGTTGTGGTAAGAAATGGACCCTCGATTTAGAAGTTACATGGGATATGGAACATTAATGTGGAATTTACCATCTATAGGGCATACGGCTTGAGTGACTTAGAAATGATCTCTTTTAACCGCACTGATGTGGCCTTGCTTGACCCTTTTTGCCGATTGATTTGATGTTCTATGTACCTTTTTTTGCCGCCGCGATTTGACATGTCCTCTGTTTTGAGATTTGCCGACGTGGCTTCAATGGCCTATACCATGCAATGGTGATCCCTACTTATTGAATTTGATTGGCCACTGGTCGACGAGTGTCCATTAAGCATCCTAAGATGGGAAAAACCTTATGAGCCGGGGATGGTGGTCATGAGACACTATGCCCAAGCTGTCGACCTACGCTGGGTGACGAGCCCCCCTTCCCATAGTGAGCATTGACTTACTTAAATTGGCTGATTGTAATTGGAATAATAATGGTTTGACTAATCATGTGTCCGTAACATATTGGCGATGACGGGTGGATAATTGTGGATGTTGTAACGCATGCCCTTAGGATCATTGGGATATCATTTCGCTAGTTTTTAGACCACCGGCTATTGACCTATTTGTCTGACTGGATGAGCATTCCCAGGTCAATGATTGCATGGGTGACGAGTCGAAGTCCGACTGGATGAGCATTCTCAGGTCGATGATTGCATGGGTGATGACCCCAAGTCCAAGTGGATATGCATCCCAAGGTCGATGTGCATTTACGCATCCATGCATTTAAAAACACCACATCATGAATTGTTTTGGTTGCCTTGTTGTTCTTTTAACTATGCTTGACTAAGGTGGCAGTGTGTAATCTTGAGGAGAATTCACACTGAGTTGGCCACTCATCCATCAAATATATAACCGTACAAGTAGCACAGGTGGCTTAAGTGACATTCGGGTTCAGACTTGATGAGGAGAAGGGTATAAGTGCCAGAGACGCATGGCTGTATTGCCAAGAGAAGCTGCACGATCTTGCGACTCAAATTATATGCATTCTATTATTCTCTTGTGTAATTTATGCAATTCTTATATTGGTTGTTCCAAAGACATTGGTTTGTACAAGTCATTATGGGCAACATCTCATTCATTCTAAATATAAATGCAAATTTTCTTTTATATTGATTTGTCCATTCTACGCTAACTGCTAACTCTGAAAGAGAAAAAATGTATGAAATTTGGTTCTCTATAGGTTAACACTCGGGTTTTTAGGAAACGAGTCATATACTCGGGTCCTGAAAACACTGGGCGTTACAGTTGTTATTAGAGCACTGACTAATTGGAAATGTTCTTATACAAACCCGAGTGTTAACCTATAAAGAACCAAATTTATAGTTAACTACTTGGAAATGATTCCTTACACATCAACACCCTGTACTTTTCAATACATGGGTGTTACCAAGAGGGTCTAAATCTGTTTACACGTGTGTGGAAACACACTTAGTTATCCTTACACATCAACACCTGGTAACTCTCGATCTATTCATCTCAACCGTCTTATACAACATTCAACCGTATAACAAGCCATCTATCTAATTGATTTTTAAATTAGTCCATCATATCTTTAGAACATTAGCCAACGAATCCACACGTTAGGAGTTGTCTTTGTTCACAGAGTAAGCTAATCAAACCATCCATCCTACGTCCTAAGGTCTGAATTAATAGATCCATCCTTCGTCTAACTTTAAAAACTCCCACAGATGTACATCACTTAATCATTTCGATTAGGCCACTTGATTACTAAACATTCTAATGACTTTCACCTAAACTAGTCTGAGAACCTTAAGAATCATCCCTGATTATATTTTGTAATAACCTTACCGTCAAATCTTCATAGATCGTAAAATAGCCTATGTATTTAGAAAATATGGCTCACTTACAAATTTAAAATAATCTAACCTTTCTTATCAAGCCCTACAGTAAATAAATGGCGTTGATCAAGATGTCAGCCATGATAAACAACTTAGACAATAATAATAATAATAATAATACTAATAATAATAATAATAATAATAATAAAGAATAGTAATATTAATAAAAATTAATATTGATATTAGTATATGGTTAGTATTATGTTATAAGGCTCCTACAAATGATCCACTAGGACCTTTTGACCGTTGATGCTCGGGTTGAAGTTGATCCGACTGTTGAATCAATGTAGTCGTCACTTAAAGGACGTAAATAAATTTGTATGGCCCACCTGATCTTTGGCCAAAGTTTCTTATAGGGCCCACCAAGTGGAATGAACGGTGTGGATCCACTAAAACATCACTATGGACCCCACTTTAGGGCAGTGCATGTACACAGTTCACACGCACTCGCTGTGCATTGGGCGGAGCATCTCGGTCAAGCAGCCGCTGACCGAGATTTCTCAAAAAAGAGAAATCCTCCCTCTCTTTCATGTTCGCAGCAAATGTAACTAACAACGTTCTTTTGATCGTGTTATGGCCCACTATCATCGACCGCTTCGCAGATCAGAACCATCTATCATGGCCAAATGATGATCCTGAACAAACCCTAGGTGGTCTCACATGCACACGAGAACCGGCGCAAATCGAACCTGGAAGCACAACATTTTCAAAAATGGAAACTGTTGCACAGTCAGCTCAGCAATCCGCGTGCCCTTGCACCCTTACATCTCAACCGTCCCTTGGAGGGTTATCTTAGCCGTCCATTCCATTTTCAGAGGCTAGGGTTTTGGGTAGAAAACCAACACCGGAAAAATAACTCTCCCCTGGCATTTTCTTCTCCCTTCAAAACCACCATACGAACCTCCTTCACACTTCAAAACCGCATTCCAGAAGCTCCCTACCACCAATCCAGAGCCTCCATTAGGATCGGATCTGAAGAAAACCCCTTCATTTGCAGCCTGCCATGATCGCCCTAGGCTTTCTTCCTCGATGGAGCAAGCTACTCTGCATCGAGTTTCGACCGAGTTCGGTCTGAGCCGGATGGGTCAAGACCAATTTCAGAGGTTGGCGAAAGTTTGAGAATAAAGAAAAAGGAGGAAAAGAAAAGGAGACGGTGCAGCGCCACACTACCTGCTGTTGTTGAGCTCGAGCCGAACCAACAGAGGTTGGGTCGGGTCAGTTCCTGGTCTGGTCCAGCAGTTGTTGGACTGTGCAAAAAAAAAAAGAGTAGAAGAAGAAGAAGAAAGGAGAGTGAATGAGAGAAAGAAAACGAGAAGGAAGAGAGGAGGAGAAACGAGGAAGAAAAGGAGAGGACGTTTGCCGTTGCACCACTTCGACTCGACTCGTTGGGTTGCAAGTTGGGTCTGATGCATCGGGGCTGAGTCTAGGCTGGCTCCAGCCACCCTAAAAAGGAGAAAAGGAAGAGAAGATAGATCGAAGAATGGGGTTGTTCAGCTCATGCAGATCTGCAGGGTCGGGCTTACCGAGTTCAAGGTGCATCAACTCGCTGGGTTGATTGAAATTCCTACGAGTTGAGTTGGGCCTTCACTGCTGATGCATGGTCTGTTGTTGGGTTAGATAAAAACTCAATCCCAACTGCATGCGTGAACACTGTTGTTAGTCTTGAGAATCTGACGAGTCGTGCAGCTGGTTCGGGCTAAGTTATGATTGTACAATTGTTGAGTCGTTGTTCCATAGACTCAGTGAGTTGTGTTGATTTTGTGCTGGCATGGGAAGTCTAGGGGTGGAAGAACCATGGAAGAGGGTTTCTGTGGAGTTTTTGTTGTGTTGAGATACCGGTATAGACCTTGGCTAGCTGTTTAGCAAGTCAGGGGTTGCTATATACACCGAGTTGGCTCGTGGACTCGGGATGAGTCACTGAGTCGTTCGGAGTTCCTTGGGCTTGGTCGAATCAGGGCAAGCTGATTGGACCCACCAGCAATGAACCAAAAAAACAGAATGAAAGAAAGAAAGAACGAAAGTAGGAGAACGAAGATAGAGAGAAAAGAGAGAGCGGTCAAGTTTACTTGGCCGAAACTCGACTGAATCGGAGGTCGAGCTGTGGGTCATTTCTGGTCCAGCAACCTTGCTGGATAGGTCAAGGGAGAAGAGAAGCGACGTGTTGGTTGTGCTGCACCACGCCTACCTGCCAAGTCAAACTAGATGGGTAAATCTCTAAACCTCCCCTTAGTTAAATCTATGTTCCATTGATCCAACCCACCTATGTTGCTAGTAGATTTGTAAGTTAATAATACGGTGTTTATTCTAATTTGTCCTTCAAGCTATCTAATGTGAATCGTTAGGGTCTAATGTAGGGGACTTGAGTTCTTCTAATCACCTCCAAGACCCATCTTGATTCGAGTTCAAGTGAACAATGAATCGATGGATGCAAGAAATTCTCACACCTAGGGTTCATTTAAGGAACCCCCAACTTGAAAAGTTGGGACATTGTTAACAATCGACCAGTCATGTGGGCTGAAGAGTTCAATCCTAAGGGCGCGCACACTTCATAGCAACACCAGTAGACGATTCAACTCTTAAGGTGATGATTTTTCCCCTTAAGCTTTCATTTTCCAAATTAGTTTAAGTTATAGTCTTTATTAAGAATCAAAATTGTTATCTCATAGCATGTGGCCTCTTACACTAGTATGAATTTTTAAGACATGATTTATACCTGATTTATGGTTGATATATAGTTGTGAACCATGATTGCATGTGAAAGTTACTTACATGATAACTCTCAATTTAATCGATTGTTCACATCATGACCTATTGTGATTATTATGCTTGACTTATGTCTGCCATGCCGTAACTATATGATTTCTCATGAATTGTTGTGAATCGTTTATGAATCTTTATTCACTACACTTACTAGTGGGCAACTCCCTCTTGTGTACATGAACCCATACTTAGGATGTAACAAGATGGGTTGTGGTGAGAAATGGACCCTCGATTTAGAGGTTACATGAGATATGAAACATTAATGTGGGATTTACCATCTATAGGGCATACGGATTTGACATTTGTCATATGTTTTGAGATTTGTCGACGTGACTTCAATGGCCTATACCATGCGATGGTGATCCCTTCTTATCGAATTTGAATGGCCACTGGTCGACAGGCGTCCATTAAGCATCCTAATATGGAGAAAACCTCGTGTGGGGATGGTGGTCACGGGACACTATACCTGAGCTGTCGGCCTACGCTGGGCGACGAGCACCGCTTGTGACCATTTTATTACTTAAATTGGCTGGTTGTAATTGGAATAATAATATTTTGGTTAATCATACATCCATAGCATATTGGCGATGACGGGTGGCTAATTCTTGATGCTATAGCACGTTCCCTTAGGATCATTGGGGTATCGTCTCGCTAGCTCCCAGACCACCGACTATCGACTTATTTGTCCGACTGGATGAGTATTCCCAGGTCAATGATTGCATGGGTGACGAGCCCAGTCCGACTGGATGAGCATTCCCAAGTCGATGATTGCATGGGTGATGAGCCCAAGTCCGACTGGATGAGCATTCCCAAGTCGATAATTGCATGGGTGACGAGCCCAAGTCCGACTGGATAAGCACCCTAGGTCGATGTGCATTCACGCATCCATGCATTTAAAAAGACCACATCATGAATTGTTTTAGTTGCCTTGTTGTTTTTTAAACTATGCACACTTAGTTGGCCACTCATCCATCAAATATATAACCGTACAGGTAGCGCATGTGACTTAAGTGACATTCGGGTTCAGACTTGATGAGGAGCACGGTACAAGTGCTAGGGATACATGGCTGTATTACCAAGAGAAGTTGCGTGATCTTGTGGCCCAAATTTTATACATTCTATTATTCTCTTGTGCAATTTATGTAATTCTTGTATTGGTTATTCCAGAGATATTGGTTTGTATAAGTCATTATGGGCAGCCTCTAGTTCATTCTAAATATAAATGCAAATTTTTCTTTATGTTGATTTGTCCATTCTACGCTAACTGTTAACTCTAAAAGGAAAAAAATGTATGGAATTTGGTTCTCTATAGGTTAACACTTGGGTTTTTAGGAAACGAGTCATATACTTGGGTCCTAAAAACATGGGGCATTACAAGTTCGTAAGAAGTCCAGAATCACCATCGTATCCAATGCCGATAATGAACTCGTGCCAACTAGAGTCACTACTAGTTGGAGAATGTGCATTAACTACAGGAAATTGAATACCGTCAGGAGGAAGGACCACTTTTCTTTGCCCTTCATTGATCAAATCTTAGAAAGGCTAGCTGGTCATTCTTACTACTGCTTCCTTGACGGGTATTCGGGCTACAACCAGATAGTGATAGCACTAGAAGATCAGGAAAAGACCACATTCACATGTCCCTTTGGCACCTTTGCTTACCGAAGGATGCCATTCGGACTGTGTAATGCCCCCACCACTTTTCAACAATGCATGATGAGTATTTTTTCTGACATGATGGGGCAATATTTAGAGGTCTTCATAGAAGATTTCTTTGTTTTTGGTCCATACTTCAGCGAATGCTTGAAAATTTAAAAAAATGTGCTAAAGCGATGTGAGGAAAAGAAGTTGGTACTGAATTGGGAGAAGTGTCACTTCATGGTTCGTAAGGGAATTGTCCTTGGACTATCATTTCGTCTAAGGGAATTGAGGTAGATAAGGCTAAAATTGATCTTATCTCTAACAAACCTCGATCCAAGAACATACGAGATGTGTGATCCTTTCTAGGACACACCGGGTATTACAGAAGATTCATAAAGGACTTTAGGAATCTCTATCATCCTTTATGTAATCTACTTCAAAAGGATGCACCATACGAGTGGACTGAGCATTGCCAGGAAGCTTAAGGGCATGTTAACCACTCCACCTATCATGCAGCCACCCGACTGGAACTTTCCTTTTAAACTTATGTGCGATGCGTCTGACTATGCTCTTAGGGTGATTTTAGGCCAGAGAAAAGAAAAGAAGCCCTATGTTATTCATTACGCAAGTGAAACGCTAAATCTTGCCCAAGTGAATTACTCTATTATGGAAAAAGAACTCTTGGCCGTAGTATTTGCTTTGGACAAATTGAGATCTTACTTGATCGGATCCAAGATCATTATCTATACTGATCATGCGGCCCTCAAGTACCTTCTTTCTAAGAATGATGCTAAGCCCTGCCTGATAAGATGGATCCTCCTACTCCAGGAATTTGACTTAGAAATTAAAGATAAGAAAGCAGTAGAAAACGTAGTGGCTAACCATCTTTCTAGACTTGACCACCGTGATTCCCTTGAGATGACACCAATAAATGACATGTTCCCTAATGAGCAATTGTTTAAAGTCTCCCAATCACCTTGGTTCACTGACATTGCTAATTATCTTGCCATAGGTTTCACGCCGACACATTGGACTACGCAAGATAAGAAGAAAATTTTCACTGAGGTGCACAAATTCTTCTGGGATGATCCTTATTTATTTAAATATTTCCCAGATCAGATTTTAAGGAGATGTGTGCAGACAATGAATACTAAAGTGTCATCTCCTTCTGTCACACTCAGGCTTGTGGTGGTCACTTTTCTGCCAAAAAGACCATGGCCAAAATCCTACAGTGTAGTTTTTATTGGCCCACTATGTTCAAGGACGCTCATGAGTTTTGCAAAGCTTATGAGAGTTGTTAGAAGTTGGGAGCATTGTCCTGTAGAAATATGATGCCTTTAAACCCCATTCTAATCATTGAAGCATTTGATTGTTAGGGCATCGATTTCATAGGACCATTACCCCAATCTCATGGAAATTTATGCATTCTATTAGCCGTAGACTATGTCACTAAATGGGTCAAAGTGATCCTGTGCTGAAATAATGACCATCAGACGGTCATTAAATTCTTAAAAGAGAACATCTTTTCCCAGTTCAGAATACCTCAAGCCATCATTAGTGATGGAAGTTCATATTTTTCTAACAGGCCATTCGCAAACTTAATGAAGAAATATGACATCTCTCACAAGGTGAGCACTCCATACCACCCACAGATAAGTGGACAAGCTGAGATTTCCAATAAAGAGATCAAACATATCTTAGAAAAGATGGTTAACCCTGACCGTATGGATTGGTCAATCCGCTTGACCGATGCTTTATGGGCTAACCGTACAACCTTTAAAACTCCCATTGGAATGTCTCCCTTTAGACTCATCTATGAGAAAGCTTGTCACTTACCAGTGGAACTAGAAATAGAGCCTACTGTGCTATAAAGAATTTAAACTTTGACTTGGACAACGCTAGCTCGCTATGCAAACTTCAATTGAATGAACTTGAGGAGATCCAGAATGATGCGTACGTGAACTTGAGAATTTACAAGGACAAGATGAAAGTATTTCATGACCAACATATTCTTCGAAAATCATTCATGCCAAGTCAAAAAGTCCTCTTGTATAATTCGCGGTTACATCTCTTTTCGGGAAAGCTCCGATCTCAATCGACCGGCCCATTCACTATTACAAAGGTATATCTTCATTTGGCAGCCGAGAAAATGAATCCAAACAATGGCAATGAATTCAAAGTAAATAGACATCGATTAAAGCTATTTGTTGAAACTTTCAATTCAGAGGACTTGTCCATACCTCTAAGTGATCTTGTTTACCAGGATTGATCTCCTAGTCTGATGGAGGTATAGGTAGGTTTAACGATTTCATAGGACTAGGGTAGTTTGCTTTATACTGTTTTAGGATAGTTTGCTTATACTTCGTTGAGTTTTGTTTCATGCTGACCCATTTTATGCTAAGATCCATAGAAAAGCTTCAAACTTCTTTCCTCCAGGTATTATCTTTCCATCACTATTCCCTTTCTTTTCATTGCCTCACTTGCATTACATCCCTATTTCTTATACATTGAGGACAACATAGATTTTTGTGGGGGGTGTGGGGGATTAGGTTACCTATTCAGTGTTTTTCTCAGTTTTGAACAAAATTTTTGCAAAATTTCTTAATATTTTAATTTGAACTCTGTTTAGAAGGCAATAAATTGTGTACTTAAGAATGCTTTAAATATGATGAGAAGTGAGACTAGATTTTAAATTGTTGGAGCTTGATCATCTAGGTAAAATATCACTCACAATTCTTACGTTGGAATTGATTAAGGATAAGTTCGAATATCATGTTAATTTAGATCGCAGGACATGTTCAATTTTCTTTATTGGAGTGTGCTTGAGTTTCTAATAGTTAATATGTGGATCATTGTTAGATAGTGAGAATTTAGTCTGGAGAACTTTGTCCACCTTAAGAGATAAAAAACCAGTTAAAAAAATAGGAGATCGGCAAAAAGGGCATAAAAAAAAAAAAGAATGACAACATCTTTGAGGGGAATGAAAAATGTCTTTGAAAAGGATGTAATGTCTGAAAAAAGAAATAAATAACAGTGACGGTCGATATAAAATAAAAAACTGGGAAAAAGAATGAAAAAGAGGATAAGTTTAGAATCAGTAATTGAGTTTTCAATTAATCTTAAGATGATGAACATGGCTAACATTATGAAACGAAAGTAGTCTTCTGAGAAGTAAATTGATTGTCGCCAAGCACATTGGAAAACTGGATATTTAAACTTCTATTCTGATTTAATTGATAAAGAACCTACTTGATTTATTGCCTAGTGGATTTGGCTGTAAGTTTTCAAATATCTCACTATCTCAATTAATGTTACTCATTCATACTTGATTGCACAAAAGATTGTTTTCTGAAAAAAGTTCTTAAACTTGAGATTGAAGATTTATTTTCGCATATTTTTCTCAGGACTAGCAAAATGCTGGTTGGGGGTTGTGTTAAGGGTCAAATATTGCATATTATTCCCCATCTATTTCTTGGTTTTAGAAACCTAATATTGCTTAATGGTCTATTTTACATGTGTTTGTGTTGCAAGGTGAATTCAAGAGCTTAGATTAAAAAGAATGCTAAAAGCATGGATTTAGTGCTCAAAAGTTACTAAAGCAAAGAATGGATCTATGGAGACCAAGATTAAAGATTTCAAGACTCCAAGATCCAAGAAAACCAAGTGGAGAAAGAAGTCGAAAGAACAAGCGCAGAAATCACAAAGACTGTGTCATTAAGAACCGTATCGACGATCTATTTGATGACATCGATGATCTATTCAATGACATTAAAACATGGTTGATGACATCGAATTTATGAAGGAAAATCGAGTTGGTTGCTGGACATATTGGGTGCTTTTATCGATCCATCGAAGACATGTTCGATGAATCGAAGGAAGGTGTTTAATGACATTGAAAATTGCTCGATGACATCGAATTTATTGAAGAAATTGAAGTAACTCGCTAGACTGTTTTGGACCCATTTTCGATGAATCGAAGACCTGTTTGATGGATTGAAGCTTAACTCGATGACATCGAAGGACGGTTCGATGACACAGAGGCTTACGCAGTGTGAAAGAAGAAAAAGTGCGACGTCTAGATTCAAACCCCTTTGATGACATCGAAGGTGTTACACGGTCTGCGTAAATTAAATCCAGTTTTGTGATTTTGCGGAACTTTGCCTATAAATAGGGGTTTCTCGAAACTTTTTAGGATATCTAGGGTTTGGAGGAGCAGAGTAAAAGGGGGGAGCCGCTTCCCAAGAATTCTTCTTCTCTTCTCCTTAGTTTTTAATGCTTTCTTCTAGGGTTTTTAATCCAATCATGTCTATGGTTGGTTAGATCCCTTAGCTAGGTTTAAGGGGTGAAGCTTGTTGCGTGATTGAGATATTTTTCCTGTTTAATTCTTATTATTATTGAACTCCTTTGATTCTAGTTTGATATTTAAGGAATACTTCTAGTGTTTAATGGTTTGTTGTAACTAAAATTACAATGGATCTGTGATAGCTTGAAGTATCTTCTTTTACTTGTTCGGAGTTTGTGAAAATAGAAAATCCTATTGTTCGCCATAGTCCCTTGGGCATGGCTGAGTGATGGAATCTTTTCTATCCTTCACAATTCTCCCATGGTGGTTATTGGATCGATATACCCTATTATCTACCATTGTCTCCTGGGCATGGTTAGGTGATGAAATCACTTCCAATCCTCACAACTTTCATCCGTTGAGAATTAGGTCAATGAAAGTTCAGATCAGATCTTATTGAATATCTTCCAATTGGATAGAATAGGACTCTAATTCCGATTGAGTGCCTTTAGTCAAATAAGGAAACATCCTAATAGCTGCAAGTGGATCCCTGGAAACCCTAGTTTCCTACCTTTAAATTCTTAATTTTCTATACTCATCATCTCATAATTAGTCTCTACTTTCCTGATTTAGGTTAGATCTTTTCCTAGTTTTGATTCTAATTACTTTCAAAATAGACACACAAGATTAGTTCTCATGTATTCGACCTCGGTCTCACCGAGATTATTACTACATCGTGACCCTACACTTGGGGTTGTGAACAATCTCTTCAAAAAGTTCGAAACCAAAGCCAATGTCGTAGCTGATGACTTCGAGTTAATAAATTTGGATAACCCCGAAGTCCCTAGGGAAGTATGAATCTGGAAATCCTTGCTGCCAGAATACAAGGAAAGTGGTAGAATTCCTTACTCCAAGACTGTCTAACTCTATGTTCTCCTATGAAGACATGACGGTGATCGATGAAGAACTCATTGTCCACCATTTTCCAATAAAGCCAAAAATGAAGCCAGTAAAATAGAAGCTCGGAAGAATGAAGCTAGAGCGGGCCCTGAAAGTTCACTACGAAGTCATCAAACAACACAACGTAGGATTCTTGGTAGTCTCTAACTATCCAGAATGGCTCGTTAACATCGTACCAGTACCAAAGTAAGATGGTAAGGTCTGGATGTGCATTGACTTCCGAGATATCAATAAAGCCAGTCTTAAAGATGACTTCCCCCTGCCATACATCAACACTTTGGTCGACAACACTACATGGCACAATATCTTCTCCTTCATTGATATTTCTTATGCTACAATCAAATCAAGATGGATGTTGAAGATCACGAGAAGACTTCATTTATCATGCCATGGGGAACATTTTGCTACAACGTTATGACGCTTGTTTTGAAGAATGTAGGAGCTATATACTAGTGAGCGATGATAGCCTTCTTGCATGATATGAACAACAAGGAAATGGAAGTATACGTTGATGACATGATCATTAAATCTAGGACAATTGAAGGACACTTTGAAGACCTGAAGAAGCTCTTCGACATGTTAGAAAAGTATGAACTCTGACTTAACCTTAAAAAATGTGTCTTTGGTGCAACCGGTGGTAAACTTCTTGGCTTCATAGTTAGTGAGGAAGGGATCAGGGACGATGAAAAAAAGACAAGCGCCATCATCGACACCTCCAAAGATAGAAAAAGAAATCCATGGTTTCCTCAACAAAACCCGGTACATCAGCTGCTTCATAGAACAACTCACTCCCATCTATGAGCCAATATTGAAGCTCCTTCGGAAGAATTCACATAAGGAATGGAACGATGAATGTCAAGCCACCTTCGATCATATCAAAAGATATCTTGTGATTTTCAAAATCTCAACTTTTCTGAAACATTATTATTATTTTATTCAAACTAAATCACTTGGTTTTTCAAAATCACAATTTTTTAAAACTTTTCAATTTTTTTTTTCAAAATCTCAATTTTTTTTTGTTTTTTATTTTTCCAAACTTTTGAACTTTTTTTTTTTTCAAAATCACATTTTTTCTAAACTTACCAATCTTATTTTTCAAGTGTTAAAATTTTGTCAAAATGTCAGTGTTTTTTAAATCTCATTATTTTTTTAATCAATATCAAAATTTTTAACCACTTAATTTGCTTTTTCAAAATATCAATTTTCCACCAAAATGTCCATTTTTTAATCTTAATTTAGTTTTTCCAAATTTTTAACAAAATCTCTCTTTTCTTCTTTTTATAAACCAAACTTTTTCAATTATTTTTTTCCAAAATACAAATTCTGATTATTATTTTTTTTCAAAATCTCATTTTTTTTCAAACTCGACAATTTATTCAAACTTCTCAAAATTTTCAACATGCCAAATTTTTATTTTTATTTCAAAAGCACCATTTTTTTTCAACCTTTCAAATTTTTATTTTTTATTTTTCAAAATGACATTTTTTTTTTCAAAATGTTGGTGGTTTTTTTTTTTTTAATAACTATTTTTTGTTTCTTAAAATCTCAATTTTTCTCAAACATTTTCAATTTTTGTTTTCAAATCATAAATTATTTTAACTTTTCAATTTTCTCTTTCAAAATGTCAAAAAAAAAAATTCTGTCAAAATATTGATTTTTAATCTCATTTTTTCTTCAAAATTTATATTCTTTCAAACTTTTCCATTTTCTTTTTTAAAATATTTTTTTTGAACTTCTCAATTCTTATAGAACTTTACAATATATATATATATATATATATATATATATATATATATATATATATATATATATAGGGAAAAGGTACTATGCACTCGACCTCACAAGACTGTCCCATGAGGTCGAGTTGTGTGGGCCCCACCGTGATGCGTTTCGAACATCTACCCCATCAGTCAGATGCACCATTCGATCATGGATCTAGGTCTCAAAAATCAAGTCAATCCATCACATGTGTGGGCCACACCACATACAGAAGTGGGGAGGGGCCGTGCACCATTAAAACATTCATAATCATTTTTTGGCCCACCGAGATGTGGTTTGCAAATCCAGCCCATCCATTATGTGTGTCCCACTTGGATGAGGGTTCAGACCAAGTTTCAGCAGCATTCAAAACTCCGGTGGGCCCCACCAAGTGCTTTTATATGTTTTTAGCATGTCTTCACGTGATTTTAGATGGTATGGCCCACCTGAGTTCCGTATATGGCTGATTTTTTAGATATCCCATAATTTAGAGGGGACCCATCAAATGCATGGTGTTGATGGTCGACACGCATCACGGTGGGGCCCACACAGCTCGACCTCATGGGAGCTTATCGTGAGGTCGAGCGCATATTACCTTTTCCCATATATATATATATATATATATATATATATATATTCAAAATACAAAATCTCAATTTGTTTTTCAAAAAATATATATTTTTTCAATGTTTTGAAAATTTTCACAGATCTTTTTAATCTTTTCAATTTTCTTTTTCAAAATATCATTTTTTTTAAATCAAAATTTTTTAAATGATCAACTTTATTAAAACTTTTTTTTTTTTTTTTTTTCATAATTGAGATTTTTCTTTTGATCACAATTTTTTAATATTCTCAATTTTGTTTTTCAAAATTTCAATTATTTAACAAAATATTGATTTTTTTTGTTGAACCTCAATTTTTATTTTTTTTTTGAACTTCATTTTCTAAAATCTCGATTTCTAATAAAATACTACAGATGTAGAGTGAGATTTTTCATGTGTATTACAAACCATTTAAATATCAATTTTAAAGCCAAAAAAATTATTAATAATTTCCACTCAATTGATATAAAAAGAAAAAGACCGATGTATTCAGTCAATTGGTGCAAAAATAATACTAGATATAAATAATTATGGTAAAACCATTGAAATTCTATTAGAAAACACTTTTGAGGCTACATTAAAACAAATTTCCACCATATTCTACAATAAATAAATAAATAAACAAAATCAGTGGGGGCAAATGTCAATTTACGACAGACCATGATCCGTCGCAAAAGCAAATAAAATCCGTCGGTAAACATTACAAGTTTGTTTTTTGGGAGGTATTTTGCAACGAACAAAAATCCGTCGTAAAATCTTAATTTATGACAAACTAAATCCGTTGCAAATTTGTGACGGACCACATCCATCCTAAAATCTCTCTTTTTTATTTTTTCTTCCATAGTTAAACCAAGCCTTTTTCTCCATCGCCAAATCTATAGCAAATTTGTGATTTTTACGATGGTACTAGCAAGTCTAGTCACCAAGTGGACATTGCAAGAACCCTTGAAAGTATACCTCTCTACTAGACATGCCGACATGTGATCTAAGCCGCTGTTAAGATGGGCCCTCGAAATTTTAATTCCTGGGCCAAATTTAAGGGTATTTTTGTTAACAAAAATAAATAAATAAATAAAATCACGGAATGTGGAAACTAGAAAGCGCTCTAGGTTAAGTGATGTTTGTTAATGTGGAACTTGGAAAGCCCTCCATGATTTTTTTAGAATTTTTTCGGTGAGAGAGGTCTAGCTTAATGGTGAATATGGAATGCACTCCGTGGATCCCTCAAAAAGAATATTGCTTCCAAATTTATCCTAGGCATGTTGCCAAAGATATTTTCTCTCTTCAGAATAGCTCACAACCCAACTTTTCACTTGTAAAACTTCTCTGGTCCCACCATGATTTTTTTATTAAATCCACACCATCCATCAACTTTTTCAAGATCATTCTAGAGCATGAGCCCAAAAAATGAGGCACATCCAAGGCTTAAGCGGACCACACAACAAAAAGCAGTAGGAATTGAACGACTACTATTGGAACCTTCCTAGGGTCCACTATGGGGTTTGATTTTCCATTTAACCTCTTCATCAGATTACACAGATGTAACGACCTTGGAATTTTTGTGCTAATCTTTCCTTAAGTAGTTGTTTTTGGGGTAATTAGCGCTTTACTCGATTGCTTGTGAAATTCGCATCAATCACTTTAAATTGTATCTGCATGGCTCTAAACGTGTAGATTAGTGAGCGCTACGTTACTCTGAAATCTGGGATCCATCGCTAAATCCAGTTGTTCTGGGGAATTTTTGGAAGATCTGGATCGGACCTAGACCGCGCGTCGAAAGTCCGATAGCGATGATCTTAGGCTGTTGCGGTCACCGAGTTGGGCTTGATCTTCACCTCGAAAATCAAGTCGATCTGATGTTCTGGGTCGATTTGGTTGAGCTCGGAGTGAAGAGTGTGAGAACGGTTGGAATTTAATAAGCTTTTTATGAAATCTGAGTCGTGTCGCTTGCGCGACGATTTTAAGCTATCTCAATCCGTTGGATTTCGACCCAATTTCACCCTCTGATCAGGATGGTTGGCCCAGGCATATCCTAGTGCTTGTGGACCTGATCGAGTTTCCGTGACCGTTGAATTGAGTGTGGTCCGCCACGGCTGATCTGAAGAGTCGGTCGGTACGAAAACTCAGCCTGACCCAGATCCATGGTCAGTGAGCTTAAGTCCGACCTTTCGTGGTTATAAGTCCACCAGAAGTGCTTCGTTGGATCGAGAAAGGCGTACTTTGGTTATAACCTAAGTATACCTTGACCCTGGGGTTATTTCCATCATTTTAAGGTCTATATATAGTCCTTAAACCCTAGCTCTCATTTCCATACGATTTTTCTCTAACCCTAGCTTGGAAAGAGAGTGGAAAAGAGAGAGTTAGTGAGAGAGATTGGTTGGTGAATCACCTTGATTCTTCCTTGTTCTTCTTCACCTTTGAATCTTCACTTTGAATCGTTCCTTTGGCGATTCTGAGTTCTTTTGGGGTAAGTTAACCTAACCCTAACCTGTGTTAGAGCTTAGACTAGACTTGGTATTGTTGTATCTCATTTCTATCCTTATTTTAGGGTATTCTTACGCCGTTGACGAAGACAACTCGTCTAAATCAGTTCGGCGGTTCTTTCTTTGCTTAAGGTGCGGACTTTAAGTGTATAGGTTATGGTTTTCAAGGCTTTCAATCCCAGTTAGTGATTTATTCTTGTTATGGATGAGATTTCACATGTAAAATGTTATGTTTACATTGCTTTCCTGATATGCATGTGCTATATTGAGATTTGTGTATTTTAAGTGTATTTATAAAGTACCGTATACGTATAAAATACGCACTTGTGTTTGCCATGATTATTGGTCATGTATGTATGCTAGATGCATGTATGACAACTCCTTGGGAAAAGGAATTGTCTAAGTGCACGTATTTCAACATGCGTCATGTATGTTGTTCCATGTATGCTAAGTGTTTGTAGAAATGCATGAATGATCTACGTGTAACTGATTACACTAAATGCAGGCGTTGAGAAGTGGTTCTCAATACTTCTATGGATGCGCATGATTTCCTTTATGCATTTACATTCCAAGTTATTTAAATTCAAGCATCTCCTATGCTTACATTTATGTTAAGTTGATATTCTTCAGATGTGTATGTAACATGATTTGAGTTATTGTTCCATTACTGTTTTACATTCCATATGAATATCTGTAGTAGTGTAGGATATTTGGGACTATGCCTTAGTCCAGGAGATCGGTAATTGACCCTATATTCCTGGTTGAGATTGCTTTCGCCACGTAGGACGTATTAGACGAACCCGAGCCGTATTAGAGTTGGCAGCAGTGGTTTGGCCACGCGGAGTGTTTGCGCACTCTATGTCGTTCAATTCAACGTGCGCTCGTGCTAGTCGAGTTCGTCAAGTAACCCGATTGTCCGATGTATGTTAACCATGTATGGACGCTACTGCTTGAATCTAGGGTACCGAACTTACCAGTGAAATCCTAATAACCATGGTACCTGATCCGTTAAGACTCATGAGCCGGACATGGTGGTATGGGACACCGTGGTCGAGCTGTCGGCCTACGTTGGGGTGACGAGCCTCCCGTAGTGACCAATGAGCAACTAAACTCGTGAGCCGATTATGGTGGTATGGGACACTATATTCGTCGTCGGCCTACATTGATTGGTGACGAGCCCTTTGTAGTGACCTCGAGCATACCTGGATACCGCAAGGAGGTGACGAGCCGATCGTGGTAGTAAGGGCATGAAAGGCGTGCATTGATTGGTGACGAGCCCTTTGCTACGACCTCAAACATAAAATCGTATGAGATGTCTAGGATTGACGACCCTAGTATGGATCATTGTTTGGATGGTGATATGAGGAAGGTATCTTAGCTTCCCAATCTGTTGTGTGAAACGGACTAATAACAACTAGGTAATCATATCCATGCACAGCATTGCATGTGCTTTGTAGATGTGGCGCACTTTGAGGCGATGTCATGCGTAACGTAAGATGAAGACGCTGAGGGTGTACGCGTGAGGGCACGCATCATATTGCATTCATACTTGCATTAACAAGAGTACTTAGGATTTAATTACTTATCCTGCTTTATCATTACTGTTTGATTGAACTGATAACATGTTAACCAGTGCCTTATTGTTCCACCGAGTTGATCACTCACTCCCACGTTCGGGCGGTGTTACACACCCACCGGACTCTGTTAGGCCCCGATGTTGCAGATGTGGATGCGACGTCCGAGGCAGAGCGGGAGATGACGATGAGGCTGGCTTCTCCTATATGCAGTTTTGAGACGGGTTCTAGCGAGCCTCGTGCTTGCGGGATCTATGGGATTACTATTTTGGGAATTGAAATGATGTAACTTGTACTTATAATTTTGATAAATAACACTTTTACACGATCTGGTTGTATATGTAATTCAGGGACTTACACTTATACACATATTTTACTATAAGTCTTCCGCTTGCTTTATTCACTTATCCCTGAATCATATCTGCGTTTTGGCTTAATCTATCCCATGTTTATGTGCTAATACAGTCAACATACATCATTCATTAATTATGTTGCATAAGTGATGTTTTGGAACTCGGGAGCTGAGTTATGCTCGACCCCCGAATTTCAGGGCGTTACAAGTTGGTATCAAAGCATGATCTGGATTAAACCGGACCTGGGTTATGGTCACACACCGCACGTTGTCGCCACTAGAGTGTATTTGGGTGCGGGTCTATCATCGCTTTGTGTTTGTGCTCCGTAGTTTCTATCGGCGAAAGTTTCCTGAAAACCTTTGCCGAGATCGAGTCTGTACTCCTACCTGATCACACACAGCGACCCGAAATCTTTCCTAGACCCTCTATTAATGAGTGTAGACGGTCTATCTTCCTTTTTTTCATCTTTAAATCTTCCAGAAATCGCTGTTTGAATCAGATTTCTGTCAGAATGACCCGATAGGCTTCAAACTACACAAGGGGCCAATCGGGGCATTTTCTGTGGGACCCAGGGGGGGAACCACATCATTTGGACCAAGGAGGACCAGGAGGACCTCGCCAAATCGGCGAGGCATCGTCGATATGTCCAGAGACCGGCGATGCCATCGCCGGTTCGGCGAGGGATCGCTTGTCGGCGAGCCAGGCGGGCCGGGCCGACGCGGGCCGATCGTCCCTAGGCTCAATGTGGCCCACCCCTCCACGGTTTTCATGTTAAAACCCTTCCTTTCATCTATTTCCTTCACAACACCCACCTCCAAGCTTTCCTTTTCTTCCAAAACCTCTCCAAACTCTCTCAAATCTCTCCCAAATCTTCATCTTCCTTCCATTTTTGTGCAAACCCATCACCCCATTCTCAAATCTTCTATTCCATTGCTGATTTCTCCATCTTTCCCTCTCATTTGAGCCCTTTCATTCCCTTTTTTGGCTCATAGTTGTGTGGAAGCTTCACCATCTTCCTATTTCTCTCTTTCTCTCATTTCTCATAGCCCTCTTTGAGATTGTGACAGCCATCTTTTCCATTTCTTCCCTTCTTTCCTTGATGGGGAAGAAGAGAGCGCCCGTGGATGAAGCCGGGCCGAGCCGCCCAACCCGTGCACGGAGGCTGAGAGGTGCCGCCGCTAGCACGTCCGCCACGCACGAGTTCCAGACGAAGCGGGACCTCGATCCTCGAGCTCCTGTCAGTAGGACCTTGTTGGCGGAATTGTCGCATGGAGTCTATGAGGGGCGTAGAGTCCTTTTTGAGGCTCATGTTGATCCGTGGCTCTTGGAGAGTTCTTTTTGTTGGAGCGCCTAGAAGGGGCCGGTTGGGGTCCCTTGTTCGAAGGCGAGTATCGCGCGAATGCTAGCACTGTTCGGGCCTTCTATGCCAACATTCTGGAGCCTTCGCTGGATCCTCTGCAGTTCAAGATTCCCTGTGGTAGCGGTCGAGTTGGAATTGTCAATGTTGCTTTGATATCCCGACTCTTGAAGGTGCCACTTGGGGAAGTGCATGACAGAGAAGAATGAAGAGGGTGCGCGAGAGGGATCGTCGCACCCGATCCTTGTGTGGTCGTCTGGTTGAATGGCACCCTAACAGAAGCCTTTAGCATCCAACATGACCGACGACTTCCGCTTGCTTCACCACATCTTTACGTTCAATGTGTATCCGGTGGAGCAATCGCAGTGAGTGTACGCCGATGGTAGATTTTCTATATCGATGGGGCAGGAGCGAAGTTGTGTGTGCCGACGTACGTCTGCGTTAGATTATTCTCATCGATCGTTCGAGTAGAAGGACCGAGTATCATACCATTGGAAGACTCATTTGCAAGATCGCACATGAGTTCGGCTATAGGCTTGGAGCCGAGAAGCCGGTCCTGTTCGCCATATCAACTTGAGGACCCTTAAGCCGATGGAGGTTGGTTCTGTCGGCTTGCCTCTGAGGGTGAGCCGGGTCTGAGAGTGGTGATGATGAGAGTTATGTTGAAGGTGGTCGGAGTCTGAGGAAGAAGCAGAGCAAGACGAGGAAGAGATTGAGGCACAGATTCGAGTGATCGCTCTCCTCCCGTGGTGCCAGAGCAGAGCGCAGATCAGAGATGCCTGTCTTACGCGGCTTGAAGAAGGGCAAGCTGCTTTACGCCAGGAGATGGTTGATCTTCGAGGCTTGGTTAAGCACAAGTTTAAGAAGATGTCCCGGACTTTGAAGTCTATCCTGTGTTGCTTGCAGGATAAGGGTGCTTCGCCTCCATCTCCTGATTCCGACGAGTAGCTGTCATCGTGGCCGTCTTTGCTTTGTTGTGTTTTTCTTTCCGTGTGTAGCCGTTGTTGGCTTGTAGTTGGAGTTGTTGTAGTGTTGTAGCTGTTAGTGGTTGTAGTTGTTGTGGTTGTTTGAAGTGTTAGATGTTGTTATTTTCATGCTTTCCTAGTCGTGATTCATGTATTGCTGCACTACTTGTATTGCGACGATTTTGGTTAATGGAATGCATGTTGTTGGCCCTTTTTGTCGCACCACTTTATCACTACGATGTTATTATGGGTATGGATTGGCTCACGAGGATGCGAGCTGAGATTGATTGTGAAGCGAGATCAGTGACGATCCATGGACCTGAGGGCGAGATTGTTACTTTCCCAGTTCAGGTCAGTTACCCTATTCGTATTGATTTTTATTCTTCTCTGTTGGAGAGTTCGGCCGAGTCGGCGTTGGTTAGTACGCCGGTAGTTCAGGAGTTTGAAGATGTGTTTGAGTCGATTCCTGGATTACCTCCTCAGCGTGAGATTGATTTTGCTATCGATCTTATGCCTGGTGCGGCGCCCATTTTTTTACCCACCTATCGGATGCCTCCGAGTGAAATGGAGGAGTTGAGGAAGCAGATAGATGGTTTGCTAGAATTGGGTTTTATTCGGCCCAGTGTGTCTCCTTGGGGAGCACCTGTTCTGTTTGTGAAGAAGAAGGATGGTTCCTTGCGATTGTGTATTGATTATCGCAGTTGAACTTCTGGTAATCGTGAAGAATAAGTACCCCTTGCCCGGGATTGATGATCTGTTTGATCTTGAAGGGGGCACGGTACTTCTCGAAGGTTGATCTGCATTCAGGGTAATCAGTTGCGCGTCAAGGATGGGACGTGCAGAAGACCGCAGGACTAGTTCCGGCCATTATGAGTTCCTTGTGATGTCGTTCGCTGACGAACGCACCGGCCGTGTTCATGGATCTCATGAACAGGATTTCGACCATTTCTGTTTCGATTCGTCATTGTATTTATTGATGACATTTTGATTTATTCGACGAGCCGGCGAGCACGAGGAGCACTTAAGAGCGGTTTTGGGTACTCTTAGGAGCATCAGCTTTTCGCACATTAAGAAGTGTGATTTCCGGAAAGAGGAAGTCAAGTTCCCGGGACATGTGGTGTCCAAGGAAGGTATAGCCGTCGACCTTGCCAAGGTAGGTGCAGTACAGGAAGCCCGGTTCGGTTATCGAGGTGAGGAGTTTTCTTGGCCTTGCAGGCTATTATCGACGTTTTATTCAGGACTTCTCGAAGATCGCCAGACCGTTGTCGCAGCTGACACGGAAGGATTTGAAGTTTGCTTGGAATGAGCAGGCGGAGTTAGCTTTTCAGGAGCTGAAGGATAAGTTGACGTCCGCCCCTGTGCTAGTAATGCCAGAGCAAGGGGTTAAGTATATTATTTTTACTGACGCCTCTCGCATTGGTCTAGGTTGTGTCCTTATGCAGAAGGACAGGGTGATTGTTTATGCTTCGCGTCAGTTGAGGAAACACGAAGAGAATTACCCTACGCACGACCTGGAATTGGCAGTTGTCATCTTCGCATTAAAGCTTTGGAGACATTACCTCTATGGTGAGGAGTTCGAGCTCTTTTGTGACCACAAGAGCCTTAAGTATATCTTCACGCAGCGTGATTTGAATATGAGGCAGCGCAGATGGATGGAAACATTGAAAGACTTCAAGTTCGATGTTTCTTACCATCCTGGTAAGGCGAACCTTGTCGCAGATGCATTGAGTCGCAAGAAGGCTATTGAGTTTGCGGCTCCGTTGATGATAGCAGAGTGGGATATGTTGGAGTTCGTGCACGATTTTGAGCAGAAGCTTACGGTGGTTGAGCCGTATGAGGTTATCGCACACATTCGTGTACAGCCCGTTATCGACGAGAGGATCGTTGCAGCTCAGGCAGATGATGAGCTTTTGGTGAAGATGAGGCGGGTTGGTACAGATGGGAACTCCGACCGGAGTGTTAGTTCGATGGGGGCCTACGTTTTCGTGGCCGGTTATGTGTTCCCCACATCCCCTGACTTGAGACGTGAGGTTCTCGAGTTAGCCCATAGTTCTAAGCTTGCGATGCATCCAGTAGCACGAAGATGTATCAGATATGAAGAGGTCTTATTGGTGGGACAATATGAAGGTCCAGATTGCTGAATTTGTTTCTCGTTGTCTCACGTGCCCGCAGGTCAAGGCAGAGCATCGCCGACCTCCTGGGTTGTTGCAGCCCATAGCTGAATGGAAGTGGGATTTCATCTCTATGGATTTTATTTTTTGGTTGCCGAGGACGAGAAAGGGATTTGACTCTATTTGGGTGATCGTCGATCGATTAACGAAGTCGGCGCATTTCTTACCGATCAGAGTCACTTACTCTGCAGACAAGTTGGCTAGGTTGTATATCAAGGAGATAGTGCGTCTGCATGGAGTTCCCCTGGAGATTGTGTCTGATAGAGACACGCGTTTTACATCTATCTTCTGGACTCGTATCCAGGAAGCAATGGGTGTGAAACTGAAGTTCAGCATCGCGTTTCATCCGCAAACAGATGGGCAGACGGAGCGCGTGAATCAAGTCCTGGAGGATATGTTGCGAGCTTGTGTTTTGGATTTCAAAGACAGTTGGGATGATTGTCTTCAGTATGCAGAGTTCGCGTATAATAATAGTTTCCAGGTGAGTATCGGCATGGCTCCCTACGAGGCGTTGTATGGTCGCCCGTGCAGAGCACCACATTGTTGGGCAGAGATTGGTGAGCGTAGTTTGCTTGGCCCGAAGTTGTGCAGGTGACTTGAGAGAAGGTTGACATCATTCGACGCCGACTTCTGACAGCCCAGAGCAGGCAGAAGAGTTATGCTGATACGAGGCGTCGACCGCTTGAGTTCGTAGTGGGAGATCATGTTTTTCTGAAGGTCTCTCCTATGAAGAGAGTTTTGCGGTTCGGTAAGAAGGGGAAGCTGACGCCGAGATTTATTGGTCCATTTCAAGTTCTGGATCGAGTGGGAGCGGTAGCATACCGCCTTGCTTTGCCCACACCTCTTGCAGGCGTGCATAACATATTTCATGTTTCTATGCTGAAGAAGTACGTTCCTGATCCTTCGCATATTATCAGTTGGGAGCAAGTGCAGTTAAGTGAGGATGCCACTTATGTACTGCGACCGACGCGTATTCTGGATAGGAAGGAGCAGGTACTGCGTAGCAAGGTTATCCCTCTCGTGAAGGTGCTATGGACGCATCATGGCGTAGAAGAGGCTACTTGGGAATCTGAAGCTGAGGTCAGGAAGACCTACCCTCTGATCCTCGAGGATTATATGAAGGTATGAATTTCGAGGACGAAATTTTCTTTAAGGGGGGTAGATTGTAACGACCTTGGAATTTTTGTGCTAATCTTTCCTTAAGTAGTTGTTTTTGGGGTAATTAGCGCTTTACTCGATTGCTTGTGAAATTCGCATCAATCACTTTAAATTGTATCTGCATGGCTCTAAACGTGTAGATTAGTGAGCGCTACGTTACTCTGAAATCTGGGATCCATCGCTAAATCCAGTTGTTCTGGGGAATTTTTGGAAGATCTGGATCGGACCTAGACCGCGCGTCGAAAGTCCGATGGCGATGATCTTAGGCTGTTGCGGTCACCGAGTTGGGCTTGATCTTCACCTCGAAAATCAAGTCGATCCAATGTTCGGGTCGATTTGGTTGAGCTCGAGTGAAGAGTGTGAGAACGGTTGGAATTTAATAAGCTTTTTATGAAATTGAGTCGTGTACGCTTGCGCGACGATTTTAAGCTATCTCACCGTTGGATTTCGACCCAATTTCACCCTCGAATCAGGATGGTTGGCCCATGCATATCCTAGTGCTTGTGGACCGATCGAGTTTCGTGACCGTTGAATTGAGTGTGGTCCGCCACGGCGATCTGAAGAGGATCAGAGCGAAAACTCAGCTGACCTAGATCCATGGTCGGTGAGCTTAAGTCCGACCTTTCGTGGTTATAGGCCCACCGAAGTGCTTCGTTGGATCGAGAAAGGCGTACTTTGGTTATAACCTAAGTATACCTTGACCCTGGGGTTATTTCCATCATTTTAAGGTCTATATATAGTCCTTAAACCCTAGCTCTCATTTCCATACGATTTTTCTCTAACCCTAGCTTGGAAAGAGAGTGGAAAAGAGAGAGTTAGTGAGAGAGATTGGTTGGTGAATCACCTTAATTCTTCCTTGTTCTTCTTCACCTTTGAATCTTCACTTTGAATCGTTCCTTTGGCGATTCTGAGTTCTTTTGGGGTAAGTTAACCTAACCCTAACCTGTGTTAGAGCTTAGACTAGACTTGGTGTTGTTGTATCTCATTTCTATCCTTATTTTAGGGTATTCTTGCGCCGTTGACGAAGACAACTCGTCTAAATCAGTTCGGCGGTTCTTTCTTTGCTTAAGGTGCGGACTTTAAGTGTATAGGTTATGGTTTTCAAGGCTTTCAATCCCAGTTAGTGATTTATTCTTGTTATGGATGAGATTTCACATGTCAAATGTTATGTTTACATTGCTTTCCTGATATGCATGTGCTATATTGAGATTTGTGTATTTTAAGTGTATTTATAAAGTACCGTATACGTATAAAATACGCACTTGTGTTTGCCATGATTATTGGTCATGTATGTATGCTAGATGCATGTATGACAACTCCTTGGGAAAAGGAATTGTCTAAGTGCACGTATTTCAACATGCGTCATGTATGTTGTTCCATGTATGCTAAGTGTTTGTAGAAATGCATGAATGATCTACGTGTAACTGATTACACTAAATGCAGGCGTTGAGAAGTGGTTCTCAATACTTCTATGGATGCGCATGATTTCCTTTATGCATTTACATTCCAAGTTATTTAAATTCAAGCATCTCCTATGCTTACATTTATGTTAAGTTGATATTCTTCAGATTCGAATGTACCATGATTTGAGTTATTGTTCCATTACTGTTTTACATTCCATATGAATATCTGTAGTAGTGTAGGATATTTGGGACTATGCCTTAGTCCAGGAGATCGGTAATTGACCCTATATTCGTGGTTGAGATTGCTTTCGCCACGTAGGACGTATTAGACGAACCCGAGCCGTATTAGAGTTGGCGGCAGTGGTTTGGCCACGCGGAGTGTTTGCGCACTCTATGTCGTTCAATTCAACGTGCGCTCGTGCTAGTCGAGTTCGTCAAGTAACCCGATTGTCCGATGTATGTTAACCATGTATGGACGCTACTGCTTGAATCTAGGGTACCGAACTTACCAGTGAAATCCTAATAACCATGGTACCTGATCCACTAAGACTCATGAGCCGGACATGGTGGTATGGGACACCGTGGTCGAGCTGTCGGCCTACGCTGGGGTGACGAGCCTCCCCGTAGTGACCAATGAGCAACTAAACTCGTGAGCCGATTATGGTGGTATGGGACACTATATTCGTGCTGTCGGCCTACATTGATTGGTGACGAGCCCTTTGTAGTGACCTCGAGCATACCTGGATACCGCAAGGAGGTGACGAGCCGATCTGTGGTAGTAAGGGCATGAAAGGCGTGCATTGATTGGTGACGAGCCCTTTGCTACGACCTCAAACATAAAATCGTATGAGATGTCTAGGATTGACGACCCTAGTATGGATTACTGTTTGGATGGTGATATGAGGAAGGTATCTTAGCTTCCCAATCCTGTTGTGTGAAACGGACTAATAACAACTTGGTAATCATATCCATGCACCGCATTGCATGTGCTTTGTAGATGTGGCGCACTTTGAGGCGATGTCATGCGTAACGTAAGATGAAGACGCTGAGGGTGTACGCGTGAGGGCACGCATCATATTGCATTCATACTTGCATTAACAAGAGTACTTAGGATTTAATTACTTATCCTGCTTTATCATTACTGTTTGATTGAACTGATAACATGTTAACCAGTGCCTTATTGTTCCACTGAGTTGATCACTCACTCCCACGTTCTGGGACGGTGTTACACACCCACCAGACTCTGTCTTAGGCCCTGATGTTGCAGATGTGGATGCGACGTCTGAGGCAGAGCGGGAGCTGGATGACGACGAGGCTGCCTTCTCCTATATGCAGTTTTCAGACGGGTTCTAGCGAGCCTCGGTCTGTTGCGCGGGATCTATGGGATTACTATTTTGGGAATTGAAATGATGTAACTTGTACTTATAATTTTGATAAATAACACTTTTACACGATCTGGTTGTATATGTAATTCAGGGACTTACACTTATACACATATTTTACTATAAGTCTTCCGCTTGCTTTATTCACTTATCCCTGAATCATATCTGCGTTTTGGCTTAATCTATCCCATGTTTTTGTGCTAATACAGTCAACATACATCATTCATTAATTATGTTGCATAAGTGATGTTTTGGAACTCGGGAGCTGAGTTATGCTCGACCCCCGAATTTCAGGGCGTTACAACAGACTTGTATGTATGGAAAACAAAAACATCAACTTGTTTAGAGCCTTCTGTGGCCCTAAGAAGTTTTCAACAGTAGGTTCTAAATTCTCACTGTTTCCTGTAGTGTGGCCCACTTGAGCCATAGATCTGCTTCATTTCTGGTTTCTTGTCCTAAAATGATCTTGCAAAATGAATAGACGGAGTGAATTTACCACAAACATGACGATGGGCCCTACCTAACATCCTAACACCAGAAGATTCTGCGAAAGGCTTTATCCGAAAATTCAGACACTCTCGGTAATGAAAGCTGATTGCATGGTGTGCCACATACCACCGATCTGATGTCAACAAGTTATGTGGGGCCCCCCATGACATATGTGCTATATAAAAAATGTCCATCCATTTTGCAAGATCATTTTAGTGCATGAGACCAAAAAAGCGGCAGATCCAAATCTCAAGTGGACGACACCACAAGAAAACTAGTGATTGAACGCTCACCACTAAAAAATTTCTATGGCCCATTGTAATGTGTATTTACCATCCAAACTATTGATTACATCACATAGACCTGGATGAAGGAAAATCACAAATATCAGCCTGATGAGAGACTTCTATGCGGCCAAGAAGTTTTTAATAGTCGATTACCACTGTTTCCTGTATTATGGTCTACCTAAGATTTGGATCTGATTACCTCACGTCTTCAAACAAGAGATGGGCAAATGTTTTACGACAGGTTGTTTTAGACTTCATACTTAATTTATAGACTTCGGCATTTTTTTTCCAGACAATTACCAAACGAGTTTTCGAATTTCAAATTCAAGCTTCACACTTTAGATTCAACAAATATGCCATGAGACACAATGAAGACGGGTTAATGGCAGAGAGAGGGCGAGAAGGTTAGGGACATCTTTTTCCTGTCCGCAAACGATGAGACTTGCGACTTCGAGATACGGCCGGAGCTGATTTCCATAAAAAAGGTAATGAATCAGAGGTCGGAGCTGCCGTCCGTAAACAAAGTAACAATTCTGAATGGCAGGTTTTATTTCGGAAGAAAGATAGGGTAGATCGCATCGCTCCACATTCAAGGGTTTTTGCAGGTAACCTGACCTTCGACATTTGTGAGGAAGATATTAATCGCATTTTTGGTAGGCTTGGAGAAATCTTGGTCGTTTCAATCCCTTGGGAGAAGGAAAGGAACAGATCCCGCGGATATGCCTACATATATTTTCGCTATGAGTAGGATGCCCTAAATGCTATTAACACATTTCATGGGCGTCGAATTGATGGGAGGAAAATCACCTTAGAAAAAGTGAAACAGAAGTCAATGTCGACTCCGATCCCAGATTTACCGAGAACAAAGGGTCAGGTCAGTGCTTCACCAGGGGTTTCAAATCCTCAGAAAATCATTTCTTCGGCCAGAAGATCCTACGCTGATTCCCTCAAGAACAGCAACCAAAACCCCCAAAACCCACAATCCCACTTCAATCCTCCTTCTCATTCGGGGAATCTCACCGTCTCAACTAATATCCACGAAGTTAGAAGGCTACAGGTAGAGCTATCATCAGCCCTCATATGTTCGTCTAGAGACACTTCTATATTTATCTCTCATATCTCAGATACCTTCTGCCATTCATCTTTCGCACATCAGAAAGTGGATATCTGCAAAATATCCCCGGTGCAATTCATCATCAAATTCAAATCCAGGCAGGAGATGACTGCTTTTGCCAAATATTCAATCCTTCACAAGAACATGAACCTCATCGAGGTCGCCACTTGGCATCCGGAAGCTACCCACTCGGGCAATGGGAGGTGGATTAGACTTTTTGGCGTACCGGCACACTCCTAGTACCTTGCAGCTATCGAGGACCTCGTGAATACATATGGGAAGGTGATTCAAATCGATCATGCTGCTAGATCTGCTGCATTTCAGGCATTTGCACGAGTCCAGGTTGTTCTCAATCCAGGGGTTGATTTTCATAGCTTACGTTTTCTCAAGGTGGATGATCGAATTTTTCCTATCTCTGGGATTATGGAATCCCTTCAGGTCGACTGGGGTAGATTGGTCAACCCTCAGCTCCCCAAGGAGTCCACAAAATAATGGGTTTCCAAGACTTTCCATAACAACCAACTCAGCGATTTAGGTCCCCCACCATCTGTTTGCACAAATGCTCCTATGAATCCTCCTCAGCCCCCTAAGACATTACCCTTACCCTTTCCCTCACCTCCACCCATGCCCATGGTTGGTGATATTTCCATGAACCTATCGCAGCTTCCCCCCCACCCCATCAACCCTCCTCGCCCAGCTAACCATCTCACATGCATACCACCTAACCACCCCTCCAGCCACCCCTGTACATCATGCCTAACTTTATCCCCACACCCTAACCTGCCCTTTCCATCGTTCTCATTCCCCAGTCTTCAGCCCTCCCATCCTTCATTGCTAACATAGGCATTGAATTCAACCCTACACCTTTTGGCCTTCAAACCCCAGGTGACAATGGACCAGTTTTCAATCAGCCTCCTCAGTCTGATTCCTATAATGATAAGGTTTCTGAAACCAGCTATACGGGTGTTACTCCAGACTATGACCCCATCATGCAAGTGCCACCTCTGGCCTCGACCTTTACTTTTCAACAAGGGGACATCAACCAACATAGATCATTGCCTTGCCTCTACTTGTTGCCAATCATGCTCTCCAAGAGGCAACCTGTTCAGCAGACAACAAACCCAGGCAATGATCCAGATTCTGATTCCCTTCCTGGGTCAATGCAACAACCAGTCAATGCATCTACTCCTTTTACTCCTGATGCGGGCCTCATTGATCTGGAGCAGAGGAACCACGATCGGCACTCACAACACCATAGGGCAGACCTGCCTTTGTCTGCTAAGAAGCTAGCGTCAGGCCCCAGATTAAATGGATCCAACCACAGTTAGAAATGCAAACACAGCACCATCAATTTTACTGAAGACAGGCAGAGGGATAGCACTCCTCCGAGGGTCACACTAAAGGATACGAGTAATATGAATGGCTGCTCTCGCTCGGTGGGCAACTCCCTGATTAAATTTTAAGATTTGCAGATTGCGCCCAGTCCAAAATTCAAATGCAGAAGCCTCCCTCACTCTTACAAGCAGCTCATCCGTGATGTGGAACTTCTTCCAGCAAAATACATTGTTTCGTCTGACAATAGAGAGGTTTTCCAACCCCTAGTCTTGGAAGTGGATTTATCACCATACAAATTTAAAGTAGGTGAGAATATTTTCCAAGCCCCTAATGGAATAAAAGGCAGTGACAATGATACTATAGTTTCGTAGGATTTTCAGGCAACCTTCATCCCAACCAATCAGTCCCCCCAGGAAGCATGCCAGGGAACCGGAAACATGGCACAAACTATCTCAAAACCTCCATCCAAGAGAGGAAGGAAAAGAATAGTGGTTAAGAAAATAGTCAAACCAGGAACAAGGCACACATAGGAACAATGGGGAGAGCAACTAAGAAAACTTAAGAAGAGGGACATCAGCGCAGGTGAAATTTTTTTTCATGGATAGTGCAATCTTTTAGAATGCTCATGGTGGGGTAGCTAATACAGCTACCCTCAGATAAGCAGCTAGAATTGTGAGACATCATAAACCTCTATGACTGGCGATTTTGGAACCTATGGCTCAAGAACATAAACGAACCTCTGTGGGGCTCAAACTGGGTTTTCATTCATCTATATCAAATGCGGAGGAAGGTGGAAAGATCTGGTTCTTCCACAACAGCAACCTCAACGTCTTAATTATGCACAAATCAAATCAGGTGATGACTGTCCAACTGCAAATTCTAAATTTAAATTTACTTTTCTATCTATCCATTGTATATGTAAAATACTCTAGAATGCAGAGGAGACCGCTATAGACAGATCTTTTGTCCATGGCCATGAGCATTTCGGGCCCATGGGCAGTGGGCGGCAATTTCAACATTGTCCTATCCACTGTAGAAAGACAGAGTAATAGGAATCAGGATTTGGGCAGCTACACGGAATTCACAGATGTTATGGAATCTGCAGGATTGATGGATGCAGGTTTCAGCGGTAACAGGTTTACTTGTAGCAATAATCAAGCATGCAACTCGCGAGTTTGGGCTCGCCTAGATAGGGTCTTATGCAATGGCACTTGGATTAATGTTTTCCCCCATTTCCAAGTCAAGCATCTCCCTCGTGTTAACTTCAACCATTATCCTTTGCTATTTCTTTTTCCCCCAGCAATGCCATCCTTCCCGAAACCTTTTCGTTTTCAGCGAATGTGGACCTTACATCAGGAGTATCCAACTGTCATCTTGCAGGCCTGGAGGGAAGATCTCTCATATCAGCCACTTATTAACCTTATGCTCAAACTGCGGAAGGTTAGGAATCATTTGTGAGATTGGAACAAATCGGTTTTTGGCAACATTTTCCATCAAATCAAATCAGCGGAACAATCCATTGT